>NC_140039.1:0-648750 GCF_963513975.1 Fringilla coelebs
CAGGAGGAACTTGGCCATTTAAGGCCTCAGGACCCTGAACCACTTTACAGGCTTTTTCCCTGGGAAGCAAAACTCAGAAGACAATGTTCTTGGTGTCAGTTTTCAGGACCCACTTGACACTCTCAAACCAGACTAAGTGGGCAATGGTGCCGCATAGCATCTGGGAAAAATCCTGCAAGAGGCGGATCTCCAGGAGGCACCCGACAATTTAAGGCCTCAGGACCCCGAACCATTGTACAGGCTTTTTCCCTGGGAAACAAAACTCACAAACCACTGTTCTGGGTGTCAATTTTCAGGACCCACTTGACACTCCCAAACCAGACTAAGTTGGCACGGGTGCCACATTGCGTCTGGGAGGCATCCTGCGAGAGGCGGAATTCCAGGAGGCACCCTGAAATTTAAGGCTTCAGTTCCCTGAACCACTGTACAGGCTTTTCCCCTGGGAAACAAAACTCAGAAGCCGCTGTTCTGGGTGTCAGTTTTCAGGACTCACTTGGCACTCTCAAACCAGACCAAGTTGGCAGTGGTGCCACCTTGCATCTGGGAGGCATCCTGTGTGAGGCAGAATTCTAGGAGACACCCGGCAATATAAGGCCGCAGGACACTGAACCATTGTACAGGCTTTTTCCCTGGGAAACAAAACTCAGAAGACAATGTTCTTGGTGTCAGTTTTCAGGACCCACTTGACACTCTCAAACCAGACGAAGTGGGCAATGGTGCCGCATAGCGTCTGGGAAAAATCCTGCAGGAGGCGGATCTCCTGGAGGCACCCGGCAATTTAAGGCCTCAGGACCCTGAACCACTGTACAGGCTTTTTCCCTGGGAGCCAAAACTCAGAAGCCACAGTTCTGGGTGTCTGTTTGCAGAACCCACTTGGCACTCTCAAACCAGCCCAAGTTGGCACTGCAGCCACCTTGCGTCTGAGAGGCATCCTTCGAGAGGCGGAATTCCAAGAATCACCCGGCCATTTAAGGCCTCAGGCCCCTGAAACATTCTAGAGGCTTTTTCCCTGAGAGACAAAACTCACAAGCCACCGTTCTGGGTGTCAATTTTCAGGACCCACTTGGCACTCTCAAACAAGACCAAGTTGGCACTGCTGCCACCCTTCGTCTGAAACGCATCCTGCGAAACGCGGAATTCCAGGAGGCACCTGGCCATTTAAGGCCTCAGGACCCTGAACCATTCTACAGGCTTTTTCCCTGGGAAACAAATCTCAGCAGCCACTGTTCTTGGTGTCAGTTTGCGGGACCCACTTGGCACTCTCAAACAAGACCAAGTTGGCACTGGTGCCGCTAAGCGTCTGGGGAACATCCTGCGAGAGGTGGATCTCCAGGAGGGACCCTGAAATTTAAGGCCTCAGGACCCTGAACAACTGTACAGGCTTTTTCCCTGGGAGCCAAAACTCAGAAGCCACAGTTCTGGGTGTCTGTTTGCAGAACCCACTTGGCACTCCCAAACCAGCCCAAGTTGGCACTGCAGCCACCTTGCGTCTGAGAGGCATCCTTCAAGAGGCGGAATTCCAAGAATCACCCGGCCATTTAAGGCCTCAGGACCCTGAACCATTGTACAGGCTTTTTCCCTGGGAAACAAATCTCAGCAGCCACTGTTCTTGGTGTCAGTTTGCAGGACCCACTTGGCACTCTCAAACCAGACCAAGTTGGCACTGGTGCTGCTAAGCGTCTGGGGAACATCCTGCGAGAGGCCGAATTCCAGGAGGCACCCTGAAATTTAAGGCCTCAGGACCCTGAACCACTGTACAGGCTATTGCCCAGAGAAAGAAAACTCACAAGCCACTGTTCTTAGTGTCAGTTTGCAGGACCCACTTGGCACTCTCAAACCAGACCAAGTTGGCACGGGTGCCACCTTGCGTCTGGGAGGCATCCTGAGAAAGGCGGAATTCGACGAGGCACCTGGCCATTTAAGGCCTCAGGACCCTGAACCACTGTACAGTGTTTTTCCCTGGGAAACAAAACTCAGAAGCCACTGTTCTGGGTGTCAGTTTTCAGGACCCACTTGGCACTCTCAAACGAGACCATGTTGGCACTTGTGACAGCTTGCGTCTGGGAGGCATCCTGCGAGAGGCCGAATTCCAGGAGGCACCCTGAAATTTATCGCGGCAGGACCCTGAACCACTCTACAGGGTATTTCCCTGGGAAACAAAACTCAGAAGCCACTGTTCTGGGTGTCAGTTTGGAGGACCCACTTGACACTCTCAAACCAGACTAAGTGGGCAATGTTGCCGCATGGCATCTGGGAAAAATCCTGCAAGAGGCGGATCTCCAGGAGGCACCCGGCAATTTAAGGCCGCAGGGCCCCGAACCATTTTACAGGCTTTTTCCCTGGGAAACAAAACTCAGAAGCCACTGTTCTGGGTGTCAGTTTTCAGGACCCACTTGACACTCCCAAACCAGACCAAGTTGGCACGGGTGCCACCTTGCGTCTGGGAGGCATCCTGCGAGAGGCCGAATTCGACGAGGCACCTGGCCATTTAAGGCCTCAGGACCCTGAACCACTGTACAGTGTTTATCCCTGGGAAACAAAACTCAGAAGCCACTGTTCTGGATGTCAGTTTTCAGGAACCACTTGACACTCTTAAACCAGACTAAATGGGCAATGGTGCGTCTGGGAAAAATCCTGCAAGAGGCGGAGCTCCAGGAGGCACCCGGAGATCTAAGGCCGCAGGAACCTGAACCATTTTACAGGCTTTTTCCCTGGGAAACAAAACTCAGAAGCCACTGTTCTGGGTGTCAGTTTTCCGGACCCACTTGGCACTCTCAAACCAGACAAAGTTGGCACTTGTGCCACTTTGCGTCTGGAAGGCATCCTGCCAGACGCGGAATTTCAGGAGGCACCTGGCCATTTAAGGCCTCAAGACCCTGAACCACTCTACAGGCTTTTTCCCAGGGAAACAAAACTCAGAAGCCACTGTTCTGGGTGTCAGTTTGCAGGACCCACTCTGCACTGTCAAACCAGACCGAGAATGCATTGGTGCCAGCTTGCGTTTGGGAGGCATCCTGCGAGAGGCGGAATTCAAGGAGGCACCCTGATATTTAAGGCCTCAGGATCCTGAATCACCGTACAGGCTTTTTCCCTGGGAAACAAAACTCAGAAGCAACTGTTCTGGGTGTCCGTTTTCAGCACCCATTTGGCACTCTCAAAGAAGACTAAGTGGGCACCGGTGCCGCTAAGCGTCTGGGAAACATCCTGCGAGAGGCGGATCTCCAGGAGGGACCCTGAAATTTAAGGCCTCAGGACCCTGAGCCACTCTACAGGGTATTTCCCTGGGAAACAAAACTCAGAAACCACTGTTCTGGGTGTCAGTTTTCAGGACCCACTTGACACTCTCAAACCAGACCAAGTTGGCACTGCTGCCACATTGCGTCTGGGAGGCATCCTGAGAGAGGCGGAATTCCACGAGACACCTGGCCATTTAAGACCTCAGGACGCTGAAGCACTGTACAGTGTTTTTCCCTGGGAAACAAAACTCAGAAGCCACTGTTCTGGATGTCAGTTTTCAGGAACCACTTGGCACTCTCAAACTTAACCATGTTGGCACTTGTTCCAGCTTGCGTCTGGGAAAAATCCTTTGAGAGGCGGAATTCAAGGAGGCACCTGGCCATTTAAGGCCTCAGGACCCTGAACCACTCTACAGGGTATTTCCCTGGGAAACAAAATTCAGAAACCACTGTTCTGGGTGTCAGCTTGGAGGACCCACTTGGCACTCTCAAACCAGACCAAGTTGGCACTGGTACCACTTTGCGTCTGGGAGGCATCCTGCGAGAGGCCGAATTCAAGAAGGCACCCGGCCATTTAAAGTTTCAGGCCCCAGAACCAGTGTACAGGCCATTTCCCTGGGAAACAAAACTCAGAAGCCACTGTTCTGGGTGTCAGTTTTCAGGACCCACTTGGCATTCTCAAACCAGACGAAGTTGGCACTGGTGCCACTCTGTGTCTGGGAGGCATCCTGCGAGAGGCCGAATTCCAGGAGGAACTTGGCCATTTAAGGCCTCAGGACCCTGAACCACTTTACAGGCTTTTTCCCTGGGAAACAAAACTCAGAAGACAATGTTCTTGGTGTCAGTTTTCAGGACCCACTTGACACTCTCAAACCAGACTAAATGGGCAATGGTGCCGCATAGCATCTGGGAAAAATCCTGCAAGAGGCGGATCTGCAGGAGGCACCCGGCAATTTAAGGCCGCAGGACCCCGAACCATTGTACAGGCTTTTTCCCTGGGAAACAAAACTCACAAACCACTGATCTGGGTGTCAGTTTTCAGGACCCACTTGACACTCCCAAAACAGACCAAGTTGGCACTTGTGCCACATTGCGTCTGGGAGGCATCCAGCGAGAGGCGGAATTCCAGGAGGCACCCTGAAATTTAGGGCCTCAGGACCCTGAACCACTGTACAGGCTTTTTCCCTGGGAGCCAAAACTCAGAAGCCACAGTTCTGGGTGTCTGTTTGCAGAACCCACTTGGCACTCTCAAACCAGCCCAAGTTGGCACTGCAGCCACCTTGCGTCTGAGAGGCATCCTTCGAGAGGCGGAATTCCAAGAATCACCCGGCCATTTAAGGCCTCAGGCCCCTGAAACATTCTAGAGGATTTTTCCCTGAGAGACAAAACTCACAAGCCACTGTTCTGGGTGTCAATTTTCAGGACCCACTTGGCACTCTCAAACAAGACCAAGTTGGCACTGCTGCCACCCTTCGTCTGAAACGCATCCTGCGAGACGCGGAATTCCAGGAGGCACCTGGCCATTTAAGGCCTCAGGACCCTGAACCATTGTACAGGCTTTTTCCCTGGGAAACAAATCTCAGCAGCTACTGTTTTTAGTGTCAGTTTGCAGGACTCACTTGGCACTCTCAAACCAGACCAAGTTGGCACTGGTGCCGCTAAGCGTCTGGGGAACATCCTGCGAGAGGTGGATCTCCAGGAGGGACCCTGAAATTTAAGGCCTCAGGACCCTGAACCACTGTACAGGCTTTTTCCCTGCGAAACAAAACTCAGAAGCCACTGTTCTGGGTGTCAATTTTCAGGACCCACTTGGCACTCTCAAACAAGACCAAGTTGGCACTGCTGCCACCCTTCGTCTGAAACGCATCCTGCGAGACGCGGAATTCCAGGAGGCACCTGGCCATTTAAGGCCTCAGGACCCTGAACCATTGTACAGGCTTTTTCCCTGGGAAACAAATCTCAGCAGCCACTGTTCTTGGTGTCAGTTTGCAGGACCCACTTGGCACTCTCAAACCAGACCAAGTTGGCACTGGTGCCGCTAAGCATCTGGGGAACATCCTGCGCGAGGTGGATCTCCAGGAGGGACCCTGAAATTTAAGGCCTCAGGACCCTGAACCACTGTACAGGCTATTGCCCAGAGAAAGAAAACTCACAAGCCACTGTTCTGGGTGTCAGTTTGCAGGACCCGCTTGCACTCTTAAACCAGACAAAGTTGGCACGGGTGCCACTTTGCGTCTGGAGGCATCCTGCAAGGGGCCGAATTCCAAGAGGGACCCGGCAATTTAAGGCCTCAGGACCCTGAACCACTCTACAGGCCTTTTCCCTGGGAAACAAAACTCAAAAGCCACTGTTCTGGGTGTCAGTTTTCAGGACCCACTAGGCACTCTCAAACCAGACCAAGTTGGCACTGGTGCCACCTTGCATCTGGGAGGCATCCTGTGTGAGGCGGAATTCAAGGAGGCACCCGGAAATTTAAGGCCGCAGGACCCTGAACCATTGTACAGGCTTTTTCCCTGGGAAACAAAACTCAGAAGCCACTGTTCTTAGTGTCAGTTTTCAGGACCCACTTGGCACTCTCAAACCAGACCAAGTTGGAGCTTGTGCCACTTTGCGTCTGGAAGGCATCCTGCCAGACGCGGAATTTCAGGAGGCACCTGGCCATTTAAGGCCTCAAGACCCTGAACCACTCTACAGGCTTTTTCCCTGGGAAACAAAACTCAGAAGCCACTGTTCTGGGTGTCAGTTTGCAGGACCCACTCTGCACTGTCAAACCAGACCGAGAATGCATTGGTGCCAGCTTGCGTTTGGGAGGCATCCTGCGAGAGGCGGAATTCAAGGAGGCACCCTGATATTTAAGGCCTCAGGATCCTGAACCACCGTACAGGCTTTTTCCCTGGGAAACAAAACTCAGAAGCCACTGTTCTGGGTGTCCATTTTCAGCACCCACTTGGCACTCTCAAAGAAGACTAAGTGGGCACCGGTGCCGCTCAGCGTCTGGGAAACATCCTGCGAGAGGCGGATCTCCAGGAGGGACCCTGAAATTTAAGGCCTCAGGACCCTGAACCACTCTACAGGGTATTTCCCTGGGAAACAAAACTCAGAAACCACTGTTCTGGGTGACAGTTTTCAGGACCCACTTGACACTCTCAAACCAGACCAAGTTGGCACTGCTGCCACATTGCGTCTGGGAGGCATCCTGAGAGAGGCGGAATTCCAAGAGACACCTGGCCATTTAAGACCTCAGGACCCTGAAGCACTGTACAGTGTTTTTCCCTGGGAAACAAAACTCAGAAGCCACTGTTCTGGATGTCAGTTTTCAGGAACCACTTGGCACTCTCAAACTTAACCATGTTGGCACTTGTTCCAGCTTGCGTCTGGGAAAAATCCTTCGAGAGGCCGAATTCCAGGAGGCACCTGGCCATTTAAGGCCTCAGGACCCTGAACCACTCTACAGGGTATTTCCCTGGGAAACAAAATTCAGAAACCACTGTTCTGGGTGTCAGCTTGGAGGACCCACTTGGCACTCTCAAAGCAGACCAAGTTGGCACTGGTGCCACCTTGCATCTGGGAGGCATCCTGCGAGAGGCCGAATTCAAGAAGGCACCCGGCCATTTAAAGTTTCAGGCCCCGGAACCAGTGTACAGGCCATTTCCCTGGGAAACAAAACTCAGAAGCCACTGTTCTTAGTGTCAGTTTTCAGGACCCACTTGACTCTATCAAACCAGACTAAGTGGGAAGTGGTGCCGCAGAGCGTCTGGGAAAAATCCTGCAAGAGGCGGATCTCCAGGAGGCACCCGGAGATCTAAGGCCGCAGGAATCTGAACCATTGTACAGGCTTTTTCCCTGGGAAACAAAACACAGAAGCCACTGTTCTGGGTGTCAGTTTTCAGGACCCACTTGGCATTCTCAAACCAGACGAAGTTGGCACTGGTGCCACTCTGTGTCTGGGAGGACTCCTGCGAGAGGCCGAATTCCAGGAGGAACTTGGCCATTTAAGGCCTCAGGCCCCTGAACCACTTTACAGGCCTTTTCCCTGGGAAACAAAACTCAGAAGACAATGTTCTTGGTGTCAGTTTTCAGGACCCACTTGACACTCTCAAACCAGACTAAATGGGCAATGGTGCTGCATAGCATCTGGGAAAAATCCTGCAAGAGGCGGATCTCCTGGAGGCACCCGGCAATTTGAGGCCGCAGGACCCCGAACCATTGTACAGGCCTTTTCCCTGGGAAACAAAACTCACAAACCACTGTTCTGGGTGTCAGTTTTCAGGACCCACTAGGCACTCTCAAACCAGACCAAGTTGGCACTGGTGTCACATTGCGTCTGGGAGGCATCCTGCGAGAGGCCGAATTCAAGAAGGCACCTGGCCATTTAAAGTTTCAGGCCCCTGAACCAGTGTACAGGCCTTTTCCCTGGGAAACAAAACTCACAAGCCACTGTTCTGGGTGTCAATTTTCAGGACCCGCTTGGCACTCTCAAACCAGACCAAGTTGGCACTGCTGCCACCCTTCCTCTGAAACGCATCCTGCGAGACGCGGAATTCCAGGAGGCACCTGGCCATTTATGGCCTCAAGACCCTGAACTACTGTACAGGCTTTTTCCCTGGGAAAAAAAACTCAGAAGCCACTGTTCTGGGTGTCAGTTTGCAGGACCCACTCTGCACTGTCAAACCAGACCAAGAATGCATTGGTGCCAGCTTGTGTTTGGGAGGCATCCTGCGAGAGGCGGAATTCACCTAGGCACCCTGAAATTTAAGGCCTCAGGATCCTGAACCACCGTACAGACTTTTTCCCTGGGAAACAAAACTCAGAAGCCACTGTTCTGGGTGTCAGTTTTCAGCACCCACTTGGCACTCTCAAACCAGACTAAGTGGGCACCGGTGCCGCTAAGCGTCTGGGAAACATCCTGCAAGAGGCAGATCTCCAGGAGGGACCCTGAAATTTAAGGCCTCAGGACCCTGAACCACTGTACAGGCTTTTTCCCTGGGAAACAAAACTCACAAACCACTGTTCTGGGTGTCAGTTTTCAGGAACCACTAGGCACTCTCAAACAAGACCAAGTTGGCACTGGTGTCTCATTGCGTCTGGGAGGCATCCTGCGAGAGGCCGAATTCAAGAAGGCACTTGGCCATTTAAAGTTTCAGGCCCCTGAACCAGAGTACAGGCCTTTTCCCTGGGAAAAAAAACTCACAAGCCGCTGTTCTGGGTGTCAATTTTCAGGACCCACTTGGCACTCTCAAACCAGACCAAGTTGGCACTGCTGCCACCCTTCCTCTGAAACGCATCCTGCGAGACGCGGAATTCCAGGAGGCACCTGGCCATTTAAGGCCTCAAGACCCTGAACCACTGTACAGGCTTTTTCCCTGGGAAAAAAAACTCAGAAGCCACTGTTCTGGGTGTTAGTTTGCAGGACCCACTCTGCACTGTCAAACCGAACCAAGAATGCATTGGTGCCAGCTTGCGTTTGGGAGGCATCCTGCGAGAGGCGGAATTCACCTAGGCACCCTGAAATTTAAGGCCGCAGGGCCCCGTACCATTGTACAGGCTTTTTCCCTGGGAACCAAAACTCAGAAGCCACTGTTCTGGGTGTCAGTTTTCAGCACCCACTTGGCACTCTCAAACCAGACTAAGTGGGCAACGGTGGCACTTTGCGTCTGGGAAACATCCTGTGAGAGGTGGATCTCCAGGAGGGACCCTGAAATTTAAGGCCTCAGGACCCTGAACCACTGTACAGGCTATTTTCCAGGGAGAAAAAACTCAGAAGCCACTGTTCTGGGTGTCAGTTTTCAGGACCCGCTTGGCACTCTCAAACCAGACCAAGTTGGCACGGGTGCCACTTTGCGTCTGGGAGACATCCTGCTAGGGGCCGAATTCCAAGAGGCACCCGGCAATTTAAGGCCTCAGGCCCCTGAACCACTCTACAGGCCTTTTCCCTGGGAAAGAAAACTCACAAGCCACTGTTCTGGGTGTCAGTTTGCAGGACCCACTAGGAACTCTCAAACCAGACCAAGTTGGCACTGGTGCCACCTTGCATCTGGGAGGCATCCTGTGTGAGGCGGAATTCTAGGAGGCACCCGGCAATTTAACGCCGCAGGACCCTGAACCATTGTACAGGCTTTTTCCCTGGGAAACAAAACTCAGAAGCCACTGTTCTTGGTGTCAGCTTGCAGGACCCACTTGGCATTCTCAAACCAGACGAAGTTGGCACTTGTGCCACATTGCGTCTGGGAGGCATCCAGCGAGAGGCGGAATTCCAGGAGGCACCCTGAAATTTAAGGCCTCAGGACCCTGAACCACTGTACAGTCTTTTTCCCTGGGAGCCAAAACTCAGAAGCCACAGTTCTGGGTGTCTGTTTGCAGAACCCACTTGGCACTCTCAAACCAGCCCAAGTTGGCACTGCAGCCACCTTGCGTCTGAGAGGCATCCTTCGAGAGGCGGAATTCCAAGAATCACCCGGCCATTTAAGGCCTCAGGCCCCTGAAACATTCTAGAGGCTTTTTCCCTGAGAGACAAAACTCACAAGCCACTGTTCTGGGTGTCAATTTTCAGGACCCACTTGGCACTCTCAAACAAGACCAAGTTGGCACTGCTGCCACCCTTCGTCTGAAACGCATCCTGCGAGACGCGGAATTCCAGGAGGCACCTGGCCATTTAAGGCCTCAGGACCCTGAACCATTCTACAGGCTTTTTCCCTGGGAAACAAATCTCAGCAGCTACTGTTCTTGGTGTCAGTTTGCAGGACCCACTTGGCACTCTCAAACCAGACCAAGTTGGCACTGGTGCCGCTAAGCGTCTGGGGAACATCCTGCGAGAGGTGGATCTCCAGGAGGGACCCTGAAATTTAAGGCCTCAGGACCCTGAACCACTGTACAGGCTTTTTCCCTGCGAAACAAAACTCAGAAGCCACTGTTCTGGGTGTCAATTTTCAGGACCCACTTGGCACTCTCAAACAAGACCAAGTTGGCACTGCTGCCACCCTTCGTCTGAAACGCATCCTGCGAGACGCGGAATTCCAGGAGGCACCTGGCCATTTAAGGCCTCAGGACCCTGAACCATTGTACAGGCTTTTTCCCTGGGAAACAAATCTCAGCAGCCACTGTTCTTGGTGTCAGTTTGCAGGACCCACTTGGCACTCTCAAACCAGACCAAGTTGGCACTGGTGCTGCTAAGCGTCTGGGGAACATCCTGCGAGAGGTGGATCTCCAGGAGGGACCCTGAAATTTAAGGCCTCAGGACCCTGAACCACTGTACAGGCTTTTTCCCTGCGAAACAAAACTCAGAAGCCACTGTTCTGGGTGTCAATTTTCAGGACCCACTTGGCACTCTCAAACAAGACCAAGTTGGCACTGCTGCCACCCTTCCTCTGAAACGCATCCTGCGAGACACGGAATTCCAGGAGGCACCTGGCCATTTAAGGCCTCAGGACCCTGAACCATTGTACAGGCTTTTTCCCTGGGAAACAAATCTCAGCAGCCACTGTTCTTGGTGTCAGTTTGCAGGACCCACTTGGCACTCTCAAACCAGACCAAGTTGGCACTGGTGCCGCTAAGCATCTGGGGAACATCCTGCGAGAGGTGGATCTCCAGGAGGGACCCTGAAATTTAAGGCCTCAGGACCCTGAACCACTGTACAGTCTATTGCCCAGAGAAAGAAAACTCACAAGCCACTGTTCTGGGTGTCAGTTTGCAGGACCCGCTTGCACTCTTAAACCAGACCAAGTTGGCACGGGTGCCACTTTGCGTCTGGAAGGCATCCTGCAAGGGGCCGAATTCCAAGAGGGACCCGGCAATTTAAGGCCTCAGGACCCTGAACCACTCTACAGGCCTTTTCCCTGGGAAACAAAACTCAAAAGCCACTGTTCTGGGTGTCAGTTTTCAGGACCCACTAGGCACTCTCAAACCAGACCAAGTTGGCACTGGTGCCACCTTGCATCTGGGAGGCATCCTGTGTGAGGCGGAATTCAAGGAGGCACCCGGAAATTTAAGGCCGCAGGACCCTGAACCATTGTACAGGCTTTTTCCCTGGGAAACAAAACTCAGAAGCCACTGTTCTTAGTGTCAGTTTTCAGGACCCACTTGGCACTCTCAAACCAGACCAAGTTGGCACGGGTGCCACCTTGCGTCTGGGAGGCATCCTGAGAAAGGCGGAATTCGACGAGGCACCTGGCCATTTAAGGCCTCAGGACCCTGAACCACTGTACAGTGTTTTTCCCTGGGAAACAAAACTCAGAAGCCACTGTTCTGGGTGTCAGTTTTCAGGACCCACTTGGCACTCTCAAACGAGACCATGTTGGCACTTGTGACAGCTTGCGTCTGGGAGGCATCCTGCGAGAGGCCGAATTCCAGGAGGCACCCTGAAATTTAACGCGGCAGGACCCTGAACCACTCTACAGGGTATTTCCCTGGGAAACAAAACTCAGAAGCCACTGTTCTGGGTGTCAGTTTGGAGGACCCACTTGACACTCTCAAACCAGACGAAGTGGGCAATGTTGCCGCATGGCATCTGGGAAAAATCCTGCAAGAGGCAGATCTCCAGGAGGCACCCGGCAATTTAAGGCCGCAGGGCCCCGAACAATTGTACAGGCTTTTTCCCTGGGAAACAAAACTCACAAACCACTGTTCTGGGTGTCAGTTTTCAGGACCCACTTGACACTCCCAAACCAGACCAAGTTGGCACGGGTGCCACCTTGCGTCTGGGAGGCATCCTGCGAGAGGCCGAATTCGATGAGGCACCTGGCCATTTAAGGCCTCAGGACCCTGAACCACTGTACAGTGTTTATCCCTGGGAAACAAAACTCAGAAGCCACTGTTCTGGATGTCAGTTTTCAGGAACCACTTGACACTCTTAAACCAGACTAAATGGGCAATGATGCGTCTGGGAAAAATCCTGTGTGAGGCGGAGCTCCAGGAGGCACCCAGAGATCTAAGGCCGCAGGAACCTGAACCATTTTACAGGCTTTTTCCCTGGGAAACAAAACTCAGAAGCCACTGTTCTGGGTGTCAGTTTTCCGGACCCACTTGGCACTCTCAAACCAGACCAAGTTGGCACTTGTGCCACTTTGCGTCTTGAAGGCATCCTGCCAGACGCGGAATTCCAGGAGGCACCTGGCCATTTAAGGCCTCAAGACCCTGAACCACTCTACAGGCTTTTTCCCTGGGAAACAAAACTCAGAAGCCACTGTTCTGGGTGTCAGTTTGCAGGACCCACTCTGCACTGTCAAACCAGACCAAGAATGCATTGGTGCCAGCTTGCGTTTGGGAGGCATCCTGCGAGAGACGGAATTCAAGGAGGCACCCTGATATTTAAGGCCTCAGGATCCTGAACCACCGTACAGGCTTTTTCCCTGGGAAACAAAACTCAGAAGCCACTGTTCTGGGTGTCCGTTTTCAGCACCCACTTGGCACTCTCAAAGAAGACAAAGTGGGCACCGGTGCCGCTCAGCGTCTGGGAAACATCCTGCGAGAGGCGGATCTCCAGGAGGGACCCTGAAATTTAAGGCCTCAGGACCCTGAACCACTCTACAGGGTATTTCCCTGGGAAACAAAACTCAGAAACCACTGTTCTGGGTGTCAGTTTTCAGGACCCACTTGACAATCTCAAACCAGACCAAGTTGGCACTGCTGCCACATTGCGTCTGGGAGGCATCCTGAGAGAGGCGGAATTCCACGAGACACCTGGCCATTTAAGACCTCAGGACCCTGAAGCACTGTACAGTGTTTTTCCCTGGGAAACAAAACTCAGAAGCCACTGTTCTGGATGTCAGTTTTCAGGAACCACTTGGCACTCTCAAACTTAACCATGTTGGCACTTGTTCCAGCTTGCGTCTGGGAAAAATCCTTTGAGAGGCCGAATTCCAGGAGGCACCTGGCCATTTAAGGCCTCAGGCCCCTGAACCACTTTACAGGCTTTTTCCCTGGGAAACAAAACTCAGAAGACAATGTTCTTGGTGTCAGTTTTCAGGACCCACTTGACACTCTCAAACCAGACTAAATGGGCAATGGTGCCGCATAGCGTCTGGGAAAAATCCTGCAAGAGGCGGATCTCCAGGAGGCACCCGGCAATTTAAGGCCGCAGGACCCCGAACCATTGTACAGGCTTTTTCACTGGGAAACAAAACTCACAAACCACTGTTCTGGGTGTCAGTTTTCAGGACCCACTAGGCACTCTCAAAAAAGACCAAGTTGGCACTGGTGTCACATTGCGTCTGGGAGGCATCCTGCGAGAGGCCGATTTCAAGAAGGCACCTGGCCATTTAAAGTTTCAGGCCCCTGAACCAGTGTACAGGCCTTTTCCTTGGGAAACAAAACTCAGAAGCCACTGTTCTGGGTGTCAGTTTTCAGCACCCACTTGGCACTCTCAAACCAGACTAAGTGGGCACCGGTGCCGCTAAGCGTCTGGGAAACATCCTGCAAGAGGCAGATCTCCAGGAGGGACCCTGAAATTTAAGGCCTCAGGACCCTGAACCACTGTACAGGCTATTTTCCAGGGAGAAAAAACTCAGAAGCCACTGTTCTGGGTGTCAGTTTTCAGGACCCGCTTTGCACTCTCAAACCAGACCAAGTTGGCACGGGTGCCACTTTGCGTCTGGGAGGCATCCTGCTAGGGGCCGAATTCCAAGAGGCACCCGGCAATTTAAGGCCTCAGGCCCCTGAACCACTCTACAGGCCTTTTCCCTGGGAAAGAAAACTCACAAGCCACTGTTCTGGGTGTCAGTTTTCAGGACCCACTAGGCACTCTCAAACGAGACCAAGTTGGCACTGGTGCCACCTTGCATCTGGGAGGCATCCTGTGTGAGGCGGAATTCTAGGAGGCACCCGGCAATTTAACGCCGCAGGACCCTGAACCATTGTACAGGCTTTTTCCCTGGGAAACAAAACTCAGAAGCCACTGTTCTTGGTGTCAGCTTGCAGGACCCACTTGGCATTCTCAAACCAGACGAAGTTGGCACTGGTGCCACTCTGTGTCTGGGAGGCATCCTGCGAGAGGCCGAATTCCAGGAGGAACTTGGCCATTTAAGGCCTCAGGACCCTGAACCACTTTACAGGCTTTTTCCCTGGGAAGCAAAACTCAGAAGACAATGTTCTTGGTGTCAGTTTTCAGGACCCACTTGACACTCTCAAACCAGACTAAGTGGGCAATGGTGCCGCATAGCATCTGGGAAAAATCCTGCAAGAGGCGGATCTCCAGGAGGCACCCGACAATTTAAGGCCGCAGGACCCCGAACCATTGTACAGGCTTTTTCCCTGGGAAACAAAACTCACAAACCACTGTTCTGGGTGTCAGTTTTCAGGACCCACTAGGCACTCTCAAACCAGACCAAGTTGGCACTGGTGTCACATTGCGTCTGGGAGGCATCCTGCGAGAGGCCGAATTCAAGAAGGCACCTGGCCATTTAAAGTTTCAGGCCCCTGAACCAGTGTACAGGCCTTTTCCCTGGGAAACAAAACTCACAAGCCACTGTTCTGGGTGTCAATTTTCAGGACCCACTGGGCACTCTCAAACCAGACCAAGTTGGCACTGCTGCCACCCTTCCTCTGAAACGCAACCTGCGAGACGCGGAATTCCAGGAGGCACCTGGCCATTTATGGCCTCAAGACCCTGAACCACTGTACATGCTTTTTCCCTGGGAAAAAGAACTCAGAAGCCACTGTTCTGGGTGTCAGTTTGCAGGACCCACTCTGCACTGTCAAACCAGACCAAGAATGCATTGGTGCCAGCTTGCGTTTGGGAGGCATCCTGCGAGAGGCGGAATTCACCTAGGCACCCTGAAATTTAAGGCCGCAGGGCCCCGAACCATTGTACAGGCTTTTTCCCTGGGAACCAAAACTCAGAAGCCACTGTTCTGGGTGTCAGTTTTCAGCACCCACTTGGCACTCTCAAACCAGACTAAGTGGGCAACGGTGCCACTTTGCATCTGCGAAACATCCTGTGAGAGGCGGATCTCCAGGAGGGACCCTGAAATTTAAGGCCTCAGGACCCTGAACCACTGTACAGGCTATTTTCCAGGGAGAAAAAACTCAGAAGCCACTGTTCTGGGTGTCAGTTTTCAGGACCCGCTTGGCACTCTCAAACAAGACCAAGTTGGCACTGCTGCAACCCTTCCTCTGAAACGCATCCTGCGAGAGGCCGAATTCGATGAGGCACCTGGCCATTTAAGGCCTCAGGACCCTGAACCACTGTACAGTGTTTATCCCTGGGAAACAAAACTCAGAAGCCACTGTTCTGGATGTCAGTTTTCAGGAACCACTTGACACTCTTAAACCAGACTAAATGGGCAATGATGCGTCTCGGAAAAATCCTGCAAGAGGCGGAGCTCCAGGAGGCACCCGGAGATCTAAGGCCGCAGGAACCTGAACCATTTTACAGGCTTTTTCCCTGGGAAACAAAACTCAGAAGCCACTGTTCTGGGTGTCAGTTTTCCGGACCCACTTGGCACTCTCAAACCAGACCAAGTTGGCACTTGTGCCACTTTGCGTCTTGAAGGCATCCTGCCAGACGCGGAATTCCAGGAGGCACCTGGCCATTTAAGGCCTCAAGACCCTGAACCACTCTACAGGCTTTTTCCCTGGGAAACAAAACTCAGAAGCCACTGTTCTGGGTGTCAGTTTGCAGGACCCACTCTGCACTGTCAAACCAGACCAAGAATGCATTGGTGCCAGCTTGCGTTTGGGAGGCATCCTGCGAGAGACGGAATTCAAGGAGGCACCCTGATATTTAAGGCCTCAGGATCCTGAACCACCATACAGGCTTTTTCCCTGGGAAACAAAACTCAGAAGCCACTGTTCTGGGTGTCCGTTTTCAGCACCCACTTGGCACTCTCAAAGAAGACTAAGTGGGCACCGGTGCCGCTCAGCGTCTGGGAAACATCCTGCGAGAGGCGGATCTCCAGGAGGGACCCTGAAATTTAAGGCCTCAGGACCCTGAACCACTCTACAGGGTATTTCCCTGGGAAACAAAACTCAGAAACCACTGTTCTGGGTGTCAGTTTTCAGGACCCACTTGACACTCTCAAACCAGACCAAGTTGGCACTGCTGCCACATTGCGTCTGGGAGGCATCCTGAGAGAGGCGGAATTCCACGAGACACCTGGCCATTTAAGACCTCAGGACCCTGAAGCACTGTACAGTGTTTTTCCCTGGGAAACAAAACTCAGAAGCCACTGTTCTGGATGTCAGTTTTCAGAAACCACTTGGCACTCTCAAACTTAACCATGTTGGCACTTGTTCCAGCTTGCGTCTGGGAAAAATCCTTTGAGAGGCCGAATTCCAGGAGGCACCTGGCCATTTAAGGCCTCAGGACCCTGAACCACTCTACAGGGTATTTCCCTGGGAAACAAAATTCACAAACCACTGTTCTGGGTGTCAGCTTGGAGGACCCACTTGGCACTCTCAAACCAGACCAAGTTGGCACTGGTGCCACTTTGCGTCTGGGAGGCATCCTGCGAGAGGCCGAATTCAAGAAGGCACCCGGCCATTTAAAGTTTCAGGCCCCGGAACCAGTGTACAGGCCATTTCCCTGGGAAACAAAACTCAGAAGCCACTGTTCTGTGTGTCAGTTTTCAGGACCCACTTGACTCTATCAAACAAGACTAAGTGGGAAGTGGTGCCGCAGAGCGTCTGGGAAAAATCCTGCAAGAGGCGGATCTCCAGAAGGCACCCGGAGATCTAAGGCCCCAGGAATCTGAACCATTGTACAGGCTTTTTCCCTGGGAAACAAAACTCAGAAGCCACTGTTCTGGGTGTCAGTTTTCAGGACCCACTTGGCATTCTCAAACCAGACGAAGTTGGCACTGGTGCCACTCTGTGTCTGGGAGGCATCCTGCGAGAGGCCGAATTCCAGGAGGAACTTGGCCATTTAAGGCCTCAGGCCCCTGAACCACTTTACAGGCTTTTTCCCTGGGAAACAAAACTCAGAAGACAATGTTCTTGGTGTCAGTTTTCAGGACCCACTTGACACTCTCAAACCAGACTAAATGGGCAATGGTGCCGCATAGCATCTGGGAAAAATCCTGCAAGAGGCGGATCTCCAGGAGGCACCGGGCAATTTAAGGCCGCAGGACCCCGAACCATTGTACAGGCTTTTTCACTGGGAAACAAAACTCACAAACCACTGTTCTGGGTGTCAGTTTTCAGGACCCACTAGGCACTCTCAAACAAGACCAAGTTGGCACTGGTGTCACATTGCGTCTGGGAGGCATCCTGCGAGAGGCCGAATTCAAGAAGGCACCTGGCCATTTAAAGTTTCAGGCCCCTGAACCAGTGTACAGGCCTTTTCCCTGGGAAACAAAACTCACAAGCCACTGTTCTGGGTGTCAATTTTCAGGACCCGCTTGGCACTCTCAAACCAGACCAAGTTGGCACTGCTGCCACCCTTCCTCTGAAACACATCCTGCGAGACGCGGAATTCCAGGAGGCACCTGGCCATTTATGGCCTCAAGACCCTGAACCACTGTACAGGCTTTTTCCCTGGGAAAAAAAACTCAGAAGCCACTGTTCTGGGTGTCAGTTTGCAGGACCCACTCTGCACTGTCAAACCAGACCAAGAATGCATTGGTGCCAGCTTGTGTTTGGGAGGCATCCTGCTAGAGGCGGAATTCACCTAGGCACCCTGAAATTTAAGGCCTCAGGATCCTGAACCACCGTACAGGCTTTTTCCCTGGGAAACAAAACTCAGAAGCCACTGTTCTGGGTGTCAGTTTTCAGCACCCACTTGGCACTCTCAAACCAGACTAAGTGGGCAACGGTGCCGCTAAGCGTCTGGGAAACATCCTGCAAGAGGCAGATCTCCAGGAGGGACCCTGAAATTTAAGGCCTCAGGACCCTGAACCACTGTACAGGCTATTTTCCAGGGAGAAAAAACTCAGAAGCCACTGTTCTGGGTGTCAGTTTTAAGGACCCGCTTTGCACTCTCAAACCAGACCAAGTTGGCACGGGTGCCACTTTGCGTCTGGGAGGCATCCTGCTAGGGGCCGAATTCCAAGAGGCACCCGGCAATTTAAGGCCTCAGGCCCCTGAACCACTCTACAGGCCTTTTCCCTGGGAAAGAAAACTCACAAGCCACTGTTCTGGGTGTCAGTTTTCAGGACCCACTAGGCACTCTCAAACCAGACCAAGTTGGCACTGGTGCCACCTTGCATCTGGGAGGCATCCTGTGTGAGGCGGAATTCTAGGAGGCACCCGGCAATTTAACGCCGCAGGACCCTGAACCATTGTACAGGCTTTTTCCCTGGGAAACAAAACTCAGAAGCCACTGTTCTTGGTGTCAGCTTGCAGGACCCACTTGGCATTCTCAAACCAGACGAAGTTGGCACTGGTGCCACTATGTGTCTGGGAGGCATCCTGCGAGAGGCCGAATTCCAGGAGGAACTTGGCCATTTAAGGCCTCAGGACCCTGAACCACTTAACAGGCTTTTTCCCTGGGAAGCAAAACTCAGAAGACAATGTTCTTGGTGTCAGTTTTCAGGACCCACTTGACACTCTCAAACCAGACTAAGTGGGCAATGGTGCCGCATAGCATCTGGGAAAAATCCTGCAAGAGGCGGATCTCCAGGAGGCACCCGACAATTTAAGGCCGCAGGACCCCGAACCATTGTACAGGCTTTTTCCCTGGGAAACAAAACTCACAAACCACTGTTCTGGGTGTCAGTTTTCAGGACCCACTAGGCACTCTCAAACAAGACCAAGTTGGCACTGGTGTCACATTGCGTCTGGGAGGCATCCTGCGAGAGGCCGAATTCAAGAAGGCACCTGGCCATTTAAAGTTTCAGGCCCCTGAACCAGTGTACAGGCCTTTTCCCTGGGAAACAAAACTCACAAGCCACTGTTCTGGGTGTCAATTTTCAGGACCCACTGGGCACTCTCAAACCAGACCAAGTTGGCACTGCTGCCACCCTTCCTCTGAAACGCATCCTGCGAGACGCGGAATTCCAGGAGGCACCTGGCCATTTATGGCCTCAAGACCCTGAACCACTGTACAGGCTTTTTCCCTGGGAAAAAGAACTCAGAAGCCACTGTTCTGGGTGTCAGTTTGCAGGACCCACTCTGCACTGTCAAACCAGACCAAGAATGCATTGGTGCCAGCTTGCGTTTGGGAGGCATCCTGCGAGAGGCGGAATTCACCTAGGCACCCTGAAATTTAAGGCCGCAGGGCCCCGAACCATTGTACAGGCTTTTTCCCTGGGAACCAAAACTCAGAAGCCACTGTTCTGGGTGTCAGTTTTCAGCACCCACTTGGCACTCTCAAACCAGACTAAGTGGGCAACGGTGCCACTTTGCGTCTGCGAAACATCCTGTGAGAGGCGGATCTCCAGGAGGGACCCTGAAATTTAAGGCCTCAGGACCCTGAACCACTGTACAGGCTATTTTCCAGGGAGAAAAAACTCAGAAGCCACTGTTCTGGGTGTCAGTTTTCAGGACCCGCTTGGCACTCTCAAACCAGATCAAGTTGGCACGGGTGCCACTTTGCGTCTGGGAGGCATCCTGCTAGGGGCCGAATTCCAAGAGGCACCCGGCAATTTAAGTCCTCAGGACCCTGAACCACTCTACAGGCCTTTTCCCTGGGAAAGAAAACTCACAAGCCACTGTTCTGGGTGTCTGTTTTCAGGACCCACTAGGCACTCTCAAACCAGACCAAGTTGGCACTGGTGCCACCTTGCATCTGGGAGGCATCCTGTGTGAGGCGGAATTCTAGGAGGCACCCGGCAATTTAACGCCGCAGGACCCTGAACCATTGTACAGGCTTTTTCCCTGGGAAACAAAACGCAGAAGCCACTGTTCTTGGTGTCAGCTTGCAGGACCCACTTGGCATTCTCAAACCAGACGAAGTTGGCACTGGTGCCACTATGTGTCTGGGAGGCATCCTGCTAGGGGCCGAATTCCAGGAGGAACTTGGCCATTTAAGGCCTCAGGACCCTGAACCACTTAACAGGCTTTTTCCCTGGGAAGCAAAACTCAGAAGACAATGTTCTTGGTGTCAGTTTTCAGGACCCACTTGACTCTCTCAAACCAGACTAAGTGGGCAATGGTGCCGCATAGCGTCTGGGAAAAATCCTGCAAGAGGCGGATCTCCTGGAGGCACCCGGCAATTTAAGGCCTCAGGACCCTGAACCACTCTACTGGCTATTTCCCTGGGAAACAAAACTCACAAACCACTGTTCTGGGTGTCAGTTTTCAGGACCCACTTGACACTCCCAAACCAGACCAAGTTGGCACTTGTGCCACATTGCGTCTGGGAGGCATCCAGCGAGAGGCGGAATTCCAGGAGCTACCCTGAAATTTAAGGCCTCAGGACCCTGAACCACTGTACAGGCTTTTTCCCTGGGAGCCAAAACTCAGAAGCCACAGTTCTGGGTGTCTGTTTGCAGAACCCACTTGGCACTCTCAAACCAGCCCAAGTTGGCACTGCAGCCACCTTGCGTCTGAGAGGCATCCTTCTAGAGGCGGAATTCCAAGAATCACCCGGCCATTTAAGGCCTCAGGCCCCTGAAACATTCTAGAGGCTTTTTCCCTGAGAGACAAAACTCACAAGCCACTGTTCTGGGTGTCAATTTTCAGGACCCACTTGGCACTCTCAAACAAGACCAAGTTGGCACTGCTGCCACCCTTCGTCTGAAACGCATCCTGCGAGACGCGGAATTCCAGGAGGCACCTGGCCATTTAAGGCCTCAGGACCCTGAACCATTGTACAGGCTTTTTCCCTGGGAAACAAATCTCAGCAGCTACTGTTCTTGGTGTCAGTTTTCAGGACCCGCTTGGCACTCTCAAACCAGACCAAGTTAGCACGGGTGCCACTTTGCGTCTGGGAGGAATCTTGCTAGGGGCCGAATTCCTAGAGGCACCCGGCAATTTAAGTCCTCAGGACCCTGAACCACTCTACAGGCCTTTTCCCTGGGAAAGAAAACTCACAAGCCACTGTTCTGGGTGTCAGTTTTCAGGACCCACTAGGCACTCTCAAACCAGACCAAGTTGGCACTGGTGCCACCTTGCATCTGGGAGGCATCCTGTGTGAGGCGGAATTCTAGGAGGCACCCGGCAATTTAACGCCGCAGGACCCTGAACCATTGTACAGGCTTTTTCCCTGGGAAACAAAACGCAGAAGCCACTGTTCTTGGTGTCAGCTTGCAGGACCCACTTGGCATTCTCAAACCAGACGAAGTTGGCACTGGTGCCACTATGTGTCTGGGAGGCATCCTGCTAGGGGCCGAATTCCAGGAGGAACTTGGCCATTTAAGGCCTCAGGACCCTGAACCACTTAACAGGCTTTTTCCCTGGGAAGCAAAACTCAGAAGACAATGTTCTTGGTGTCAGTTTTCAGGACCCACTTGACTCTCTCAAACCAGACTAAGTGGGCAATGGTGCCGCATAGCGTCTGGGAAAAATCCTGCAAGAGGCGGATCTCCTGGAGGCACCCGGCAATTTAAGGCCTCAGGACCCTGAACCACTCTACTGGCTATTTCCCTGGGAAACAAAACTCACAAACCACTGTTCTGGGTGTCAGTTTTCAGGACCCACTTGACACTCCCAAACCAGACCAAGTTGGCACTTGTGCCACATTGCGTCTGGGAGGCATCCAGCGAGAGGCGGAATTCCAGGAGCTACCCTGAAATTTAAGGCCTCAGGACCCTGAACCACTGTACAGGCTTTTTCCCTGGGAGCCAAAACTCAGAAGCCACAGTTCTGGGTGTCTGTTTGCAGAACCCACTTGGCACTCTCAAACCAGCCCAAGTTGGCACTGCAGCCACCTTGCGTCTGAGAGGCATCCTTCTAGAGGCGGAATTCCAAGAATCACCCGGTCATTTAAGGCCTCAGGCCCCTGAAACATTCTAGAGGCTTTTTCCCTGAGAGACAAAACTCACAAGCCACTGTTCTGGGTGTCAATTTTCAGGACCCACTTGGCACTCTCAAACAAGACCAAGTTGGCACTGCTGCCACCCTTCCTCTGAAACGCATCCTGCGAGACGCGGAATTCCAGGAGGCACCTGGCCATTTAAGGCCTCAGGACCCTGAACCATTGTACAGGCTTTTTCCCTGGGAAACAAATCTCAGCAGCTACTGTTCTTGGTGTCAGTTTGCAGGACCCACTTGGCACTCTCAAACCAGACCAAGTTGGCACTGGTGCCGCTAAGCGTCTGGGGAACATCCTGCGAGAGGTGGATCTCCAGGAGGGACCCTGAAATTTAAGGCCTCAGGACCCTGAACCACTGTACAGGCTTTTTCCCTGCGAAAAAAAACTCAGAAGCCATTGTTCTGGGTGTCAATTTTCAGGACCCGCTTGCACTCTTAAACCAGACCAAGTTGGTACGGGTGCCACTTTGCGTCTGGAAGGCATCCTGCAAGGGGCCGAATTCCAAGAGGGACCCGGCAATTTAAGGCCTCAGGACCCTGAACCACTCTACAGGCCTTTTCCCTGGGAAACAAAACTCAAAAGCCACTGTTCTGGGTTTCAGTTTTCAGGACCCACTAGGCACTCTCAAACCAGACCAAGTTGGCACTGGTGCCACCTTGCATCTGGGAGGCATCCTGTGTGAGGCGGAATTCTAGGAGGCACCCGGCAATTTAACGCCGCAGGACCCTGAACCATTGTACAGGCTTTTTCCCTGGGAAACAAAACTCAGAAGCCACTGTTCTTAGTGTCAGTTTGCAGGACCCACTTGGCACTCTCAAACCAGACCAAGTTTGCACGGGTGCCACTTTGCGTCTGGGAGGCATCCTGAGAAAGGCGGAATTCGACGAGGCACCTGGCCATTTAAAGCCTCAGGACCCTGAACCACTGTACAGTGTTTTTCCCTGGGAAAAAAAACTCAGAAGCCACTGTTCTGGGTGTCAGTTTTCAGGACCCGCTTGGAACTCTCAAACGAGACCATGTTGGCACTTGTGACAGCTTGCGTCTGGGAGGCATCCTGCGAGAGGCCGAATTCCAGGAGGCACCCTGAAATTTAACGCGGCAGGACCCTGAACCACTCTACAGGGTATTTCCCTGGGAAACAAAACTCAAAAGCCACTGTTCTGGGTGTCAGTTTTCAGGACCCACTTGACACTCCCAAACCAGACCAAGTTGGCACTTGTGCCACATTGCGTCTGGGAGGCATCCAGCGAGAGGCGGAATTCCAGGAGCTACCCTGAAATTTAAGGCCTCAGGACCCTGAACCACTGTACAGGCTTTTTCCCTGGGAGCCAAAACTCAGAAGCCACAGTTCTGGGTGTCTGTTTGCAGAACCCACTTGGCACTCTCAAACCAGCCCAAGTTGGCACTGCAGCCACCTTGCGTCTGAGAGGCATCCTTCTAGAGGCGGAATTCCAAGAATCAACCGGCCATTTAAGGCCTCAGGCCCCTGAAACATTCTAGAGGCTTTTTCCCTGACAGACAAAACTCACAAGCCACTGTTCTGGGTGTCAATTTTCAGGACCCACTTGGCACTCTCAAACAAGACCAAGTTGGCACTGCTGCCACCCTTCGTCTGAAACGCATCCTGCGAGACGCGGAATTCCAGGAGGCACCTGGCCATTTAAGGCCTCAGGACCCTGAACCATTGTACAGGCTTTTTCCCTGGGAAACAAATCTCAGCAGCTACTGTTCTTGGTGTCAGTTTGCAGGACCCACTTGGCACTCTCAAACCAGACCAAGTTGGCACTGGTGCCGCTAAGCGTCTGGGGAACATCCTGCGAGAGGTGGATCTCCAGGAGGGACCCTGAAATTTAAGGCCTCAGGACCCTGAACCACTGTACAGGCTTTTTCCCTGCGAAAAAAAACTCAGAAGCCATTGTTCTGGGTGTCAATTTTCAGGACCCGCTTGCACTCTTAAACCAGACCAAGTTGGTACGGGTGCCACTTTGCGTCTGGAAGGCATCCTGCAAGGGGCCGAATTCCAAGAGGGACCCGGCAATTTAAGGCCTCAGGACCCTGAACCACTCTACAGGCCTTTTCCCTGGGAAACAAAACTCAAAAGCCACTGTTCTGGGTTTCAGTTTTCAGGACCCACTAGGCACTCTCAAACCAGACCAAGTTGGCACTGGTGCCACCTTGCATCTGGGAGGCATCCTGTGTGAGGCGGAATTCAAGAAGGCACCCGGAAATTTAAGGCCGCAGGACCCTGAACCATTGTACAGGCTTTTTCCCTGGGAAACAAAACTCAGAAACCACTGTTCTTAGTGTCAGTTTGCAGGAACCACTTGGCACTCTCAAACCAGACCAAGTTTGCACGGGTGCCACTTTGCGTCTGGGAGGCATCCTGAGAAAGGCGGAATTCGACGAGGCACCTGGCCATTTAAGGCCTCAGGACCCTGAACCACTGTACAGTGTTTTTCCCTGGGAAAAAAAACTCAGAAGCCACTGTTCTGGGTGTCAGTTTGGAGGACCCACTTGACACTCTCAAACCAGACTAAGTGGGCAATGGTGCCGCATGGCATCTGGGAAAAATCCTGCAAGAGGCGGAGCTCCAGGAGGCACCCGGAGATCTAAGGCCGCAGGAACCTGAACCATTTTACAGGCTTTTTCCCTGGGAAACAAAACTCAGAAGCCACTGTTCTGGGTGTCAGTTTTCCGGACCCACTTGGCACTCTCAAACCAGACCAAGTTGGCACTTGTGCCACTTTGCGTCTTGAAGGCATCCTGCCAGACGCGGAATTCCAGGAGGCACCTGGCCATTTAAGGCCTCAAGACCCTGAACCACTCTACAGGCTTTTTCCCTGGGAAACAAAACTCAGAAGCCACTGTTCTGGGTGTCAGTTTGCAGGACCCACTCTGCACTGTCAAACCAGACCAAGAATGCATTGGTGCCAGCTTGCGTTTGGGAGGCATCCTGCGAGAGGCGGAATTCAAGGAGGCACCCTGATATTTAAGGCCTCAGGATCCTGAACCACCGTACAGGCTTTTTCCCTGGGAAACAAAACTCAGAAGCCACTGTTCTGGGTGTCCGTTTTCAGCACCCACTTGGCACTCTCAAAGAAGACTAAGTGGGCACCGGTGCCGCTCAGCGTCTGGGAAACATCCTGCGAGAGGCGGATCTCCAGGAGGGACCCTGAAATTTAAGGCCTCAGGACCCTGAACCACTCTACAGGGTATTTCCCTGGGAAACAAAACTCAGAAACCACTGTTCTGGGTGTCAGTTTTCAGGACCCACTTGACAATCTCAAACCAGACCAAGTTGGCACTGCTGCCACATTGCGTCTGGGAGGCATCCTGAGAGAGGCGGAATTCCACGAGACACCTGGCCATTTAAGACCTCAGGACCCTGAAGCACTGTACAGTGTTTTTCCCTGGGAAACAAAACTCAGAAGCCACTGTTCTGGATGTCAGTTTTCAGGAACCACTTGGCACTCTCAAACTTAACCATGTTGGCACTTGTTCCAGCTTGCGTCTGGGAAAAATCCTTCGAGAGGCCGAATTCCAGGAGGCACCTGGCCATTTAAGGCCTCAGGACCCTGAACCACTCTACAGGGTATTTCCCTGGGAAACAAAATTCAGAAACCACTGTTCTGGGTGTCAGCTTGGAGGACCCACTTGGCACTCTCAAACCAGACCAAGTTGGCACTGGTACCACTTTGCGTCTGGGAGGCATCCTGCGAGAGGCCGAATTCAAGAAGGCACCCGGCCATTTAAAGTTTCAGGCCCCAGAAGCAGTGTACAGGCCATTTCCCTGGGAAACAAAACTCAGAAGCCACTGTTCTTGGTGTCAGTTTTCAGGACCCACTTGACACTCTCAAACCAGACTAAGTGGGAAGTGGTGCCGCAGAGCGTCTGGGAAAAATCCTGCAAGAGGCGGATCTCCAGGAGGCACCCGACAATTTAAGGCCGCAGGACCCCGAACCATTGTACAGGCCTTTTCCCTGGGAAACAAAACTCACAAACCACTGTTCTGGGTGTCAGTTTTCAGGACCCACTAGGAACTCTCAAAAAAGACCAAGTTGGCACTGGTGTCACATTGCGTCTGGGAGGCATCCTGCGAGAGGCCGAATTCAAGAAGGCACCTGGCCATTTAAAGTTTCAGGCCCCTGAACCAGTGTACAGGCCTTTTCCCTGGGAAACAAAACTCACAAGCCACTGTTCTGGGTGTCAATTTTCAGGACCCACTTGGCACTCTCAAACCAGACCAAGTTGGCACTGCTGCCACCCTTCCTCTGAAACGCATCCTGCGAGACGCGGAATTCCAGGAGGCACCTGGCCATTTATGGCCTCAAGACCCTGAACCCCTGTACAGGCTTTTTCCCTGGGAAAAAAAACTCAGAAGCCACTGTTCTGGGTGTCAGTTTGCAGGACCCACTCTGCACTGTCAAACCAGACCAAGAATGCATTGGTGCCAGCTTGTGTTTGGGAGGCATCCTGCGAGAGGCGGAATTCACCTAGGCACCCTGAAATTTAAGGCCTTAGGATCCTGAACCACCGTACAGGCTTTTTCCCTGGGAAACAAAGCTCAGAAGCCACTGTTCTGGGTGTCAGTTTTCAGGACCCGCTTGGCACTCTCAAACCAGACCAAGTTGGCACGGGTGCCACTTTGCGTCTGGGAGGCATCCTGCTAGGGGCCGAATTCCAAGAGGCACCCGGCAATTTAAGTCCTCAGGACCCTGAACCACTCTACAGGCCTTTTCCCTGGGAAAGAAAACTCACAAGCCACTGTTCTGGGTGTCAGTTTTCAGGACCCACTAGGCACTCTCAAACCAGACCAAGTTGGCACTGGTGCCACCTTGCATCTGGGAGGCATCCTGTGTGAGGCGGAATTCAAGAAGGCACCCGGAAATTTAAGGCCGCAGGACCCTGAACCATTGTACAGGCTTTTTCCCTGGGAAACAAAACTCAGAAACCACTGTTCTTAGTGTCAGTTTGCAGGAACCACTTGGCACTCTCAAACCAGACCAAGTTTGCACGGGTGCCACTTTGCGTCTGGGAGGCATCCTGAGAAAGGCGGAATTCGACGAGGCACCTGGCCATTTAAGGCCTCAGGACCCTGAACCACTGTACAGTGTTTTTCCCTGGGAAAAAAAACTCAGAAGCCACTGTTCTGGGTGTCAGTTTGGAGGACCCACTTGACACTCTCAAACCAGACTAAGTGGGCAATGGTGCCGCATGGCATCTGGGAAAAATCCTGCAAGAGGCGGAGCTCCAGGAGGCACCCGGAGATCTAAGGCCGCAGGAACCTGAACCATTTTACAGGCTTTTTCCCTGGGAAACAAAACTCAGAAGCCACTGTTCTGGGTGTCAGTTTTCCGGACCCACTTGGCACTCTCAAACCAGACCAAGTTGGCACTTGTGCCACTTTGCGTCTTGAAGGCATCCTGCCAGACGCGGAATTCCAGGAGGCACCTGGCCATTTAAGGCCTCAAGACCCTGAACCACTCTACAGGCTTTTTCCCTGGGAAACAAAACTCAGAAGCCACTGTTCTGGGTGTCAGTTTGCAGGACCCACTCTGCACTGTCAAACCAGACCAAGAATGCATTGGTGCCAGCTTGCGTTTGGGAGGCATCCTGCGAGAGGCGGAATTCAAGGAGGCACCCTGATATTTAAGGCCTCAGGATCCTGAACCACCGTACAGGCTTTTTCCCTGGGAAACAAAACTCAGAAGCCACTGTTCTGGGTGTCCGTTTTCAGCACCCACTTGGCACTCTCAAAGAAGACTAAGTGGGCACCGGTGCCGCTCAGCGTCTGGGAAACATCCTGCGAGAGGCGGATCTCCAGGAGGGACCCTGAAATTTAAGGCCTCAGGACCCTGAACCACTCTACAGGGTATTTCCCTGGGAAACAAAACTCAGAAACCACTGTTCTGGGTGTCAGTTTTCAGGACCCACTTGACAATCTCAAACCAGACCAAGTTGGCACTGCTGCCACATTGCGTCTGGGAGGCATCCTGAGAGAGGCGGAATTCCACGAGACACCTGGCCATTTAAGACCTCAGGACCCTGAAGCACTGTACAGTGTTTTTCCCTGGGAAACAAAACTCAGAAGCCACTGTTCTGGATGTCAGTTTTCAGGAACCACTTGGCACTCTCAAACTTAACCATGTTGGCACTTGTTCCAGCTTGCGTCTGGGAAAAATCCTTCGAGAGGCCGAATTCCAGGAGGCACCTGGACATTTAAGGCCTCAGGACCCTGAACCACTCTACAGGGTATTTCCCTGGGAAACAAAATTCAGAAACCACTGTTCTGGGTGTCAGCTTGGAGGACCCACTTGGCACTCTCAAACCAGACCAAGTTGGCACTGGTACCACTTTGCGTCTGGGAGGCATCCTGCGAGAGGCCGAATTCAAGAAGGCACCCGGCCATTTAAAGTTTCAGGCCCCAGAAGCAGTGTACAGGCCATTTCCCTGGGAAACAAAACTCAGAAGCCACTGTTCTTGGTGTCAGTTTTCAGGACCCACTTGACACTCTCAAACCAGACTAAGTGGGAAGTGGTGCCGCAGAGCGTCTGGGAAAAATCCTGCAAGAGGCGGATCTCCAGGAGGCACCCGACAATTTAAGGCCGCAGGACCCCGAACCATTGTACAGGCCTTTTCCCTGGGAAACAAAACTCACAAACCACTGTTCTGGGTGTCAGTTTTCAGGACCCACTAGGAACTCTCAAAAAAGACCAAGTTGGCACTGGTGTCACATTGCGTCTGGGAGGCATCCTGCGAGAGGCCGAATTCAAGAAGGCACCTGGCCATTTAAAGTTTCAGGCCCCTGAACCAGTGTACAGGCCTTTTCCCTGGGAAACAAAACTCACAAGCCACTGTTCTGGGTGTCAATTTTCAGGACCCACTTGGCACTCTCAAACCAGACCAAGTTGGCACTGCTGCCACCCTTCCTCTGAAACGCATCCTGCGAGACGCGGAATTCCAGGAGGCACCTGGCCATTTATGGCCTCAAGACCCTGAACCCCTGTACAGGCTTTTTCCCTGGGAAAAAAAACTCAGAAGCCACTGTTCTGGGTGTCAGTTTGCAGGACCCACTCTGCACTGTCAAACCAGACCAAGAATGCATTGGTGCCAGCTTGTGTTTGGGAGGCATCCTGCGAGAGGCGGAATTCACCTAGGCACCCTGAAATTTAAGGCCTTAGGATCCTGAACCACCGTACAGGCTTTTTCCCTGGGAAACAAAGCTCAGAAGCCACTGTTCTGGGTGTCAGTTTTCAGGACCCGCTTGGCACTCTCAAACCAGACCAAGTTGGCACGGGTGCCACTTTGCGTCTGGGAGGCATCCTGCTAGGGGCCGAATTCCAAGAGGCACCCGGCAATTTAAGTCCTCAGGACCCTGAACCACTCTACAGGCCTTTTCCCTGGGAAAGAAAACTCACAAGCCACTGTTCTGGGTGTCAGTTTTCAGGACCCACTAGGCACTCTCAAACCAGACCAAGTTGGCACTGGTGCCACCTTGCATCTGGGAGGCATCCTGTGTGAGGCGGAATTCTAGGAGGCACCCGGCAATTTAACGCCGCAGGACCCTGAACCATTGTACAGGCTTTTTTCCTGGGAAACAAAACGCAGAAGCCACTGTTCTTGGTGTCAGCTTGCAGGACCCACTTGGCATTCTCAAACCAGACGAAGTTGGCACTGGTGCCACTATGTGTCTGGGAGGCATCCTGCTATGGGCCGAATTCCAGGAGGAACTTGGCCATTTAAGGCCTCAGGACCCTGAACCACTTAACAGGCTTTTTCCCTGGGAAGCAAAACTCAGAAGACAATGTTCTTGGTGTCAGTTTTCAGGACCCACTTGACTCTCTCAAACCAGACTAAGTGGGCAATGGTGCCGCATAGCGTCTGGGAAAAATCCTGCAAGAGGCGGATCTCCTGGAGGCACCCGGCAATTTAAGGCCTCAGGACCCTGAACCACTCTACTGGCTATTTCCCTGGGAAACAAAACTCACAAACCACTGTTCTGGGTGTCAGTTTTCAGGACCCACTTGACACTCCCAAACCAGACCAAGTTGGCACTTGTGCCACATTGCGTCTGGGAGGCATCCAGCGAGAGGCGGAATTCCAGGAGCTACCCTGAAATTTAAGGCCTCAGGACCCTGAACCACTGTACAGGCTTTTTCCCTGGGAGCCAAAACTCAGAAGCCACAGTTCTGGGTGTCTGTTTGCAGAACCCACTTGGCACTCTCAAACCAGCCCAAGTTGGCACTGCAGCCACCTTGCGTCTGAGAGGCATCCTTCTAGAGGCGGAATTCCAAGAATCACCCGGCCATTTAAGGCCTCAGGCCCCTGAAACATTCTAGAGGCTTTTTCCCTGAGAGACAAAACTCACAAGCCACTGTTCTGGGTGTCAATTTTCAGGACCCACTTGGCACTCTCAAACAAGACCAAGTTGGCACTGCTGCCACCCTTCGTCTGAAACGCATCCTGCGAGACGCGGAATTCCAGGAGGCACCTGGCCATTTAAGGCCTCAGGACCCTGAACCATTCTACAGGCTTTTTCCCTGGGAAACAAATCTCAGCAGCTACTGTTCTTGGTGTCAGTTTGCAGGACCCACTTGGCACTCTCAAACCAGACCAAGTTGGCACTGGTGCCGCTAAGCGTCTGGGGAACATCCTGCGAGAGGTGGATCTCCAGGAGGGACCCTGAAATTTAAGGCCTCAGGACCCTGAACCACTGTACAGGCTTTTTCCCTGCGAAACAAAACTCAGAAGCCACTGTTCTGGGTGTCAACTTTCAGGACCCACTTGGCACTCTCAAACAAGACCAAGTTTGCACTGCTGCCACCCTTCCTCTGAAACGCATCCTGTGAGACGCGGAATTCCAGGAGGCACCTGGCCATTTAAGGCCTCAGGACCCTGAACCATTTTACAGGCTTTTTCCCTGCGAAACAAATCTCAGCAGCCACTGTTCTTGGTGGCAGTTTTCAGGACCCACTTGACACTCTCAAACCAGACTAAGTGGGCAATGGTGCCGCATAGCGTCTGGGAAAAATCCTGCAAGAGGCGGATCTCCAGGACGCACCCGGCAATTTAAGGCCTCAGGACCCTGAACCACTCTACAGGGTATTTCCCTGGGAAACAAAATTCACAAACCACTGTTCAGGGTGTCACTTTTCAGGACCCACTTGACACTCTCAAACCAGATTAAGTTTGCACTGGTGCCACATTGCGTCTGGGAGGCATCCTGTGAGAGGTGGAATTCCAGGTGGCACCCTGAAATTTAAGGCCTCAGGACCCTGAACCACTGTAAAGGCTTTTCCCCTGGGAGACAAAACTCAGAAGCTACTGTTCTGGGTGTCAGTTTTCAGGACCCACTAGGCACTCTCAAACAAGACCAAGCTGGCACTGGTGTCACATTGCGTCTGGGAGGCATCCTGCGAGAGGCCGAATTCAAGAAGGCACCCGGCCATTTAAAGTTTCAGGCCCCTGAACCAGTGTACAGGCCTTTTCCCTGGGAAACAAAACTCGCAAGCCACTGTTCTGGGTGTCAATTTTCAGGACCCACTTGGCACTCTCAAAACAGACCAAGTTGGCACTGCTGCCACCCTTCGTCTGAAAGGCATCCTGCGAGAGGCCGAATTCCAGGAGGCACCTGGCCATTTAAGGCCTCAGGACTATGAACCACAGTACAGGCTTTTTCCCTGGGAAACAAAACTCAGAAGCCACTGTTCTTAGTGTCAGTTTTCAGGACCCACTTGACTATATCAAACCAGACTAAGTGGGCAATGGTGCCGCATAGCGTCTGGGAAAAATCCTGCAAGAGGCGGATCTCCAGGAGGCACCCGGCAATTTAAGGCCTCAGGACCCTGAACCACTCTACAGAGTATTTCCCTGGGAAAAAAAATTCACAAACCACTGTTCTTGGTGTCAGTTTGCAGGACCCACTTGACACTCTCAAACCAGACCAAGTTGGCACTGGTGCCACCTTGCATCTGGGAGGCATCCTGTGTGAGGCGGAATTCTAGGAGGCACCCGGAAATTTAAGGCCGCAGGACCCTGAACCATTGTACAGGCTTTTTCCCTGGGAAACAAAACTCAGAAGCCACTGTTCTGGGTGTCAGTTTTCAGGACCCACTTGGCATTCTCAAACCAGACCAAGTTGGCACGGGTGCCACTTTGCGTCTGGGGGGCATCCTGCGAGAGGCGGAATTCCAGGTGGCACCCGGCAATTTAAGGCCTCAGGACTCTGAACCACCGTACAGGCTTTTTCCCTGGGAAACAAATCTCAGCAGCCACTCTTCTTGGTGTCAGTTTGCAGGACCCACTTGGCACTCTCAAACCAGACTAAGTTGGCACCGGTGCCGCTCAGAGTCTGAAAAACATCTTGCGAGAGGCGGATCTCCAGGAGGGACCCTGAAATTTAAGGCCTCAGGACCCTGAACCACTGTACAGGCTATTGCCCAGAGAAAAAAAACTCACAAGCCACTGTTCTGACTGTCAGTTTTCAGGACCCGCTTGGCACTCTCAAACCAGACCAAGTTGGCACGGGTGCCACTTTGCGTCTGGGAGCCATCCTGCTAGGGGCTGAATTCCAAGAGCCACCTGGCATTTTAAAGGCCTCAGGACCCTGAACCACTCTACAGGCTTTTTCCCTGGTAAACAAAACTCACAAGCCACTGTTCTGGGTGTCAGTTTTCAGCACCCACTTGACACTCTCAAACCAGACCAAGTTGGCACTGGTGCCACCTTGCATCTGGGAGGCATCCTGTGTGAGGCGGAATTCTAGGAGGCACCCGGAAATTTAAGGCCGCAGGACCCTGAACCATTGTACAGGCTTTTTCCCTGGGAAACAAAACTCAGAAGCCACTGTTCTGGGTGTCAGTTTTCAGGACCCACTTGGCATTCTCAAACCAGACCAAGTTGGCACGGGTGCCACTTTGCGTCTGGGAGGCATCCTGCGAGAGGCGGAATTCACCTTGGCACCCTGATATTTAAGGCCTCAAGACCCTGAACCATTGTACAGGCTTTTTCCCTGGGAAACAAAACTCAGAAGCCATTGTTCTGGGTGTCAGTTTGTAGGACCCACTCTGCACTGTCAAACCAGACCAAGAATGCATTGGTGCCAGCTTGGGTCTGGGAGGCATCCTGCGAGAGGCGGAATTCACCTAGGCACCCTGAAATTTAAGGCCTCAGGACCCTGAACCACTGTAATGGCTATTTCCCTGGGAACCAAAACTCAGAAGCCACTGTTCTGGGTGTCAGTTTGCAGGACCCACTTGGCACTCTCAAACCAGACAAAGTTGGCACTGCAGCCACCTTGCGTCTGGGAGGCATCCTGAGAGAGGCGGAATTCCAGGAGTCATCCGGCCATTTAAGGCCTCAGGACCCTGAAACCTCCTTCAGGACTTTTCCCGGGGAGCCAAAACGCACAAGCCACTGTTCTGGGTGTCAGTTTTCAGGACCCACTTGCCACTCTCAAACTAGACCAAGTTGGCACTGGTGTCACATTGCGTCTGAGAGGCATCCTGCGAGAGGCAGAATTCAGGAAGGCACCCTGCTATTTAAAGTTTCAGGCCCCTGAACCAGTGTACAGGCCATTTCCCTGGGAAACAAAACTCAGAAGCCACTGTTCTGCGTGTCAGTTTTCAGGACCCACTAGGCACTCTCAAACCAGACCAAGTTGGCACTGCTGCCACATTGCGTCTGGGAGGCATCCTGAGAGCGGCGGAATTCTAGGAGGCACCTGGCCATTTAAGGCCTCAGGACCCTGAACCATTGTACAGGCTTTTTCCCTGGGAAACAAAACTCAGAAGCCACAGTTCTTAGTGTCATTTTTCAGGACCCACTTGACTCTATCAAACCAGACTAACTGGGCAATGGTGCCGCATAGCGTCTGGGAAAAATCCTGCAAGAGGCGGATCTCCAGGAGGCACCCGGAGATTTAAGGCAGCAGGAATCTGAACCATTGTACAGGCTTTTTCCCTGGGAAACAAAACTCAGAAGCCACTGTTCTGGGTGTCAGTTTTCAGGACCCACTTGGCATTCTCAAACCAGCCTAAGTTGGCACTGCTGCCACCTTTTGTCTGGGAGGCATCCTGCGAGAGACTGAATTTCAGAAGGCACCTGGCCATTAAAGGCCTCAGGACCCTGAACCATTGTACAGGCTTTTTCCCAGGGAAACAAGACTCAGAAGCCACTGTTCTGGGTGTCAGTTTGCAGGACCCGCTTGGCACTCTCATACCAGACCAAGGTGGCACGGGTGCCACTTTGCGTCTGGAAGGCATCCTGCTCAGGGCCGAATTCCAAGAGGCACCCGGCAATTTAAGGCCACAGGACCCGGAACCACTGTACAGGCTGTTTCCCTGGAAAACAAAACTCACAAGCCACTGTTCTTGTTGTCAGTTTCCAGGACCCTCTTGACACTCTCAAACCAGACTGAGTGGGCAATGGTGCCCCTTAGCCTCTCAGAAAACTCTTACAAGAGACGGATCTCCAGGAGGCACCCGGCAATTTAATGCCGCAGGACCCTGAACCAATGTACAGGCTTTTTCCCTGGGAAACACAACTCAGAAGCCACTGTTCTGGGTGTCAGTTTTCAGGACCCACTAGGAACTCTTAAAACAGCGAAAGTTGGCACTGCTGCCAGCCTTCGTCTGGGAGGCATCATGCAGGAGGCTGAATTCCAGGAGGCACCCGGCAATTTAAGGCCTCCGGAAGCTGAAGCATTGTACAGGCTTTTTCCCTGGGAAACAAACCTCCGAAGCCACTGTTCTGGTTGTCAGTTTGCAGCACCCACTTGGCACTCTGAAAACAGACATAGTGGGCACCGGTGCAACCTTGCGTCTTTTAGGCATCCTGCGTGAGGCGGAATTCCAGTAGGCACCCTGAAATGCAAGGCCTCGGGACTCTGAACCAATGTACAGGCCTTTTCCCTGGGAAACAAAACTCAGAAGCCACTGTTCTGGGTGTCAGTTTTAAGGACGCACTTGGCACTCTCAAACCAGACCAAGTTTGCACTGGACCCACCTTGCATCTGGGAGGCATCCTGCGAGAGGCCAAATACTAGGAGTCACCCGGCAATGTAAGGCCTCAGGCTCCTGAACCATTCTACAGGCTTTTTCCCAGGGAAACAAAACTCACAAACCACTGTTCTGGGTGTCAGTTTTCAGGACCCACTCTGCACTGTCAAAGTAGACCAAGTTGGAGCTGATGCCACCTTGCGTCAGGGAGGCATCCTTCTACAGGCGGAATTCCAGTAGGCAACCGGAAATTTAAGGCCTCAGGGCCCTGAACCAATGTACAGGCCTTTTCCCTGGGAAACAAAACTCAGAAGCCACTGTTCTGGGTGTCAGTTTTAAGGACGCACTTGGCACTCTCAAACCAGACAAGTTTGCACTGGAGCCACCTTGCATCTCGGAGGCATCCTGCGAGAGGCGGGTCTCCAGGAGGCACCTGGCCATTTAAGGCCTCAGGACCCTGAACCACTGTACAGGCTTTTTACCTGGGAAAAATAAAACTCACAAGCCACTGTTCTGGGTGTCAGTTTTCAGGACCCACTTGGCACTCCCAAACCAGTAAAAGTTGGCATTGGTGCCAGCTTGCGTCTGCAAGGCATCCTGCGAGAGGCCAAATACTAGGAGTCACCGGCAATGTAAGGCGTCTGGCTCCAGAACAATTCTACAGGCCTTTTACCTGGGAAACAAAACTCATAAGCCACTGTTCTGGGTGTCAGTTTTCAGGACCCACTGGTCACTCTCAAACCAGACCAAGTTGGCACTGGTGTCATATTGCGTCTAGGAGGTATCCTGCGAGAGGCCGAATTCTAGTAGGCACCCGGCCATTTAAAGTTTCAGGCCCCTGAACCACTCTACAGGCCTTTTCCCTGGGAAAAAAAACTCAGAAGCTACTGTTCTGGGTATCAGTTTTCAGGTCCCACTTGGAAGTCTAAACCTAGACCAAGTTTGCACTGGTCTAACCAAGTTGGCATTTGCTGTGCTGGCACACTTTCTCCTTCCTAGACAGAGTGGAAGAGCTTTTCCCTGCCGTGTAGGCGACAAGAGACGCATTAGACGGGCATCCGGGGCTGTCCGAAGGTAAGCGCCTGTTCCCGGCCTCTTTCGGCACAAGCCCCCGCTCCGGAGCGCACCGCGGCCGGCAGGATGCTCTCTGCCGGCGAAGGTGCCGCTTCTCCGGCAAGGAAGCCTCAGCCGCTTCTCCTGCACACGGAGAGCGTGCTAGCTGCTGAAACGTGAAGAAAGAAGCTGCAGAACACTGGCACTGAGCGTGCAGCTTTCCAGCGGAGAGAAAAAGCTACTTGAACACTCTGCAAGCCTTTCCACTCCCAAAAACATGCACATGGAAGGAGCTGCTGCAAAAGCGATGCTGTGCTCGCTGCTGCTCCTCCTGAAGCTCTGGCTGCTAAATCTGAGGCTTTCCTTCCAATTTCAAGCTGCAAAGCACTTGCTGAATTGCAGGGAAAGTCCGGGAGGCATTTGCTGTGCTGGCACACTTTCTCCTTCCTAGACAGAGTGGAAAAGCTTTTCCCTGCTGTGTAGGCGACAAGAGACGCATTAGACGGGCATCCGGAGCTGTCCGAAGGTAAGCGCCTGTTGCCGGCCTCTTTCGGCACAAGCCCCCGCTCCGGAGCGCACCGCGGCCGGCCGGAGGCTCTCTGCCGGCGAAGGTGCCGCTTCTCCGGCAAGGAAGCCTCAGCCGCTTCTCCTGCACACGGAGAGCGTGCTAGCTGCTGAAACGTGAAGAAAGAAGCTGCAGAACACTGGCACTGAGCGTGCAGCTTTCCAGCGGAGAGAAAAAGCTACTTGAACACTCTGCAAGCCTTTCCACTCCCAAAAACATGCACATGGAAGGAGCTGCTGCAAAAGCGATGCTGTGCTCGCTGCTGCTCCTCCTGAAGCTCTGGCTGCTAAATCTGAGGCTTTCCTTCCAATTTCAAGCTGCAAAGCACTTGCTGAATTGCAGGGAAAGTCCGGGAGGCATTTGCTGTGCTGGCACACTTTCTCCTTCCTAGACAGAGTGGAAAAGCTTTTCCCTGCCGTGTAGGCGACAAGAGACGCATTAGACGGGCATCCGGAGCTGTCCGAAGGTAAGCGTCTGTTCCCGGCCTCTTTCGGCACAAGCCCCCGCTCCGGAGCGCACCGCGGCCGGCAGGATGCTCTCTGCCGGCGAAGGTGCCGCTTCTCCGGCAAGGAAGCCTCAGCCGCTTCTCCTGCACACGGAGAGCGTGCTAGCTGCTGAAACGTGAAGAAAGAAGCTGCAGAAAACTGGCACTGAGCCTGCAGCTTTCCAGCGGAGAGAAAAAGCTACTTGAACACTCTGCAAGCCTTTCCACTCCCAAAAACATGCACATGGAAGGAGCTGCTGCAAAAGCGATGCTGTGCTCGCTGCTGCTCCTCCTGAAGCTCTGGCTGCTAAATCTGAGGCTTTCCTTCCAATTTCAAGCTGCAAAGCACTTGCTGAATTGCAGGGAAAGTCCGGGAGGCATTTGCTGTGCTGGCACACTTTCTCCTTCCTAGACAGAGTGGAAAAGCTTTTCCCTGCCGTGTAGGCGACAAGAGACGCATTAGACGGGCATCCGGAGCTGTCCGAAGGTAAGCGCCTGTTCCCGGCCTCTTTCGGCACAAGCCCCCGCTCCGGAGCGCACCGCGGCCGGCAGGAGGCTCTCTGCCGGCGAAGGTGCCGCTTCTCCGGCAAGGAAGCCTCAGCCGCTTCTCCTGCACACGGAGAGCGTGCTAGCTGCTGAAACGTGAAGAAAGAAGCTGCAGAACACTGGCACTGAGCGTGCAGCTTTCCAGCGGAGAGAAAAAGCTACTTGAACACTCTGCAAGCCTTCCAACTCCCAAAAACATGCACATGGAAGGAGCTGCTGCAAAAGCGATGCTGTGCTCGCTGCTGCTCCTCCTGAAGCTCTGGCTGCTAAATCTGAGGCTTTCCTTCCAATTTCAAGCTGCAAAGCACTTGCTGAATTGCAGGGAAAGTCCGGGAGGCATTTGCTGTGCTGGCACACTTTCTCCTTCCTAGACAGAGTGGAAAAGCTTTTCCCTGCCGTGTAGGCGACAAGAGACGCATTAGACGGGCATCCGGAGCTGTCCGAAGGTAAGCGTCTGTTCCCGGCCTCTTTCGGCACAAGCCCCCGCTCCGGAGCGCACCGCGGCCGGCCGGAGGCTCTCTGCCGGCGAAGGTGCCGCTTCTCCGGCAAGGAAGCCTCAGCCGCTTCTCCTGCACACGGAGAGCGTGCTAGCTGCTGAAACGTGAAGAAAGAAGCTGCAGAACACTGGCACTGAGCCTGCAGCTTTCCAGCGGAGAGAAAAAGCTACTTGAACACTCTGCAAGCCTTTCCACTCCCAAAAACATGCACATGGAAGGAGCTGCTGCAAAAGCGATGCTGTGCTCGCTGCTGCTCCTCCTGAAGCTCTGGCTGCTAAATCTGAGGCTTTCCTTCCAATTTCAAGCTGCAAAGCACTTGCTGAATTGCAGGGAAAGTCCGGGAGGCATTTGCTGTGCTGGCACACTTTCTCCTTCCTAGACAGAGTGGAAAAGCTTTTCCCTGCCGTGTAGGCGACAAGAGACGCATTAGACGGGCATCCGGAGCTGTCCGAAGGTAAGCGCCTGTTCCCGGCCTCTTTCGGCACAAGCCCCCGCTCCGGAGCGCACCGCGGCCGGCAGGAGGCTCTCTGCCGGCGAAGGTGCCGCTTCTCCGGCAAGGAAGCCTCTCCCGCTTCTCCTGCACACGGAGAGCGTGCTAGCTGCTGAAACGTGAAGAAAGAAGCTGCAGAACACTGGCACTGAGCCTGCAGCTTTCCAGCGGAGAGAAAAAGCTACTTGAACACTCTGCAAGCCTTCCAACTCCCAAAAACATGCACATGGAAGGAGCTGCTGCAAAAGCGATGCTGTGCTCGCTGCTGCTCCTCCTGAAGCTCTGGCTGCTAAATCTGAGGCTTTCCTTCCAATTTCAAGCTGCAAAGCACTTGCTGAATTCCAGGGAAAGTCCGGGAGGCATTTGCTGTGCTGGCACACTTTCTCCTTCCTAGACAGAGTGGAAAAGCTTTTCCCTGCCGTGTAGGCGACAAGAGACGCATTAGACGGGCATCCGGAGCTGTCCGAAGGTAAGCGTCTGTTCCCGGCCTCTTTCGGCACAAGCCCCCGCTCCGGAGCGCACCGCGGCCGGCCGGAGGCTCTCTGCCGGCGAAGGTGCCGCTTCTCCGGCAAGGAAGCCTCAGCCGCTTCTCCTGCACACGGAGAGCGTGCTAGCTGCTGAAACGTGAAGAAAGAAGCTGCAGAACACTGGCACTGAGCGTGCAGCTTTCCAGCGGAGAGAAAAAGCTACTTGAACACTCTGCAAGCCTTTCCACTCCCAAAAACATGCACATGGAAGGAGCTGCTGCAAAAGCGATGCTGTGCTCGCTGCTGCTCCTCCTGAAGCTCTGGCTGCTAAATCTGAGGCTTTCCTTCCAATTTCAAGCTGCAAAGCACTTGCTGAATTGCAGGGAAAGTCCGGGAGGCATTTGCTGTGCTGGCACACTTTCTCCTTCCTAGACAGAGTGGAAAAGCTTTTCCCTGCCGTGTAGGCGACAAGAGACGCATTAGACGGGCATCCGGAGCTGTCCGAAGGTAAGCGCCTGTTCCCGGCCTCTTTCGGCACAAGCCCCCGCTCCGGAGCGCACCGCGGCCGGCCGGAGGCTCTCTGCCGGCGAAGGTGCCGCTTCTCCGGCAAGGAAGCCTCAGCCGCTTCTCCTGCACACGGAGAGCGTGCTAGCTGCTGAAACGTGAAGAAAGAAGCTGCAGAACACTGGCACTGAGCGTGCAGCTTTCCAGCGGAGAGAAAAAGCTACTTGAACACTCTGCAAGCCTTTCCACTCCCAAAAACATGCACATGGAAGGAGCTGCTGCAAAAGCGATGCTGTGCTCGCTGCTGCTCCTCCTGAAGCTCTGGCTGCTAAATCTGAGGCTTTCCTTCCAATTTCAAGCTGCAAAGCACTTGCTGAATTGCAGGGAAAGTCCGGGAGGCATTTGCTGTGCTGGCACACTTTCTCCTTCCTAGACAGAGTGGAAAAGCTTTTCCCTGCCGTGTAGGCGACAAGAGACGCATTAGACGGGCATCCGGAGCTGTCCGAAGGTAAGCGTCTGTTCCCGGCCTCTTTCGGCACAAGCCCCCGCTCCGGAGCGCACCGCGGCCGGCAGGATGCTCTCTGCCGGCGAAGGTGCCGCTTCTCCGGCAAGGAAGCCTCAGCCGCTTCTCCTGCACACGGAGAGCGTGCTAGCTGCTGAAACGTGAAGAAAGAAGCTGCAGAACACTGGCACTGAGCGTGCAGCTTTCCAGCGGAGAGAAAAAGCTACTTGAACACTCTGCAAGCCTTTCCACTCCCAAAAACATGCACATGGAAGGAGCTGCTGCAAAAGCGATGCTGTGCTCGCTGCTGCTCCTCCTGAAGCTCTGGCTGCTAAATCTGAGGCTTTCCTTCCAATTTCAAGCTGCAAAGCACTTGCTGAATTGCAGGGAAAGTCCGGGAGGCATTTGCTGTGCTGGCACACTTTCTCCTTCCTAGACAGAGTGGAAAAGCTTTTCCCTGCCGTGTAGGCGACAAGAGACGCATTAGACGGGCATCCGGAGCTGTCCGAAGGTAAGCGCCTGTTCCCGGCCTCTTTCGGCACAAGCCCCCGCTCCGGAGCGCACCGCGGCCGGCAGGATGCTCTCTGCCGGCGAAGGTGCCGCTTCTCCGGCAAGGAAGCCTCAGCCGCTTCTCCTGCACACGGAGAGCGTGCTAGCTGCTGAAACGTGAAGAAAGAAGCTGCAGAAAACTGGCACTGAGCGTGCAGCTTTCCAGCGGAGAGAAAAAGCTACTTGAACACTCTGCAAGCCTTTCCACTCCCAAAAACATGCACATGGAAGGAGCTGCTGCAAAAGCGATGCTGTGCTCGCTGCTGCTCCTCCTGAAGCTCTGGCTGCTAAATCTGAGGCTTTCCTTCCAATTTCAAGCTGCAAAGCACTTGCTGAATTGCAGGGAAAGTCCGGGAGGCATTTGCTGTGCTGGCACACTTTCTCCTTCCTAGACAGAGTGGAAAAGCTTTTCCCTGCCGTGTAGGCGACAAGAGACGCATTAGACGGGCATCCGGAGCTGTCCGAAGGTAAGCGCCTGTTCCCGGCCTCTTTCGGCACAAGCCCCCGCTCCGGAGCGCACCGCGGCCGGCAGGATGCTCTCTGCCGGCGAAGGTGCCGCTTCTCCGGCAAGGAAGCCTCAGCCGCTTCTCCTGCACACGGAGAGCGTGCTAGCTGCTGAAACGTGAAGAAAGAAGCTGCAGAACACTGGCACTGAGCGTGCAGCTTTCCAGCGGAGAGAAAAAGCTACTTGAACACTCTGCAAGCCTTTCCACTCCCAAAAACATGCACATGGAAGGAGCTGCTGCAAAAGCGATGCTGTGCTCGCTGCTGCTCCTCCTGAAGCTCTGGCTGCTAAATCTGAGGCTTTCCTTCCAATTTCAAGCTGCAAAGCACTTGCTGAATTGCAGGGAAAGTCCGGCAGGCATTTGCTGTGCTGGCACACTTTCTCCTTCCTAGACAGAGTGGAAAAGCTTTTCCCTACCGTGTAGGCGACAAGAGACGCATTAGACGGGCATCCGGAGCTGTCCGAAGGTAAGCGCCTGTTCCCGGCCTCTTTCGGCACAAGCCCCCGCTCCGGAGCGCACCGCGGCCGGCAGGATGCTCTCTGCCGGCGAAGGTGCCGCTTCTCCGGCAAGGAAGCCTCAGCCGCTTCTCCTGCACACGGAGAGCGTGCTAGCTGCTGAAACGTGAAGAAAGAAGCTGCAGAACACTGGCACTGAGCCTGCAGCTTTCCAGCGGAGAGAAAAAGCTACTTGAACACTCTGCAAGCCTTTCCACTCCCAAAAACATGCACATGGAAGGAGCTGCTGCAAAAGCGATGCTGTGCTCGCTGCTGCTCCTCCTGAAGCTCTGGCTGCTAAATCTGAGGCTTTCCTTCCAATTTCAAGCTGCAAAGCACTTGCTGAATTGCAGGGAAAGTCCGGGAGGCATTTGCTGTGCTGGCACACTTTCTCCTTCCTAGACAGAGTGGAAAAGCTTTTCCCTGCCGTGTAGGCGACAAGAGACGCATTAGACGGGCATCCGGAGCTGTCCGAAGGTAAGCGCCTGTTCCCGGCCTCTTTCGGCACAAGCCCCCGCTCCGGAGCGCACCGCGGCCGGCAGGATGCTCTCTGCCGGCGAAGGTGCCGCTTCTCCGGCAAGGAAGCCTCAGCCGCTTCTCCTGCACACGGAGAGCGTGCTAGCTGCTGAAACGTGAAGAAAGAAGCTGCAGAACACTGGCACTGAGCGTGCAGCTTTCCAGCGGAGAGAAAAAGCTACTTGAACACTCTGCAAGCCTTCCAACTCCCAAAAACATGCACATGGAAGGAGCTGCTGCAAAAGCGATGCTGTGCTCGCTGCTGCTCCTCCTGAAGCTCTGGCTGCTAAATCTGCGGCTTTCCTTCCAATTTCAAGCTGCAAAGCACTTGCTGAATTGCAGGGAAAGTCCGGGAGGCATTTGCTGTGCTGGCACACTTTCTCCTTCCTAGACAGAGTGGAAAAGCTTTTCCCTGCCGTGTAGGCGACAAGAGACGCATTAGACGGGCATCCGGAGCTGTCCGAAGGTAAGCGCCTGTTCCCGGCCTCTTTCGGCACAAGCCCCCGCTCCGGAGCGCACCGCGGCCGGCCGGAGGCTCTCTGCCGGCGAAGGTGCCGCTTCTCCGGCAAGGAAGCCTCAGCCGCTTCTCCTGCACACGGAGAGCGTGCTAGCTGCTGAAACGTGAAGAAAGAAGCTGCAGAACACTGGCACTGAGCGTGCAGCTTTCCAGCGGAGAGAAAAAGCTACTTGAACACTCTGCAAGCCTTTCCACTCTTAAAAACATGCACATGGAAGGAGCTGCTGCAAAAGCGATGCTGTGCTCGCTGCTGCTCCTCCTGAAGCTCTGGCTGCTAAATCTGAGGCTTTCCTTCCAATTTCAAGCTGCAAAGCACTTGCTGAATTGCAGGGAAAGTCCGGGAGGCATTTGCTGTGCTGGCACACTTTCTCCTTCCTAGACAGAGTGGAAAAGCTTTTCCCTGCCGTGTAGGCGACAAGAGACGCATTAGACGGGCATCCGGAGCTGTCCGAAGGTAAGCGCCTGTTGCCGGCCTCTTTCGGCACAAGCCCCCGCTCCGGAGCGCACCGCGGCCGGCCGGAGGCTCTCTGCCGGCGAAGGTGCCGCTTCTCCGGCAAGGAAGCCTCAGCCGCTTCTCCTGCACACGGAGAGCGTGCTAGCTGCTGAAACGTGAAGAAAGAAGCTGCAGAACACTGGCACTGAGCGTGCAGCTTTCCAGCGGAGAGAAAAAGCTACTTGAACACTCTGCAAGCCTTTCCACTCCCAAAAACATGCACATGGAAGGAGCTGCTGCAAAAGCGATGCTGTGCTCGCTGCTGCTCCTCCTGAAGCTCTGGCTGCTAAATCTGAGGCTTTCCTTCCAATTTCAAGCTGCAAAGCACTTGCTGAATTGCAGGGAAAGTCCGGGAGGCATTTGCTGTGCTGGCACACTTTCTCCTTCCTAGACAGAGTGGAAAAGCTTTTCCCTGCCGTGTAGGCGACAAGAGATGCATTAGACGGGCATCCGGAGCTGTCCGAAGGTAAGCGCCTGTTGCCGGCCTCTTTCGGCACAAGCCCCCGCTCCGGAGCGCACCGCGGCCGGCAGGATGCTCTCTGCCGGCGAAGGTGCCGCTTCTCCGGCAAGGAAGCCTCAGCCGCTTCTCCTGCACACGGAGAGCGTGCTAGCTGCTGAAACGTGAAGAAAGAAGCTGCAGAACACTGGCACTGAGCGTGCAGCTTTCCAGCGGAGAGAAAAAGCTATTTGAACACTCTGCAAGCCTTCCAACTCCCAAAAACATGCACATGGAAGGAGCGGCTGCAAAAGCGATGCTGTGCTCGCTGCTGCTCCTCCTGAAGCTCTGGCTGCTAAATCTGAGGCTTTCCTTCCAATTTCAAGCTGCAAAGCACTTGCTGAATTGCAGGGAAAGTCCGGGAGGCATTTGCTGTGCTGGCACACTTTCTCCTTCCTAGACAGAGTGGAAAAGCTTTTCCCTGCCGTGTAGGCGACAAGAGACGCATTAGACGGGCATCCGGAGCTGTCCGAAGGTAAGCGCCTGTTCCCGGCCTCTTTCGGCACAAGCCCCCGCTCCGGAGCGCACCGCGGCCGGCCGGAGGCTCTCTGCCGGCGAAGGTGCCGCTTCTCCGGCAAGGAAGCCTCAGCCGCTTCTCCTGCACACGGAGAGCGTGCTAGCTGCTGAAACGTGAAGAAAGAAGCTGCAGAACACTGGCACTGAGCGTGCAGCTTTCCAGCGGAGAGAAAAAGCTATTTGAACACTCTGCAAGCCTTCCAACTCCCAAAAACATGCACATGGAAGGAGCGGCTGCAAAAGCGATGCTGTGCTCGCTGCTGCTCCTCCTGAAGCTCTGGCTGCTAAATCTGAGGCTTTCCTTCCAATTTCAAGCTGCAAAGCACTTGCTGAATTGCAGGGAAAGTCCGGCAGGCATTTGCTGTGCTGGCACACTTTCTCCTTGCTAGACAGAGTGGAAAAGCTTTTCCCTGCCGTGTAGGCGACAAGAGACGCATTAGACGGGCATCCGGAGCTGTCCGAAGGTAAGCGCCTGTTGCCGGCCTCTTTCGGCACAAGCCCCCGCTCCGGAGCGCACCGCGGCCGGCCGGAGGCTCTCTGCCGGCGAAGGTGCCGCTTCTCCGGCAAGGAAGCCTCAGCCGCTTCTCCTGCACACGGAGAGCGTGCTAGCTGCTGAAACGTGAAGAAAGAAGCTGCAGAACACTGGCACTGAGCGTGCAGCTTTCCAGCGGGGAGAAAAAGCTACTTGAACACTCTGCAAGCCTTTCCACTCCCAAAAACATGCACATGGAAGGAGCTGCTGCAAAAGCGATGCTGTGCTCGCTGCTGCTCCTCCTGAAGCTCTGGCTGCTAAATCTGAGGCTTTCCTTCCAATTTCAAGCTGCAAAGCACTTGCTGAATTCCAGGGAAAGTCCGGGAGGCATTTGCTGTGCTGGCACACTTTCTCCTTCCTAGACAGAGTGGAAAAGCTTTTCCCTGCCGTGTAGGCGACAAGAGACGCATTAGACGGGCATCCGGAGCTGTCCGAAGGTAAGCGCCTGTTCCCGGCCTCTTTCGGCACAAGCCCCCGCTCCGGAGCGCACCGCGGCCGGCAGGATGCTCTCTGCCGGCGAAGGTGCCGCTTCTCCGGCAAGGAAGCCTCAGCCGCTTCTCCGGCACACGGAGAGCGTGCTAGCTGCTGAAACGTGAAGAAAGAAGCTGCAGAACACTGGCACTGAGCGTGCAGCTTTCCAGCGGAGAGAAAAAGCTACTTGAACACTCTGCAAGCCTTTCCACTCCCAAAAACATGCACATGGAAGGAGCTGCTGCAAAAGCGATGCTGTGCTCGCTGCTGCTCCTCCTGAAGCTCTGGCTGCTAAATCTGAGGCTTTCCTTCCAATTTCAAGCTGCAAAGCACTTGCTGAATTCCAGGGAAAGTCCGGGAGGCATTTGCTGTGCTGGCACACTTTCTCCTTGCTAGACAGAGTGGAAAAGCTTTTCCCTGCCGTGTAGGCGACAAGAGACGCATTAGACGGGCATCCGGAGCTGTCCGAAGGTAAGCGCCTGTTGCCGGCCTCTTTCGGCACAAGCCCCCGCTCCGGAGCGCACCGCGGCCGGCAGGATGCTCTCTGCCGGCGAAGGTGCAGCTTCTCCGGCAAGGAAGCCTCAGCCGCTTCTCCTGCACACGGAGAGGGTGCTAGCTGCTGAAACGTGAAGAAAGAAGCTGCAGAACACTGGCACTGAGCGTGCAGCTTTCCAGCGGAGAGAAAAAGCTACTTGAACACTCTGCAAGCCTTTCCACTCCCAAAAACATGCACATGGAAGGAGCTGCTGCAAAAGCGATGCTGTGCTCGCTGCTGCTCCTCCTGAAGCTCTGGCTGCTAAATCTGAGGCTTTCCTTCCAATTTCAAGCTGCAAAGCACTTGCTGAATTCCAGGGAAAGTCCGGGAGGCATTTGCTGTGCTGGCACACTTTCTCCTTCCTAGACAGAGTGGAAAAGCTTTTCCCTGCCGTGTAGGCGACAAGAGACGCATTAGACGGGCATCCGGAGCTGTCCGAAGGTAAGCGTCTGTTCCCGGCCTCTTTCGGCACAAGCCCCCGCTCCGGAGCGCACCGCGGCCGGCCGGAGGCTCTCTGCCGGCGAAGGTGCCGCTTCTCCGGCAAGGAAGCCTCAGCCGCTTCTCCTGCACACGGAGAGCGTGCTAGCTGCTGAAACGTGAAGAAAGAAGCTGCAGAACACTGGCACTGAGCGTGCAGCTTTCCAGCGGAGAGAAAAAGCTACTTGAACACTCTGCAAGCCTTTCCACTCCCAAAAACATGCACATGGAAGGAGCTGCTGCAAAAGCGATGCTGTGCTCGCTGCTGCTCCTCCTGAAGCTCTGGCTGCTAAATCTGAGGCTTTCCTTCCAATTTCAAGCTGCAAAGCACTTGCTGAATTGCAGGGAAAGTCCGGGAGGCATTTGCTGTGCTGGCACACTTTCTCCTTGCTAGACAGAGTGGAAAAGCTTTTCCCTGCCGTGTAGGCGACAAGAGACGCATTAGACGGGCATCCGGAGCTGTCCGAAGGTAAGCGCCTGTTCCCGGCCTCTTTCGGCACAAGCCCCCGCTCCGGAGCGCACCGCGGCCGGCAGGATGCTCTCTGCCGGCGAAGGTGCAGCTTCTCCGGCAAGGAAGCCTCAGCCGCTTCTCCTGCACACGGAGAGGGTGCTAGCTGCTGAAACGTGAAGAAAGAAGCTGCAGAACACTGGCACTGAGCGTGCAGCTTTCCAGCGGAGAGAAAAAGCTACTTGAACACTCTGCAAGCCTTTCCACTCCCAAAAACATGCACATGGAAGGAGCTGCTGCAAAAGCGATGCTGTGCTCGCTGCTGCTCCTCCTGAAGCTCTGGCTGCTAAATCTGAGGCTTTCCTTCCAATTTCAAGCTGCAAAGCACTTGCTGAATTCCAGGGAAAGTCCGGGAGGCATTTGCTGTGCTGGCACACTTTCTCCTTCCTAGACAGAGTGGAAAAGCTTTTCCCTGCCGTGTAGGCGACAAGAGACGCATTAGACGGGCATCCGGAGCTGTCCGAAGGTAAGCGTCTGTTCCCGGCCTCTTTCGGCACAAGCCCCCGCTCCGGAGCGCACCGCGGCCGGCCGGAGGCTCTCTGCCGGCGAAGGTGCCGCTTCTCCGGCAAGGAAGCCTCAGCCGCTTCTCCTGCACACGGAGAGCGTGCTAGCTGCTGAAACGTGAAGAAAGAAGCTGCAGAACACTGGCACTGAGCGTGCAGCTTTCCAGCGGAGAGAAAAAGCTACTTGAACACTCTGCAAGCCTTTCCACTCCCAAAAACATGCACATGGAAGGAGCTGCTGCAAAAGCGATGCTGTGCTCGCTGCTGCTCCTCCTGAAGCTCTGGCTGCTAAATCTGAGGCTTTCCTTCCAATTTCAAGCTGCAAAGCACTTGCTGAATTGCAGGGAAAGTCCGGGAGGCATTTGCTGTGCTGGCACACTTTCTCCTTCCTAGACAGAGTGGAAAAGCTTTTCCCTGCCGTGTAGGCGACAAGAGACGCATTAGACGGGCATCCGGAGCTGTCCGAAGGTAAGCGCCTGTTGCCGGCCTCTTTCGGCACAAGCCCCCGCTCCGGAGCGCACCGCGGCCGGCAGGATGCTCTCTGCCGGCGAAGGTGCCGCTTCTCCGGCAAGGAAGCCTCAGCCGCTTCTCCTGCACACGGAGAGCGTGCTAGCTGCTGAAACGTGAAGAAAGAAGCTGCAGAACACTGGCACTGAGCGTGCAGCTTTCCAGCGGAGAGAAAAAGCTATTTGAACACTCTGCAAGCCTTCCAACTCCCAAAAACATGCACATGGAAGGAGCGGCTGCAAAAGCGATGCTGTGCTCGCTGCTGCTCCTCCTGAAGCTCTGGCTGCTAAATCTGAGGCTTTCCTTCCAATTTCAAGCTGCAAAGCACTTGCTGAATTGCAGGGAAAGTCCGGCAGGCATTTGCTGTGCTGGCACACTTTCTCCTTGCTAGACAGAGTGGAAAAGCTTTTCCCTGCCGTGTAGGCGACAAGAGACGCATTAGACGGGCATCCGGAGCTGTCCGAAGGTAAGCGCCTGTTGCCGGCCTCTTTCGGCACAAGCCCCCGCTCCGGAGCGCACCGCGGCCGGCCGGAGGCTCTCTGCCGGCGAAGGTGCCGCTTCTCCGGCAAGGAAGCCTCAGCCGCTTCTCCTGCACACGGAGAGCGTGCTAGCTGCTGAAACGTGAAGAAAGAAGCTGCAGAACACTGGCACTGAGCGTGCAGCTTTCCAGCGGGGAGAAAAAGCTACTTGAACACTCTGCAAGCCTTTCCACTCCCAAAAACATGCACATGGAAGGAGCTGCTGCAAAAGCGATGCTGTGCTCGCTGCTGCTCCTCCTGAAGCTCTGGCTGCTAAATCTGAGGCTTTCCTTCCAATTTCAAGCTGCAAAGCACTTGCTGAATTCCAGGGAAAGTCCGGGAGGCATTTGCTGTGCTGGCACACTTTCTCCTTGCTAGACAGAGTGGAAAAGCTTTTCCCTGCCGTGTAGGCGACAAGAGACGCATTAGACGGGCATCCGGAGCTGTCCGAAGGTAAGCGCCTGTTCCCGGCCTCTTTCGGCACAAGCCCCCGCTCCGGAGCGCACCGCGGCCGGCAGGATGCTCTCTGCCGGCGAAGGTGCCGCTTCTCCGGCAAGGAAGCCTCAGCCGCTTCTCCTGCACACGGAGAGGGTGCTAGCTGCTGAAACGTGAAGAAAGAAGCTGCAGAACACTGGCACTGAGCGTGCAGCTTTCCAGCGGAGAGAAAAAGCTACTTGAACACTCTGCAAGCCTTTCCACTCCCAAAAACATGCACATGGAAGGAGCTGCTGCAAAAGCGATGCTGTGCTCGCTGCTGCTCCTCCTGAAGCTCTGGCTGCTAAATCTGAGGCTTTCCTTCCAATTTCAAGCTGCAAAGCACTTGCTGAATTCCAGGGAAAGTCCGGGAGGCATTTGCTGTGCTGGCACACTTTCTCCTTCCTAGACAGAGTGGAAAAGCTTTTCCCTGCCGTGTAGGCGACAAGAGACGCATTAGACGGGCATCCGGAGCTGTCCGAAGGTAAGCGCCTGTTCCCGGCCTCTTTCGGCACAAGCCCCCGCTCCGGAGCGCACCGCGGCCGGCAGGATGCTCTCTGCCGGCGAAGGTGCCGCTTCTCCGGCAAGGAAGCCTCAGCCGCTTCTCCTGCACACGGAGAGCGTGCTAGCTGCTGAAACGTGAAGAAAGAAGCTGCAGAACACTGGCACTGAGCGTGCAGCTTTCCAGCGGAGAGAAAAAGCTACTTGAACACTCTGCAAGCCTTTCCACTCCCAAAAACATGCACATGGAAGGAGCTGCTGCAAAAGCGATGCTGTGCTCGCTGCTGCTCCTCCTGAAGCTCTGGCTGCTAAATCTGAGGCTTTCCTTCCAATTTCAAGCTGCAAAGCACTTGCTGAATTGCAGGGAAAGTCCGGGAGGCATTTGCTGTGCTGGCACACTTTCTCCTTCCTAGACAGAGTGGAAAAGCTTTTCCCTGCCGTGTAGGCGACAAGAGACGCATTAGACGGGCATCCGGAGCTGTCCGAAGGTAAGCGCCTGTTCCCGGCCTCTTTCGGCACAAGCCCCCGCTCCGGAGCGCACCGCGGCCGGCAGGATGCTCTCTGCCGGCGAAGGTGCCGCTTCTCCGGCAAGGAAGCCTCAGCCGCTTCTCCTGCACACGGAGAGCGTGCTAGCTGCTGAAACGTGAAGAAAGAAGCTGCAGAACACTGGCACTGAGCCTGCAGCTTTCCAGCGGAGAGAAAAAGCTACTTGAACACTCTGCAAGCCTTTCCACTCCCAAAAACATGCACATGGAAGGAGCTGCTGCAAAAGCGATGCTGTGCTCGCTGCTGCTCCTCCTGAAGCTCTGGCTGCTAAATCTGAGGCTTTCCTTCCAATTTCAAGCTGCAAAGCACTTGCTGAATTGCAGGGAAAGTCCGGGAGGCATTTGCTGTGCTGGCACACTTTCTCCTTCCTAGACAGAGTGGAAAAGCTTTTCCCTGCCGTGTAGGCGACAAGAGACGCATTAGACGGGCATCCGGAGCTGTCCGAAGGTAAGCGCCTGTTCCCGGCCTCTTTCGGCACAAGCCCCCGCTCCGGAGCGCACCGCGGCCGGCAGGATGCTCTCTGCCGGCGAAGGTGCCGCTTCTCCGGCAAGGAAGCCTCAGCCGCTTCTCCTGCACACGGAGAGCGTGCTAGCTGCTGAAACGTGAAGAAAGAAGCTGCAGAACACTGGCACTGAGCGTGCAGCTTTCCAGCGGAGAGAAAAAGCTACTTGAACACTCTGCAAGCCTTTCCACTCCCAAAAACATGCACATGGAAGGAGCTGCTGCAAAAGCGATGCTGTGCTCGCTGCTGCTCCTCCTGAAGCTCTGGCTGCTAAATCTGAGGCTTTCCTTCCAATTTCAAGCTGCAAAGCACTTGCTGAATTGCAGGGAAAGTCCGGGAGGCATTTGCTGTGCTGGCACACTTTCTCCTTCCTAGACAGAGTGGAAAAGCTTTTCCCTGCCGTGTAGGCGACAAGAGACGCATTAGACGGGCATCCGGAGCTGTCCGAAGGTAAGCGCCTGTTCCCGGCCTCTTTCGGCACAAGCCCCCGCTCCGGAGCGCACCGCGGCCGGCAGGATGCTCTCTGCCGGCGAAGGTGCCGCTTCTCCGGCAAGGAAGCCTCAGCCGCTTCTCCTGCACACGGAGAGCGTGCTAGCTGCTGAAACGTGAAGAAAGAAGCTGCAGAAAACTGGCACTGAGCGTGCAGCTTTCCAGCGGAGAGAAAAAGCTACTTGAACACTCTGCAAGCCTTTCCACTCCCAAAAACATGCACATGGAAGGAGCTGCTGCAAAAGCGATGCTGTGCTCGCTGCTGCTCCTCCTGAAGCTCTGGCTGCTAAATCTGAGGCTTTCCTTCCAATTTCAAGCTGCAAAGCACTTGCTGAATTGCAGGGAAAGTCCGGGAGGCATTTGCTGTGCTGGCACACTTTCTCCTTCCTAGACAGAGTGGAAAAGCTTTTCCCTGCCGTGTAGGCGACAAGAGACGCATTAGACGGGCATCCGGAGCTGTCCGAAGGTAAGCGCCTGTTGCCGGCCTCTTTCGGCACAAGCCCCCGCTCCGGAGCGCACCGCGGCCGGCAGGATGCTCTCTGCCGGCGAAGGTGCCGCTTCTCCGGCAAGGAAGCCTCAGCCGCTTCTCCTGCACACGGAGAGCGTGCTAGCTGCTGAAACGTGAAGAAAGAAGCTGCAGAACACTGGCACTGAGCGTGCAGCTTTCCAGCGGAGAGAAAAAGCTACTTGAACACTCTGCAAGCCTTTCCACTCCCAAAAACATGCACATGGAAGGAGCTGCTGCAAAAGCGATGCTGTGCTCGCTGCTGCTCCTCCTGAAGCTCTGGCTGCTAAATCTGAGGCTTTCCTTCCAATTTCAAGCTGCAAAGCACTTGCTGAATTGCAGGGAAAGTCCGGCAGGCATTTGCTGTGCTGGCACACTTTCTCCTTCCTAGACAGAGTGGAAAAGCTTTTCCCTACCGTGTAGGCGACAAGAGACGCATTAGACGGGCATCCGGAGCTGTCCGAAGGTAAGCGCCTGTTCCCGGCCTCTTTCGGCACAAGCCCCCGCTCCGGAGCGCACCGCGGCCGGCCGGAGGCTCTCTGCCGGCGAAGGTGCCGCTTCTCCGGCAAGGAAGCCTCAGCCGCTTCTCCTGCACACGGAGAGCGTGCTAGCTGCTGAAACGTGAAGAAAGAAGCTGCAGAACACTGGCACTGAGCGTGCAGCTTTCCAGCGGAGAGAAAAAGCTACTTGAACACTCTGCAAGCCTTTCCACTCCCAAAAACATGCACATGGAAGGAGCTGCTGCAAAAGCGATGCTGTGCTCGCTGCTGCTCCTCCTGAAGCTCTGGCTGCTAAATCTGAGGCTTTCCTTCCAATTTCAAGCTGCAAAGCACTTGCTGAATTGCAGGGAAAGTCCGGGAGGCATTTGCTGTGCTGGCACACTTTCTCCTTCCTAGACAGAGTGGAAAAGCTTTTCCCTGCCGTGTAGGCGACAAGAGACGCATTAGACGGGCATCCGGAGCTGTCCGAAGGTAAGCGCCTGTTCCCGGCCTCTTTCGGCACAAGCCCCCGCTCCGGAGCGCACCGCGGCCGGCAGGATGCTCTCTGCCGGCGAAGGTGCCGCTTCTCCGGCAAGGAAGCCTCAGCCGCTTCTCCTGCACACGGAGAGCGTGCTAGCTGCTGAAACGTGAAGAAAGAAGCTGCAGAACACTGGCACTGAGCGTGCAGCTTTCCAGCGGAGAGAAAAAGCTACTTGAACACTCTGCAAGCCTTCCAACTCCCAAAAACATGCACATGGAAGGAGCGGCTGCAAAAGCGATGCTGTGCTCGCTGCTGCTCCTCCTGAAGCTCTGGCTGCTAAATCTGAGGCTTTCCTTCCAATTTCAAGCTGCAAAGCACTTGCTGAATTGCAGGGAAAGTCCGGGAGGCATTTGCTGTGCTGGCACACTTTCTCCTTCCTAGACAGAGTGGAAAAGCTTTTCCCTGCCGTGTAGGCGACAAGAGACGCATTAGACGGGCATCCGGAGCTGTCCGAAGGTAAGCGCCTGTTGCCGGCCTCTTTCGGCACAAGCCCCCGCTCCGGAGCGCACCGCGGCCGGCCGGAGGCTCTCTGCCGGCGAAGGTGCCGCTTCTCCGGCAAGGAAGCCTCAGCCGCTTCTCCTGCACACGGAGAGCGTGCTAGCTGCTGAAACGTGAAGAAAGAAGCTGCAGAACACTGGCACTGAGCGTGCAGCTTTCCAGCGGAGAGAAAAAGCTATTTGAACACTCTGCAAGCCTTCCAACTCCCAAAAACATGCACATGGAAGGAGCGGCTGCAAAAGCGATGCTGTGCTCGCTGCTGCTCCTCCTGAAGCTCTGGCTGCTAAATCTGAGGCTTTCCTTCCAATTTCAAGCTGCAAAGCACTTGCTGAATTGCAGGGAAAGTCCGGCAGGCATTTGCTGTGCTGGCACACTTTCTCCTTGCTAGACAGAGTAGAAAAGCTTTTCCCTGCCGTGTAGGCGACAAGAGACGCATTAGACGGGCATCCGGAGCTGTCCGAAGGTAAGCGCCTGTTGCCGGCCTCTTTCGGCACAAGCCCCCGCTCCGGAGCGCACCGCGGCCGGCAGGATGCTCTCTGCCGGCGAAGGTGCCGCTTCTCCGGCAAGGAAGCCTCAGCCGCTTCTCCTGCACACGGAGAGCGTGCTAGCTGCTGAAACGTGAAGAAAGAAGCTGCAGAACACTGGCACTGAGCGTGCAGCTTTCCAGCGGAGAGAAAAAGCTATTTGAACACTCTGCAAGCCTTCCAACTCCCAAAAACATGCACATGGAAGGAGCGGCTGCAAAAGCGATGCTGTGCTCGCTGCTGCTCCTCCTGAAGCTCTGGCTGCTAAATCTGAGGCTTTCCTTCCAATTTCAAGCTGCAAAGCACTTGCTGAATTGCAGGGAAAGTCCGGCAGGCATTTGCTGTGCTGGCACACTTTCTCCTTGCTAGACAGAGTGGAAAAGCTTTTCCCTGCCGTGTAGGCGACAAGAGACGCATTAGACGGGCATCCGGAGCTGTCCGAAGGTAAGCGCCTGTTGCCGGCCTCTTTCGGCACAAGCCCCCGCTCCGGAGCGCACCGCGGCCGGCCGGAGGCTCTCTGCCGGCGAAGGTGCCGCTTCTCCGGCAAGGAAGCCTCAGCCGCTTCTCCTGCACACGGAGAGCGTGCTAGCTGCTGAAACGTGAAGAAAGAAGCTGCAGAACACTGGCACTGAGCGTGCAGCTTTCCAGCGGGGAGAAAAAGCTACTTGAACACTCTGCAAGCCTTTCCACTCCCAAAAACATGCACATGGAAGGAGCTGCTGCAAAAGCGATGCTGTGCTCGCTGCTGCTCCTCCTGAAGCTCTGGCTGCTAAATCTGAGGCTTTCCTTCCAATTTCAAGCTGCAAAGCACTTGCTGAATTGCAGGGAAAGTCCGGGAGGCATTTGCTGTGCTGGCACACTTTCTCCTTCCTAGACAGAGTGGAAAAGCTTTTCCCTGCCGTGTAGGCGACAAGAGACGCATTAGACGGGCATCCGGAGCTGTCCGAAGGTAAGCGCCTGTTCCCGGCCTCTTTCGGCACAAGCCCCCGCTCCGGAGCGCACCGCGGCCGGCAGGATGCTCTCTGCCGGCGAAGGTGCCGCTTCTCCGGCAAGGAAGCCTCAGCCGCTTCTCCGGCACACGGAGAGCGTGCTAGCTGCTGAAACGTGAAGAAAGAAGCTGCAGAACACTGGCACTGAGCGTGCAGCTTTCCAGCGGAGAGAAAAAGCTACTTGAACACTCTGCAAGCCTTTCCACTCCCAAAAACATGCACATGGAAGGAGCTGCTGCAAAAGCGATGCTGTGCTCGCTGCTGCTCCTCCTGAAGCTCTGGCTGCTAAATCTGAGGCTTTCCTTCCAATTTCAAGCTGCAAAGCACTTGCTGAATTCCAGGGAAAGTCCGGGAGGCATTTGCTGTGCTGGCACACTTTCTCCTTGCTAGACAGAGTGGAAAAGCTTTTCCCTGCCGTGTAGGCGACAAGAGACGCATTAGACGGGCATCCGGAGCTGTCCGAAGGTAAGCGCCTGTTCCCGGCCTCTTTCGGCACAAGCCCCCGCTCCGGAGCGCACCGCGGCCGGCAGGATGCTCTCTGCCGGCGAAGGTGCCGCTTCTCCGGCAAGGAAGCCTCAGCCGCTTCTCCTGCACACGGAGAGGGTGCTAGCTGCTGAAACGTGAAGAAAGAAGCTGCAGAACACTGGCACTGAGCGTGCAGCTTTCCAGCGGAGAGAAAAAGCTACTTGAACACTCTGCAAGCCTTTCCACTCCCAAAAACATGCACATGGAAGGAGCTGCTGCAAAAGCGATGCTGTGCTCGCTGCTGCTCCTCCTGAAGCTCTGGCTGCTAAATCTGAGGCTTTCCTTCCAATTTCAAGCTGCAAAGCACTTGCTGAATTCCAGGGAAAGTCCGGGAGGCATTTGCTGTGCTGGCACACTTTCTCCTTCCTAGACAGAGTGGAAAAGCTTTTCCCTGCCGTGTAGGCGACAAGAGACGCATTAGACGGGCATCCGGAGCTGTCCGAAGGTAAGCGTCTGTTCCCGGCCTCTTTCGGCACAAGCCCCCGCTCCGGAGCGCACCGCGGCCGGCCGGAGGCTCTCTGCCGGCGAAGGTGCCGCTTCTCCGGCAAGGAAGCCTCAGCCGCTTCTCCTGCACACGGAGAGCGTGCTAGCTGCTGAAACGTGAAGAAAGAAGCTGCAGAACACTGGCACTGAGCCTGCAGCTTTCCAGCGGAGAGAAAAAGCTACTTGAACACTCTGCAAGCCTTTCCACTCCCAAAAACATGCACATGGAAGGAGCTGCTGCAAAAGCGATGCTGTGCTCGCTGCTGCTCCTCCTGAAGCTCTGGCTGCTAAATCTGAGGCTTTCCTTCCAATTTCAAGCTGCAAAGCACTTGCTGAATTGCAGGGAAAGTCCGGGAGGCATTTGCTGTGCTGGCACACTTTCTCCTTCCTAGACAGAGTGGAAAAGCTTTTCCCTGCCGTGTAGGCGACAAGAGACGCATTAGACGGGCATCCGGAGCTGTCCGAAGGTAAGCGCCTGTTGCCGGCCTCTTTCGGCACAAGCCCCCGCTCCGGAGCGCACCGCGGCCGGCAGGATGCTCTCTGCCGGCGAAGGTGCCGCTTCTCCGGCAAGGAAGCCTCAGCCGCTTCTCCTGCACACGGAGAGCGTGCTAGCTGCTGAAACGTGAAGAAAGAAGCTGCAGAACACTGGCACTGAGCGTGCAGCTTTCCAGCGGAGAGAAAAAGCTATTTGAACACTCTGCAAGCCTTCCAACTCCCAAAAACATGCACATGGAAGGAGCTGCTGCAAAAGCGATGCTGTGCTCGCTGCTGCTCCTCCTGAAGCTCTGGCTGCTAAATCTGAGGCTTTCCTTCCAATTTCAAGCTGCAAAGCACTTGCTGAATTGCAGGGAAAGTCCGGCAGGCATTTGCTGTGCTGGCACACTTTCTCCTTGCTAGACAGAGTGGAAAAGCTTTTCCCTGCCGTGTAGGCGACAAGAGACGCATTAGACGGGCATCCGGAGCTGTCCGAAGGTAAGCGCCTGTTGCCGGCCTCTTTCGGCACAAGCCCCCGCTCCGGAGCGCACCGCGGCCGGCCGGAGGCTCTCTGCCGGCGAAGGTGCCGCTTCTCCGGCAAGGAAGCCTCAGCCGCTTCTCCTGCACACGGAGAGCGTGCTAGCTGCTGAAACGTGAAGAAAGAAGCTGCAGAACACTGGCACTGAGCGTGCAGCTTTCCAGCGGGGAGAAAAAGCTACTTGAACACTCTGCAAGCCTTTCCACTCCCAAAAACATGCACATGGAAGGAGCTGCTGCAAAAGCGATGCTGTGCTCGCTGCTGCTCCTCCTGAAGCTCTGGCTGCTAAATCTGAGGCTTTCCTTCCAATTTCAAGCTGCAAAGCACTTGCTGAATTCCAGGGAAAGTCCGGGAGGCATTTGCTGTGCTGGCACACTTTCTCCTTCCTAGACAGAGTGGAAAAGCTTTTCCCTGCCGTGTAGGCGACAAGAGACGCATTAGACGGGCATCCGGAGCTGTCCGAAGGTAAGCGCCTGTTCCCGGCCTCTTTCGGCACAAGCCCCCGCTCCGGAGCGCACCGCGGCCGGCAGGATGCTCTCTGCCGGCGAAGGTGCCGCTTCTCCGGCAAGGAAGCCTCAGCCGCTTCTCCTGCACACGGAGAGGGTGCTAGCTGCTGAAACGTGAAGAAAGAAGCTGCAGAACACTGGCACTGAGCGTGCAGCTTTCCAGCGGGGAGAAAAAGCTACTTGAACACTCTGCAAGCCTTTCCACTCCCAAAAACATGCACATGGAAGGAGCTGCTGCAAAAGCGATGCTGTGCTCGCTGCTGCTCCTCCTGAAGCTCTGGCTGCTAAATCTGAGGCTTTCCTTCCAATTTCAAGCTGCAAAGCACTTGCTGAATTCCAGGGAAAGTCCGGGAGGCATTTGCTGTGCTGGCACACTTTCTCCTTCCTAGACAGAGTGGAAAAGCTTTTCCCTGCCGTGTAGGCGACAAGAGACGCATTAGACGGGCATCCGGAGCTGTCCGAAGGTAAGCGCCTGTTCCCGGCCTCTTTCGGCACAAGCCCCCGCTCCGGAGCGCACCGCGGCCGGCAGGATGCTCTCTGCCGGCGAAGGTGCCGCTTCTCCGGCAAGGAAGCCTCAGCCGCTTCTCCTGCACACGGAGAGCGTGCTAGCTGCTGAAACGTGAAGAAAGAAGCTGCAGAACACTGGCACTGAGCGTGCAGCTTTCCAGCGGAGAGAAAAAGCTACTTGAACACTCTGCAAGCCTTTCCACTCCCAAAAACATGCACATGGAAGGAGCTGCTGCAAAAGCGATGCTGTGCTCGCTGCTGCTCCTCCTGAAGCTCTGGCTGCTAAATCTGAGGCTTTCCTTCCAATTTCAAGCTGCAAAGCACTTGCTGAATTGCAGGGAAAGTCCGGGAGGCATTTGCTGTGCTGGCACACTTTCTCCTTCCTAGACAGAGTGGAAAAGCTTTTCCCTGCCGTGTAGGCGACAAGAGACGCATTAGACGGGCATCCGGAGCTGTCCGAAGGTAAGCGCCTGTTCCCGGCCTCTTTCGGCACAAGCCCCCGCTCCGGAGCGCACCGCGGCCGGCAGGATGCTCTCTGCCGGCGAAGGTGCCGCTTCTCCGGCAAGGAAGCCTCAGCCGCTTCTCCTGCACACGGAGAGCGTGCTAGCTGCTGAAACGTGAAGAAAGAAGCTGCAGAACACTGGCACTGAGCCTGCAGCTTTCCAGCGGAGAGAAAAAGCTACTTGAACACTCTGCAAGCCTTTCCACTCCCAAAAACATGCACATGGAAGGAGCTGCTGCAAAAGCGATGCTGTGCTCGCTGCTGCTCCTCCTGAAGCTCTGGCTGCTAAATCTGAGGCTTTCCTTCCAATTTCAAGCTGCAAAGCACTTGCTGAATTGCAGGGAAAGTCCGGCAGGCATTTGCTGTGCTGGCACACTTTCTCCTTCCTAGACAGAGTGGAAAAGCTTTTCCCTACCGTGTAGGCGACAAGAGACGCATTAGACGGGCATCCGGAGCTGTCCGAAGGTAAGCGCCTGTTCCCGGCCTCTTTCGGCACAAGCCCCCGCTCCGGAGCGCACCGCGGCCGGCAGGATGCTCTCTGCCGGCGAAGGTGCCGCTTCTCCGGCAAGGAAGCCTCAGCCGCTTCTCCTGCACACGGAGAGCGTGCTAGCTGCTGAAACGTGAAGAAAGAAGCTGCAGAACACTGGCACTGAGCGTGCAGCTTTCCAGCGGAGAGAAAAAGCTACTTGAACACTCTGCAAGCCTTCCAACTCCCAAAAACATGCACATGGAAGGAGCTGCTGCAAAAGCGATGCTGTGCTCGCTGCTGCTCCTCCTGAAGCTCTGGCTGCTAAATCTGCGGCTTTCCTTCCAATTTCAAGCTGCAAAGTACTTGCTGAATTGCAGGGAAAGTCCGGGAGGCATTTGCTGTGCTGGCACACTTTCTCCTTCCTAGACAGAGTGGAAAAGCTTTTCCCTGCCGTGTAGGCGACAAGAGACGCATTAGACGGGCATCCGGAGCTGTCCGAAGGTAAGCGTCTGTTCCCGGCCTCTTTCGGCACAAGCCCCCGCTCCGGAGCGCACCGCGGCCGGCCGGAGGCTCTCTGCCGGCGAAGGTGCCGCTTCTCCGGCAAGGAAGCCTCAGCCGCTTCTCCTGCACACGGAGAGCGTGCTAGCTGCTGAAACGTGAAGAAAGAAGCTGCAGAACACTGGCACTGAGCGTGCAGCTTTCCAGCGGAGAGAAAAAGCTACTTGAACACTCTGCAAGCCTTTCCACTCTTAAAAACATGCACATGGAAGGAGCTGCTGCAAAAGCGATGCTGTGCTCGCTGCTGCTCCTCCTGAAGCTCTGGCTGCTAAATCTGAGGCTTTCCTTCCAATTTCAAGCTGCAAAGCACTTGCTGAATTGCAGGGAAAGTCCGGGAGGCATTTGCTGTGCTGGCACACTTTCTCCTTCCTAGACAGAGTGGAAAAGCTTTTCCCTGCCGTGTAGGCGACAAGAGACGCATTAGACGGGCATCCGGAGCTGTCCGAAGGTAAGCGCCTGTTGCCGGCCTCTTTCGGCACAAGCCCCCGCTCCGGAGCGCACCGCGGCCGGCCGGAGGCTCTCTGCCGGCGAAGGTGCCGCTTCTCCGGCAAGGAAGCCTCAGCCGCTTCTCCTGCACACGGAGAGCGTGCTAGCTGCTGAAACGTGAAGAAAGAAGCTGCAGAACACTGGCACTGAGCGTGCAGCTTTCCAGCGGAGAGAAAAAGCTACTTGAACACTCTGCAAGCCTTTCCACTCCCAAAAACATGCACATGGAAGGAGCTGCTGCAAAAGCGATGCTGTGCTCGCTGCTGCTCCTCCTGAAGCTCTGGCTGCTAAATCTGAGGCTTTCCTTCCAATTTCAAGCTGCAAAGCACTTGCTGAATTGCAGGGAAAGTCCGGGAGGCATTTGCTGTGCTGGCACACTTTCTCCTTCCTAGACAGAGTGGAAAAGCTTTTCCCTGCCGTGTAGGCGACAAGAGACGCATTAGACGGGCATCCGGAGCTGTCCGAAGGTAAGCGCCTGTTCCCGGCCTCTTTCGGCACAAGCCCCCGCTCCGGAGCGCACCGCGGCCGGCAGGATGCTCTCTGCCGGCGAAGGTGCCGCTTCTCCGGCAAGGAAGCCTCAGCCGCTTCTCCTGCACACGGAGAGCGTGCTAGCTGCTGAAACGTGAAGAAAGAAGCTGCAGAACACTGGCACTGAGCGTGCAGCTTTCCAGCGGAGAGAAAAAGCTATTTGAACACTCTGCAAGCCTTCCAACTCCCAAAAACATGCACATGGAAGGAGCGGCTGCAAAAGCGATGCTGTGCTCGCTGCTGCTCCTCCTGAAGCTCTGGCTGCTAAATCTGAGGCTTTCCTTCCAATTTCAAGCTGCAAAGCACTTGCTGAATTGCAGGGAAAGTCCGGCAGGCATTTGCTGTGCTGGCACACTTTCTCCTTGCTAGACAGAGTGGAAAAGCTTTTCCCTGCCGTGTAGGCGACAAGAGACGCATTAGACGGGCATCCGGAGCTGTCCGAAGGTAAGCGCCTGTTGCCGGCCTCTTTCGGCACAAGCCCCCGCTCCGGAGCGCACCGCGGCCGGCCGGAGGCTCTCTGCCGGCGAAGGTGCCGCTTCTCCGGCAAGGAAGCCTCAGCCGCTTCTCCTGCACACGGAGAGCGTGCTAGCTGCTGAAACGTGAAGAAAGAAGCTGCAGAACACTGGCACTGAGCGTGCAGCTTTCCAGCGGGGAGAAAAAGCTACTTGAACACTCTGCAAGCCTTTCCACTCCCAAAAACATGCACATGGAAGGAGCTGCTGCAAAAGCGATGCTGTGCTCGCTGCTGCTCCTCCTGAAGCTCTGGCTGCTAAATCTGAGGCTTTCCTTCCAATTTCAAGCTGCAAAGCACTTGCTGAATTCCAGGGAAAGTCCGGGAGGCATTTGCTGTGCTGGCACACTTTCTCCTTCCTAGACAGAGTGGAAAAGCTTTTCCCTGCCGTGTAGGCGACAAGAGACGCATTAGACGGGCATCCGGAGCTGTCCGAAGGTAAGCGCCTGTTCCCGGCCTCTTTCGGCACAAGCCCCCGCTCCGGAGCGCACCGCGGCCGGCAGGATGCTCTCTGCCGGCGAAGGTGCCGCTTCTCCGGCAAGGAAGCCTCAGCCGCTTCTCCTGCACACGGAGAGCGTGCTAGCTGCTGAAACGTGAAGAAAGAAGCTGCAGAACACTGGCACTGAGCGTGCAGCTTTCCAGCGGAGAGAAAAAGCTACTTGAACACTCTGCAAGCCTTTCCACTCCCAAAAACATGCACATGGAAGGAGCTGCTGCAAAAGCGATGCTGTGCTCGCTGCTGCTCCTCCTGAAGCTCTGGCTGCTAAATCTGAGGCTTTCCTTCCAATTTCAAGCTGCAAAGCACTTGCTGAATTGCAGGGAAAGTCCGGGAGGCATTTGCTGTGCTGGCACACTTTCTCCTTCCTAGACAGAGTGGAAAAGCTTTTCCCTGCCGTGTAGGCGACAAGAGACGCATTAGACGGGCATCCGGAGCTGTCCGAAGGTAAGCGCCTGTTGCCGGCCTCTTTCGGCACAAGCCCCCGCTCCGGAGCGCACCGCGGCCGGCAGGATGCTCTCTGCCGGCGAAGGTGCCGCTTCTCCGGCAAGGAAGCCTCAGCCGCTTCTCCTGCACACGGAGAGCGTGCTAGCTGCTGAAACGTGAAGAAAGAAGCTGCAGAACACTGGCACTGAGCGTGCAGCTTTCCAGCGGAGAGAAAAAGCTATTTGAACACTCTGCAAGCCTTCCAACTCCCAAAAACATGCACATGGAAGGAGCGGCTGCAAAAGCGATGCTGTGCTCGCTGCTGCTCCTCCTGAAGCTCTGGCTGCTAAATCTGAGGCTTTCCTTCCAATTTCAAGCTGCAAAGCACTTGCTGAATTGCAGGGAAAGTCCGGCAGGCATTTGCTGTGCTGGCACACTTTCTCCTTGCTAGACAGAGTGGAAAAGCTTTTCCCTGCCGTGTAGGCGACAAGAGACGCATTAGACGGGCATCCGGAGCTGTCCGAAGGTAAGCGCCTGTTGCCGGCCTCTTTCGGCACAAGCCCCCGCTCCGGAGCGCACCGCGGCCGGCCGGAGGCTCTCTGCCGGCGAAGGTGCCGCTTCTCCGGCAAGGAAGCCTCAGCCGCTTCTCCTGCACACGGAGAGCGTGCTAGCTGCTGAAACGTGAAGAAAGAAGCTGCAGAACACTGGCACTGAGCGTGCAGCTTTCCAGCGGGGAGAAAAAGCTACTTGAACACTCTGCAAGCCTTTCCACTCCCAAAAACATGCACATGGAAGGAGCTGCTGCAAAAGCGATGCTGTGCTCGCTGCTGCTCCTCCTGAAGCTCTGGCTGCTAAATCTGAGGCTTTCCTTCCAATTTCAAGCTGCAAAGCACTTGCTGAATTGCAGGGAAAGTCCGGGAGGCATTTGCTGTGCTGGCACACTTTCTCCTTCCTAGACAGAGTGGAAAAGCTTTTCCCTGCCGTGTAGGCGACAAGAGACGCATTAGACGGGCATCCGGAGCTGTCCGAAGGTAAGCGCCTGTTCCCGGCCTCTTTCGGCACAAGCCCCCGCTCCGGAGCGCACCGCGGCCGGCAGGATGCTCTCTGCCGGCGAAGGTGCCGCTTCTCCGGCAAGGAAGCCTCAGCCGCTTCTCCTGCACACGGAGAGGGTGCTAGCTGCTGAAACGTGAAGAAAGAAGCTGCAGAACACTGGCACTGAGCGTGCAGCTTTCCAGCGGAGAGAAAAAGCTACTTGAACACTCTGCAAGCCTTTCCACTCCCAAAAACATGCACATGGAAGGAGCTGCTGCAAAAGCGATGCTGTGCTCGCTGCTGCTCCTCCTGAAGCTCTGGCTGCTAAATCTGAGGCTTTCCTTCCAATTTCAAGCTGCAAAGCACTTGCTGAATTCCAGGGAAAGTCCGGGAGGCATTTGCTGTGCTGGCACACTTTCTCCTTCCTAGACAGAGTGGAAAAGCTTTTCCCTGCCGTGTAGGCGACAAGAGACGCATTAGACGGGCATCCGGAGCTGTCCGAAGGTAAGCGCCTGTTCCCGGCCTCTTTCGGCACAAGCCCCCGCTCCGGAGCGCACCGCGGCCGGCAGGATGCTCTCTGCCGGCGAAGGTGCCGCTTCTCCGGCAAGGAAGCCTCAGCCGCTTCTCCTGCACACGGAGAGCGTGCTAGCTGCTGAAACGTGAAGAAAGAAGCTGCAGAACACTGGCACTGAGCGTGCAGCTTTCCAGCGGAGAGAAAAAGCTACTTGAACACTCTGCAAGCCTTTCCACTCCCAAAAACATGCACATGGAAGGAGCTGCTGCAAAAGCGATGCTGTGCTCGCTGCTGCTCCTCCTGAAGCTCTGGCTGCTAAATCTGAGGCTTTCCTTCCAATTTCAAGCTGCAAAGCACTTGCTGAATTGCAGGGAAAGTCCGGGAGGCATTTGCTGTGCTGGCACACTTTCTCCTTCCTAGACAGAGTGGAAAAGCTTTTCCCTGCCGTGTAGGCGACAAGAGACGCATTAGACGGGCATCCGGAGCTGTCCGAAGGTAAGCGCCTGTTCCCGGCCTCTTTCGGCACAAGCCCCCGCTCCGGAGCGCACCGCGGCCGGCAGGATGCTCTCTGCCGGCGAAGGTGCCGCTTCTCCGGCAAGGAAGCCTCAGCCGCTTCTCCGGCACACGGAGAGCGTGCTAGCTGCTGAAACGTGAAGAAAGAAGCTGCAGAACACTGGCACTGAGCGTGCAGCTTTCCAGCGGAGAGAAAAAGCTACTTTAACACTCTGCCAGCCTTTCCACTGCCAAAAACATGCACATGGAAGGAGCTGCTGCAAAAGCGATGCTGTGCTCGCTGCTGCTCCTCCTGAAGCTCTGGCTGCTAAATCTGAGGCTTTCCTTCCAATTTCAAGCTGCAAAGCACTTGCTGAATTCCAGGGAAAGTCCGGGAGGCATTTGCTGTGCTGGCACACTTTCTCCTTCCTAGACAGAGTGGAAAAGCTTTTCCCTGCCGTGTAGGCGACAAGAGACGCATTAGACGGGCATCCGGAGCTGTCCGAAGGTAAGCGCCTGTTCCCGGCCTCTTTCGGCACAAGCCCCCGCTCCGGAGCGCACCGCGGCCGGCAGGATGCTCTCTGCCGGCGAAGGTGCCGCTTCTCCGGCAAGGAAGCCTCTCCCGCTTCTCCTGCACACGGAGAGCGTGCTAGCTGCTGAAACGTGAAGAAAGAAGCTGCAGAACACTGGCACTGAGCCTGCAGCTTTCCAGCGGAGAGAAAAAGCTACTTGAACACTCTGCAAGCCTTTCCACTCCCAAAAACATGCACATGGAAGGAGCTGCTGCAAAAGCGATGCTGTGCTCGCTGCTGCTCCTCCTGAAGCTCTGGCTGCTAAATCTGAGGCTTTCCTTCCAATTTCAAGCTGCAAAGCACTTGCTGAATTGCAGGGAAAGTCCGGCAGGCATTTGCTGTGCTGGCACACTTTCTCCTTCCTAGACAGAGTGGAAAAGCTTTTCCCTACCGTGTAGGCGACAAGAGACGCATTAGACGGGCATCCGGAGCTGTCCGAAGGTAAGCGCCTGTTCCCGGCCTCTTTCGGCACAAGCCCCCGCTCCGGAGCGCACCGCGGCCGGCAGGATGCTCTCTGCCGGCGAAGGTGCCGCTTCTCCGGCAAGGAAGCCTCAGCCGCTTCTCCTGCACACGGAGAGCGTGCTAGCTGCTGAAACGTGAAGAAAGAAGCTGCAGAACACTGGCACTGAGCGTGCAGCTTTCCAGCGGAGAGAAAAAGCTACTTGAACACTCTGCAAGCCTTCCAACTCCCAAAAACATGCACATGGAAGGAGCTGCTGCAAAAGCGATGCTGTGCTCGCTGCTGCTCCTCCTGAAGCTCTGGCTGCTAAATCTGCGGCTTTCCTTCCAATTTCAAGCTGCAAAGTACTTGCTGAATTGCAGGGAAAGTCCGGGAGGCATTTGCTGTGCTGGCACACTTTCTCCTTCCTAGACAGAGTGGAAAAGCTTTTCCCTGCCGTGTAGGCGACAAGAGACGCATTAGACGGGCATCCGGAGCTGTCCGAAGGTAAGCGTCTGTTCCCGGCCTCTTTCGGCACAAGCCCCCGCTCCGGAGCGCACCGCGGCCGGCCGGAGGCTCTCTGCCGGCGAAGGTGCCGCTTCTCCGGCAAGGAAGCCTCAGCCGCTTCTCCTGCACACGGAGAGCGTGCTAGCTGCTGAAACGTGAAGAAAGAAGCTGCAGAACACTGGCACTGAGCGTGCAGCTTTCCAGCGGAGAGAAAAAGCTACTTGAACACTCTGCAAGCCTTTCCACTCTTAAAAACATGCACATGGAAGGAGCTGCTGCAAAAGCGATGCTGTGCTCGCTGCTGCTCCTCCTGAAGCTCTGGCTGCTAAATCTGAGGCTTTCCTTCCAATTTCAAGCTGCAAAGCACTTGCTGAATTGCAGGGAAAGTCCGGGAGGCATTTGCTGTGCTGGCACACTTTCTCCTTCCTAGACAGAGTGGAAAAGCTTTTCCCTGCCGTGTAGGCGACAAGAGACGCATTAGACGGGCATCCGGAGCTGTCCGAAGGTAAGCGCCTGTTGCCGGCCTCTTTCGGCACAAGCCCCCGCTCCGGAGCGCACCGCGGCCGGCCGGAGGCTCTCTGCCGGCGAAGGTGCCGCTTCTCCGGCAAGGAAGCCTCAGCCGCTTCTCCTGCACACGGAGAGCGTGCTAGCTGCTGAAACGTGAAGAAAGAAGCTGCAGAACACTGGCACTGAGCGTGCAGCTTTCCAGCGGAGAGAAAAAGCTACTTGAACACTCTGCAAGCCTTTCCACTCCCAAAAACATGCACATGGAAGGAGCTGCTGCAAAAGCGATGCTGTGCTCGCTGCTGCTCCTCCTGAAGCTCTGGCTGCTAAATCTGAGGCTTTCCTTCCAATTTCAAGCTGCAAAGCACTTGCTGAATTGCAGGGAAAGTCCGGGAGGCATTTGCTGTGCTGGCACACTTTCTCCTTCCTAGACAGAGTGGAAAAGCTTTTCCCTGCCGTGTAGGCGACAAGAGACGCATTAGACGGGCATCCGGAGCTGTCCGAAGGTAAGCGCCTGTTCCCGGCCTCTTTCGGCACAAGCCCCCGCTCCGGAGCGCACCGCGGCCGGCAGGATGCTCTCTGCCGGCGAAGGTGCCGCTTCTCCGGCAAGGAAGCCTCAGCCGCTTCTCCTGCACACGGAGAGCGTGCTAGCTGCTGAAACGTGAAGAAAGAAGCTGCAGAACACTGGCACTGAGCGTGCAGCTTTCCAGCGGAGAGAAAAAGCTATTTGAACACTCTGCAAGCCTTCCAACTCCCAAAAACATGCACATGGAAGGAGCGGCTGCAAAAGCGATGCTGTGCTCGCTGCTGCTCCTCCTGAAGCTCTGGCTGCTAAATCTGAGGCTTTCCTTCCAATTTCAAGCTGCAAAGCACTTGCTGAATTGCAGGGAAAGTCCGGCAGGCATTTGCTGTGCTGGCACACTTTCTCCTTGCTAGACAGAGTGGAAAAGCTTTTCCCTGCCGTGTAGGCGACAAGAGACGCATTAGACGGGCATCCGGAGCTGTCCGAAGGTAAGCGCCTGTTCCCGGCCTCTTTCGGCACAAGCCCCCGCTCCGGAGCGCACCGCGGCCGGCCGGAGGCTCTCTGCCGGCGAAGGTGCCGCTTCTCCGGCAAGGAAGCCTCAGCCGCTTCTCCTGCACACGGAGAGCGTGCTAGCTGCTGAAACGTGAAGAAAGAAGCTGCAGAACACTGGCACTGAGCGTGCAGCTTTCCAGCGGGGAGAAAAAGCTACTTGAACACTCTGCAAGCCTTTCCACTCCCAAAAACATGCACATGGAAGGAGCTGCTGCAAAAGCGATGCTGTGCTCGCTGCTGCTCCTCCTGAAGCTCTGGCTGCTAAATCTGAGGCTTTCCTTCCAATTTCAAGCTGCAAAGCACTTGCTGAATTCCAGGGAAAGTCCGGGAGGCATTTGCTGTGCTGGCACACTTTCTCCTTCCTAGACAGAGTGGAAAAGCTTTTCCCTGCCGTGTAGGCGACAAGAGACGCATTAGACGGGCATCCGGAGCTGTCCGAAGGTAAGCGCCTGTTCCCGGCCTCTTTCGGCACAAGCCCCCGCTCCGGAGCGCACCGCGGCCGGCAGGATGCTCTCTGCCGGCGAAGGTGCCGCTTCTCCGGCAAGGAAGCCTCAGCCGCTTCTCCTGCACACGGAGAGGGTGCTAGCTGCTGAAACGTGAAGAAAGAAGCTGCAGAACACTGGCACTGAGCGTGCAGCTTTCCAGCGGAGAGAAAAAGCTACTTGAACACTCTGCAAGCCTTTCCACTCCCAAAAACATGCACATGGAAGGAGCTGCTGCAAAAGCGATGCTGTGCTCGCTGCTGCTCCTCCTGAAGCTCTGGCTGCTAAATCTGAGGCTTTCCTTCCAATTTCAAGCTGCAAAGCACTTGCTGAATTGCAGGGAAAGTCCGGGAGGCATTTGCTGTGCTGGCACACTTTCTCCTTCCTAGACAGAGTGGAAAAGCTTTTCCCTGCCGTGTAGGCGACAAGAGACGCATTAGACGGGCATCCGGAGCTGTCCGAAGGTAAGCGCCTGTTCCCGGCCTCTTTCGGCACAAGCCCCCGCTCCGGAGCGCACCGCGGCCGGCAGGATGCTCTCTGCCGGCGAAGGTGCCGCTTCTCCGGCAAGGAAGCCTCAGCCGCTTCTCCTGCACACGGAGAGCGTGCTAGCTGCTGAAACGTGAAGAAAGAAGCTGCAGAACACTGGCACTGAGCGTGCAGCTTTCCAGCGGAGAGAAAAAGCTACTTGAACACTCTGCAAGCCTTTCCACTCCCAAAAACATGCACATGGAAGGAGCTGCTGCAAAAGCGATGCTGTGCTCGCTGCTGCTCCTCCTGAAGCTCTGGCTGCTAAATCTGAGGCTTTCCTTCCAATTTCAAGCTGCAAAGCACTTGCTGAATTGCAGGGAAAGTCCGGGAGGCATTTGCTGTGCTGGCACACTTTCTCCTTCCTAGACAGAGTGGAAAAGCTTTTCCCTGCCGTGTAGGCGACAAGAGACGCATTAGACGGGCATCCGGAGCTGTCCGAAGGTAAGCGCCTGTTCCCGGCCTCTTTCGGCACAAGCCCCCGCTCCGGAGCGCACCGCGGCCGGCAGGATGCTCTCTGCCGGCGAAGGTGCCGCTTCTCCGGCAAGGAAGCCTCAGCCGCTTCTCCGGCACACGGAGAGCGTGCTAGCTGCTGAAACGTGAAGAAAGAAGCTGCAGAACACTGGCACTGAGCGTGCAGCTTTCCAGCGGAGAGAAAAAGCTACTTTAACACTCTGCCAGCCTTTCCACTGCCAAAAACATGCACATGGAAGGAGCTGCTGCAAAAGCGATGCTGTGCTCGCTGCTGCTCCTCCTGAAGCTCTGGCTGCTAAATCTGAGGCTTTCCTTCCAATTTCAAGCTGCAAAGCACTTGCTGAATTCCAGGGAAAGTCCGGGAGGCATTTGCTGTGCTGGCACACTTTCTCCTTCCTAGACAGAGTGGAAAAGCTTTTCCCTGCCGTGTAGGCGACAAGAGACGCATTAGACGGGCATCCGGAGCTGTCCGAAGGTAAGCGCCTGTTCCCGGCCTCTTTCGGCACAAGCCCCCGCTCCGGAGCGCACCGCGGCCGGCAGGATGCTCTCTGCCGGCGAAGGTGCCGCTTCTCCGGCAAGGAAGCCTCAGCCGCTTCTCCTGCACACGGAGAGCGTGCTAGCTGCTGAAACGTGAAGAAAGAAGCTGCAGAACACTGGCACTGAGCCTGCAGCTTTCCAGCGGAGAGAAAAAGCTACTTGAACACTCTGCAAGCCTTTCCACTCCCAAAAACATGCACATGGAAGGAGCTGCTGCAAAAGCGATGCTGTGCTCGCTGCTGCTCCTCCTGAAGCTCTGGCTGCTAAATCTGAGGCTTTCCTTCCAATTTCAAGCTGCAAAGCACTTGCTGAATTGCAGGGAAAGTCCGGGAGGCATTTGCTGTGCTGGCACACTTTCTCCTTCCTAGACAGAGTGGAAAAGCTTTTCCCTACCGTGTAGGCGACAAGAGACGCATTAGACGGGCATCCGGAGCTGTCCGAAGGTAAGCGCCTGTTCCCGGCCTCTTTCGGCACAAGCCCCCGCTCCGGAGCGCACCGCGGCCGGCAGGAGGCTCTCTGCCGGCGAAGGTGCCGCTTCTCCGGCAAGGAAGCCTCAGCCGCTTCTCCTGCACACGGAGAGCGTGCTAGCTGCTGAAACGTGAAGAAAGAAGCTGCAGAACACTGGCACTGAGCGTGCAGCTTTCCAGCGGAGAGAAAAAGCTACTTGAACACTCTGCAAGCCTTCCAACTCCCAAAAACATGCACATGGAAGGAGCTGCTGCAAAAGCGATGCTGTGCTCGCTGCTGCTCCTCCTGAAGCTCTGGCTGCTAAATCTGCGGCTTTCCTTCCAATTTCAAGCTGCAAAGTACTTGCTGAATTGCAGGGAAAGTCCGGGAGGCATTTGCTGTGCTGGCACACTTTCTCCTTCCTAGACAGAGTGGAAAAGCTTTTCCCTGCCGTGTAGGCGACAAGAGACGCATTAGACGGGCATCCGGAGCTGTCCGAAGGTAAGCGTCTGTTCCCGGCCTCTTTCGGCACAAGCCCCCGCTCCGGAGCGCACCGCGGCCGGCCGGAGGCTCTCTGCCGGCGAAGGTGCCGCTTCTCCGGCAAGGAAGCCTCAGCCGCTTCTCCTGCACACGGAGAGCGTGCTAGCTGCTGAAACGTGAAGAAAGAAGCTGCAGAACACTGGCACTGAGCGTGCAGCTTTCCAGCGGAGAGAAAAAGCTACTTGAACACTCTGCAAGCCTTTCCACTCTTAAAAACATGCACATGGAAGGAGCTGCTGCAAAAGCGATGCTGTGCTCGCTGCTGCTCCTCCTGAAGCTCTGGCTGCTAAATCTGAGGCTTTCCTTCCAATTTCAAGCTGCAAAGCACTTGCTGAATTGCAGGGAAAGTCCGGGAGGCATTTGCTGTGCTGGCACACTTTCTCCTTCCTAGACAGAGTGGAAAAGCTTTTCCCTGCCGTGTAGGCGACAAGAGACGCATTAGACGGGCATCCGGAGCTGTCCGAAGGTAAGCGCCTGTTGCCGGCCTCTTTCGGCACAAGCCCCCGCTCCGGAGCGCACCGCGGCCGGCCGGAGGCTCTCTGCCGGCGAAGGTGCCGCTTCTCCGGCAAGGAAGCCTCAGCCGCTTCTCCTGCACACGGAGAGCGTGCTAGCTGCTGAAACGTGAAGAAAGAAGCTGCAGAACACTGGCACTGAGCGTGCAGCTTTCCAGCGGAGAGAAAAAGCTACTTGAACACTCTGCAAGCCTTTCCACTCCCAAAAACATGCACATGGAAGGAGCTGCTGCAAAAGCGATGCTGTGCTCGCTGCTGCTCCTCCTGAAGCTCTGGCTGCTAAATCTGAGGCTTTCCTTCCAATTTCAAGCTGCAAAGCACTTGCTGAATTGCAGGGAAAGTCCGGGAGGCATTTGCTGTGCTGGCACACTTTCTCCTTCCTAGACAGAGTGGAAAAGCTTTTCCCTGCCGTGTAGGCGACAAGAGACGCATTAGACGGGCATCCGGAGCTGTCCGAAGGTAAGCGCCTGTTCCCGGCCTCTTTCGGCACAAGCCCCCGCTCCGGAGCGCACCGCGGCCGGCAGGATGCTCTCTGCCGGCGAAGGTGCCGCTTCTCCGGCAAGGAAGCCTCAGCCGCTTCTCCGGCACACGGAGAGCGTGCTAGCTGCTGAAACGTGAAGAAAGAAGCTGCAGAACACTGGCACTGAGCGTGCAGCTTTCCAGCGGAGAGAAAAAGCTACTTTAACACTCTGCCAGCCTTTCCACTGCCAAAAACATGCACATGGAAGGAGCTGCTGCAAAAGCGATGCTGTGCTCGCTGCTGCTCCTCCTGAAGCTCTGGCTGCTAAATCTGAGGCTTTCCTTCCAATTTCAAGCTGCAAAGCACTTGCTGAATTCCAGGGAAAGTCCGGGAGGCATTTGCTGTGCTGGCACACTTTCTCCTTCCTAGACAGAGTGGAAAAGCTTTTCCCTGCCGTGTAGGCGACAAGAGACGCATTAGACGGGCATCCGGAGCTGTCCGAAGGTAAGCGCCTGTTCCCGGCCTCTTTCGGCACAAGCCCCCGCTCCGGAGCGCACCGCGGCCGGCAGCATGCTCTCTGCCGGCGAAGGTGCCGCTTCTCCGGCAAGGAAGCCTCAGCCGCTTCTCCTGCACACGGAGAGCGTGCTAGCTGCTGAAACGTGAAGAAAGAAGCTGCAGAACACTGGCACTGAGCCTGCAGCTTTCCAGCGGAGAGAAAAAGCTACTTGAACACTCTGCAAGCCTTTCCACTCCCAAAAACATGCACATGGAAGGAGCTGCTGCAAAAGCGATGCTGTGCTCGCTGCTGCTCCTCCTGAAGCTCTGGCTGCTAAATCTGAGGCTTTCCTTCCAATTTCAAGCTGCAAAGCACTTGCTGAATTGCAGGGAAAGTCCGGGAGGCATTTGCTGTGCTGGCACACTTTCTCCTTCCTAGACAGAGTGGAAAAGCTTTTCCCTGCCGTGTAGGCGACAAGAGACGCATTAGACGGGCATCCGGAGCTGTCCGAAGGTAAGCGTCTGTTCCCGGCCTCTTTCGGCACAAGCCCCCGCTCCGGAGCGCACCGCGGCCGGCAGGATGCTCTCTGCCGGCGAAGGTGCCGCTTCTCCGGCAAGGAAGCCTCAGCCGCTTCTCCTGCACACGGAGAGCGTGCTAGCTGCTGAAACGTGAAGAAAGAAGCTGCAGAACACTGGCACTGAGCGTGCAGCTTTCCAGCGGAGAGAAAAAGCTACTTGAACACTCTGCAAGCCTTTCCACTCCCAAAAACATGCACATGGAAGGAGCTGCTGCAAAAGCGATGCTGTGCTCGCTGCTGCTCCTCCTGAAGCTCTGGCTGCTAAATCTGAGGCTTTCCTTCCAATTTCAAGCTGCAAAGCACTTGCTGAATTGCAGGGAAAGTCCGGGAGGCATTTGCTGTGCTGGCACACTTTCTCCTTCCTAGACAGAGTGGAAAAGCTTTTCCCTGCCGTGTAGGCGACAAGAGACGCATTAGACGGGCATCCGGAGCTGTCCGAAGGTAAGCGTCTGTTCCCGGCCTCTTTCGGCACAAGCCCCCGCTCCGGAGCGCACCGCGGCCGGCAGGATGCTCTCTGCCGGCGAAGGTGCCGCTTCTCCGGCAAGGAAGCCTCAGCCGCTTCTCCTGCACACGGAGAGCGTGCTAGCTGCTGAAACGTGAAGAAAGAAGCTGCAGAACACTGGCACTGAGCGTGCAGCTTTCCAGCGGAGAGAAAAAGCTACTTGAACACTCTGCAAGCCTTTCCACTCCCAAAAACATGCACATGGAAGGAGCTGCTGCAAAAGCGATGCTGTGCTCGCTGCTGCTCCTCCTGAAGCTCTGGCTGCTAAATCTGAGGCTTTCCTTCCAATTTCAAGCTGCAAAGCACTTGCTGAATTGCAGGGAAAGTCCGGGAGGCATTTGCTGTGCTGGCACACTTTCTCCTTCCTAGACAGAGTGGAAAAGCTTTTCCCTGCCGTGTAGGCGACAAGAGACGCATTAGACGGGCATCCGGAGCTGTCCGAAGGTAAGCGCCTGTTCCCGGCCTCTTTCGGCACAAGCCCCCGCTCCGGAGCGCACCGCGGCCGGCAGGATGCTCTCTGCCGGCGAAGGTGCCGCTTCTCCGGCAAGGAAGCCTCTCCCGCTTCTCCTGCACACGGAGAGCGTGCTAGCTGCTGAAACGTGAAGAAAGAAGCTGCAGAACACTGGCACTGAGCGTGCAGCTTTCCAGCGGAGAGAAAAAGCTACTTGAACACTCTGCAAGCCTTTCCACTCCCAAAAACATGCACATGGAAGGAGCTGCTGCAAAAGCGATGCTGTGCTCGCTGCTGCTCCTCCTGAAGCTCTGGCTGCTAAATCTGAGGCTTTCCTTCCAATTTCAAGCTGCAAAGCACTTGCTGAATTGCAGGGAAAGTCCGGGAGGCATTTGCTGTGCTGGCACACTTTCTCCTTCCTAGACAGAGTGGAAAAGCTTTTCCCTGCCGTGTAGGCGACAAGAGACGCATTAGACGGGCATCCGGAGCTGTCCGAAGGTAAGCGTCTGTTCCCGGCCTCTTTCGGCACAAGCCCCCGCTCCGGAGCGCACCGCGGCCGGCAGGATGCTCTCTGCCGGCGAAGGTGCCGCTTCTCCGGCAAGGAAGCCTCAGCCGCTTCTCCTGCACACGGAGAGCGTGCTAGCTGCTGAAACGTGAAGAAAGAAGCTGCAGAACACTGGCACTGAGCGTGCAGCTTTCCAGCGGAGAGAAAAAGCTACTTGAACACTCTGCAAGCCTTTCCACTCCCAAAAACATGCACATGGAAGGAGCTGCTGCAAAAGCGATGCTGTGCTCGCTGCTGCTCCTCCTGAAGCTCTGGCTGCTAAATCTGAGGCTTTCCTTCCAATTTCAAGCTGCAAAGCACTTGCTGAATTGCAGGGAAAGTCCGGGAGGCATTTGCTGTGCTGGCACACTTTCTCCTTCCTAGACAGAGTGGAAAAGCTTTTCCCTGCCGTGTAGGCGACAAGAGACGCATTAGACGGGCATCCGGAGCTGTCCGAAGGTAAGCGTCTGTTCCCGGCCTCTTTCGGCACAAGCCCCCGCTCCGGAGCGCACCGCGGCCGGCAGGATGCTCTCTGCCGGCGAAGGTGCCGCTTCTCCGGCAAGGAAGCCTCAGCCGCTTCTCCTGCACACGGAGAGCGTGCTAGCTGCTGAAACGTGAAGAAAGAAGCTGCAGAACACTGGCACTGAGCGTGCAGCTTTCCAGCGGAGAGAAAAAGCTACTTGAACACTCTGCAAGCCTTTCCACTCCCAAAAACATGCACATGGAAGGAGCTGCTGCAAAAGCGATGCTGTGCTCGCTGCTGCTCCTCCTGAAGCTCTGGCTGCTAAATCTGAGGCTTTCCTTCCAATTTCAAGCTGCAAAGCACTTGCTGAATTGCAGGGAAAGTCCGGGAGGCATTTGCTGTGCTGGCACACTTTCTCCTTCCTAGACAGAGTGGAAAAGCTTTTCCCTGCCGTGTAGGCGACAAGAGACGCATTAGACGGGCATCCGGAGCTGTCCGAAGGTAAGCGCCTGTTCCCGGCCTCTTTCGGCACAAGCCCCCGCTCCGGAGCGCACCGCGGCCGGCAGGATGCTCTCTGCCGGCGAAGGTGCCGCTTCTCCGGCAAGGAAGCCTCTCCCGCTTCTCCTGCACACGGAGAGCGTGCTAGCTGCTGAAACGTGAAGAAAGAAGCTGCAGAACACTGGCACTGAGCGTGCAGCTTTCCAGCGGAGAGAAAAAGCTACTTGAACACTCTGCAAGCCTTTCCACTCCCAAAAACATGCACATGGAAGGAGCTGCTGCAAAAGCGATGCTGTGCTCGCTGCTGCTCCTCCTGAAGCTCTGGCTGCTAAATCTGAGGCTTTCCTTCCAATTTCAAGCTGCAAAGCACTTGCTGAATTGCAGGGAAAGTCCGGGAGGCATTTGCTGTGCTGGCACACTTTCTCCTTCCTAGACAGAGTGGAAAAGCTTTTCCCTGCCGTGTAGGCGACAAGAGACGCTTTAGACGGGCATCCGGAGCTGTCCGAAGGTAAGCGTCTGTTCCCGGCCTCTTTCGGCACAAGCCCCCGCTCCGGAGCGCACCGCGGCCGGCAGGATGCTCTCTGCCGGCGAAGGTGCCGCTTCTCCGGCAAGGAAGCCTCAGCCGCTTCTCCTGCACACAGAGAGCGTGCTAGCTGCTGAAACGTGAAGAAAGAAGCTGCAGAACACTGGCACTGAGCGTGCAGCTTTCCAGCGGAGAGAAAAAGCTACTTGAACACTCTGCAAGCCTTTCCACTCCCAAAAACATGCACATGGAAGGAGCTGCTGCAAAAGCGATGCTGTGCTCGCTGCTGCTCCTCCTGAAGCTCTGGCTGCTAAATCTGAGGCTTTCCTTCCAATTTCAAGCTGCAAAGCACTTGCTGAATTGCAGGGAAAGTCCGGCAGGCATTTGCTGTGCTGGCACACTTTCTCCTTGCTAGACAGAGTGGAAAAGCTTTTCCCTGCCGTGTAGGCGACAAGAGACGCATTAGACGGGCATCCGGAGCTGTCCGAAGGTAAGCGTCTGTTCCCGGCCTCTTTCGGCACAAGCCCCCGCTCCGGAGCGCACCGCGGCTGGCAGGATGCTCTCTGCCGGCGAAGGTGCCGCTTCTCCGGCAAGGAAGCCTCAGCCGCTTCTCCTGCACACGGAGAGCGTGCTAGCTGCTGAAACGTGAAGAAAGAAGCTGCAGAACACTGGCACTGAGCGTGCAGCTTTCCAGCGGAGAGAAAAAGCTACTTGAACACTCTGCAAGCCTTCCAACTCCCAAAAACATGCACATGGAAGGAGCTGCTGCAAAAGCGATGCTGTGCTCGCTGCTGCTCCTCCTGAAGCTCTGGCTGCTAAATCTGAGGCTTTCCTTCCAATTTCAAGCTGCAAAGCACTTGCTGAATTGCAGGGAAAGTCCGGGAGGCATTTGCTGTGCTGGCACACTTTCTCCTTCCTAGACAGAGTGGAAAAGCTTTTCCCTGCCGTGTAGGCGACAAGAGACGCATTAGACGGGCATCCGGAGCTGTCCGAAGGTAAGCGCCTGTTCCCGGCCTCTTTCGGCACAAGCCCCCGCTCCGGAGCGCACCGCGGCCGGCAGGATGCTCTCTGCCGGCGAAGGTGCCGCTTCTCCGGCAAGGAAGCCTCAGCCGCTTCTCCTGCACACGGAGAGCGTGCTAGCTGCTGAAACGTGAAGAAAGAAGCTGCAGAACACTGGCACTGAGCGTGCAGCTTTCCAGCGGAGAGAAAAAGCTACTTGAACACTCTGCAAGCCTTTCCACTGCCAAAAACATGCACATGGAAGGAGCTGCTGCAAAAGCGATGCTGTGCTCGCTGCTGCTCCTCCTGAAGCTCTGGCTGCTAAATCTGAGGCTTTCCTTCCAATTTCAAGCTGCAAAGCACTTGCTGAATTGCAGGGAAAGTCCGGGAGGCATTTGCTGTGCTGGCACACTTTCTCCTTCCTAGACAGAGTGGAAAAGCTTTTCCCTGCCGTGTAGGCGACAAGAGACGCATTAGACGGGCATCCGGAGCTGTCCGAAGGTAAGCGCCTGTTCCCGGCCTCTTTCGGCACAAGCCCCCGCTCCGGAGCGCACCGCGGCTGGCAGGATGCTCTCTGCCGGCGAAGGTGCCGCTTCTCCGGCAAGGAAGCCTCAGCCGCTTCTCCTGCACACGGAGAGCGTGCTAGCTGCTGAAACGTGAAGAAAGAAGCTGCAGAACACTGGCACTGAGCCTGCAGCTTTCCAGCGGAGAGAAAAAGCTACTTGAACACTCTGCAAGCCTTTCCACTCCCAAAAACATGCACATGGAAGGAGCTGCTGCAAAAGCGATGCTGTGCTCGCTGCTGCTCCTCCTGAAGCTCTGGCTGCTAAATCTGAGGCTTTCCTTCCAATTTCAAGCTGCAAAGCACTTGCTGAATTGCAGGGAAAGTCCGGCAGGCATTTGCTGTGCTGGCACACTTTCTCCTTCCTAGACAGAGTGGAAAAGCTTTTCCCTGCCGTGTAGGCGACAAGAGACGCATTAGACGGGCATCCGGAGCTGTCCGAAGGTAAGCGTCTGTTCCCGGCCTCTTTCGGCACAAGCCCCCGCTCCGGAGCGCACCGCGGCTGGCAGGATGCTCTCTGCCGGCGAAGGTGCCGCTTCTCCGGCAAGGAAGCCTCAGCCGCTTCTCCTGCACACGGAGAGCGTGCTAGCTGCTGAAACGTGAAGAAAGAAGCTGCAGAACACTGGCACTGAGCGTGCAGCTTTCCAGCGGAGAGAAAAAGCTACTTGAACACTCTGCAAGCCTTCCAACTCCCAAAAACATGCACATGGAAGGAGCTGCTGCAAGAGCGATGCTGTGCTCGCTGCTGCTCCTCCTGAAGCTCTGGCTGCTAAATCGGAGGCTTTCCTTCCAATTTCAAGCTGCAAAGCACTTGCTGAATTGCAGGGAAAGTCCGGGAGGCATTTGCTGTGCTGGCACACTTTCTCCTTCCTAGACAGAGTGGAAAAGCTTTTCCCTGCCGTGTAGGCGACAAGAGACGCATTAGACGGGCATCCGGAGCTGTCCGAAGGTAAGCGCCTGTTCCCGGCCTCTTTCGGCACAAGCCCCCGCTCCGGAGCGCACCGCGGCCGGCAGGATGCTCTCTGCCGGCGAAGGTGCCGCTTCTCCGGCAAGGAAGCCTCAGCCGCTTCTCCTGCACACGGAGAGCGTGCTAGCTGCTGAAACGTGAAGAAAGAAGCTGCAGAACACTGGCACTGAGCGTGCAGCTTTCCAGCGGAGAGAAAAAGCTACTTGAACACTCTGCAAGCCTTTCCACTCCCAAAAACATGCACATGGAAGGAGCTGCTGCAAAAGCGATGCTGTGCTCGCTGCTGCTCCTCCTGAAGCTCTGGCTGCTAAATCTGAGGCTTTCCTTCCAATTTCAAGCTGCAAAGCACTTGCTGAATTGCAGGGAAAGTCCGGGAGGCATTTGCTGTGCTGGCACACTTTCTCCTTCCTAGACAGAGTGGAAAAGCTTTTCCCTGCCGTGTAGGCGACAAGAGACGCATTAGACGGGCATCCGGAGCTGTCCGAAGGTAAGCGCCTGTTGCCGGCCTCTTTCGGCACAAGCCCCCGCTCCGGAGCGCACCGCGGCCGGCCGGAGGCTCTCTGCCGGCGAAGGTGCCGCTTCTCCGGCAAGGAAGCCTCAGCCGCTTCTCCTGCACACGGAGAGCGTGCTAGCTGCTGAAACGTGAAGAAAGAAGCTGCAGAACACTGGCACTGAGCGTGCAGCTTTCCAGCGGAGAGAAAAAGCTACTTGAACACTCTGCAAGCCTTTCCACTCCCAAAAACATGCACATGGAAGGAGCTGCTGCAAAAGCGATGCTGTGCTCGCTGCTGCTCCTCCTGAAGCTCTGGCTGCTAAATCTGAGGCTTTCCTTCCAATTTCAAGCTGCAAAGCACTTGCTGAATTGCAGGGAAAGTCCGGGAGGCATTTGCTGTGCTGGCACACTTTCTCCTTCCTAGACAGAGTGGAAAAGCTTTTCCCTGCCGTGTAGGCGACAAGAGACGCATTAGACGGGCATCCGGAGCTGTCCGAAGGTAAGCGTCTGTTCCCGGCCTCTTTCGGCACAAGCCCCCGCTCCGGAGCGCACCGCGGCCGGCAGGATGCTCTCTGCCGGCGAAGGTGCCGCTTCTCCGGCAAGGAAGCCTCAGCCGCTTCTCCTGCACACGGAGAGCGTGCTAGCTGCTGAAACGTGAAGAAAGAAGCTGCAGAACACTGGCACTGAGCCTGCAGCTTTCCAGCGGAGAGAAAAAGCTACTTGAACACTCTGCAAGCCTTTCCACTCCCAAAAACATGCACATGGAAGGAGCTGCTGCAAAAGCGATGCTGTGCTCGCTGCTGCTCCTCCTGAAGCTCTGGCTGCTAAATCTGAGGCTTTCCTTCCAATTTCAAGCTGCAAAGCACTTGCTGAATTGCAGGGAAAGTCCGGCAGGCATTTGCTGTGCTGGCACACTTTCTCCTTCCTAGACAGAGTGGAAAAGCTTTTCCCTGCCGTGTAGGCGACAAGAGACGCATTAGACGGGCATCCGGAGCTGTCCGAAGGTAAGCGTCTGTTCCCGGCCTCTTTCGGCACAAGCCCCCGCTCCGGAGCGCACCGCGGCCGGCAGGATGCTCTCTGCCGGCGAAGGTGCCGCTTCTCCGGCAAGGAAGCCTCAGCCGCTTCTCCTGCACACAGAGAGCGTGCTAGCTGCTGAAACGTGAAGAAAGAAGCTGCAGAACACTGGCACTGAGCGTGCAGCTTTCCAGCGGAGAGAAAAAGCTACTTGAACACTCTGCAAGCCTTTCCACTCCCAAAAACATGCACATGGAAGGAGCTGCTGCAAAAGCGATGCTGTGCTCGCTGCTGCTCCTCCTGAAGCTCTGGCTGCTAAATCTGAGGCTTTCCTTCCAATTTCAAGCTGCAAAGCACTTGCTGAATTGCAGGGAAAGTCCGGGAGGCATTTGCTGTGCTGGCACACTTTCTCCTTCCTAGACAGAGTGGAAAAGCTTTTCCCTGCCGTGTAGGCGACAAGAGACGCATTAGACGGGCATCCGGAGCTGTCCGAAGGTAAGCGTCTGTTCCCGGCCTCTTTCGGCACAAGCCCCCGCTCCGGAGCGCACCGCGGCCGGCCGGAGGCTCTCTGCCGGCGAAGGTGCCGCTTCTCCGGCAAGGAAGCCTCAGCCGCTTCTCCTGCACACGGAGAGCGTGCTAGCTGCTGAAACGTGAAGAAAGAAGCTGCAGAACACTGGCACTGAGCCTGCAGCTTTCCAGCGGAGAGAAAAAGCTACTTGAACACTCTGCAAGCCTTTCCACTCCCAAAAACATGCACATGGAAGGAGCTGCTGCAAAAGCGATGCTGTGCTCGCTGCTGCTCCTCCTGAAGCTCTGGCTGCTAAATCTGAGGCTTTCCTTCCAATTTCAAGCTGCAAAGCACTTGCTGAATTGCAGGGAAAGTCCGGGAGGCATTTGCTGTGCTGGCACACTTTCTCCTTCCTAGACAGAGTGGAAAAGCTTTTCCCTGCCGTGTAGGCGACAAGAGACGCATTAGACGGGCATCCGGAGCTGTCCGAAGGTAAGCGTCTGTTCCCGGCCTCTTTCGGCACAAGCCCCCGCTCCGGAGCGCACCGCGGCCGGCAGGATGCTCTCTGCCGGCGAAGGTGCCGCTTCTCCGGCAAGGAAGCCTCAGCCGCTTCTCCTGCACACAGAGAGCGTGCTAGCTGCTGAAACGTGAAGAAAGAAGCTGCAGAACACTGGCACTGAGCGTGCAGCTTTCCAGCGGAGAGAAAAAGCTACTTGAACACTCTGCAAGCCTTTCCACTCCCAAAAACATGCACATGGAAGGAGCTGCTGCAAAAGCGATGCTGTGCTCGCTGCTGCTCCTCCTGAAGCTCTGGCTGCTAAATCTGAGGCTTTCCTTCCAATTTCAAGCTGCAAAGCACTTGCTGAATTGCAGGGAAAGTCCGGGAGGCATTTGCTGTGCTGGCACACTTTCTCCTTCCTAGACAGAGTGGAAAAGCTTTTCCCTGCCGTGTAGGCGACAAGAGACGCATTAGACGGGCATCCGGAGCTGTCCGAAGGTAAGCGTCTGTTCCCGGCCTCTTTCGGCACAAGCCCCCGCTCCGGAGCGCACCGCGGCCGGCCGGAGGCTCTCTGCCGGCGAAGGTGCCGCTTCTCCGGCAAGGAAGCCTCAGCCGCTTCTCCTGCACACGGAGAGCGTGCTAGCTGCTGAAACGTGAAGAAAGAAGCTGCAGAACACTGGCACTGAGCCTGCAGCTTTCCAGCGGAGAGAAAAAGCTACTTGAACACTCTGCAAGCCTTTCCACTCCCAAAAACATGCACATGGAAGGAGCTGCTGCAAAAGCGATGCTGTGCTCGCTGCTGCTCCTCCTGAAGCTCTGGCTGCTAAATCTGAGGCTTTCCTTCCAATTTCAAGCTGCAAAGCACTTGCTGAATTGCAGGGAAAGTCCGGCAGGCATTTGCTGTGCTGGCACACTTTCTCCTTCCTAGACAGAGTGGAAAAGCTTTTCCCTGCCGTGTAGGCGACAAGAGACGCATTAGACGGGCATCCGGAGCTGTCCGAAGGTAAGCGTCTGTTCCCGGCCTCTTTCGGCACAAGCCCCCGCTCCGGAGCGCACCGCGGCCGGCAGGATGCTCTCTGCCGGCGAAGGTGCCGCTTCTCCGGCAAGGAAGCCTCAGCCGCTTCTCCTGCACACAGAGAGCGTGCTAGCTGCTGAAACGTGAAGAAAGAAGCTGCAGAACACTGGCACTGAGCGTGCAGCTTTCCAGCGGAGAGAAAAAGCTACTTGAACACTCTGCAAGCCTTTCCACTCCCAAAAACATGCACATGGAAGGAGCTGCTGCAAAAGCGATGCTGTGCTCGCTGCTGCTCCTCCTGAAGCTCTGGCTGCTAAATCTGAGGCTTTCCTTCCAATTTCAAGCTGCAAAGCACTTGCTGAATTGCAGGGAAAGTCCGGGAGGCATTTGCTGTGCTGGCACACTTTCTCCTTCCTAGACAGAGTGGAAAAGCTTTTCCCTGCCGTGTAGGCGACAAGAGACGCATTAGACGGGCATCCGGAGCTGTCCGAAGGTAAGCGTCTGTTCCCGGCCTCTTTCGGCACAAGCCCCCGCTCCGGAGCGCACCGCGGCCGGCCGGAGGCTCTCTGCCGGCGAAGGTGCCGCTTCTCCGGCAAGGAAGCCTCAGCCGCTTCTCCTGCACACGGAGAGCGTGCTAGCTGCTGAAACGTGAAGAAAGAAGCTGCAGAACACTGGCACTGAGCCTGCAGCTTTCCAGCGGAGAGAAAAAGCTACTTGAACACTCTGCAAGCCTTTCCACTCCCAAAAACATGCACATGGAAGGAGCTGCTGCAAAAGCGATGCTGTGCTCGCTGCTGCTCCTCCTGAAGCTCTGGCTGCTAAATCTGAGGCTTTCCTTCCAATTTCAAGCTGCAAAGCACTTGCTGAATTGCAGGGAAAGTCCGGCAGGCATTTGCTGTGCTGGCACACTTTCTCCTTCCTAGACAGAGTGGAAAAGCTTTTCCCTGCCGTGTAGGCGACAAGAGACGCATTAGACGGGCATCCGGAGCTGTCCGAAGGTAAGCGTCTGTTCCCGGCCTCTTTCGGCACAAGCCCCCGCTCCGGAGCGCACCGCGGCCGGCAGGATGCTCTCTGCCGGCGAAGGTGCCGCTTCTCCGGCAAGGAAGCCTCAGCCGCTTCTCCTGCACACAGAGAGCGTGCTAGCTGCTGAAACGTGAAGAAAGAAGCTGCAGAACACTGGCACTGAGCCTGCAGCTTTCCAGCGGAGAGAAAAAGCTACTTGAACACTCTGCAAGCCTTTCCACTGCCAAAAACATGCACATGGAAGGAGCTGCTGCAAAAGCGATGCTGTGCTCGCTGCTGCTCCTCCTGAAGCTCTGGCTGCTAAATCTGAGGCTTTCCTTCCAATTTCAAGCTGCAAAGCACTTGCTGAATTGCAGGGAAAGTCCGGGAGGCATTTGCTGTGCTGGCACACTTTCTCCTTGCTAGACAGAGTGGAAAAGCTTTTCCCTGCCGTGTAGGCGACAAGAGACGCATTAGACGGGCATCCGGAGCTGTCCGAAGGTAAGCGTCTGTTCCCGGCCTCTTTCGGCACAAGCCCCCGCTCCGGAGCGCACCGCGGCTGGCAGGATGCTCTCTGCCGGCGAAGGTGCCGCTTCTCCGGCAAGGAAGCCTCAGCCGCTTCTCCTGCACACGGAGAGCGTGCTAGCTGCTGAAACGTGAAGAAAGAAGCTGCAGAACACTGGCACTGAGCGTGCAGCTTTCCAGCGGAGAGAAAAAGCTACTTGAACACTCTGCAAGCCTTCCAACTCCCAAAAACATGCACATGGAAGGAGCTGCTGCAAAAGCGATGCTGTGCTCGCTGCTGCTCCTCCTGAAGCTCTGGCTGCTAAATCTGAGGCTTTCCTTCCAATTTCAAGCTGCAAAGCACTTGCTGAATTGCAGGGAAAGTCCGGGAGGCATTTGCTGTGCTGGCACACTTTCTCCTTCCTAGACAGAGTGGAAAAGCTTTTCCCTGCCGTGTAGGCGACAAGAGACGCATTAGACGGGCATCCGGAGCTGTCCGAAGGTAAGCGCCTGTTCCCGGCCTCTTTCGGCACAAGCCCCCGCTCCGGAGCGCACCGCGGCCGGCAGGATGCTCTCTGCCGGCGAAGGTGCCGCTTCTCCGGCAAGGAAGCCTCAGCCGCTTCTCCTGCACACGGAGAGCGTGCTAGCTGCTGAAACGTGAAGAAAGAAGCTGCAGAACACTGGCACTGAGCGTGCAGCTTTCCAGCGGAGAGAAAAAGCTACTTGAACACTCTGCAAGCCTTTCCACTGCCAAAAACATGCACATGGAAGGAGCTGCTGCAAAAGCGATGCTGTGCTCGCTGCTGCTCCTCCTGAAGCTCTGGCTGCTAAATCTGAGGCTTTCCTTCCAATTTCAAGCTGCAAAGCACTTGCTGAATTGCAGGGAAAGTCCGGGAGGCATTTGCTGTGCTGGCACACTTTCTCCTTCCTAGACAGAGTGGAAAAGCTTTTCCCTGCCGTGTAGGCGACAAGAGACGCATTAGACGGGCATCCGGAGCTGTCCGAAGGTAAGCGTCTGTTCCCGGCCTCTTTCGGCACAAGCCCCCGCTCCGGAGCGCACCGCGGCCGGCAGGATGCTCTCTGCCGGCGAAGGTGCCGCTTCTCCGGCAAGGAAGCCTCAGCCGCTTCTCCTGCACACAGAGAGCGTGCTAGCTGCTGAAACGTGAAGAAAGAAGCTGCAGAACACTGGCACTGAGCGTGCAGCTTTCCAGCGGAGAGAAAAAGCTACTTGAACACTCTGCAAGCCTTTCCACTCCCAAAAACATGCACATGGAAGGAGCTGCTGCAAAAGCGATGCTGTGCTCGCTGCTGCTCCTCCTGAAGCTCTGGCTGCTAAATCTGAGGCTTTCCTTCCAATTTCAAGCTGCAAAGCACTTGCTGAATTGCAGGGAAAGTCCGGGAGGCATTTGCTGTGCTGGCACACTTTCTCCTTCCTAGACAGAGTGGAAAAGCTTTTCCCTGCCGTGTAGGCGACAAGAGACGCATTAGACGGGCATCCGGAGCTGTCCGAAGGTAAGCGCCTGTTGCCGGCCTCTTTCGGCACAAGCCCCCGCTCCGGAGCGCACCGCGGCCGGCAGGATGCTCTCTGCCGGCGAAGGTGCCGCTTCTCCGGCAAGGAAGCCTCAGCCGCTTCTCCTGCACACGGAGAGCGTGCTAGCTGCTGAAACGTGAAGAAAGAAGCTGCAGAACACTGGCACTGAGCGTGCAGCTTTCCAGCGGAGAGAAAAAGCTACTTGAACACTCTGCAAGCCTTTCCACTCCCAAAAACATGCACATGGAAGGAGCTGCTGCAAAAGCGATGCTGTGCTCGCTGCTGCTCCTCCTGAAGCTCTGGCTGCTAAATCTGAGGCTTTCCTTCCAATTTCAAGCTGCAAAGCACTTGCTGAATTGCAGGGAAAGTCCGGGAGGCATTTGCTGTGCTGGCACACTTTCTCCTTCCTAGACAGAGTGGAAAAGCTTTTCCCTGCCGTGTAGGCGACAAGAGACGCATTAGACGGGCATCCGGAGCTGTCCGAAGGTAAGCGTCTGTTCCCGGCCTCTTTCGGCACAAGCCCCCGCTCCGGAGCGCACCGCGGCCGGCAGGATGCTCTCTGCCGGCGAAGGTGCCGCTTCTCCGGCAAGGAAGCCTCAGCCGCTTCTCCTGCACACAGAGAGCGTGCTAGCTGCTGAAACGTGAAGAAAGAAGCTGCAGAACACTGGCACTGAGCGTGCAGCTTTCCAGCGGAGAGAAAAAGCTACTTGAACACTCTGCAAGCCTTTCCACTCCCAAAAACATGCACATGGAAGGAGCTGCTGCAAAAGCGATGCTGTGCTCGCTGCTGCTCCTCCTGAAGCTCTGGCTGCTAAATCTGAGGCTTTCCTTCCAATTTCAAGCTGCAAAGCACTTGCTGAATTGCAGGGAAAGTCCGGGAGGCATTTGCTGTGCTGGCACACTTTCTCCTTCCTAGACAGAGTGGAAAAGCTTTTCCCTGCCGTGTAGGCGACAAGAGACGCATTAGACGGGCATCCGGAGCTGTCCGAAGGTAAGCGTCTGTTCCCGGCCTCTTTCGGCACAAGCCCCCGCTCCGGAGCGCACCGCGGCTGGCAGGATGCTCTCTGCCGGCGAAGGTGCCGCTTCTCCGGCAAGGAAGCCTCAGCCGCTTCTCCTGCACACGGAGAGCGTGCTAGCTGCTGAAACGTGAAGAAAGAAGCTGCAGAACACTGGCACTGAGCGTGCAGCTTTCCAGCGGAGAGAAAAAGCTACTTGAACACTCTGCAAGCCTTCCAACTCCCAAAAACATGCACATGGAAGGAGCTGCTGCAAAAGCGATGCTGTGCTCGCTGCTGCTCCTCCTGAAGCTCTGGCTGCTAAATCTGAGGCTTTCCTTCCAATTTCAAGCTGCAAAGCACTTGCTGAATTGCAGGGAAAGTCCGGGAGGCATTTGCTGTGCTGGCACACTTTCTCCTTCCTAGACAGAGTGGAAAAGCTTTTCCCTGCCGTGTAGGCGACAAGAGACGCATTAGACGGGCATCCGGAGCTGTCCGAAGGTAAGCGCCTGTTCCCGGCCTCTTTCGGCACAAGCCCCCGCTCCGGAGCGCACCGCGGCCGGCAGGATGCTCTCTGCCGGCGAAGGTGCCGCTTCTCCGGCAAGGAAGCCTCAGCCGCTTCTCCTGCACACGGAGAGCGTGCTAGCTGCTGAAACGTGAAGAAAGAAGCTGCAGAACACTGGCACTGAGCGTGCAGCTTTCCAGCGGAGAGAAAAAGCTACTTGAACACTCTGCAAGCCTTTCCACTGCCAAAAACATGCACATGGAAGGAGCTGCTGCAAAAGCGATGCTGTGCTCGCTGCTGCTCCTCCTGAAGCTCTGGCTGCTAAATCTGAGGCTTTCCTTCCAATTTCAAGCTGCAAAGCACTTGCTGAATTGCAGGGAAAGTCCGGGAGGCATTTGCTGTGCTGGCACACTTTCTCCTTCCTAGACAGAGTGGAAAAGCTTTTCCCTGCCGTGTAGGCGACAAGAGACGCATTAGACGGGCATCCGGAGCTGTCCGAAGGTAAGCGTCTGTTCCCGGCCTCTTTCGGCACAAGCCCCCGCTCCGGAGCGCACCGCGGCCGGCCGGAGGCTCTCTGCCGGCGAAGGTGCCGCTTCTCCGGCAAGGAAGCCTCAGCCGCTTCTCCTGCACACGGAGAGCGTGCTAGCTGCTGAAACGTGAAGAAAGAAGCTGCAGAACACTGGCACTGAGCGTGCAGCTTTCCAGCGGAGAGAAAAAGCTACTTGAACACTCTGCAAGCCTTTCCACTCCCAAAAACATGCACATGGAAGGAGCTGCTGCAAAAGCGATGCTGTGCTCGCTGCTGCTCCTCCTGAAGCTCTGGCTGCTAAATCTGAGGCTTTCCTTCCAATTTCAAGCTGCAAAGCACTTGCTGAATTGCAGGGAAAGTCCGGGAGGCATTTGCTGTGCTGGCACACTTTCTCCTTCCTAGACAGAGTGGAAAAGCTTTTCCCTGCCGTGTAGGCGACAAGAGACGCATTAGACGGGCATCCGGAGCTGTCCGAAGGTAAGCGTCTGTTCCCGGCCTCTTTCGGCACAAGCCCCCGCTCCGGAGCGCACCGCGGCCGGCAGGATGCTCTCTGCCGGCGAAGGTGCCGCTTCTCCGGCAAGGAAGCCTCAGCCGCTTCTCCTGCACACAGAGAGCGTGCTAGCTGCTGAAACGTGAAGAAAGAAGCTGCAGAACACTGGCACTGAGCGTGCAGCTTTCCAGCGGAGAGAAAAAGCTACTTGAACACTCTGCAAGCCTTTCCACTGCCAAAATCATGCACATGGAAGGAGCTGCTGCAAAAGCGATGCTGTGCTCGCTGCTGCTCCTCCTGAAGCTCTGGCTGCTAAATCTGAGGCTTTCCTTCCAATTTCAAGCTGCAAAGCACTTGCTGAATTGCAGGGAAAGTCCGGGAGGCATTTGCTGTGCTGGCACACTTTCTCCTTCCTAGACAGAGTGGAAAAGCTTTTCCCTGCCGTGTAGGCGACAAGAGACGCATTAGACGGGCATCCGGAGCTGTCCGAAGGTAAGCGTCTGTTCCCGGCCTCTTTCGGCACAAGCCCCCGCTCCGGAGCGCACCGCGGCTGGCAGGATGCTCTCTGCCGGCGAAGGTGCCGCTTCTCCGGCAAGGAAGCCTCAGCCGCTTCTCCTGCACACGGAGAGCGTGCTAGCTGCTGAAACGTGAAGAAAGAAGCTGCAGAACACTGGCACTGAGCGTGCAGCTTTCCAGCGGAGAGAAAAAGCTACTTGAACACTCTGCAAGCCTTCCAACTCCCAAAAACATGCACATGGAAGGAGCTGCTGCAAAAGCGATGCTGTGCTCGCTGCTGCTCCTCCTGAAGCTCTGGCTGCTAAATCTGAGGCTTTCCTTCCAATTTCAAGCTGCAAAGCACTTGCTGAATTGCAGGGAAAGTCCGGGAGGCATTTGCTGTGCTGGCACACTTTCTCCTTCCTAGACAGAGTGGAAAAGCTTTTCCCTGCCGTGTAGGCGACAAGAGACGCATTAGACGGGCATCCGGAGCTGTCCGAAGGTAAGCGCCTGTTCCCGGCCTCTTTCGGCACAAGCCCCCGCTCCGGAGCGCACCGCGGCCGGCAGGATGCTCTCTGCCGGCGAAGGTGCCGCTTCTCCGGCAAGGAAGCCTCAGCCGCTTCTCCTGCACACGGAGAGCGTGCTAGCTGCTGAAACGTGAAGAAAGAAGCTGCAGAACACTGGCACTGAGCGTGCAGCTTTCCAGCGGAGAGAAAAAGCTACTTGAACACTCTGCAAGCCTTTCCACTCCCAAAAACATGCACATGGAAGGAGCTGCTGCAAAAGCGATGCTGTGCTCGCTGCTGCTCCTCCTGAAGCTCTGGCTGCTAAATCTGAGGCTTTCCTTCCAATTTCAAGCTGCAAAGCACTTGCTGAATTGCAGGGAAAGTCCGGGAGGCATTTGCTGTGCTGGCACACTTTCTCCTTCCTAGACAGAGTGGAAAAGCTTTTCCCTGCCGTGTAGGCGACAAGAGACGCATTAGACGGGCATCCGGAGCTGTCCGAAGGTAAGCGTCTGTTCCCGGCCTCTTTCGGCACAAGCCCCCGCTCCGGAGCGCACCGCGGCCGGCAGGATGCTCTCTGCCGGCGAAGGTGCCGCTTCTCCGGCAAGGAAGCCTCAGCCGCTTCTCCTGCACACGGAGAGCGTGCTAGCTGCTGAAACGTGAAGAAAGAAGCTGCAGAACACTGGCACTGAGCGTGCAGCTTTCCAGCGGAGAGAAAAAGCTACTTGAACACTCTGCAAGCCTTTCCACTCCCAAAAACATGCACATGGAAGGAGCTGCTGCAAAAGCGATGCTGTGCTCGCTGCTGCTCCTCCTGAAGCTCTGGCTGCTAAATCTGAGGCTTTCCTTCCAATTTCAAGCTGCAAAGCACTTGCTGAATTGCAGGGAAAGTCCGGGAGGCATTTGCTGTGCTGGCACACTTTCTCCTTCCTAGACAGAGTGGAAAAGCTTTTCCCTGCCGTGTAGGCGACAAGAGACGCATTAGACGGGCATCCGGAGCTGTCCGAAGGTAAGCGCCTGTTCCCGGCCTCTTTCGGCACAAGCCCCCGCTCCGGAGCGCACCGCGGCCGGCAGGATGCTCTCTGCCGGCGAAGGTGCCGCTTCTCCGGCAAGGAAGCCTCAGCCGCTTCTCCTGCACACGGAGAGCGTGCTAGCTGCTGAAACGTGAAGAAAGAAGCTGCAGAACACTGGCACTGAGCCTGCAGCTTTCCAGCGGAGAGAAAAAGCTACTTGAACACTCTGCAAGCCTTCCAACACCCAAAAACATGCACATGGAAGGAGCTGCTGCAAAAGCGATGCTGTGCTCGCTGCTGCTCCTCCTGAAGCTCTGGCTGCTAAATCTGAGGCTTTCCTTCCAATTTCAAGCTGCAAAGCACTTGCTGAATTGCAGGGAAAGTCCGGGAGGCATTTGCTGTGCTGGCACACTTTCTCCTTCCTAGACAGAGTGGAAAAGCTTTTCCCTGCCGTGTAGGCGACAAGAGACGCATTAGACGGGCATCCGGAGCTGTCCGAAGGTAAGCGCCTGTTGCCGGCCTCTTTCGGCACAAGCCCCCGCTCCGGAGCGCACCGCGGCCGGCCGGAGGCTCTCTGCCGGCGAAGGTGCCGCTTCTCCGGCAAGGAAGCCTCAGCCGCTTCTCCTGCACACGGAGAGCGTGCTAGCTGCTGAAACGTGAAGAAAGAAGCTGCAGAACACTGGCACTGAGCCTGCAGCTTTCCAGCGGAGAGAAAAAGCTACTTGAACACTCTGCAAGCCTTTCCACTCCCCAAAACATGCACATGGAAGGAGCTGCTGCAAAAGCGATGCTGTGCTCGCTGCTGCTCCTCCTGAAGCTCTGGCTGCTAAATCTGAGGCTTTCCTTCCAATTTCAAGCTGCAAAGCACTTGCTGAATTGCAGGGAAAGTCCGGGAGGCATTTGCTGTGCTGGCACACTTTCTCCTTCCTAGACAGAGTGGAAAAGCTTTTTCCTGCCGTGTAGGCGACAAGAGACGCATTAGACGGGCATCCGGAGCTGTCCGAAGGTAAGCGCCTGTTGCCGGCCTCTTTCGGCACAAGCCCCCGCTCCGGAGCGCACCGCGGCCGGCCGGAGGCTCTCTGCCGGCGAAGGTGCCGCTTCTCCGGCAAGGAAGCCTCAGCCGCTTCTCCTGCACACGGAGAGCGTGCTAGCTGCTGAAACGTGAAGAAAGAAGCTGCAGAACACTGGCACTGAGCCTGCAGCTTTCCAGCGGAGAGAAAAAGCTACTTGAACACTCTGCAAGCCTTTCCACTCCCAAAAACATGCACATGGAAGGAGCTGCTGCAAAAGCGATGCTGTGCTCGCTGCTGCTCCTCCTGAAGCTCTGGCTGCTAAATCTGAGGCTTTCCTTCCAATTTCAAGCTGCAAAGCACTTGCTGAATTGCAGGGAAAGTCCGGGAGGCATTTGCTGTGCTGGCACACTTTCTCCTTCCTAGACAGAGTGGAAAAGCTTTTCCCTGCCGTGTAGGCGACAAGAGACGCATTAGACGGGCATCCGGAGCTGTCCGAAGGTAAGCGCCTGTTGCCGGCCTCTTTCGGCACAAGCCCCCGCTCCGGAGCGCACCGCGGCCGGCAGGATGCTCTCTGCCGGCGAAGGTGCCGCTTCTCCGGCAAGGAAGCCTCAGCCGCTTCTCTTGCACACGGAGAGCGTGCTAGCTGCTGAAACGTGAAGAAAGAAGCTGCAGAACACTGGCACTGAGCGTGCAGCTTTCCAGCGGAGAGAAAAAGCTACTTGAACACTCTGCAAGCCTTTCCACTCCCAAAAACATGCACATGGAAGGAGCTGCTGCAAAAGCGATGCTGTGCTCGCTGCTGCTCCTCCTGAAGCTCTGGCTGCTAAATCTGAGGCTTTCCTTCCAATTTCAAGCTGCAAAGCACTTGCTGAATTCCAGGGAAAGTCCGGGAGGCATTTGCTGTGCTGGCACACTTTCTCCTTCCTAGACAGAGTGGAAAAGCTTTTCCCTGCCGTGTAGGCGACAAGAGACGCATTAGACGGGCATCCGGAGCTGTCCGAAGGTAAGCGCCTGTTCCCGGCCTCTTTCGGCACAAGGCCCCGCTCCGGAGCGCACCGCGGCCGGCCGGAGGCTCTCTGCCGGCGAAGGTGCCGCTTCTCCGGCAAGGAAGCCTCAGCCGCTTCTCCTGCACACGGAGAGCGTGCTAGCTGCTGAAACGTGAAGAAAGAAGCTGCAGAACACTGGCACTGAGCGTGCAGCTTTCCAGCGGAGAGAAAAAGCTACTTGAACACTCTGCAAGCCTTTCCACTCCCAAAAACATGCACATGGAAGGAGCTGCTGCAAAAGCGATGCTGTGCTCGCTGCTGCTCCTCCTGAAGCTCTGGCTGCTAAATCTGAGGCTTTCCTTCCAATTTCAAGCTGCAAAGCACTTGCTGAATTGCAGGGAAAGTCCGGCAGGCATTTGCTGTGCTGGCACACTTTCTCCTTCCTAGACAGAGTGGAAAAGCTTTTCCCTGCCGTGTAGGCGACAAGAGACGCATTAGACGGGCATCCGGAGCTGTCCGAAGGTAAGCGCCTGTTCCCGGCCTCTTTCGGCACAAGGCCCCGCTCCGGAGCGCACCGCGGCCGGCCGGAGGCTCTCTGCCGGCGAAGGTGCCGCTTCTCCGGCAAGGAAGCCTCAGCCGCTTCTCCTGCACACGGAGAGCGTGCTAGCTGCTGAAACGTGAAGAAAGAAGCTGCAGAACACTGGCACTGAGCCTGCAGCTTTCCAGCGGAGAGAAAAAGCTACTTGAACACTCTGCAAGCCTTTCCACTCCCAAAAACATGCACATGGAAGGAGCTGCTGCAAAAGCGATGCTGTGCTCGCTGCTGCTCCTCCTGAAGCTCTGGCTGCTAAATCTGAGGCTTTCCTTCCAATTTCAAGCTGCAAAGCACTTGCTGAATTGCAGGGAAAGTCCGGCAGGCATTTGCTGTGCTGGCACACTTTCTCCTTCCTAGACAGAGTGGAAAAGCTTTTCCCTGCCGTGTAGGCGACAAGAGACGCATTAGACGGGCATCCGGAGCTGTCCGAAGGTAAGCGCCTGTTCCCGGCCTCTTTCGGCACAAGGCCCCGCTCCGGAGCGCACCGCGGCCGGCCGGAGGCTCTCTGCCGGCGAAGGTGCCGCTTCTCCGGCAAGGAAGCCTCAGCCGCTTCTCCTGCACACGGAGAGCGTGCTAGCTGCTGAAACGTGAAGAAAGAAGCTGCAGAACACTGGCACTGAGCCTGCAGCTTTCCAGCGGAGAGAAAAAGCTACTTGAACACTCTGCAAGCCTTTCCACTCCCAAAAACATGCACATGGAAGGAGCTGCTGCAAAAGCGATGCTGTGCTCGCTGCTGCTCCTCCTGAAGCTCTGGCTGCTAAATCTGAGGCTTTCCTTCCAATTTCAAGCTGCAAAGCACTTGCTGAATTCCAGGGAAAGTCCGGGAGGCATTTGCTGTGCTGGCACACTTTCTCCTTCCTAGACAGAGTGGAAAAGCTTTTCCCTGCCGTGTAGGCGACAAGAGACGCATTAGACGGGCATCCGGAGCTGTCCGAAGGTAAGCGCCTGTTGCCGGCCTCTTTCGGCACAAGCCCCCGCTCCGGAGCGCACCGCGGCCGGCCGGAGGCTCTCTGCCGGCGAAGGTGCCGCTTCTCCGGCAAGGAAGCCTCAGCCGCTTCTCCTGCACACGGAGAGCGTGCTAGCTGCTGAAACGTGAAGAAAGAAGCTGCAGAACACTGGCACTGAGCCTGCAGCTTTCCAGCGGAGAGAAAAAGCTACTTGAACACTCTGCAAGCCTTTCCACTCCCAAAAACATGCACATGGAAGGAGCTGCTGCAAAAGCGATGCTGTGCTCGCTGCTGCTCCTCCTGAAGCTCTGGCTGCTAAATCTGAGGCTTTCCTTCCAATTTCAAGCTGCAAAGCACTTGCTGAATTGCAGGGAAAGTCCGGGAGGCATTTGCTGTGCTGGCACACTTTCTCCTTCCTAGACAGAGTGGAAAAGCTTTTCCCTGCCGTGTAGGCGACAAGAGACGCATTAGACGGGCATCCGGAGCTGTCCGAAGGTAAGCGCCTGTTGCCGGCCTCTTTCGGCACAAGGCCCCGCTCCGGAGCGCACCGCGGCCGGCCGGAGGCTCTCTGCCGGCGAAGGTGCCGCTTCTCCGGCAAGGAAGCCTCAGCCGCTTCTCCTGCACACGGAGAGCGTGCTAGCTGCTGAAACGTGAAGAAAGAAGCTGCAGAACACTGGCACTGAGCCTGCAGCTTTCCAGCGGAGAGAAAAAGCTACTTGAACACTCTGCAAGCCTTTCCACTCCCAAAAACATGCACATGGAAGGAGCTGCTGCAAAAGCGATGCTGTGCTCGCTGCTGCTCCTCCTGAAGCTCTGGCTGCTAAATCTGAGGCTTTCCTTCCAATTTCAAGCTGCAAAGCACTTGCTGAATTGCAGGGAAAGTCCGGGAGGCATTTGCTGTGCTGGCACACTTTCTCCTTCCTAGACAGAGTGGAAAAGCTTTTCCCTGCCGTGTAGGCGACAAGAGACGCATTAGACGGGCATCCGGAGCTGTCCGAAGGTAAGCGCCTGTTGCCGGCCTCTTTCGGCACAAGCCCCCGCTCCGGAGCGCACCGCGGCCGGCCGGAGGCTCTCTGCCGGCGAAGGTGCCGCTTCTCCGGCAAGGAAGCCTCAGCCGCTTCTCCTGCACACGGAGAGCGTGCTAGCTGCTGAAACGTGAAGAAAGAAGCTGCAGAACACTGGCACTGAGCGTGCAGCTTTCCAGCGGAGAGAAAAAGCTACTTGAACACTCTGCAAGCCTTTCCACTCCCAAAAACATGCACATGGAAGGAGCTGCTGCAAAAGCGATGCTGTGCTCGCTGCTGCTCCTCCTGAAGCTCTGGCTGCTAAATCTGCGGCTTTCCTTCCAATTTCAAGCTGCAAAGCACTTGCTGAATTGCAGGGAAAGTCCGGCAGGCATTTGCTGTGCTGGCACACTTTCTCCTTCCTAGACAGAGTGGAAAAGCTTTTCCCTGCCGTGTAGGCGACAAGAGACGCATTAGACGGGCATCCGGAGCTGTCCGAAGGTAAGCGCCTGTTGCCGGCCTCTTTCGGCACAAGCCCCCGCTCCGGAGCGCACCGCGGCCGGCCGGAGGCTCTCTGCCGGCGAAGGTGCCGCTTCTCCGGCAAGGAAGCCTCAGCCGCTTCTCCTGCACACGGAGAGCGTGCTAGCTGCTGAAACGTGAAGAAAGAAGCTGCAGAACACTGGCACTGAGCCTGCAGCTTTCCAGCGGAGAGAAAAAGCTACTTGAACACTCTGCAAGCCTTTCCACTCCCAAAAACATGCACATGGAAGGAGCTGCTGCAAAAGCGATGCTGTGCTCGCTGCTGCTCCTCCTGAAGCTCTGGCTGCTAAATCTGAGGCTTTCCTTCCAATTTCAAGCTGCAAAGCACTTGCTGAATTGCAGGGAAAGTCCGGGAGGCATTTGCTGTGCTGGCACACTTTCTCCTTCCTAGACAGAGTGGAAAAGCTTTTCCCTGCCGTGTAGGCGACAAGAGACGCATTAGACGGGCATCCGGAGCTGTCCGAAGGTAAGCGCCTGTTGCCGGCCTCTTTCGGCACAAGCCCCCGCTCCGGAGCGCACCGCGGCCGGCCGGAGGCTCTCTGCCGGCGAAGGTGCCGCTTCTCCGGCAAGGAAGCCTCAGCCGCTTCTCCTGCACACGGAGAGCGTGCTAGCTGCTGAAACGTGAAGAAAGAAGCTGCAGAACACTGGCACTGAGCGTGCAGCTTTCCAGCGGAGAGAAAAAGCTACTTGAACACTCTGCAAGCCTTTCCACTCCCAAAAACATGCACATGGAAGGAGCTGCTGCAAAAGCGATGCTGTGCTCGCTGCTGCTCCTCCTGAAGCTCTGGCTGCTAAATCTGAGGCTTTCCTTCCAATTTCAAGCTGCAAAGCACTTGCTGAATTGCAGGGAAAGTCCGGGAGGCATTTGCTGTGCTGGCACACTTTCTCCTTCCTAGACAGAGTGGAAAAGCTTTTCCCTGCCGTGTAGGCGACAAGAGACGCATTAGACGGGCATCCGGAGCTGTCCGAAGGTAAGCGCCTGTTGCCGGCCTCTTTCGGCACAAGCCCCCGCTCCGGAGCGCACCGCGGCCGGCCGGAGGCTCTCTGCCGGCGAAGGTGCCGCTTCTCCGGCAAGGAAGCCTCAGCCGCTTCTCCTGCACACGGAGAGCGTGCTAGCTGCTGAAACGTGAAGAAAGAAGCTGCAGAACACTGGCACTGAGCGTGCAGCTTTCCAGCGGAGAGAAAAAGCTACTTGAACACTCTGCAAGCCTTTCCACTCCCAAAAACATGCACATGGAAGGAGCTGCTGCAAAAGCGATGCTGTGCTCGCTGCTGCTCCTCCTGAAGCTCTGGCTGCTAAATCTGCGGCTTTCCTTCCAATTTCAAGCTGCAAAGCACTTGCTGAATTGCAGGGAAAGTCCGGGAGGCATTTGCTGTGCTGGCACACTTTCTCCTTCCTAGACAGAGTGGAAAAGCTTTTCCCTGCCGTGTAGGCGACAAGAGACGCATTAGACGGGCATCCGGAGCTGTCCGAAGGTAAGCGCCTGTTCCCGGCCTCTTTCGGCACAAGCCCCCGCTCCGGAGCGCACCGCGGCCGGCCGGAGGCTCTCTGCCGGCGAAGGTGCCGCTTCTCCGGCAAGGAAGCCTCAGCCGCTTCTCCTGCACACGGAGAGCGTGCTAGCTGCTGAAACGTGAAGAAAGAAGCTGCAGAACACTGGCACTGAGCGTGCAGCTTTCCAGCGGAGAGAAAAAGCTACTTGAACACTCTGCAAGCCTTTCCACTCCCAAAAACATGCACATGGAAGGAGCTGCTGCAAAAGCGATGCTGTGCTCGCTGCTGCTCCTCCTGAAGCTCTGGCTGCTAAATCTGAGGCTTTCCTTCCAATTTCAAGCTGCAAAGCACTTGCTGAATTGCAGGGAAAGTCCGGGAGGCATTTGCTGTGCTGGCACACTTTCTCCTTCCTAGACAGAGTGGAAAAGCTTTTCCCTGCCGTGTAGGCGACAAGAGACGCATTAGACGGGCATCCGGAGCTGTCCGAAGGTAAGCGCCTGTTGCCGGCCTCTTTCGGCACAAGCCCCCGCTCCGGAGCGCACCGCGGCCGGCCGGAGGCTCTCTGCCGGCGAAGGTGCCGCTTCTCCGGCAAGGAAGCCTCAGCCGCTTCTCCTGCACACGGAGAGCGTGCTAGCTGCTGAAACGTGAAGAAAGAAGCTGCAGAACACTGGCACTGAGCGTGCAGCTTTCCAGCGGAGAGAAAAAGCTACTTGAACACTCTGCAAGCCTTTCCACTCCCAAAAACATGCACATGGAAGGAGCTGCTGCAAAAGCGATGCTGTGCTCGCTGCTGCTCCTCCTGAAGCTCTGGCTGCTAAATCTGAGGCTTTCCTTCCAATTTCAAGCTGCAAAGCACTTGCTGAATTGCAGGGAAAGTCCGGGAGGCATTTGCTGTGCTGGCACACTTTCTCCTTCCTAGACAGAGTGGAAAAGCTTTTCCCTGCCGTGTAGGCGACAAGAGACGCATTAGACGGGCATCCGGAGCTGTCCGAAGGTAAGCGCCTGTTCCCGGCCTCTTTCGGCACAAGCCCCCGCTCCAGAGCGCACCGCGGCCGGCCGGAGGCTCTCTGCCGGCGAAGGTGCCGCTTCTCCGGCAAGGAAGCCTCAGCCGCTTCTCCTGCACACGGAGAGCGTGCTAGCTGCTGAAACGTGAAGAAAGAAGCTGCAGAACACTGGCACTGAGCGTGCAGCTTTCCAGCGGAGAGAAAAAGCTACTTGAACACTCTGCAAGCCTTTCCACTCCCAAAAACATGCACATGGAAGGAGCTGCTGCAAAAGCGATGCTGTGCTCGCTGCTGCTCCTCCTGAAGCTCTGGCTGCTAAATCTGAGGCTTTCCTTCCAATTTCAAGCTGCAAAGCACTTGCTGAATTGCAGGGAAAGTCCGGGAGGCATTTGCTGTGCTGGCACACTTTCTCCTTCCTAGACAGAGTGGAAAAGCTTTTCCCTGCCGTGTAGGCGACAAGAGACGCATTAGACGGACATCCGGAGCTGTCCGAAGGTAAGCGCCTGTTGCCGGCCTCTTTCGGCACAAGCCCCCGCTCCGGAGCGCACCGCGGCCGGCCGGAGGCTCTCTGCCGGCGAAGGTGCCGCTTCTCCGGCAAGGAAGCCTCAGCTGCTTCTCCTGCACACGGAGAGCGTGCTAGCTGCTGAAACGTGAAGAAAGAAGCTGCAGAACACTGGCACTGAGCCTGCAGCTTTCCAGCGGAGAGAAAAAGCTACTTGAACACTCTGCAAGCCTTTCCACTCCCAAAAACATGCACATGGAAGGAGCTGCTGCAAAAGCGATGCTGTGCTCGCTGCTGCTCCTCCTGAAGCTCTGGCTGCTAAATCTGAGGCTTTCCTTCCAATTTTCAAGCTGCAAAGCACTTGCTGAATTGCAGGGAAAGTCCGGGAGGCATTTGCTGTGCTGGCACACTTTCTCCTTGCTAGACAGAGTGGAAAAGCTTTTCCCTGCCGTGTAGGCGACAAGAGACGCATTAGACGGGCATCCGGAGCTGTCCGAAGGTAAGCGCCTGTTCCCGGCCTCTTTCGGCACAAGCCCCCGCTCCGGAGCGCACCGCGGCCGGCAGGATGCTCTCTGCCGGCGAAGGTGCCGCTTCTCCGGCAAGGAAGCCTCAGCCGCTTCTCCTGCACACGGAGAGCGTGCTAGCTGCTGAAACGTGAAGAAAGAAGCTGCAGAACACTGGCACTGAGCGTGCAGCTTTCCAGCGGAGAGAAAAAGCTACTTGAACACTCTGCAAGCCTTTCCACTCCCAAAAACATGCACATGGAAGGAGCTGCTGCAAAAGCGATGCTGTGCTCGCTGCTGCTCCTCCTGAAGCTCTGGCTGCTAAATCTGAGGCTTTCCTTCCAATTTCAAGCTGCAAAGCACTTGCTGAATTGCAGGGAAAGTCCGGGAGGCATTTGCTGTGCTGGCACACTTTCTCCTTCCTAGACAGAGTGGAAAAGCTTTTCCCTGCCGTGTAGGCGACAAGAGACGCATAAGACGGGCATCCGGAGCTGTCCGAAGGTAAGCGCCTGTTGCCGGCCTCTTTCGGCACAAGCCCCCGCTCCGGAGCGCACCGCGGCCGGCCGGAGGCTCTCTGCCGGCGAAGGTGCCGCTTCTCCGGCAAGGAAGCCTCAGCCGCTTCTCCTGCACACGGAGAGCGTGCTAGCTGCTGAAACGTGAAGAAAGAAGCTGCAGAACACTGGCACTGAGCCTGCAGCTTTCCAGCGGAGAGAAAAAGCTACTTGAACACTCTGCAAGCCTTTCCACTCCCAAAAACATGCACATGGAAGGAGCTGCTGCAAAAGCGATGCTGTGCTCGCTGCTGCTCCTCCTGAAGCTCTGGCTGCTAAATCTGAGGCTTTCCTTCCAATTTCAAGCTGCAAAGCACTTGCTGAATTGCAGGGAAAGTCCGGGAGGCATTTGCTGTGCTGGCACACTTTCTCCTTCCTAGACAGAGTGGAAAAGCTTTTCCCTGCCGTGTAGGCGACAAGAGACGCATTAGACGGGCATCCGGAGCTGTCCGAAGGTAAGCGCCTGTTGCCGGCCTCTTTCGGCACAAGCCCCCGCTCCGGAGCGCACCGCGGCCGGCCGGAGGCTCTCTGCCGGCGAAGGTGCCGCTTCTCCGGCAAGGAAGCCTCAGCCGCTTCTCCTGCACACGGAGAGCGTGCTAGCTGCTGAAACGTGAAGAAAGAAGCTGCAGAACACTGGCACTGAGCGTGCAGCTTTCCAGCGGAGAGAAAAAGCTACTTGAACACTCTGCAAGCCTTTCCACTCCCAAAAACATGCACATGGAAGGAGCTGCTGCAAAAGCGATGCTGTGCTCGCTGCTGCTCCTCCTGAAGCTCTGGCTGCTAAATCTGAGGCTTTCCTTCCAATTTCAAGCTGCAAAGCACTTGCTGAATTGCAGGGAAAGTCCGGGAGGCATTTGCTGTGCTGGCACACTTTCTCCTTCCTAGACAGAGTGGAAAAGCTTTTCCCTGCCGTGTAGGCGACAAGAGACGCATTAGACGGGCATCCGGAGCTGTCCGAAGGTAAGCGCCTGTTCCCGGCCTCTTTCGGCACAAGCCCCCGCTCCGGAGCGCACCGCGGCCGGCAGGATGCTCTCTGCCGGCGAAGGTGCCGCTTCTCCGGCAAGGAAGCCTCAGCCGCTTCTCCTGCACACGGAGAGCGTGCTAGCTGCTGAAACGTGAAGAAAGAAGCTGCAGAACACTGGCACTGAGCCTGCAGCTTTCCAGCGGAGAGAAAAAGCTACTTGAACACTCTGCAAGCCTTTCCACTCCCAAAAACATGCACATGGAAGGAGCTGCTGCAAAAGCGATGCTGTGCTCGCTGCTGCTCCTCCTGAAGCTCTGGCTGCTAAATCTGAGGCTTTCCTTCCAATTTCAAGCTGCAAAGCACTTGCTGAATTGCAGGGAAAGTCCGGGAGGCATTTGCTGTGCTGGCACACTTTCTCCTTCCTAGACAGAGTGGAAAAGCTTTTCCCTGCCGTGTAGGCGACAAGAGACGCATTAGACGGGCATCCGGAGCTGTCCGAAGGTAAGCGCCTGTTCCCGGCCTCTTTCGGCACAAGCCCCCGCTCCGGAGCGCACCGCGGCCGGCCGGAGGCTCTCTGCCGGCGAAGGTGCCGCTTCTCCGGCAAGGAAGCCTCAGCCGCTTCTCCGGCACACGGAGAGCGTGCTAGCTGCTGAAACGTGAAGAAAGAAGCTGCAGAACACTGGCACTGAGCGTGCAGCTTTCCAGCGGAGAGAAAAAGCTACTTGAACACTCTGCAAGCCTTTCCACTCCCAAAAACATGCACATGGAAGGAGCTGCTGCAAAAGCGATGCTGTGCTCGCTGCTGCTCCTCCTGAAGCTCTGGCTGCTAAATCTGAGGCTTTCCTTGCAATTTCAAGCTGCAAAGCACTTGCTGAATTGCAGGGAAAGTCCGGGAGGCATTTGCTGTGCTGGCACACTTTCTCCTTCCTAGACAGAGTGGAAAAGCTTTTCCCTGCCGTGTAGGCGACAAGAGACGCATTAGACGGGCATCCGGAGCTGTCCGAAGGTAAGCGCCTGTTCCCGGCCTCTTTCGGCACAAGCCCCCGCTCCGGAGCGCACCGCGGCCGGCCGGAGGCTCTCTGCCGGCGAAGGTGCCGCTTCTCCGGCAAGGAAGCCTCAGCCGCTTCTCCTGCACACGGAGAGCGTGCTAGCTGCTGAAACGTGAAGAAAGAAGCTGCAGAACACTGGCACTGAGCGTGCAGCTTTCCAGCGGAGAGAAAAAGCTACTTGAACACTCTGCAAGCCTTTCCACTCCCAAAAACATGCACATGGAAGGAGCTGCTGCAAAAGCGATGCTGTGCTCGCTGCTGCTCCTCCTGAAGCTCTGGCTGCTAAATCTGCGGCTTTCCTTCCAATTTCAAGCTGCAAAGCACTTGCTGAATTGCAGGGAAAGTCCGGGAGGCATTTGCTGTGCTGGCACACTTTCTCCTTCCTAGACAGAGTGGAAAAGCTTTTCCCTGCCGTGTAGGCGACAAGAGACGCATTAGACGGGCATCCGGAGCTGTCCGAAGGTAAGCGCCTGTTGCCGGCCTCTTTCGGCACAAGCCCCCGCTCCGGAGCGCACCGCGGCCGGCCGGAGGCTCTCTGCCGGCGAAGGTGCCGCTTCTCCGGCAAGGAAGCCTCAGCCGCTTCTCCTGCACACGGAGAGCGTGCTAGCTGCTGAAACGTGAAGAAAGAAGCTGCAGAACACTGGCACTGAGCGTGCAGCTTTCCAGCGGAGAGAAAAAGCTACTTGAACACTCTGCAAGCCTTTCCACTCCCAAAAACATGCACATGGAAGGAGCTGCTGCAAAAGCGATGCTGTGCTCGCTGCTGCTCCTCCTGAAGCTCTGGCTGCTAAATCTGAGGCTTTCCTTCCAATTTCAAGCTGCAAAGCACTTGCTGAATTGCAGGGAAAGTCCGGGAGGCATTTGCTGTGCTGGCACACTTTCTCCTTCCTAGACAGAGTGGAAAAGCTTTTCCCTGCCGTGTAGGCGACAAGAGACGCATTAGACGGGCATCCGGAGCTGTCCGAAGGTAAGCGCCTGTTGCCGGCCTCTTTCGGCACAAGGCCCCGCTCCGGAGCGCACCGCGGCCGGCAGGATGCTCTCTGCCGGCGAAGGTGCCGCTTCTCCGGCAAGGAAGCCTCAGCCGCTTCTCCTGCACACGGAGAGCGTGCTAGCTGCTGAAACGTGAAGAAAGAAGCTGCAGAACACTGGCACTGAGCGTGCAGCTTTCCAGCGGAGAGAAAAAGCTACTTGAACACTCTGCAAGCCTTTCCACTCCCAAAAACATGCACATGGAAGGAGCTGCTGCAAAAGCGATGCTGTGCTCGCTGCTGCTCCTCCTGAAGCTCTGGCTGCTAAATCTGCGGCTTTCCTTCCAATTTCAAGCTGCAAAGCACTTGCTGAATTGCAGGGAAAGTCCGGGAGGCATTTGCTGTGCTGGCACACTTTCTCCTTCCTAGACAGAGTGGAAAAGCTTTTCCCTGCCGTGTAGGCGACAAGAGACGCATTAGACGGGCATCCGGAGCTGTCCGAAGGTAAGCGCCTGTTCCCGGCCTCTTTCGGCACAAGCCCCCGCTCCGGAGCGCACCGCGGCCGGCCGGAGGCTCTCTGCCGGCGAAGGTGCCGCTTCTCCGGCAAGGAAGCCTCAGCCGCTTCTCCTGCACACGGAGAGCGTGCTAGCTGCTGAAACGTGAAGAAAGAAGCTGCAGAACACTGGCACTGAGCGTGCAGCTTTCCAGCGGAGAGAAAAAGCTACTTGAACACTCTGCAAGCCTTCCAACTCCCAAAAACATGCACATGGAAGGAGCTGCTGCAAAAGCGATGCTGTGCTCGCTGCTGCTCCTCCTGAAGCTCTGGCTGCTAAATCTGCGGCTTTCCTTCCAATTTCAAGCTGCAAAGCACTTGCTGAATTGCAGGGAAAGTCCGGGAGGCATTTGCTGTGCTGGCACACTTTCTCCTTCCTAGACAGAGTGGAAAAGCTTTTCCCTGCCGTGTAGGCGACAAGAGACGCATTAGACGGGCATCCGGAGCTGTCCGAAGGTAAGCGCCTGTTGCCGGCCTCTTTCGGCACAAGCCCCCGCTCCGGAGCGCACCGCGGCCGGCCGGAGGCTCTCTGCCGGCGAAGGTGCCGCTTCTCCGGCAAGGAAGCCTCAGCCGCTTCTCCTGCACACGGAGAGCGTGCTAGCTGCTGAAACGTGAAGAAAGAAGCTGCAGAACACTGGCACTGAGCGTGCAGCTTTCCAGCGGAGAGAAAAAGCTACTTGAACACTCTGCAAGCCTTTCCACTCCCAAAAACATGCACATGGAAGGAGCTGCTGCAAAAGCGATGCTGTGCTCGCTGCTGCTCCTCCTGAAGCTCTGGCTGCTAAATCGGAGGCTTTCCTTCCAATTTCAAGCTGCAAAGCACTTGCTGAATTGCAGGGAAAGTCCGGGAGGCATTTGCTGTGCTGGCACACTTTCTCCTTCCTAGACAGAGTGGAAAAGCTTTTCCCTGCCGTGTAGGCGACAAGAGACGCATTAGACGGGCATCCGGAGCTGTCCGAAGGTAAGCGCCTGTTGCCGGCCTCTTTCGGCACAAGCCCCCGCTCCGGAGCGCACCGCGGCCGGCCGGAGGCTCTCTGCCGGCGAAGGTGCCGCTTCTCCGGCAAGGAAGCCTCAGCCGCTTCTCCTGCACACGGAGAGCGTGCTAGCTGCTGAAACGTGAAGAAAGAAGCTGCAGAACACTGGCACTGAGCGTGCAGCTTTCCAGCGGAGAGAAAAAGCTACTTGAACACTCTGCAAGCCTTTCCACTCCCAAAAACATGCACATGGAAGGAGCTGCTGCAAAAGCGATGCTGTGCTCGCTGCTGCTCCTCCTGAAGCTCTGGCTGCTAAATCTGAGGCTTTCCTTCCAATTTCAAGCTGCAAAGCACTTGCTGAATTGCAGGGAAAGTCCGGGAGGCATTTGCTGTGCTGGCACACTTTCTCCTTCCTAGACAGAGTGGAAAAGCTTTTCCCTGCCGTGTAGGCGACAAGAGACGCATTAGACGGGCATCCGGAGCTGTCCGAAGGTAAGCGCCTGTTGCCGGCCTCTTTCGGCACAAGCCCCCGCTCCGGAGCGCACCGCGGCCGGCAGGATGCTCTCTGCCGGCGAAGGTGCCGCTTCTCCGGCAAGGAAGCCTCAGCCGCTTCTCCTGCACACGGAGAGCGTGCTAGCTGCTGAAACGTGAAGAAAGAAGCTGCAGAACACTGGCACTGAGCGTGCAGCTTTCCAGCGGAGAGAAAAAGCTACTTGAACACTCTGCAAGCCTTTCCACTCCCAAAAACATGCACATGGAAGGAGCTGCTGCAAAAGCGATGCTGTGCTCGCTGCTGCTCCTCCTGAAGCTCTGGCTGCTAAATCTGAGGCTTTCCTTCCAATTTCAAGCTGCAAAGCACTTGCTGAATTGCAGGGAAAGTCCGGGAGGCATTTGCTGTGCTGGCACACTTTCTCCTTCCTAGACAGAGTGGAAAAGCTTTTCCCTGCCGTGTAGGCGACAAGAGACGCATTAGACGGGCATCCGGAGCTGTCCGAAGGTAAGCGCCTGTTGCCGGCCTCTTTCGGCACAAGCCCCCGCTCCGGAGCGCACCGCGGCCGGCCGGAGGCTCTCTGCCGGCGAAGGTGCCGCTTCTCCGGCAAGGAAGCCTCAGCCGCTTCTCCTGCACACGGAGAGCGTGCTAGCTGCTGAAACGTGAAGAAAGAAGCTGCAGAACACTGGCACTGAGCGTGCAGCTTTCCAGCGGAGAGAAAAAGCTACTTGAACACTCTGCAAGCCTTTCCACTCCCAAAAACATGCACATGGAAGGAGCTGCTGCAAAAGCGATGCTGTGCTCGCTGCTGCTCCTCCTGAAGCTCTGGCTGCTAAATCTGAGGCTTTCCTTCCAATTTCAAGCTGCAAAGCACTTGCTGAATTGCAGGGAAAGTCCGGGAGGCATTTGCTGTGCTGGCACACTTTCTCCTTCCTAGACAGAGTGGAAAAGCTTTTCCCTGCCGTGTAGGCGACAAGAGACGCATTAGACGGGCATCCGGAGCTGTCCGAAGGTAAGCGCCTGTTCCCGGCCTCTTTCGGCACAAGCCCCCGCTCCGGAGCGCACCGCGGCCGGCAGGATGCTCTCTGCCGGCGAAGGTGCCGCTTCTCCGGCAAGGAAGCCTCAGCCGCTTCTCCTGCACACGGAGAGCGTGCTAGCTGCTGAAACGTGAAGAAAGAAGCTGCAGAACACTGGCACTGAGCCTGCAGCTTTCCAGCGGAGAGAAAAAGCTACTTGAACACTCTGCAAGCCTTTCCACTCCCAAAAACATGCACATGGAAGGAGCTGCTGCAAAAGCGATGCTGTGCTCGCTGCTGCTCCTCCTGAAGCTCTGGCTGCTAAATCTGAGGCTTTCCTTCCAATTTCAAGCTGCAAAGCACTTGCTGAATTGCAGGGAAAGTCCGGGAGGCATTTGCTGTGCTGGCACACTTTCTCCTTCCTAGACAGAGTGGAAAAGCTTTTCCCTGCCGTGTAGGCGACAAGAGACGCATTAGACGGGCATCCGGAGCTGTCCGAAGGTAAGCGCCTGTTCCCGGCCTCTTTCGGCACAAGCCCCCGCTCCGGAGCGCACCGCGGCCGGCCGGAGGCTCTCTGCCGGCGAAGGTGCCGCTTCTCCGGCAAGGAAGCCTCAGCCGCTTCTCCGGCACACGGAGAGCGTGCTAGCTGCTGAAACGTGAAGAAAGAAGCTGCAGAACACTGGCACTGAGCGTGCAGCTTTCCAGCGGAGAGAAAAAGCTACTTGAACACTCTGCAAGCCTTTCCACTCCCAAAAACATGCACATGGAAGGAGCTGCTGCAAAAGCGATGCTGTGCTCGCTGCTGCTCCTCCTGAAGCTCTGGCTGCTAAATCTGAGGCTTTCCTTCCAATTTCAAGCTGCAAAGCACTTGCTGAATTGCAGGGAAAGTCCGGGAGGCATTTGCTGTGCTGGCACACTTTCTCCTTCCTAGACAGAGTGGAAAAGCTTTTCCCTGCCGTGTAGGCGACAAGAGACGCATTAGACGGGCATCCGGAGCTGTCCGAAGGTAAGCGCCTGTTCCCGGCCTCTTTCGGCACAAGCCCCCGCTCCGGAGCGCACCGCGGCCGGCAGGATGCTCTCTGCCGGCGAAGGTGCCGCTTCTCCGGCAAGGAAGCCTCAGCCGCTTCTCCTGCACACGGAGAGCGTGCTAGCTGCTGAAACGTGAAGAAAGAAGCTGCAGAACACTGGCACTGAGCCTGCAGCTTTCCAGCGGAGAGAAAAAGCTACTTGAACACTCTGCAAGCCTTTCCACTCCCAAAAACATGCACATGGAAGGAGCTGCTGCAAAAGCGATGCTGTGCTCGCTGCTGCTCCTCCTGAAGCTCTGGCTGCTAAATCTGAGGCTTTCCTTCCAATTTCAAGCTGCAAAGCACTTGCTGAATTGCAGGGAAAGTCCGGGAGGCATTTGCTGTGCTGGCACACTTTCTCCTTCCTAGACAGAGTGGAAAAGCTTTTCCCTGCCGTGTAGGCGACAAGAGACGCATTAGACGGGCATCCGGAGCTGTCCGAAGGTAAGCGCCTGTTCCCGGCCTCTTTCGGCACAAGCCCCCGCTCCGGAGCGCACCGCGGCCGGCCGGAGGCTCTCTGCCGGCGAAGGTGCCGCTTCTCCGGCAAGGAAGCCTCAGCCGCTTCTCCTGCACACGGAGAGCGTGCTAGCTGCTGAAACGTGAAGAAAGAAGCTGCAGAACACTGGCACTGAGCGTGCAGCTTTCCAGCGGAGAGAAAAAGCTACTTGAACACTCTGCAAGCCTTTCCACTCCCAAAAACATGCACATGGAAGGAGCTGCTGCAAAAGCGATGCTGTGCTCGCTGCTGCTCCTCCTGAAGCTCTGGCTGCTAAATCTGCGGCTTTCCTTCCAATTTCAAGCTGCAAAGCACTTGCTGAATTGCAGGGAAAGTCCGGGAGGCATTTGCTGTGCTGGCACACTTTCTCCTTCCTAGACAGAGTGGAAAAGCTTTTCCCTGCCGTGTAGGCGACAAGAGACGCATTAGACGGGCATCCGGAGCTGTCCGAAGGTAAGCGCCTGTTGCCGGCCTCTTTCGGCACAAGCCCCCGCTCCGGAGCGCACCGCGGCCGGCCGGAGGCTCTCTGCCGGCGAAGGTGCCGCTTCTCCGGCAAGGAAGCCTCAGCCGCTTCTCCTGCACACGGAGAGCGTGCTAGCTGCTGAAACGTGAAGAAAGAAGCTGCAGAACACTGGCACTGAGCGTGCAGCTTTCCAGCGGAGAGAAAAAGCTACTTGAACACTCTGCAAGCCTTTCCAGTCCCAAAAACATGCACATGGAAGGAGCTGCTGCAAAAGCGATGCTGTGCTCGCTGCTGCTCCTCCTGAAGCTCTGGCTGCTAAATCTGAGGCTTTCCTTCCAATTTCAAGCTGCAAAGCACTTGCTGAATTGCAGGGAAAGTCCGGGAGGCATTTGCTGTGCTGGCACACTTTCTCCTTCCTAGACAGAGTGGAAAAGCTTTTCCCTGCCGTGTAGGCGACAAGAGACGCATTAGACGGGCATCCGGAGCTGTCCGAAGGTAAGCGCCTGTTGCCGGCCTCTTTCGGCACAAGGCCCCGCTCCGGAGCGCACCGCGGCCGGCAGGATGCTCTCTGCCGGCGAAGGTGCCGCTTCTCCGGCAAGGAAGCCTCAGCCGCTTCTCCTGCACACGGAGAGCGTGCTAGCTGCTGAAACGTGAAGAAAGAAGCTGCAGAACACTGGCACTGAGCGTGCAGCTTTCCAGCGGAGAGAAAAAGCTACTTGAACACTCTGCAAGCCTTTCCACTCCCAAAAACATGCACATGGAAGGAGCTGCTGCAAAAGCGATGCTGTGCTCGCTGCTGCTCCTCCTGAAGCTCTGGCTGCTAAATCTGCGGCTTTCCTTCCAATTTCAAGCTGCAAAGCACTTGCTGAATTGCAGGGAAAGTCCGGGAGGCATTTGCTGTGCTGGCACACTTTCTCCTTCCTAGACAGAGTGGAAAAGCTTTTCCCTGCCGTGTAGGCGACAAGAGACGCATTAGACGGGCATCCGGAGCTGTCCGAAGGTAAGCGCCTGTTCCCGGCCTCTTTCGGCACAAGCCCCCGCTCCGGAGCGCACCGCGGCCGGCCGGAGGCTCTCTGCCGGCGAAGGTGCCGCTTCTCCGGCAAGGAAGCCTCAGCCGCTTCTCCTGCACACGGAGAGCGTGCTAGCTGCTGAAACGTGAAGAAAGAAGCTGCAGAACACTGGCACTGAGCGTGCAGCTTTCCAGCGGAGAGAAAAAGCTACTTGAACACTCTGCAAGCCTTCCAACTCCCAAAAACATGCACATGGAAGGAGCTGCTGCAAAAGCGATGCTGTGCTCGCTGCTGCTCCTCCTGAAGCTCTGGCTGCTAAATCTGCGGCTTTCCTTCCAATTTCAAGCTGCAAAGCACTTGCTGAATTGCAGGGAAAGTCCGGGAGGCATTTGCTGTGCTGGCACACTTTCTCCTTCCTAGACAGAGTGGAAAAGCTTTTCCCTGCCGTGTAGGCGACAAGAGACGCATTAGACGGGCATCCGGAGCTGTCCGAAGGTAAGCGCCTGTTGCCGGCCTCTTTCGGCACAAGCCCCCGCTCCGGAGCGCACCGCGGCCGGCCGGAGGCTCTCTGCCGGCGAAGGTGCCGCTTCTCCGGCAAGGAAGCCTCAGCCGCTTCTCCTGCACACGGAGAGCGTGCTAGCTGCTGAAACGTGAAGAAAGAAGCTGCAGAACACTGGCACTGAGCGTGCAGCTTTCCAGCGGAGAGAAAAAGCTACTTGAACACTCTGCAAGCCTTTCCACTCCCAAAAACATGCACATGGAAGGAGCTGCTGCAAAAGCGATGCTGTGCTCGCTGCTGCTCCTCCTGAAGCTCTGGCTGCTAAATCTGCGGCTTTCCTTCCAATTTCAAGCTGCAAAGCACTTGCTGAATTGCAGGGAAAGTCCGGGAGGCATTTGCTGTGCTGGCACACTTTCTCCTTCCTAGACAGAGTGGAAAAGCTTTTCCCTGCCGTGTAGGCGACAAGAGACGCATTAGACGGGCATCCGGAGCTGTCCGAAGGTAAGCGCCTGTTCCCGGCCTCTTTCGGCACAAGCCCCCGCTCCGGAGCGCACCGCGGCCGGCCGGAGGCTCTCTGCCGGCGAAGGTGCCGCTTCTCCGGCAAGGAAGCCTCAGCCGCTTCTCCTGCACACGGAGAGCGTGCTAGCTGCTGAAACGTGAAGAAAGAAGCTGCAGAACACTGGCACTGAGCGTGCAGCTTTCCAGCGGAGAGAAAAAGCTACTTGAACACTCTGCAAGCCTTTCCACTCCCAAAAACATGCACATGGAAGGAGCTGCTGCAAAAGCGATGCTGTGCTCGCTGCTGCTCCTCCTGAAGCTCTGGCTGCTAAATCTGAGGCTTTCCTTCCAATTTCAAGCTGCAAAGCACTTGCTGAATTGCAGGGAAAGTCCGGGAGGCATTTGCTGTGCTGGCACACTTTCTCCTTCCTAGACAGAGTGGAAAAGCTTTTCCCTGCCGTGTAGGCGACAAGAGACGCATTAGACGGGCATCCGGAGCTGTCCGAAGGTAAGCGCCTGTTGCCGGCCTCTTTCGGCACAAGCCCCCGCTCCGGAGCGCACCGCGGCCGGCAGGATGCTCTCTGCCGGCGAAGGTGCCGCTTCTCCGGCAAGGAAGCCTCAGCCGCTTCTCCTGCACACGGAGAGCGTGCTAGCTGCTGAAACGTGAAGAAAGAAGCTGCAGAACACTGGCACTGAGCGTGCAGCTTTCCAGCGGAGAGAAAAAGCTACTTGAACACTCTGCAAGCCTTTCCACTCCCAAAAACATGCACATGGAAGGAGCTGCTGCAAAAGCGATGCTGTGCTCGCTGCTGCTCCTCCTGAAGCTCTGGCTGCTAAATCTGAGGCTTTCCTTCCAATTTCAAGCTGCAAAGCACTTGCTGAATTGCAGGGAAAGTCCGGGAGGCATTTGCTGTGCTGGCACACTTTCTCCTTCCTAGACAGAGTGGAAAAGCTTTTCCCTGCCGTGTAGGCGACAAGAGACGCATTAGACGGGCATCCGGAGCTGTCCGAAGGTAAGCGCCTGTTGCCGGCCTCTTTCGGCACAAGCCCCCGCTCCGGAGCGCACCGCGGCCGGCCGGAGGCTCTCTGCCGGCGAAGGTGCCGCTTCTCCGGCAAGGAAGCCTCAGCCGCTTCTCCTGCACACGGAGAGCGTGCTAGCTGCTGAAACGTGAAGAAAGAAGCTGCAGAACACTGGCACTGAGCCTGCAGCTTTCCAGCGGAGAGAAAAAGCTACTTGAACACTCTGCAAGCCTTTCCACTCCCAAAAACATGCACATGGAAGGAGCTGCTGCAAAAGCGATGCTGTGCTCGCTGCTGCTCCTCCTGAAGCTCTGGCTGCTAAATCTGAGGCTTTCCTTCCAATTTCAAGCTGCAAAGCACTTGCTGAATTGCAGGGAAAGTCCGGGAGGCATTTGCTGTGCTGGCACACTTTCTCCTTCCTAGACAGAGTGGAAAAGCTTTTCCCTGCCGTGTAGGCGACAAGAGACGCATTAGACGGGCATCCGGAGCTGTCCGAAGGTAAGCGCCTGTTGCCGGCCTCTTTCGGCACAAGCCCCCGCTCCGGAGCGCACCGCGGCCGGCCGGAGGCTCTCTGCCGGCGAAGGTGCCGCTTCTCCGGCAAGGAAGCCTCAGCCGCTTCTCCTGCACACGGAGAGCGTGCTAGCTGCTGAAACGTGAAGAAAGAAGCTGCAGAACACTGGCACTGAGCGTGCAGCTTTCCAGCGGAGAGAAAAAGCTACTTGAACACTCTGCAAGCCTTTCCACTCCCAAAAACATGCACATGGAAGGAGCTGCTGCAAAAGCGATGCTGTGCTCGCTGCTGCTCCTCCTGAAGCTCTGGCTGCTAAATCTGAGGCTTTCCTTCCAATTTCAAGCTGCAAAGCACTTGCTGAATTGCAGGGAAAGTCCGGGAGGCATTTGCTGTGCTGGCACACTTTCTCCTTCCTAGACAGAGTGGAAAAGCTTTTCCCTGCCGTGTAGGCGACAAGAGACGCATTAGACGGGCATCCGGAGCTGTCCGAAGGTAAGCGCCTGTTGCCGGCCTCTTTCGGCACAAGCCCCCGCTCCGGAGCGCACCGCGGCCGGCAGGATGCTCTCTGCCGGCGAAGGTGCCGCTTCTCCGGCAAGGAAGCCTCAGCCGCTTCTCCTGCACACGGAGAGCGTGCTAGCTGCTGAAACGTGAAGAAAGAAGCTGCAGAACACTGGCACTGAGCGTGCAGCTTTCCAGCGGAGAGAAAAAGCTACTTGAACACTCTGCAAGCCTTTCCACTCCCAAAAACATGCACATGGAAGGAGCTGCTGCAAAAGCGATGCTGTGCTCGCTGCTGCTCCTCCTGAAGCTCTGGCTGCTAAATCTGAGGCTTTCCTTCCAATTTCAAGCTGCAAAGCACTTGCTGAATTGCAGGGAAAGTCCGGGAGGCATTTGCTGTGCTGGCACACTTTCTCCTTCCTAGACAGAGTGGAAAAGCTTTTCCCTGCCGTGTAGGCGACAAGAGACGCATTAGACGGGCATCCGGAGCTGTCCGAAGGTAAGCGCCTGTTCCCGGCCTCTTTCGGCACAAGCCCCCGCTCCGGAGCACACCGCGGCCGGCAGGATGCTCTCTGCCGGCGAAGGTGCCGCTTCTCCGGCAAGGAAGCCTCAGCCGCTTCTCCTGCACACGGAGAGCGTGCTAGCTGCTGAAACGTGAAGAAAGAAGCTGCAGAACACTGGCACTGAGCCTGCAGCTTTCCAGCGGAGAGAAAAAGCTACTTGAACACTCTGCAAGCCTTTCCACTCCCAAAAACATGCACATGGAAGGAGCTGCTGCAAAAGCGATGCTGTGCTCGCTGCTGCTCCTCCTGAAGCTCTGGCTGCTAAATCTGAGGCTTTCCTTCCAATTTCAAGCTGCAAAGCACTTGCTGAATTGCAGGGAAAGTCCGAGAGGCATTTGCTGTGCTGGCACACTTTCTCCTTCCTAGACAGAGTGGAAAAGCTTTTCCCTGCCGTGTAGGCGACAAGAGACGCATTAGACGGGCATCCAGAGCTGTCCGAAGGTAAGCGCCTGTTCCCGGCCTCTTTCGGCACAAGCCCCCGCTCCGGAGCGCACCGCGGCCGGCCGGAGGCTCTCTGCCGGCGAAGGTGCCGCTTCTCCGGCAAGGAAGCCTCAGCCGCTTCTCCTGCACACGGAGAGCGTGCTAGATGCTGAAACGTGAAGAAAGAAGCTGCAGAACACTGGCACTGAGCCTGCAGCTTTCCAGCGGAGAGAAAAAGCTACTTGAACACTCTGCAAGCCTTTCCACTCCCAAAAACATGCACATGGAAGGAGCTGCTGCAAAAGCGATGCTGTGCTCGCTGCTGCTCCTCCTGAAGCTCTGGCTGCTAAATCTGAGGCTTTCCTTCCAATTTCAAGCTGCAAAGCACTTGCTGAATTGCAGGGAAAGTCCGGGAGGCATTTGCTGTGCTGGCACACTTTCTCCTTCCTAGACAGAGTGGAAAAGCTTTTCCCTGCCGTGTAGGCGACAAGAGACGCATTAGACGGGCATCCGGAGCTGTCCGAAGGTAAGCGCCTGTTCCCGGCCTCTTTCGGCACAAGCCCCCGCTCCGGAGCGCACCGCGGCCGGCAGGATGCTCTCTGCCGGCGAAGGTGCCGCTTCTCCGGCAAGGAAGCCTCAGCCGCTTCTCCTGCACACGGAGAGCGTGCTAGCTGCTGAAACGTGAAGAAAGAAGCTGCAGAACACTGGCACTGAGCCTGCAGCTTTCCAGCGGAGAGAAAAAGCTACTTGAACACTCTGCAAGCCTTTCCACTCCCAAAAACATGCACATGGAAGGAGCTGCTGCAAAAGCGATGCTGTGCTCGCTGCTGCTCCTCCTGAAGCTCTGGCTGCTAAATCTGAGGCTTTCCTTCCAATTTCAAGCTGCAAAGCACTTGCTGAATTGCAGGGAAAGTCCGGGAGGCATTTGCTGTGCTGGCACACTTTCTCCTTCCTAGACAGAGTGGAAAAGCTTTTCCCTGCCGTGTAGGCGACAAGAGACGCATTAGACGGGCATCCGGAGCTGTCCGAAGGTAAGCGCCTGTTGCCGGCCTCTTTCGGCACAAGCCCCCGCTCCGGAGCGCACCGCGGCCGGCAGGATGCTCTCTGCCGGCGAAGGTGCCGCTTCTCCGGCAAGGAAGCCTCAGCCGCTTCTCCTGCACACGGAGAGCGTGCTAGCTGCTGAAACGTGAAGAAAGAAGCTGCAGAACACTGGCACTGAGCGTGCAGCTTTCCAGCGGAGAGAAAAAGCTACTTGAACACTCTGCAAGCCTTTCCACTCCCAAAAACATGCACATGGAAGGAGCTGCTGCAAAAGCGATGCTGTGCTCGCTGCTGCTCCTCCTGAAGCTCTGGCTGCTAAATCTGAGGCTTTCCTTCCAATTTCAAGCTGCAAAGCACTTGCTGAATTGCAGGGAAAGTCCGGGAGGCATTTGCTGTGCTGGCACACTTTCTCCTTCCTAGACAGAGTGGAAAAGCTTTTCCCTGCCGTGTAGGCGACAAGAGACGCATTAGACGGGCATCCGGAGCTGTCCGAAGGTAAGCGCCTGTTCCCGGCCTCTTTCGGCACAAGCCCCCGCTCCGGAGCACACCGCGGCCGGCAGGATGCTCTCTGCCGGCGAAGGTGCCGCTTCTCCGGCAAGGAAGCCTCAGCCGCTTCTCCTGCACACGGAGAGCGTGCTAGCTGCTGAAACGTGAAGAAAGAAGCTGCAGAACACTGGCACTGAGCGTGCAGCTTTCCAGCGGAGAGAAAAAGCTACTTGAACACTCTGCAAGCCTTTCCACTCCCAAAAACATGCACATGGAAGGAGCTGCTGCAAAAGCGATGCTGTGCTCGCTGCTGCTCCTCCTGAAGCTCTGGCTGCTAAATCTGAGGCTTTCCTTCCAATTTCAAGCTGCAAAGCACTTGCTGAATTGCAGGGAAAGTCCGGGAGGCATTTGCTGTGCTGGCACACTTTCTCCTTCCTAGACAGAGTGGAAAAGCTTTTCCCTGCCGTGTAGGCGACAAGAGACGCATTAGACGGGCATCCGGAGCTGTCCGAAGGTAAGCGCCTGTTGCCGGCCTCTTTCGGCACAAGCCCCCGCTCCGGAGCGCACCGCGGCCGGCCGGAGGCTCTCTGCCGGCGAAGGTGCCGCTTCTCCGGCAAGGAAGCCTCAGCCGCTTCTCCTGCACACGGAGAGCGTGCTAGCTGCTGAAACGTGAAGAAAGAAGCTGCAGAACACTGGCACTGAGCCTGCAGCTTTCCAGCGGAGAGAAAAAGCTACTTGAACACTCTGCAAGCCTTCCAACTCCCAAAAACATGCACATGGAAGGAGCTGCTGCAAAAGCGATGCTGTGCTCGCTGCTGCTCCTCCTGAAGCTCTGGCTGCTAAATCTGAGGCTTTCCTTCCAATTTCAAGCTGCAAAGCACTTGCTGAATTGCAGGGAAAGTCCGGGAGGCATTTGCTGTGCTGGCACACTTTCTCCTTCCTAGACAGAGTGGAAAAGCTTTTCCCTGCCGTGTAGGCGACAAGAGACGCATTAGACGGGCATCCGGAGCTGTCCGAAGGTAAGCGTCTGTTCCCGGCCTCTTTCGGCACAAGCCCCCGCTCCGGAGCGCACCGCGGCCGGCCGGAGGCTCTCTGCCGGCGAAGGTGCCGCTTCTCCGGCAAGGAAGCCTCAGCCGCTTCTCCTGCACACGGAGAGCGTGCTAGCTGCTGAAACGTGAAGAAAGAAGCTGCAGAACACTGGCACTGAGCGTGCAGCTTTCCAGCGGAGAGAAAAAGCTACTTGAACACTCTGCAAGTTTTTCCACTCCCAAAAACATGCACATGGAAGGAGCTGCTGCAAAGCGATGCTGTGCTCGCTGCTGCTCCTCCTGAAGCTCTGGCTGCTAAATCTGAGGCTTTCCTTCCAATTTCAAGCTGCAAAGCACTTGCTGAATTGCAGGGAAAGTCCGGGAGGCATTTGCTGTGCTGGCACACTTTCTCCTTCCTAGACAGAGTGGAAAAGCTTTTCCCTGCCGTGTAGGCGACAAGAGACGCATTAGACGGGCATCCGGAGCTGTCCGAAGGTACGCGCCTGTTCCCGGCCTCTTTCGGCACAAGCCCCCGCTCCGGAGCGCACCGCGGCCGGCAGGATGCTCTCTGCCGGCGAAGGTGCCGCTTCTCCGGCAAGGAAGCCTCAGCCGCTTCTCCTGCACACGGAGAGCGTGCTAGCTGCTGAAACGTGAAGAAAGAAGCTGCAGAACACTGGCACTGAGCGTGCAGCTTTCCAGCGGAGAGAAAAAGCTACTTGAACACTCTGCAAGCCTTTCCACTCCCAAAAACATGCACATGGAAGGAGCTGCTGCAAAAGCGATGCTGTGCTCGCTGCTGCTCCTCCTGAAGCTCTGGCTGCTAAATCTGAGGCTTTCCTTCCAATTTCAAGCTGCAAAGCACTTGCTGAATTGCAGGGAAAGTCCGGGAGGCATTTGCTGTGCTGGCACACTTTCTCCTTCCTAGACAGAGTGGAAAAGCTTTTCCCTGCCGTGTAGGCGACAAGAGACGCATTAGACGGGCATCCGGAGCTGTCCGAAGGTAAGCGCCTGTTGCCGGCCTCTTTCGGCACAAGCCCCCGCTCCGGAGCGCACCGCGGCCGGCCGGAGGCTCTCTGCCGGCGAAGGTGCCGCTTCTCCGGCAAGGAAGCCTCAGCCGCTTCTCCTGCACACGGAGAGCGTGCTAGCTGCTGAAACGTGAAGAAAGAAGCTGCAGAACACTGGCACTGAGCCTGCAGCTTTCCAGCGGAGAGAAAAAGCTACTTGAACACTCTGCAAGCCTTTCCACTCCCAGAAACATGCACATGGAAGGAGCTGCTGCAAAAGCGATGCTGTGCTCGCTGCTGCTCCTCCTGAAGCTCTGGCTGCTAAATCTGAGGCTTTCCTTCCAATTTCAAGCTGCAAAGCACTTGCTGAATTGCAGGGAAAGTCCGGGAGGCATTTGCTGTGCTGGCACACTTTCTCCTTCCTAGACAGAGTGGAAAAGCTTTTCCCTGCCGTGTAGGCGACAAGAGACGCATTAGACGGGCATCCGGAGCTGTCCGAAGGTAAGCGCCTGTTGCCGGCCTCTTTCGGCACAAGCCCCCGCTCCGGAGCGCACCGCGGCCGGCCGGAGGCTCTCTGCCGGCGAAGGTGCCGCTTCTCCGGCAAGGAAGCCTCAGCCGCTTCTCCTGCACACGGAGAGCGTGCTAGCTGCTGAAACGTGAAGAAAGAAGCTGCAGAACACTGGCACTGAGCGTGCAGCTTTCCAGCGGAGAGAAAAAGCTACTTGAACACTCTGCAAGCCTTTCCACTCCCAGAAACATGCACATGGAAGGAGCTGCTGCAAAAGCGATGCTGTGCTCGCTGCTGCTCCTCCTGAAGCTCTGGCTGCTAAATCTGAGGCTTTCCTTCCAATTTCAAGCTGCAAAGCACTTGCTGAATTGCAGGGAAAGTCCGGGAGGCATTTGCTGTGCTGGCACACTTTCTCCTTCCTAGACAGAGTGGAAAAGCTTTTCCCTGCCGTGTAGGCGACAAGAGACGCATTAGACGGGCATCCGGAGCTGTCCGAAGGTAAGCGCCTGTTCCCGGCCTCTTTCGGCACAAGCCCCCGCTCCGGAGCGCACCGCGGCCGGCCGGAGGCTCTCTGCCGGCGAAGGTGCCGCTTCTCCGGCAAGGAAGCCTCAGCCGCTTCTCCTGCACACGGAGAGCGTGCTAGCTGCTGAAACGTGAAGAAAGAAGCTGCAGAACACTGGCACTGAGCCTGCAGCTTTCCAGCGGAGAGAAAAAGCTACTTGAACACTCTGCAAGCCTTCCAACTCCCAAAAACATGCACATGGAAGGAGCTGCTGCAAAAGCGATGCTGTGCTCGCTGCTGCTCCTCCTGAAGCTCTGGCTGCTAAATCTGAGGCTTTCCTTCCAATTTCAAGCTGCAAAGCACTTGCTGAATTGCAGGGAAAGTCCGGGAGGCATTTGCTGTGCTGGCACACTTTCTCCTTCCTAGACAGAGTGGAAAAGCTTTTCCCTGCCGTGTAGGCGTCAAGAGACGCATTAGACGGGCATCCGGAGCTGTCCGAAGGTAAGGGCCTGTTCCCGGCCTCTTTCGGCACAAGCCCCCACTCCGGAGCGCACCACTGTTCTGGGTATCAGTTTTGAAGACCCACTTTGCAATCTCAAACCCGTCCAAGTAAGCAGTGGTGCTGTTTAGTGTCTGGGAAACATCCTGCGAGAGGCGGAATTCCAGAAGGCCCCCGATAATTTTAGGCCGCAGGACCCTGAACCATTGTACAGGCTTTTTCCATGGGAAACAAAACTCAGAAGCGACTGCTCTGGGTGACAGTTAGCTGGACCCACTTGGCATTTTCAATCCAGACCAAGTTTACACTGGTGCCGCTAAGCGTCTGGGGGACATCCTGCGAGAGGCGGATCTCCAGGAGGGACCCTGAAATTTAAGGCCTCAGGATCGAGAAGAACTGTACAGGCTTTTTCCCTGGGAAACAAAATTCAGAAGCCACTGTTCTGGGTGTCAGTTTGCAGGACCCACTAGGTACTCTAAAATTAGACCAAGTTGGCATTGGTGCCAGCAGGCTTCAGAAAGGCATCCTGCGAGAGGCGGCGTTCCAGGAGGCAGCAGGCCTTTGAAGGACTCAGGACCATGAACCACTGTACAGGGCTTTTTCCCTGGGAAACAAAACTCAGAAGCCACTGTTCTGGATGTCAGTTTTCAGGATGCAGTTGGCACTCTCAAACCAGACTAAGTGGGCACCGGTGCCGGTTAGCGTCTGGGAAACATCCGGCAAGAGGGAGATCTCCAGGTGGTTCCCGGCAATTTACGGCCTCAGGACCCTGAACCACTCTACAGGCTTTTTCCCTGGGAAACAAAACTCACAAGCCACTGTTCTGGGTGTCAGTTTGCAGGACCCACTAGGCACTCTCAAACCAGACCAAGTTGGCACTATTGAAACCTTGCGTCTGGAGGCATCCTGAGAGAGGCGGAATCCCACGAGGCACCTGGCCATTTATGGCCTCAGGACCCTGAACCACTCAACAGGCTTTTTCCCTGGGAAACAAAACTCCGAAGCCACTGTTCAGGGTGTCAGTTTTCAGGACCCACTTGGCACTCTAAAACTAGACTAGTTTGGCACTGGTGCCACCTTGCGTCTGGGAGGCATCTTCCGAGAGGTGGAATTCCAGGAGGCACCTGGCCATTTAAGGCCTCAGGAAGCTGAGCCAATCTATAGGGTATTTCCCTGGAAACAAAAGTCAGAACCCACTGTTCAGGGTGTCAGTTTTCAGGACCCACTTGGCACTCTCAAACCAGAGTAAGTGGGCACCGGTGCCGCTAAACGGCTGGGAAACATCCTGCAAGAGGGAGATCTCCAGGAGGCTCCCGGCAATTTAAGGCCTCAGGTCCCTGAACCACTCTACAGGGTATTTCCCTGGGAAACAAAACTCAAAAGCCACTGTTCTTGGTGACAGTTTTCAGGACCCACTTGGCACTCTCAAACCAATCCAAGTTGGCACTGGTGCCACTTTGTGTCTGGGAGGCATCCTGCGAGAGGCACAATCCCAGGAGGCACCTGGCGATTTAAGGCCTCAGGCCCCTGAACCCCTGTATAGGCTTTTTCCCTGGGAAACAAAACTCAGAAGCCACTGTTCTGGGTGTCAGTTTTCAGGACCCACTAGGCACTCTCAAACCAGCCCAAGTTGGCACCACGGACTCCTTGCGTCTGATAGGCATCCTGCGAGAGGCCGAATTCCAGGAGGAACCTGGCCATTTTAGGCCTCAGGACCCTGGACCATTGTACAGGCTTTTTCCCAGTTAAACAAAACTCAGAAGCCGCTGCTCTGGGTGTGAGTTTGCAGGACCCACTTTGCACTCTCAAAGAAGACGACGTGGGCATATGTGCAACCTAACGTATGGAAAAAAATCTTCCAAGAGGCGGATCCCCAGGAGGCATCCAGCAATTTCAGGCCGCAGGACCCTGAACCATTATACAGGCCTTTTCCCTGGGAAACAAAACTCAGAAGCCACTGTTCTGGGTGTCAGTTTGCAGGACCCACTTGGCACTCACAAACCAGACCAAGTTTGCACTGGTGCCGCTAAGCATCTGGGGAACATCCTGCGAGAGGCGGATCTCCAGGAGGGACCCTGAAATTTAAGACCGCAGGACCCTGAACCACTCTAAAGGGTATTTCCCTGGGAAACAAAACTGACAAGCCACTGTTCTGGGTGTCAGTTTTCAGGACCCACTAGGAACTCTCAAACCAGACCAAGTTGGCACTGGTGCCACCTTGCATCTGGGAGGCATCCTGTGTGAGGCAGAATTCTAGGAGGCACCCTGAAATTTAACGTGGCAGGACCCTGAACGACTGTACAGTGTTTTTCCCTGGGAAACAAAACTCAGAAGCCACTGTTCTGGGTATCAGTTTGGAGACCCACTTGGCACTCTCAAACCAGACCAAGTTGGCACTGGTGCCACTTTGCGTCTGGGAGGCATCCTGCGAGAGGCCGAATTCCAGAAGGCACCTGGCCATTTAAGGCCTCAGGACCCTGAACCACTCTACAGGTTTTTTCCCTGGGAATCAAAACTCAGAAGCCACTGTTCTGGGTGTCAGTTTTCAGGACCCACTAGGCACTCTCAAACCCTACCAAGTTGGCACTGGTGCCACCTTGCATCTGGGAGGCATCCTGTGTGAGGCAGATTTCTAGGAGGCACCCGGCTATTTAAGGCCGCAGGACCCTGAACCATTGTACAGGCTTTTTCCCTGGGAAACAAAACTCACAAGCCACTGTTCTGGGTGTCAGTTTTCAGAACCCACTTGGCATTCTCCAACGAGATGAAGTTTGCACTGGTGCCACTATGTGTCTGGGAGGCATCCTGCGAGAGGCCGAATTCCAGGAGGAACCTGGCCATTTAAGGCCTCAAACCCCTGAACCACTTTACAGGCTTTTTCCCTGGGAAACAAAACTCAGAAGACAATGTTCTTGGTGTCAGTTTTCAGGACCCACTTGACACTCTCAAACCAGACTAAATGGGCAATGGTGCCGCATAGCATCTGCGAAAAATCCTGCAAGAAACGGATCTGCAGGAGGCACCCGGCAATTTAAGGCCGCAGGACTCCGAACCATTGTACAGGCTTTTTCCCTGGGAGCCAAAACTCACAAACCACTGTTCTGGGTGTCAGTTTTCAGGACCCACTAGGCACTCTCAAACCAGACCATGTTGGCACTGGAGCCACCCTTCGTCTGAAACGCATCCTGCGAGAGGCCGAATTCCAGGAGGCACCTGGCCATCTAACGCCTCAGGACCCTGAACCATTGTACAGGCTTTTTCCCTGGGAAACAAATCTCAGAAGCCACTGTTCTTGGTGTCAGTTTGCAGGACCCACTAGGCACTCTCAAACCAGACCAAGTTCGCACTGGTGCCGATAAGCGTCTGGGGAACATCCTGCGAGAGTCGGATCTCCAGGAGGGACCCTGAAATTTAAGGCCCCAGGACCCTGAACCACTGTACAGGCTATTGCCCAGGGAAAAAAAACTCACAAGCCACTGTTCTGGGTGTCAGTTTGCAGGACCCGCTTGCACTCTTAAACCAGACCAAGTTGGCATGGGTGACACTTTGCGTCTGGGAGGCATCCTGCTAGGGGCCGAATTCCAAGAGGGACCCGGCAATTTAAGGCGGCAGGACCCTGAACCACTCTACAGGCCTTTTCCCTGGGAAACAAAACTCACAAGCCACTGTTCTGGGTGTCATTTTTCAGGACCCACTAGGAACTCTCAAACCAGACCAAGTTGGCACTGGTGCCACCTTGCATCTAGGGGGCATCCTGTGTGAGGCCAAATTCTAGGAGGCACCCGGCAATTTAAGGCCGCAGGACCCTGAACCACTCTACAGGGTATTTCCCTGCGAAACAAAACTCACAAGCCACTGTTCTGGATGTCAGTTTTCAGGACCCACTAGGCACTCTCAAACGAGACCATGTTGGCACTTGTGACAGCTTGCGTCTGGGAGGCATCCTGCGAGAGGCCGAATTCCAGGAGGCACCCTGAAATTTAACGCGGCAGGACCCTGAACCACTCTACAGGGTATTCCCCTGGGAAACAAAACTCAGAAGCCACTGTTCTGGGTATCAGTTTGGAGACCCACTTGGCACTCTCAAATCAGACCAAGTTGGCACTGGTGCCACTTTGCGTCTGGGAGGCATCCTGCAAGAGTCGGAATTCACCTAGGCACCCTGAAATTTAAGGCGTCAGGATCCTGAACCACAGTACAGGCTTTTTCCCTGGGAAACAAAACTCAGAAGCCACTGTTCTGGGTGTCAGTTTTCAGCTCCCACTTGGCACTCTCAAACCAGACTAAGTGGGCACCGGTGCCGCTAAGCGTCTGGGAAACATCCTGCGAGAGGTGGATCTCCAGGAGGGACCCTGAAATTTAAGGCCTCAGGACCCTGAACCACTGTACAGGCAATTTTCCAGGGAGAAAAAACTCAGAAGCCACTGTTCTGGGTTTCAGTTTTCAGGACCCGCTTGGCACTCTCAAACCAGACCAAGTTGGCACGGGTGACACTTTGCGTCTGGGAGGCATCCTGCTAGGGGCCGAATTCCAAGAGGCACCCGGCAATTTAAGGCCTCAGGCCCCTGAACCACTCTACAGGCCTTTTCCTTGGGAAAGAAAACTCACAAGCCACTGTTCTGGGTGTCAGTTTGCAGGACCCACTAGGCACTCTCAAACCAGACCAAGTTGGCACTGGTGCCACCTTGCATCTGGGAGGCATCCTGTGTGAGGCGGAATTCTAGGAGGCACCCGGCAATTTAATGCCGCAGGACCCTGAACCATTGTACAGGCTTTTTCCCTGGGAAACAAAACTCAGAAGCCACTGTTCTTGGTGTCAGTTTGCAGGACCCACTTGGCATTCTCAAACCAGACGAAGTTGGCACTGGTGCGACTTAGTGTCTGGGAGGCATCCTTCGAGAGGCCGAATTCCAGGAGGAACTTGGCCATTTAAGGCCTCAGGCCCCTGAACCACTTTACAGGCTTTTTCCCTAGGAAACAAAACTCAGAAGACAATGTGCTTGGTGTCAGTTTTCAGGACCCACTTGACACTCTCAAACCAGACTAAGTGGGCAATGGTGCCGCATAGCGTCTGGGAAAAATACTGCAAGAGGCGGATCTGCAGGAGGCACCCGGCAATTTAAGGCCTCAGGACCCTGAACCACTCTACAGGCTATTTCCCTTGGAAACAAAACTCACAAACCACTGTTCTGGGTGTCAGTTTTCAGGACCCACTTGACACTCCCAAACCAGACCAAGTTGGCACTTGTGCCACATTGCGTCTGGGAGGCATCCAGCGAGAGGCGGAATTCCAGGAGGCACCCTGAAATTTAAGGCCTCAGGACCCTGAACCACTGTACAGGCTTTTTCCCTGGGAGCCAAAACTCAGTAGCCACAGTTCTGGGTGTCAGTTTGCAGAACCCACTTGGCACTCTCAAACCAGCCCAAGTTGGCACTGCAGCCACCTTGCGTCTGAGAGGCATCCTTCGAGAGGCGGAATTCCAGGAATCACCCGGCCATTTAAGGCCTCAGGCCCCTGAAACATTCTAGAGGCTTTTTCCCTGAGAGACAAAACTCACAAGCCACTGTTCTGGGTGTCAATTTTCAGGACCCACTTGGCACTCTCAAACAAGACCAAGTTGGCACTGCTGCAACCCTTCCTCTGAAACGCATCCTGCGAGACGCGGAATTCCAGGAGGCACCTGGCCATTTAAGGCCTCAGGACCCTGAACCATTGTACAGGCTTTTTCCCTGGGAAACAAATCTCAGCAGCCACTGTTCTTGGTGTCAGTTTGCAGGACCCACTTGGCACTCTCAAACCAGACCAAGTTGGCACTGGTGCCGCTAAGCGTCTGGGGAACATCCTGCGAGAGGTGGATCTCCAGGAGGGACCCTGAAATTTAAGGCCTCAGGACCCTGAACCACTGTACAGGCTATTGCCCAGAGAAAGAAAACTCACAAGCCACTGTTCTGGGTGTCAGTTTGCAGGACCCGCTTGCACTCTTAAACCAGACCAAGTTGGCACGGGTGCCACTTTGCGTCTGGGAGGCATCCTTCTAGGGGCCGAATTCCAAGAGGGACCCGGCAATTTAAGGCCGCAGGACCCTGAACCACTCTAAAGGGTATTTCCCTGGGAAACAAAACTCACAAGCCACTGTTCTGGGTGTCATTTTTCAGGACCCACTAGGAACTCTCAAACCAGACCAAGTTGGCACTGGTGCCACCTTGCATCTAGGGGGCATCCTGTGTGAGGCGAAATTCTAGGAGGCACCCGGCAATTTAAGGCCGCAGGACCCTGAACCACTCTACAGTGTTTTTCCCTGGGAAACAAAACTCAGAAGCCACTGTTCTGGGTTTCAGTTTTCAGGACCCACTTGGCACTCTCAAACGAGACCATGTTGGCACTTGTGACAGCTTGCGTCTGCGAGGCATCCTGCGAGAGGCCGAATTCCAGGAGGAACCCTGAAATTTAACACGGCAGGACCCTGAACCACTCTACAGGGTATTTCCCTGGGAAACAAAACTCAGAAGCCACTGTTCTGGGTATCAGTTTGGAGACCCACTTGGCACTCTCAAATCATACCAAGTTGGCACTGGTGCCACTTTGCGTCTGGGAGGCATCCTGCAAGAGTTGGAATTCACCTAGGCACCCTGAAATTTAAGGCCTCAGGATCCTGAACCACTCTACAGGCCTTTTCCCTGGGAAACAAAACTCAGAAGCCACTGTTCTGGGTGTCAGTTTTCAGCACCCACTTGGCACTCTCAAACCAGACTAAGTGGGCACCGGTGCCGCATAGCATCTGGGAAAAATCCTGCAAGAGGCGGATCTCCAGGAGGGACCCTGAAATTTAAGGCCTCAGGACCCTGAACCACTGTACAGGCTATTTTCCAGGGAGAAAAATCTCAGAAGCCACTGTTCTGGGTTTCAGTTTTCAGGACCCGCTTGGCACTCTCAAACCAGACCAAGTTGGCACGGGTGACACTTTGCGTCTGGGAGGCATCCTGCTAGGGGCCGAATTCCAAGAGGCACCCGGCAATTTAAGGCCTCAGGACCCTGAACCACTTTACAGGCTTTTTCCCTAGGAAACAAAACTCAGAAGACAATGTGCTTGGTGTCAGTTTTCAGGACCCACTTGACACTCTCAAACCAGACTAAGTGGGCAATGGTGCCGCATAGCGTCTGGGAAAAATACTGCAAGAGGCGGATCTGCAGGAGGCACCCGGCAATTTAAGGCCTCAGGACCCTGAACCACTCTACAGGCTATTTCCCTTGGAAACAAAACTCACAAACCACTGTTCTGGGTGTCAGTTTTCAGGACCCACTTGACACTCCCAAACCAGACCAAGTTGGCACTTGTGCCACATTGCGTCTGGGAGGCATCCAGCGAGAGGCGGAATTCCAGGAGGCACCCTGAAATTTAAGGCCTCAGGACCCTGAACCACTGTACAGGCTTTTTCCCTGGGAGCCAAAACTCAGTAGCCACAGTTCTGGGTGTCAGTTTGCAGAACCCACTTGGCACTCTCAAACCAGCCCAAGTTGGCACTGCAGCCACCTTGCGTCTGAGAGGCATCCTTCGAGAGGCGGAATTCCAGGAATCACCCGGCCATTTAAGGCCTCAGGCCCCTGAAACATTCTAGAGGCTTTTTCCCTGAGAGACAAAACTCACAAGCCACTGTTCTGGGTGTCAATTTTCAGGACCCACTTGGCACTCTCAAACAAGACCAAGTTGGCACTGCTGCAACCCTTCCTCTGAAACGCATCCTGCGAGACGCGGAATTCCAGGAGGCACCTGGCCATTTAAGGCCTCAGGACCCTGAACCATTGTACAGGCTTTTTCCCTGGGAAACAAATCTCAGCAGCCACTGTTCTTGGTGTCAGTTTGCAGGACCCACTTGGCACTCTCAAACCAGACCAAGTTGGCACTGGTGCCGCTAAGCGTCTGGGGAACATCCTGCGAGAGGTGGATCTCCAGGAGGGACCCTGAAATTTAAGGCCTCAGGACCCTGAACCACTGTACAGGCTATTGCCCAGAGAAAGAAAACTCACAAGCCACTGTTCTGGGTGTCAGTTTGCAGGACCCGCTTGCACTCTTAAACCAGACCAAGTTGGCACGGGTGCCACTTTGCGTCTGGGAGGCATCCTTCTAGGGGCCGAATTCCAAGAGGGACCCGGCAATTTAAGGCCGCAGGACCCTGAACCACTCTAAAGGGTATTTCCCTGGGAAACAAAACTCACAAGCCACTGTTCTGGGTGTCATTTTTCAGGACCCACTAGGAACTCTCAAACCAGACCAAGTTGGCACTGGTGCCACCTTGCATCTAGGGGGCATCCTGTGTGAGGCGAAATTCTAGGAGGCACCCGGCAATTTAAGGCCGCAGGACCCTGAACCACTCTACAGTGTTTTTCCCTGGGAAACAAAACTCAGAAGCCACTGTTCTGGGTTTCAGTTTTCAGGACCCACTTGGCACTCTCAAACGAGACCATGTTGGCACTTGTGACAGCTTGCGTCTGCGAGGCATCCTGCGAGAGGCCGAATTCCAGGAGGAACCCTGAAATTTAACACGGCAGGACCCTGAACCACTCTACAGGGTATTTCCCTGGGAAACAAAACTCAGAAGCCACTGTTCTGGGTATCAGTTTGGAGACCCACTTGGCACTCTCAAATCATACCAAGTTGGCACTGGTGCCACTTTGCGTCTGGGAGGCATCCTGCAAGAGTTGGAATTCACCTAGGCACCCTGAAATTTAAGGCCTCAGGATCCTGAACCACTCTACAGGCCTTTTCCCTGGGAAACAAAACTCAGAAGCCACTGTTCTGGGTGTCAGTTTTCAGCACCCACTTGGCACTCTCAAACCAGACTAAGTGGGCACCGGTGCCGCATAGCATCTGGGAAAAATCCTGCAAGAGGCGGATCTCCAGGAGGGACCCTGAAATTTAAGGCCTCAGGACCCTGAACCACTGTACAGGCTATTTTCCAGGGAGAAAAATCTCAGAAGCCACTGTTCTGGGTTTCAGTTTTCAGGACCCGCTTGGCACTCTCAAACCAGACCAAGTTGGCACGGGTGACACTTTGCGTCTGGGAGGCATCCTGCTAGGGGCCGAATTCCAAGAGGCACCCGGCAATTTAAGGCCTCAGGACCCTGAACCACTCTACAGGCCTTTTCCTTGGGAAAGAAAACTCACAAGCCACTGTTCTGGGTGTCAGTTTTCAGGACCCACTAGGCACTCTCAAACCAGACCAAATTGGCACTGGTGCCACCTTGCATCTGGGAGGCATCCTGTGTGAGGCGGAATTCTAGGAGGCACCCGGCAATTTAACGCCGCAGGACCCTGAACCATTGTACAGGCTTTTTCCCTGGGAAACAAAACTCAGAAGCCACTGTTCTTGGTGTCAGTTTGCAGGACCCACTTGGCATTCTCAAACCAGACGAAGTTGGCACTGGTGCCACTATGTGTCTGGGAGGCATCCTTCGAGAGACCGAATTCCAGGAGGAACCTGGACATTTAAGGCCTCAGGACCCTGAACCACTTTACAGGCTTTTTCCCTGGGAAACAAAACTCAGAAGACAATGTTCTTGGTGTCAGTTTTCAGGACCCACTTGACACTCTCAAACCAGACTAAATGGGCAATGGTGCCGCATAGCGTCTGGGAAAAATCCTGCAAGAGGCGGAATTCCAGGAAGCACACGGCAATTTAAGGCCTCAGGACCCCGAACCATTGTACAGGCTTTTTCCCTGGGATACAAAACTCACAAACCACTGTTCTGGGTGTCAGTTTTCAGGACCCACTAGGCACTCTCAAACCAGACCAAGTTGGCACTGGTGTCACATTGCGTCTGGGGGGCATCCTGCGAGAGGCCGAATTCAAGAAGGCACCTGGCCATTTAAAGTTTCAGGCCCCTGAACCAGTGTACAGGCCTTTTCCCTGGGAAACAAAACTCACAAGCCACTGTTCTGGGTGTCAATTTTCAGGACCCACTTGGCACTCTCAAACCAGACCAAGTTGGCACTGCTGCCACCCTTCCTCTGAAACGCATCCTGCGAGACGCGGAATTCTAGGAGGCACCTGGCCATTTATGGCCTCAGGACCCTTAACCACTCTACAGGCTTTTTCCCTGGGAAAAAAAATTCAGAAGCCACTGTTCTGGGTGTCAGTTTGCAGGACCCACTCTGCACTGTCAAACCAGACCAAGAATGCATTGGTGCCAGCTTGTGTTTGGGAGGCATCCTGCGAGAGGCGGAATTCACCTAGGCACCCTGAAATTTAAGGCCTCAGGATCCTGGACCATCGTACAGGCTTTTTCCCTGGGAAACAAAACTCAGAAGCCACTGTTCTGGGTGTCAGTTTTCAGCACCCACTTGGCACTCTCAAACCAGACTAAGTGGGCACCGGTGCCGCTAAGCGTCTGGGAAACATCCTGCGAGAGGCAGATCTCCAGGAGGGACCCTGAAATTTAAGGCCTCAGGACCCTGAACCACTGTACAGGCTTTTTCCCTGGGAGCCAAAACTCAGTAGCCACAGTTCTGGGTGTCTGTTTGCAGAACCCACTTGGCACTCTCAAACCAGCCCAAGTTGGCACTGGTGCCACCTTGCATCTGGGAGGCATCCTTCGAGAGGCGGAATTCTAGGAGGCACCCGGCAATTTAACGCCGCAGGACCCTGAACCATTGTACAGGCTTTTTCCCTGAGAGACAAAACTCACAAGCCACTGTTCTGGGTGTCAATTTTCAGGACCCACTTGGCACTCTCAAACAAGACCAAGTTGGCACTGCTGCCACCCTTCCTCTGAAACGCATCCTGCGAGACGCGGAATTCCAGGAGGCACCTGGCCATTTAAGGCCTCAGGACCCTGAACCATTGTACAGGCTTTTTCCCTGGGAAACAAATCTCAGCAGCCACTGTTCTTGGTGTCAGTTTGCAGGACCCACTTGGCACTCTCAAACCAGACCAAGTTGGCACTGGTGCCGCTAAGCGTCTGGGGAACATCCTGCGAGAGGTGGATCTCCAGGAGGGACCCTGAAATTTAAGGCCTCAGGACCCTGAACCACTGTACAGGCTATTGCCCAGAGAAAGAAAACTCACAAGCCACTGTTCTGGGTGTCAGTTTGCAGGACCCGCTTGCACTCTTAAACCAGACCAAGTTGGCACGGGTGCCACTTTGCGTCTGGGAGGCATCCTGCTAGGGGCCGAATTCTAAGAGGGACCCGGCAATTTATGGCCGAGGACCCTGAACCACTCTAAAGGGTATTTCCCTGGGAAACAAAACTCACAAGCCACTGTTCTGGGTGTCATTTTTCAGGACCCACTAGGAACTCTCAAACCAGACCAAGTTGGCACTGGTGCCACCTTGCATCTAGGGGGCATCCTGTGTGAGGCGAAATTCTAGGAGGCACCCGGCAATTTAAGGCCGCAGGACCCTGAACCACTGTACAGTGTTTTTCCCTGGGAAACAAAACTCAGAAGCCACTGTTCTGGGTTTCAGTTTTCAGGACCCACTTGGCACTCTCAAACGAGACCATGTTGGCACTTGTGACAGCTTGCCTCTGGGAGGCATCCTGCGAGAGGCCGAATTCCAGGAGGCACCCTGAAATTTAACGCGGCAGGACCCTGAACCACTCTACAGGGTATTTCCCTGGGAAACAAAACTCAGAAGCCACTGTTCTGGGTGTCAGTTTGGAGGACCCACTTGACACTCTCAAACCAGACTAAGTGGGCAATGGTGCCGCATAGCATCTGGGAAAAATCCTGCAAGAGGCGGATCTCCAGGAGGCACCCGGCAATTTAAGGCCGCAGGGCCCCGAACCATTGTACAGGCTTTTTCCCTGGGAAACAAAACTCAAAAACCACTGTTCTGGGTGTCAATTTTCAGGACCCACTTGGCACTCTCAAACCAGACCAAGTTGGCACGGGTGCCACATTGCGTCTGGGAGGCATCCCGCGAGAGGCGGAATTCCAGAAGGCTCCCTGAAATTTAAGGCCTCAGGACCCTGAACCACTGTACAGGCTTTTTCCCTGGGAAACAAAACTCAGAAGCCACTGTTCTGGGTGTCAGTTTTCAGCACCCACTTGGCACTCTCAAACCAGACATAGTTGGCACTGCAGCCACCTTGCATCTGAGAGGCATCCTGTGTGAGGCAGAATTCTAGGAGACACCCGGCAATATAAGGCCGCAGGACCCTGAACCATTGTACAGGCTTTTTCCCTGGGAAACAAAACTCACAGGCCACTGTTCTGGGTGTCAGTTTGCAGGACCCACTTGGCATTGTCAAACGAGACGAAGTTGGCACTGGTGCGACTTAGTGTCTGGGAGGCATCCTGCGAGAGGCCGAATTCCAGGAGGAACCTGGCCATTTAAGGCCTCAAACCCCTGAACCACTTTACAGGCTTTTTCCCTGGGAAAAAAAACTCAGAAGCCACTGTTCTGGGTGTCAGTTTGCAGGACCCACTCTGCACTGTCAAACCAGACCTAGAATGCATTGGTGCCAGCTTGTGTTTGGGAGGGATCCTGCGAGAGGCGGAATTCACCTAGGCACCCTGAAATTTAAGGCCTCAGGATCCTGAACCACTCTCCAGGCCTTTTCCCTGGGAAAGAAAACTCACAAGCCACTGTTCTGGGTGTCAGTTTTCAGGACCCACTAGGCACTCTCAAAGAAGACCAAGTTGGCACTGGTGCCACCTTGCATCTGGGAGGCATCCTGTGTGAGGCGGAATTCTAGGAGGCACCCGGCAATTTAACGCCGCAGGACCCTGAACCATTGTACAGGCTTTTTCCCTGGGAAACAAAACGCAGAAGCCACTGTTCTTGGTGTCAGTTTGCAGGACCCACTTGGCATTCTCAAACCAGACGAAGTTGGCACTGGTGCCACTATGTGTCTGGGAGGCATCCTGCTAGGGGCCGAATTCCAGGAGGAACTTGGCCATTTAAGGCCTCAGGACCCTGAACCACTTTACAGGCTTTTTCCCTGGGAAGCAAAACTCAGAAGACAATGTTCTTGGTGTCAGTTTTCAGGACCCACTTGACACTCTCAAACCAGACTAAGTGGGCAATGGTGCCGCATAGCGTCTGGGAAAAATACTGCAAGAGGCGGATCTCCTGGAGGCACCCGGCAATTTAAGGCTTTAGGACCCTGAACCACTCTACAGGCTATTTTCCAGGGAGAAAAAACTCAGAAGCCACTGTTCTGGGTGTCAGTTTTCAGCACCCACTTGGCACTCTCAAAGAAGACTAAGTGGGCACCGGTGCCGCTAAGCGTCTGGGGAACATCCTGCGAGAGGTGGATCTCCAGGAGGGACCCTGAAATTTAAGGCCTCAGGACCCTGAACCACTGTACAGGCTATTGCCCAGAGAAAGAAAACTCACAAGCCACTGTTCTGGGTGTCAGTTTGCAGGACCCGCTTGCACTCTTAAACCAGACCAAGTTGGCACGAGTGCCACTTTGCGTCTGGGAGGCATCCTGCTAGGGGCCGAATTCCAAGAGGGCCCCGGCAATTTATGGCCGCAGGACCCTGAACCACTCTAAAGGGTATTTCCCTGGGAAACAAAACTCACAAGCCACTGTTCTGGGTGTCATTTTTCAGGACCCACTAGGAACTCTCAAACCAGACCAAGTTGGCACTGGTGCCACCTTGCATCTAGGGGGCATCCTGTGTGAGGCGAAATTCTAGGAGGCACCCGGCAATTTAAGGCCGCAGGACCCTGAACCACTCTACAGGGTATTTCCCTGGGAAACAAAACTCAGAAGCCACTGTTCTGGATGTCAGTTTTCAGGACCCACTAGGCACTCTCAAACGAGAACATGTTGGCACTTGTGACAGCTTGCGTCTGCGAGGCATCCTGCAAGAGGCCAAATTCCAGGAGGCACCCTGAAATTTAACGCGGCAGGACCCTGAACCACTCTACAGGGTATTCCCCTGGGAAACAAAACTCAGAAGCCACTGTTCTGGGTATCAGTTTGCAGGACCCACTAGGCACTCTCAAACAAGACCAAGTTGGCACGGGTGCCACCTTGCGTCTGGGAGGCATCCTGAGAAAGGCGGAATTCGACGAGGCACCTGGCCATTTAAGGCCTCAGGACCCTGAACCACTGTACAGTGTTTTTCCCTGGGAAACAAAACTCAGAAGCCACTGTTCTGGGTTTCAGTTTTCAGGACCCACTTGGCACTCTCAAACGAGACCATGTTGGCACTTGTGACAGCTTGCCTCTGGGAGGCATCCTGCGAGAGGCCGAATTCCAGGAGGCACCCTGAAATTTAACGCGGCAGGACCCTGAACCACTCTACAGGGTATTTCCCTGGGAAGCAAAACTCAGAAGCCACTGTTCTGGGTGTCAGTTTGGAGGACCCACTTGACACTCTCAAACCAGACTAAGTGGGCAATGGTGCCGCATAGCATCTGGGAAAAATCCTGCAAGAGGCGGATCTCCAGGAGGCACCCGGCAATTTAAGGCCGCAGGGCCCCGAACCATTGTACAGGCTTTTTCCCTGGGAAACAAAACTCAAAAACCACTGTTCTGGGTGTCAATTTTCAGGACCCACTTGGCACTCTCAAACCAGACCAAGTTGGCACGGGTGCCACATTGCGTTGGGAGGCATCCCGCGAGAGACGGAATTCCAGGAGGCACCCTGAAATTTAAGGCCTCAGGACCCTGAACCACTGTACTGGCTTTTTCCCTGGGAAACAAAACTCAGAAGCCACTGTTCTGGGTGTCAGTTTTCAGCACCCACTTGGAACTCTCAAACCAGCCCAAGTTGGCACTGCAGCCACCTTGCATCTGAGAGGCATCCTGTGTGAGGCAGAATTCTAGGAGACACCCGGCAATATAAGGCCGCAGGACCCTGAACCATTGTACAGGCTTTTTCCCTGGGAAACAAAACTCACAGGCCACTGTTCTGGGTGTCAGTTTGCAGGACCCACTTGGCATTGTCAAACGAGACGAAGTTGGCACTGGTGCGACTTAGTGTCTGGGAGGCATCCTGCGAGAGGCCGAATTCCAGGAGGCACCTGGCCATTTAAGGCCTCAGGACCCTGAACCACTTTACAGGCTTTTTCCCTGGGAAACAAAACTCAGAAGACAATGTTCTTGGTGTCAGTTTTCAGGACCCACTTGACACTCTCAAACCAGACTAAATGGGCAATGGTGCCGCATAGCGTCTTGGAAAAATCCTGCAAGAGGCGGATCTCCAGGAAGCACACGGCAATTTAAGGCCGCAGGAATCTGAACCATTGTACAGGCTTTTTCCCTGGGAAACAAAACTCACAAACCACTGTTCTGGGTGTCAGTTTTCAGGACCCACTAGGCACTCTCAAACAAGACCAAGTTGGCACTGGTGTCACATTGCGTCTGGGGGGCATCCTGTGTGAGGCGGAATTCTAGGAGGCACCCGGCAATTTAACGCCGCAGGACCCTGAACCATTGTACAGGCTTTTTCCCTGGGAAACAAAACTCAGAAGCCACTGTTCTTGGTGTCAGTTTTCAGGACCCACTTGGCATTCTCAAACCAGACGAAGTTGGCACTGGTGCCACTATGTGTCTGGGAGGCATCCTGCGAGAGGCCGAATTCCAGGAGGAACTTGGCCATTTAAGGCCTCAGGACCCTGAACCACTTAACAGGCTTTTTCCCTGGGAAGCAAAACTCAGAAGACAATGTTCTTGGTGTCAGTTTTCAGGGCCCACTTGACACTCTCAAACCAGACTAAGTGGGCAATGGTGCCGCATAGCGTCTGGGAAAAATACTGCAAGAGGCGGATCTCCTGGAGGCACCCGGCAATTTAAGGCCTCAGGACCCTGAACCACTCTACAGGGTATTTCCCTGGGAAACAAAACTTACAAACCACTGTTCTGGGTGTCAGTTTTCAGGACCCACTTGACACTCCCAAACCAGACCAAGTTGGCACTTGTGCCACATTGCGTCTGGGAGGCATCCAGCGAGAGGCGGAATTCCAGGAGGCACCCTGAAATTTAAGGCCTCAGGACCCTGAACCACTGTACAGGCTTTTTCCCTGGGAGCCAAAACTCAGAAGCCACAGTTCTGGGTGTCAGTTTGCAGAACCCACTTGGCACTCTCAAACCAGCCCAAGTTGGCACTGCAGCCACCTTGCGTCTGAGAGGCATCCTTCGAGAGGCGGAATTCCAGGAATCACCTGGCCATTTAAGGCCTCAGGCCCCTGAAACATTCTAGAGGCTTTTTCCCTGGGAGAGTAAACTCACAAGCCACTGTTCTGGGTGTCAATTTTCAGGACCCACTTGGCACTCTCAAACAAGACCAAGTTGGCACTGCTGCCACCCTTCGTCTGAAACGCATCTTGCGAGACGCGGAATTCCAGGAGGCACCTGGCCATTTAAGGCCTCAGGACCCTGAACCATTGTACAGGCTTTTTCCCTGGGAAACAAATCTCAGCAGCCACTGTTCTTGGTGTCAGTTTGCAGGACCCACTTGGCACTCTCAAACCAGACCAAGTTGGCACTGGTGCCGCTAAGCGTCTGGGGAACATCCTGCGCGAGGTGGATCTCCAGGAGGGACCCTGTAATTTAAGGCCTCAGGATCCTGAACCACTGTACAGGCTATTGCCCAGAGAAAAAAAACTCACAAGCCACTGTTCTGGGTGTCAGTTTGCAGGACCCGCTTGCACTCTTAAACCAGACCAAGTTGGCACGGGTGCCACTTTGCGTCTGGAAGGCATCCTGCAAGGGGCCGAATTCCAAGAGGGACCCGACAATTTAAGGCCTCAGGACCCTGAACCACTCTACAGGCCTTTTCTCTGGGAAACAAAATTCAAAAGCCACTGTTCTGGGTGTCAGTTTGCAGGACCCACTAGGCACTCTCAAAACAGACCAAGTTGGCACTGGTGCCACCTTGCATCTGGGAGGCATCCTGTGTGAGGCGGAATTCAAGGAAGCACCCGGAAATTTTAGGCCGCAGGACCCTGAACCATTGTACAGGCTTTTTCCCTGGTAAACAAAACTCAGAAGTTCTTAGTATCAGTTTGCAGGACCCACTAGGCACTCTCAAACCAGACCAAGTTGGCACGGGTGCCACCTTGCGTCTGGGAGGCATCCTGAGAAAGGCGGAATTCGACGAGGCACCTGGCCATTTAAGGCCTCAGGACCCTGAACCACTGTACAGTGTTTTTCCCTGGGAAACAAAACTCAGAAGCCACTGTTCTGGGTTTCAGTTTTCAGGACCCACTTGGCACTCTCAAACGAGACCATGTTGGCACTTGTGACAGCTTGCCTCTGGGAGGCATCCTGCGAGAGGCCGAATTCCAGGAGGCACCCTGAAATTTAACGCGGCAGGACCCTGAACCACTCTACAGGGTATTTCCCTGGGAAACAAAACTCAGAAGCCACTGTTCTGGGTGTCAGTTTGGAGGACCCACTTGACACTCTCAAACCAGACTAAGTGGGCAATGGTGCCGCATAGCATCTGGGAAAAATCCTGCAAGAGGCAGATCTCCAGGAGGCACCCGGCAATTTAAGGCCGCAGGGCCCCGAACCATTGTACAGGCTTTTTCCCTGGGAAACAAAACTCAGAAGCCACTGTTCTGGGTGTCAGTTTTCAGCACCCACTTGGCACTCTCAAACCAGACCAAGTTGGCACTGCAGCCACCTTGCTTCTGGAAGGCATCCTGTGTGAGGCAGAATTTAAGGAGACACCCGGCAATATAAGGCCGCAGGACCCTGAACCATTGTACAGGCTTTTTCCCTGGGAAACAAAACTCAGAAGCCACTGTTCTGGGTGTCAGTTTGCAGGACCCACTTGGCATTGTCAAACCAGACCAAGTTGGCACTGGTGCGACTTAGTGTCTGGGAGGCATCCTGCGAGAGGCCGAATTCCAGGAGTAACTTGGCCATTTAAGGCCTCAGGCCCCTGAACCATTGTACAGGCTTTTTCCCTGGGAAACAAAACTCAGAAGACAATGTTCTTGGTGTCAGTTTTCAGGACCCACTTGACACTCTCAAACCAGACTAAGTGGGCAATGGTGCCGCATAGCATCTGCGAAAAATCCTGCAAGAGGCGGATCTCCAGGAGGCACCCGACAATTTAAGGCCTCAGGACCCCGAACCATTGTACAGGCTTTTTCCCTGGGAAACAAAACTCACAAACCACTGTTCTGGGTGTCAGTTTTCAGGACCCACTAGGCACTCTCAAACACGACCAAGTTGGCACTGGTTCCGCTAAGTGTCTGGGGAACATCCTGCGAGAGGCCGAATTCAAGAAGGCACCTGGCCATTTAAAGTTTCAGGCCCCTGAACCAGTGTACAGGCCTTTTCCCTGGGAAACAAAACTCACAAGCCACTGTTCTGGGTGTCAATTTTCAGGACCCACTTGGCACTCTCAAACCAGACCAAGTTGGCACTGCTGCCACCCTTCCTCTGAAACGCATCCTGCGAGACGCGGAATTCCAGGAGGCACCTGGCCATTTATGGCCTCAAGACCCTGAACCACTGTACAGGCTTTTTCCCTGGGAAAAAAAACTCAGAAGCCACTGTTCTGGGTGTCAGTTTGCAGGACCCACTCTGCACTGTCAAACCAGACCAAGAATGCATTGGTGCCAGCTTGTGTTTGGGAGGCATCCTGCGAGAGGCGGAATTCACCTAGGCACCCTGAAATTTAAGGCCTCAGGATCCTGAACCACCGTACAGGCTTTTTCCCTGGGAAACAAAACTCAGAAGCCACTGTTCTGGGTGTCAGTTTTCAGCACCCACTTGGCATTGTCAAACCAGACCAAGTTGGCACTGGTGCGACTTAGTGTCTGGGAGGCATCCTGCGAGAGGCCGAATTCCAGGAGGAACTTGGCCATTTAAGGCCTCAGGACCCTGAACCACTTTACAGGCTTTTTCCCTGGGAAGCAAAACTCAGAAGACAATGTTCTTGGTGTCAGTTTTCAGGACCCACTTGACACTCTCAAACCAGACTAAGTGGGCAATGGTGCCGCATAGCATCTGGGAAAAATCCTGCAAGAGGCGGATCTCCAGGAGGCACCCGACAATTTAAGGCCTCAGGACCCCGAACCATTGTACAGGCTTTTTCCCTGGGAAACAAAACTCACAAACCACTGTTCTGGGTGTCAATTTTCAGGACCCACTTGACACTCCCAAACCAGACTAAGTTGGCACGGGTGCCACATTGCGTCTGGGAGGCATCCTGCGAGAGGCGGAATTCCAGGAGGCACCCTGAAATTTAAGGCTTCAGTTCCCTGAACCACTGTACAGGCTTTTCCCCTGGGAAACAAAACTCAGAAGCCGCTGTTCTGGGTGTCAGTTTTCAGGACTCACTTGGCACTCTCAAACCAGACCAAGTTGGCAGTGGTGCCACCTTGCATCTGGGAGGCATCCTGTGTGAGGCAGAATTCTAGGAGACACCCGGCAATATAAGGCCGCAGGACACTGAACCATTGTACAGGCTTTTTCCCTGGGAAACAAAACTCAGAAGACAATGTTCTTGGTGTCAGTTTTCAGGACCCACTTGACACTCTCAAACCAGACGAAGTGGGCAATGGTGCCGCATAGCGTCTGGGAAAAATCCTGCAGGAGGCGGATCTCCTGGAGGCACCCGGCAATTTAAGGCCTCAGGACCCTGAACCACTGTACAGGCTTTTTCCCTGGGAGCCAAAACTCAGAAGCCACAGTTCTGGGTGTCTGTTTGCAGAACCCACTTGGCACTCTCAAACCAGCCCAAGTTGGCACTGCAGCCACCTTGCGTCTGAGAGGCATCCTTCGAGAGGCGGAATTCCAAGAATCACCCGGCCATTTAAGGCCTCAGGCCCCTGAAACATTCTAGAGGCTTTTTCCCTGAGAGACAAAACTCACAAGCCACCGTTCTGGGTGTCAATTTTCAGGACCCACTTGGCACTCTCAAACAAGACCAAGTTGGCACTGCTGCCACCCTTCGTCTGAAACGCATCCTGCGAAACGCGGAATTCCAGGAGGCACCTGGCCATTTAAGGCCTCAGGACCCTGAACCATTCTACAGGCTTTTTCCCTGGGAAACAAATCTCAGCAGCCACTGTTCTTGGTGTCAGTTTGCGGGACCCACTTGGCACTCTCAAACAAGACCAAGTTGGCACTGGTGCCGCTAAGCGTCTGGGGAACATCCTGCGAGAGGTGGATCTCCAGGAGGGACCCTGAAATTTAAGGCCTCAGGACCCTGAACAACTGTACAGGCTTTTTCCCTGGGAGCCAAAACTCAGAAGCCACAGTTCTGGGTGTCTGTTTGCAGAACCCACTTGGCACTCCCAAACCAGCCCAAGTTGGCACTGCAGCCACCTTGCGTCTGAGAGGCATCCTTCAAGAGGCGGAATTCCAAGAATCACCCGGCCATTTAAGGCCTCAGGACCCTGAACCATTGTACAGGCTTTTTCCCTGGGAAACAAATCTCAGCAGCCACTGTTCTTGGTGTCAGTTTGCAGGACCCACTTGGCACTCTCAAACCAGACCAAGTTGGCACTGGTGCTGCTAAGCGTCTGGGGAACATCCTGCGAGAGGCCGAATTCCAGGAGGCACCCTGAAATTTAAGGCCTCAGGACCCTGAACCACTGTACAGGCTATTGCCCAGAGAAAGAAAACTCACAAGCCACTGTTCTTAGTGTCAGTTTGCAGGACCCACTTGGCACTCTCAAACCAGACCAAGTTGGCACGGGTGCCACCTTGCGTCTGGGAGGCATCCTGAGAAAGGCGGAATTCGACGAGGCACCTGGCCATTTAAGGCCTCAGGACCCTGAACCACTGTACAGTGTTTTTCCCTGGGAAACAAAACTCAGAAGCCACTGTTCTGGGTGTCAGTTTTCAGGACCCACTTGGCACTCTCAAACGAGACCATGTTGGCACTTGTGACAGCTTGCGTCTGGGAGGCATCCTGCGAGAGGCCGAATTCCAGGAGGCACCCTGAAATTTATCGCGGCAGGACCCTGAACCACTCTACAGGGTATTTCCCTGGGAAACAAAACTCAGAAGCCACTGTTCTGGGTGTCAGTTTGGAGGACCCACTTGACACTCTCAAACCAGACTAAGTGGGCAATGTTGCCGCATGGCATCTGGGAAAAATCCTGCAAGAGGCGGATCTCCAGGAGGCACCCGGCAATTTAAGGCCGCAGGGCCCCGAACCATTTTACAGGCTTTTTCCCTGGGAAACAAAACTCAGAAGCCACTGTTCTGGGTGTCAGTTTTCAGGACCCACTTGACACTCCCAAACCAGACCAAGTTGGCACGGGTGCCACCTTGCGTCTGGGAGGCATCCTGCGAGAGGCCGAATTCGACGAGGCACCTGGCCATTTAAGGCCTCAGGACCCTGAACCACTGTACAGTGTTTATCCCTGGGAAACAAAACTCAGAAGCCACTGTTCTGGATGTCAGTTTTCAGGAACCACTTGACACTCTTAAACCAGACTAAATGGGCAATGGTGCGTCTGGGAAAAATCCTGCAAGAGGCGGAGCTCCAGGAGGCACCCGGAGATCTAAGGCCGCAGGAACCTGAACCATTTTACAGGCTTTTTCCCTGGGAAACAAAACTCAGAAGCCACTGTTCTGGGTGTCAGTTTTCCGGACCCACTTGGCACTCTCAAACCAGACCAAGTTGGCACTTGTGCCACTTTGCGTCTGGAAGGCATCCTGCCAGACGCGGAATTTCAGGAGGCACCTGGCCATTTAAGGCCTCAAGACCCTGAACCACTCTACAGGCTTTTTCCCAGGGAAACAAAACTCAGAAGCCACTGTTCTTGGTGTCAGTTTGCAGGACCCACTCTGCACTGTCAAACCAGACCGAGAATGCATTGGTGCCAGCTTGCGTTTGGGAGGCATCCTGCGAGAGGCGGAATTCAAGGAGGCACCCTGATATTTAAGGCCTCAGGATCCTGAATCACCGTACAGGCTTTTTCCCTGGGAAACAAAACTCAGAAGCAACTGTTCTGGGTGTCCGTTTTCAGGACCCACTTGACACTCCCAATCCAGACTAAGTTGGCACGGGTGCCACATTGCGTCTGGGAGGCATCCTGCGAGAGGCGGAATTCCAGGAGGCACCCTGAAATTTAAGGCTTCAGTTCCCTGAACCACTGTACAGGCTTTTCCCCTGGGAAACAAAACTCAGAAGCCGCTGTTCTGGGTGTCAGTTTTCAGGACTCACTTGGCACTCTCAAACCAGACCAAGTTGGCAGTGGTGCCACCTTGCATCTGGGAGGCATCCTGAGTGAGGCAGAATTCTAGGAGACACCCGGCAATATAAGGCCGCAGGACCCTGAACCATTGTACAGGCTTTTTCCCTGGGAAACAAAACTCAGAAGACAATGTTCTTGGTGTCAGTTTTCAGGACCCACTTGACACTCTCAAACCAGACGAAGTGGGCAATGGTGCCGCATAGCGTCTGGGAAAAATCCTGCAGGAGGCGGATCTCCTGGAGGCACCCGGCAATTTAAGGCCTCAGGACCCTGAACCACTGTACAGGCTTTTTCCCTGGGAGCCAAAACTCAGAAGCCACAGTTGGGTGTCTGTTTGCAGAACCCACTTGGCACTCCCAAACCAGCCCAAGTTGGCACTGCAGCCACCTTGCGTCTGAGAGGCATCCTTCAAGAGGCGGAATTCCAAGAATCACCCGGCCATTTAAGGCCTCAGGACCCTGAACCATTGTACAGGCTTTTTCCCTGGGAAACAAATCTCAGCAGCCACTGTTCTTGGTGTCAGTTTGCAGGACCCACTTGGCACTCTCAAACCAGACCAAGTTGGCACTGGTGCTGCTAAGCGTCTGGGGAACATCCTGCGAGAGGCCGAATTCCAGGAGGCACCCTGAAATTTAAGGCCTCAGGACCCTGAACCACCTTACAGGCTATTGCCCAGAGAAAGAAAACTCACAAGCCACTGTTCTTAGTGTCAGTTTGCAGGACCCACTTGGCACTCTCAAACCAGACCAAGTTGGCACGGGTGCCACCTTGCGTCTGGGAGGCATCCTGAGAAAGGCGGAATTCGACGAGGCACCTGGCCATTTAAGGCCTCAGGACCCTGAACCACTGTACAGTGTTTTTCCCTGGGAAACAAAACTCAGAAGCCACTGTTCTGGGTGTCAGTTTTCAGGACCCACTTGGCACTCTCAAACCAGACCAAGTTGGCACTTGTGACAGCTTGCGTCTGGGAGGCATCCTGCGAGAGGCCGAATTCCAGGAGGCACCCTGAAATTTATCGCGGCAGGACCCTGAACCACTCTACAGGGTATTTCCCTGGGAAACAAAACTCAGAAGCCACTGTTCTGGGTGTCAGTTTGGAGGACCCACTTGACACTCTCAAACCAGACTAAGTGGGCAATGTTGCCGCATGGCATCTGGGAAAAATCCTGCAAGAGGCGGATCTCCAGGAGGCACCCGGCAATTTAAGGCCGCAGGGCCCCGAACCATTTTACAGGCTTTTTCCCTGGGAAACAAAACTCAGAAGCCACTGTTCTGGGTGTCAGTTTTCAGGACCCACTTGACACTCCCAAACCAGACCAAGTTGGCACGGGTGCCACCTTGCGTCTGGGAGGCATCCTGCAAGAGGCCGAATTCGACGAGGCACCTGGCCATTTAAGGCCTCAGGACCCTGAACCACTGTACAGTGTTTATCCCTGGGAAACAAAACTCAGAAGCCACTGTTCTTGGTGTCAGTTTGCAGGACCCACTCTGCACTGTCAAACCAGACCGAGAATGCATTGGTGCCAGCTTGCGTTTGGGAGGCATCCTGCGAGAGGCGGAATTCAAGGAGGCACCCTGATATTTAAGGCCTCAGGATCCTGAATCACCGTACAGGCTTTTTCCCTGGGAAACAAAACTCAGAAGCAACTGTTCTGGGTGTCCGTTTTCAGCACCCATTTGGCACTCTCAAAGAAGACTAAGTGGGCACCGGTGCCGCTAAGCGTCTGGGAAACATCCTGCGAGAGGCGGATCTCCAGGAGGGACCCTGAAATTTAAGGCCTCAGGACCCTGAGCCACTCTACAGGGTATTTCCCTGGGAAACAAAACTCAGAAACCACTGTTCTGGGTGTCAGTTTTCAGGACCCACTTGACACTCTCAAACCAGACCAAGTTGGCACTGCTGCCACATTGCGTCTGGGAGGCATCCTGAGAGAGGCGGAATTCCACGAGACACCTGGCCATTTAAGACCTCAGGACGCTGAAGCACTGTACAGTGTTTTTCCCTGGGAAACAAAACTCAGAAGCCACTGTTCTGGATGTCAGTTTTCAGGAACCACTTGGCACTCTCAAACTTAACCATGTTGGCACTTGTTCCAGCTTGCGTCTGGGAAAAATCCTTTGAGAGGCGGAATTCAAGGAGGCACCTGGCCATTTAAGGCCTCAGGACCCTGAACCACTCTACAGGGTATTTCCCTGGGAAACAAAATTCAGAAACCACTGTTCTGGGTGTCAGCTTGGAAGACCCACTTGGCACTCTCAAACCAGACCAAGTTGGCACTGGTACCACTTTGCGTCTGGGAGGCATCCTGCGAGAGGCCGAATTCAAGAAGGCACCCGGCCATTTAAAGTTTCAGGCCCCAGAACCAGTGTACAGGCCATTTCCCTGGGAAACAAAACTCAGAAGCCACTGTTCTGGGTGTCAGTTTTCAGGACCCACTTGGCATTCTCAAACCAGACGAAGTTGGCACTGGTGCCACTCTGTGTCTGGGAGGCATCCTGCGAGAGGCCGAATTCCAGGAGGAACTTGGCCATTTAAGGCCTCAGGACCCTGAACCACTTTACAGGCTTTTTCCCTGGGAAACAAAACTCAGAAGACAATGTTCTTGGTGTCAGTTTTCAGGACCCACTTGACACTCTCAAACCAGACTAAATGGGCAATGGTGCCGCATAGCATCTGGGAAAAATCCTGCAAGAGGCGGATATGCAGGAGGCACCCGGCAATTTAAGGCCGCAGGACCCCGAACCATTGTACAGGCTTTTTCCCTGGGAAACAAAACTCACAAACCACTGATCTGGGTGTCAGTTTTCAGGACCCACTTGACACTCCCAAACCAGACCAAGTTGGCACTTGTGCCACATTGCGTCTGGGAGGCATCCAGCGAGAGGCGGAATTCCAGGAGGCACCCTGAAATTTAGGGCCTCAGGACCCTGAACCACTGTACAGGCTTTTTCCCTGGGAGCCAAAACTCAGAAGCCACAGTTCTGGGTGTCTGTTTGCAGAACCCACTTGGCACTCTCAAACCAGCCCAAGTTGGCACTGCAGCCACCTTGCGTCTGAGAGGCATCCTTCGAGAGGCGGAATTCCAAGAATCACCCGGCCATTTAAGGCCTCAGGCCCCTGAAACATTCTAGAGGATTTTTCCCTGACAGACAAAACTCACAAGCCACTGTTCTGGGTGTCAATTTTCAGGACCCACTTGGCACTCTCAAACAAGACCAAGTTGGCACTGCTGCCACCCTTCGTCTGAAACGCATCCTGCGAGACGCGGAATTCCAGGAGGCACCTGGCCATTTAAGGCCTCAGGACCCTGAACCATTGTACAGGCTTTTTCCCTGGGAAACAAATCTCAGCAGCTACTGTTCTTGGTGTCAGTTTGCAGGACCCACTTGGCACTCTCAAACCAGACCAAGTTGGCACTGGTGCCGCTAAGCGTCTGGGGAACATCCTGCGAGAGGTGGATCTCCAGGAGGGACCCTGAAATTTAAGGCCTCAGGACCCTGAACCACTGTACAGGCTTTTTCCCTGCAAAACAAAACTCAGAAGCCACTGTTCTGGGTGTCAGTTTGCAGGACCCGCTTGCACTCTTAAACCAGACCAAGTTGGCACGGGTGCCACTTTGCGTCTGGAAGGCATCCTGCAAGGGGCCGAATTCCAAGAGGGACCCGACAATTTAAGGCCTCAGGCCCCTGAACCACTCTACAGGCCTTTTCTCTGGGAAACAAAATTCAAAAGCCACTGTTCTGGGTGTCAGTTTGCAGGACCCACTAGGCACTCTCAAAACAGACCAAGTTGGCACTGGTGCCACCTTGCATCTGGGAGGCATCCTGTGTGAGGCGGAATTCAAGGAGGCACCCGGAAATTTTAGGCCGCAGGACCCTGAACCATTGTACAGGCTTTTTCCCTGGTAAACAAAACTCAGAAGTTCTTAGTATCAGTTTGCAGGACCCACTAGGCACTCTCAAACCAGACCAAGTTGGCACGGGTGCCACCTTGCGTCTGGGAGGCATCCTGAGAAAGGCGGAATTCGACGAGGCACCTGGCCATTTAAGGCCTCAGGACCCTGAACCACTGTACAGTGTTTTTCCCTGGGAAACAAAACTCAGAAGCCACTGTTCTGGGTTTCAGTTTTCAGGACCCACTTGGCACTCTCAAACGAGACCATGTTGGCACTTGTGACAGCTTGCCTCTGGGAGGCATCCTGCGAGAGGCCGAATTCCAGGAGGCACCCTGAAATTTAACGCGGCAGGACCCTGAACCACTCTACAGGCTTTTTCCCTGGGAAACAAAACTCAGAAGCCACTGTTCTGGGTGTCAGTTTGGAGGACCCACTTGACACTCTCAAACCAGACGAAGTGGGCAATGTTGCCGCATAGCATCTGGGAAAAATCCTGCAAGAGGCAGATCTCCAGGAGGCACCCGGCAATTTAAGGCCGCAGGGCCCCGAACCATTGTACAGGCTTTTTCCCTGGGAAACAAAACTCAGAAGCCACTGTTCTGGGTGTCAGTTTTCAGCACCCACTTGGCACTCTCAAACCAGACCAAGTTGGCACTGCAGCCACCTTGCATCTGGAAGGCATCCTGTGTGAGGCAGAATTTAAGGAGACACCCGGCAATATAAGGCCGCAGGACCCTGAACCATTGTACAGGCTTTTTCCCTGGGAAACAAAACTCACAAGCCACTGTTCTGGGTGTCAGTTTGCAGGACCCACTTGGCATTGTCAAACCAGACCAAGTTGGCACTGGTGCGACTTAGTGTCTGGGAGGCATCCTGCGAGAGGCCGAATTCCAGGAGTAACTTGGCCATTTAAGGCCTCAGGCCCCTGAACCATTGTACAGGCTTTTTCCCTGGGAAACAAAACTCAGAAGACAATGTTCTTGGTGTCAGTTTTCAGGACCCACTTGACACTCTCAAACCAGACTAAGTGGGCAATGGTGCCGCATAGCATCTGCGAAAAATCCTGCAAGAGGCGGATCTCCAGGAGGCACCCGACAATTTAAGGCCTCAGGACCCCGAACCATTGTACAGGCTTTTTCCCTGGGAAACAAAACTCACAAACCACTGTTCTGGGTGTCAGTTTTCAGGACCCACTAGGCACTCTCAAACACGACCAAGTTGGCACTGGTGTCACATTGCGTCTGGGAGGCATCCTGCGAGAGGCCGAATTCAAGAAGGCACCTGGCCATTTAAAGTTTCAGGCCCCTGAACCAGTGTACAGGCCTTTTCCCTGGGAAACAAAACTCACAAGCCACTGTTCTGGGTGTCAATTTTCAGGACCCACTTGGCACTCTCAAACCAGACCAAGTTGGCACTGCTGCCACCCTTCCTCTGAAACGCATCCTGCGAGACGCGGAATTCCAGGAGGCACCTGGCCATTTATGGCCTCAAGACCCTGAACCACTGTACAGGCTTTTTCCCTGGGAAAAAAAACTCAGAAGCCACTGTTCTGGGTGTCAGTTTGCAGGACCCACTCTGCACTGTCAAACCAGACCAAGAATGCATTGGTGCCAGCTTGTGTTTGGGAGGCATCCTGCGAGAGGCGGAATTCACCTAGGCACCCTGAAATTTAAGGCCTCAGGATCCTGAACCATTGTACAGGCTTTTTCCCTGGCAAACAAAACTCAGAAGCCACTGTTCTGGGTGTCAGTTTTCAGCACCCACTTGGCACTCTCAAACCAGACTAAGTGGGCACCGGTGCCGCTAAGCGTCTGGGAAACATCCTGCAAGAGGCAGATCTCCAGGAGGGACCCTGAAATTTAAGGCCTCAGGACCCTGAACCACTGTACAGGCTATTTTCCAGGGAGAAAAAACTCAGAAGCCACTGTTCTGGGTGTCAGTTTTCAGGACCCGCTTTGCACTCTCAAACCAGACCAAGTTGGCACGGGTGCCACTTTGCATCTGGGAGGCATCCTGCGAGAGGCCGAATTCCAAGAGGCACCCGGCAATTTAAGGCCTCAGGCCCCTGAACCACTCTACAGGCCTTTTCCTTGGGAAAGAAAACTCACAAGCCACTGTTCTGGGTGTCAGTTTTCAGGACCCACTTGACACTCTCAAACCAGACTAAGTGGGCAATGGTGCCGCATAGCATCTGGGAAAAATCCTGCAAGAGGTGGATCTCCAGGAGGCACCCGACAATTTAAGGCCTCAGGACCCCGAACCATTGTACAGGCTTTTTCCCTGGGAAACAAAACTCACAAACCACTGTTCTGGGTGTCAGTTTTCAGGACCCACTAGGCACTCTCAAACCAGACCAAGTTGGCACTGGTGTCACATTGCGTCTGGGAGGCATCCTGCGAGAGGCCGAATTCAAGAAGGCACCTGGCCATTTAAAGTTTCAGGCCCCTGAACCAGTGTACAGGCCTTTTCCCTGGGAAACAAAACTCACAAGCCACTGTTCTGGGTGTCAATTTTCAGGACCCACTTGGCACTCTCAAACCAGACCAAGTTGGCACTGCTGCCACCCTTCCTCTGAAACGCATCCTGCGAGACGCGGAATTCCAGGAGGCACCTGGCCATTTATGGCCTCAAGACCCTGAACCACTGTACAGGCTTTTTCCCTGGGAAAAAAAACTCAGAAGCCACTGTTCTGGGTGTCAGTTTGCAGGACCCACTCTGCACTGTCAAACCAGACCAAGAATGCATTGGTGCCAGCTTGTGTTTGGGAGGCATCCTGCGAGAGGCGGAATTCACCTAGGCACCCTGAAATTTAAGGCCTCAGGATCCTGAACCACCGTACAGGCTTTTTCCCTGGGAAACAAAACTCAGAAGCCACTGTTCTGGGTGTCAGTTTTCAGCACCCACTTGGCACTCTCAAACCAGACTAAGTGGGCACCGGTGCCGCTAAGCGTCTGGGAAACATCCTGCGAGAGGCAGATCTCCAGGAGGGACCCTGAAATTTAAGGCCTCAGGACCCTGAACCACTGTACAGGCTATTTTCCAGGGAGAAAAAACTCAAAAGCCACTGTTCTGGGTGTCAGTTTTCAGGACCCACTAGGCACTCTCAAACCAGACCAACTTGGCACTGGTGCCACCTTGCATCTGGGAGGCATCCTGTGTGAGGCGGAATTCTAGGAGGCACCCGGCAATTTAACGCCGCAGGACCCTGAACCATTGTACAGGCTTTTTCCCTGGGAAACAAAACGCAGAAGCCACTGTTCTTGGTGTCAGCTTGCAGGACCCACTTGGCATTCTCAAACCAGACGAAGTTGGCACTGGTGCCACTATGTGTCTGGGAGGCATCCTGCTAGGGGCCGAATTCCAGGAGGAACTTGGCCATTTAAGGCCTCAGGACCCTGAACCACTTTACAGGCTTTTTCCCTGGGAAGCAAAACTCAGAAGACAATGTTCTTGGTGTCAGTTTTCAGGACCCACTTGACACTCTCAAACCAGACTAAGTGGGCAATGGTGCCGCATAGCATCTGGGAAAAATCCTGCAAGAGGCGGATCTGCAGGAGGCACCCGACAATTTAAGGCCGCAGGACCCCGAACAATTGTACAGGCTTTTTCCCTGGGAAACAAAACTCACAAACCACTGTTCTGGGTGTCAATTTTCAGGACCCACTTGACACTCCCAAACCAGACTAAGTTGGCACGGGTGCCACATTGCGTCTGGGAGGCATCCTGCGAGAGCCGGAATTCCAGGAGGCACCCTGAAATTTAAGGCTTCAGTTCCCTGAACCACTGTACAGGCTTTTCCCCTGGGAAACAAAACTCAGAAGCCGCTGTTCTGGGTGTCAGTTTTCAGGACTCACTTGGCACTCTCAAACCAGACCAAGTTGGCAGTTGTGCCACCTTGCATCTGGGAGGCATCCTGTGTGAGGCAGAATTCTAGGAGACACCCGGCAATATAAGGCCGCAGGACACTGAACCATTGTACAGGCTTTTTCCCTGGGAAACAAAACTCAGAAGACAATGTTCTTGGTGTCAGTTTTCAGGACCCACTTGACACTCTCAAACCAGACTAAATGGGCAATGGTGCCGCATAGCATCTGGGAAAAATCCTGCAAGAGGCGGATCTCCAGGAGGCACCCGGCAATTTAAGGCCGCAGGACCCCGAACCATTGTACAGGCTTTTTCCCTGGGAAACAAAACTCACAAACCACTGTTCTGGGTGTCAGTTTTCAGGACCCACTTGACACTCTCAAACAAGACCAAGTTGGCACTGGTGTTACATTGCGTCTGGGAGGCATCCTGCGAGAGGCCGAATTCAAGAAGGCACCTGGCCATTTAAAGTTTCAGGCCCCTGAACCAGTGTACAGGCCTTTTCCCTGGGAAACAAAACTCACAAGCCACTGTTCTGGGTGTCAATTTTCAGGACCCACTTGGCACTCTCAAACCAGACCAAGTTGGCACTGCTGCCACCCTTCGTCTGAAACGCATCCTCCGAGACGCGGAATTCCAGGAGGCACCTGGCCATTTAAGGCCTCAGGACCCTGAACCATTGTACAGGCTTTTTCCCTGGGAAACAAAACTCAGAAGCCACTGTTCTGGGTGTCAGTTTTCAGGACCCACTTGACACTCCCAAACCAGACCAAGTTGGCACGGGTGCCACCTTGCGTCTGGGAGGCATCCTGCGAGAGGCCGAATTCAAGAAGGCACCTGGCCATTTAAGGCCTCAGGACCCTGAACCACTGTACAGTGTTTATCCCTGGGAAACAAAACTCAGAAGCCACTGTTCTGGGTGTCAGTTTTCAGGACCCACTTGGCACTCTCAAACCAGACCAAGTTGGCACTTGTGCCACTTTGTGTCTGGGAGGCATCCTGTGAGACGCGGAATTCCAGGAGGCACCTGGCCATTTATGGCCTCAAGACCCTGAACCACTCTACAGGCTTTTTCCCTGGGAAACAAAACTCAGAAGCCACTGTTCTGGGTGTCAGTTTGCAGGACCCACTCTGCACTGTCAAACCAGACCAAGAATGCATTGGTGCCAGCTTGCGTTTGGGAGGCATCCTGCGAGAGGCGGAATTCACCTAGGCACCCTGAAATTTAAGGCCGCAGGGCCCCGAACCATTGTACAGGCTTTTTCCCTGGGAACCAAAACTCAGAAGCCACTGTTCTGGGTGTCAGTTTTCAGCACCCACTTGGCACTCTCAAACCAGACTAAGTGGGCAACGGTGCCACTTTGCGTCTGGGAAACATCCTGTGAGAGGCGGATCTCCAGGAGGGACCCTGAAATTTAAGGCCTCAGGACCCTGAACCACTGTACAGGCTATTTTCCAGGGAGAAAAAACTCAGAAGCAACTGTTCTGGGTGTCAGTTTTCAGGACCCGCTTGGCACTCTCAAACCAGACCAAGTTGGCACGGGTGCCACTTTGCATCTGGGAGGCATCCTGCTAGGGGCCGAATTCCAAGAGGGACCCGGCAATTTAAGGCCTCAGGCCCCTGAACCACTCTACAGGCCTTTTCCCTGGGAAAGAAAACTCACAAGCCACTGTTCTTGGTGTCAGCTTGCAGGACCCACTTGGCATTCTCAAACCAGACGAAGTTGGCACTGGTGCCACTCTGTGTCTGGGAGGCATCCTGCGAGAGGCCGAATTCCAGGAGGAACTTGGCCATTTAAGGCCTCAGGACCCTGAACCACTTAACAGGCTTTTTCCCTGGGAAGCAAAACTCAGAAGACAATGTTCTTGGTGTCAGTTTTCAGGACCCACTTGACACTCTCAAACCAGACGAAGTGGGCAATGGTGCCGCATAGCGTCTGGGAAAAATCCTGCAGGAGGCGGATCTCCTGGAGGCACCCGGCAATTTAAGGCCTCAGGACCCTGAACCACTGTACAGGCTTTTTCCCTGGGAGCCAAAACTCAGAAGCCACAGTTCTGGGTGTCTGTTTGCAGAACCCACTTGGCACTCTCAAACCAGCCCAAGTTGGCACTGCAGCCACCTTGCGTCTGAGAGGCATCCTTCGAGAGGCGGAATTCCAAGAATCACCCGGCCATTTAAGGCCTCAGGCCCCTGAAACATTCTAGAGGCTTTTTCCCTGAGAGACAAAACTCACAAGCCACCGTTCTGGGTGTCAATTTTCAGGACCCACTTGGCACTCTCAAACAAGACCAAGTTGGCACTGCTGCCACCCTTCGTCTGAAACGCATCCTGCGAAACGCGGAATTCCAGGAGGCACCTGGCCATTTAAGGCCTCAGGACCCTGAACCATTCTACAGGCTTTTTCCCTGGGAAACAAATCTCAGCAGCCACTGTTCTTGGTGTCAGTTTGCGGGACCCACTTGGCACTCTCAAACAAGACCAAGTTGGCACTGGTGCCGCTAAGCGTCTGGGGAACATCCTGCGAGAGGTGGATCTCCAGGAGGGACCCTGAAATTTAAGGCCTCAGGACCCTGAACAACTGTACAGGCTTTTTCCCTGGGAGCCAAAACTCAGAAGCCACAGTTCTGGGTGTCTGTTTGCAGAACCCACTTGGCACTCCCAAACCAGCCCAAGTTGGCACTGCAGCCACCTTGCGTCTGAGAGGCATCCTTCAAGAGGCGGAATTCCAAGAATCACCCGGCCATTTAAGGCCTCAGGACCCTGAACCATTGTACAGGCTTTTTCCCTGGGAAACAAATCTCAGCAGCCACTGTTCTTGGTGTCAGTTTGCAGGACCCACTTGGCACTCTCAAACCAGACCAAGTTGGCACTGGTGCTGCTAAGCGTCTGGGGAACATCCTGCGAGAGGCCGAATTCCAGGAGGCACCCTGAAATTTAAGGCCTCAGGACCCTGAACCACTGTACAGGCTATTGCCCAGAGAAAGAAAACTCACAAGCCACTGTTCTTAGTGTCAGTTTGCAGGACCCACTTGGCACTCTCAAACCAGACCAAGTTGGCACGGGTGCCACCTTGCGTCTGGGAGGCATCCTGAGAAAGGCGGAATTCGACGAGGCACCTGGCCATTTAAGGCCTCAGGACCCTGAACCACTGTACAGTGTTTTTCCCTGGGAAACAAAACTCAGAAGCCACTGTTCTGGGTGTCAGTTTTCAGGACCCACTTGGCACTCTCAAACGAGACCATGTTGGCACTTGTGACAGCTTGCGTCTGGGAGGCATCCTGCGAGAGGCCGAATTCCAGGAGGCACCCTGAAATTTATCGCGGCAGGACCCTGAACCACTCTACAGGGTATTTCCCTGGGAAACAAAACTCAGAAGCCACTGTTCTGGGTGTCAGTTTGGAGGACCCACTTGACACTCTCAAACCAGACTAAGTGGGCAATGTTGCCGCATGGCATCTGGGAAAAATCCTGCAAGAGGCGGATCTCCAGGAGGCACCCGGCAATTTAAGGCCGCAGGGCCCCGAACCATTTTACAGGCTTTTTCCCTGGGAAACAAAACTCAGAAGCCACTGTTCTGGGTGTCAGTTTTCAGGACCCACTTGACACTCCCAAACCAGACCAAGTTGGCACGGGTGCCACCTTGCGTCTGGGAGGCATCCTGCGAGAGGCCGAATTCGACGAGGCACCTGGCCATTTAAGGCCTCAGGACCCTGAACCACTGTACAGTGTTTATCCCTGGGAAACAAAACTCAGAAGCCACTGTTCTGGATGTCAGTTTTCAGGAACCACTTGACACTCTTAAACCAGACTAAATGGGCAATGGTGCGTCTGGGAAAAATCCTGCAAGAGGCGGAGCTCCAGGAGGCACCCGGAGATCTAAGGCCGCAGGAACCTGAACCATTTTACAGGCTTTTTCCCTGGGAAACAAAACTCAGAAGCCACTGTTCTGGGTGTCAGTTTTCCGGACCCACTTGGCACTCTCAAACCAGACCAAGTTGGCACTTGTGCCACTTTGCGTCTGGAAGGCATCCTGCCAGACGCGGAATTTCAGGAGGCACCTGGCCATTTAAGGCCTCAAGACCCTGAACCACTCTACAGGCTTTTTCCCAGGGAAACAAAACTCAGAAGCCACTGTTCTGGGTGTCAGTTTGCAGGACCCACTCTGCACTGTCAAACCAGACCGAGAATGCATTGGTGCCAGCTTGCGTTTGGGAGGCATCCTGCGAGAGGCGGAATTCAAGGAGGCACCCTGATATTTAAGGCCTCAGGATCCTGAATCACCGTACAGGCTTTTTCCCTGGGAAACAAAACTCAGAAGCAACTGTTCTGGGTGTCCGTTTTCAGCACCCATTTGGCACTCTCAAAGAAGACTAAGTGGGCACCGGTGCCGCTAAGCGTCTGGGAAACATCCTGCGAGAGGCGGATCTCCAGGAGGGACCCTGAAATTTAAGGCCTCAGGACCCTGAGCCACTCTACAGGGTATTTCCCTGGGAAACAAAACTCAGAAGCCACTGTTCTGGGTGTCAGTTTTCAGGACCCACTTGACACTCTCAAACCAGACCAAGTTGGCACTGCTGCCACATTGCGTCTGGGAGGCATCCTGAGAGAGGCGGAATTCCACGAGACACCTGGCCATTTAAGACCTCAGGACGCTGAAGCACTGTACAGTGTTTTTCCCTGGGAAACAAAACTCAGAAGCCACTGTTCTGGATGTCAGTTTTCAGAAACCACTTGGCACTCTCAAACTTAACCATGTTGGCACTTGTTCCAGCTTGCGTCTGGGAAAAATCCTTTGAGAGGCGGAATTCAAGGAGGCACCTGGCCATTTAAGGCCTCAGGACCCTGAACCACTCTACAGGGTATTTCCCTGGGAAACAAAATTCAGAAACCACTGTTCTGGGTGTCAGCTTGGAGGACCCACTTGGCACTCTCAAACCAGACCAAGTTGGCACTGGTACCACTTTGCGTCTGGGAGGCATCCTGCGAGAGGCCGAATTCAAGAAGGCACCCGGCCATTTAAAGTTTCACGCCCCAGAACCAGTGTACAGGCCATTTCCCTGGGAAACAAAACTCAGAAGCCACTGTTCTGGGTGTCAGTTTTCAGGACCCACTTGGCATTCTCAAACCAGACGAAGTTGGCACTGGTGCCACTCTGTGTCTGGGAGGCATCCTGCGAGAGGCCGAATTCCAGGAGGAACTTGGCCATTTAAGGCCTCAGGACCCTGAACCACTTTACAGGCTTTTTCCCTGGGAAACAAAACTCAGAAGACAATGTTCTTGGTGTCAGTTTTCAGGACCCACTTGACACTCTCAAACCAGACTAAATGGGCAATGGTGCCGCATAGCATCTGGGAAAAATCCTGCAAGAGGCGGATCTCCTGGAGGGACCCGGCAATTTAAGGCCGCAGGACCCCGAACCATTGTACAGGCTTTTTCCCTGGGAAACAAAACTCACAAACCACTGATCTGGGTGTCAGTTTTCAGGACCCACTTGACACTCCCAAAACAGACCAAGTTGGCACTTGTGCCACATTGCGTCTGGGAGGCATCCAGCGAGAGGCGGAATTCCAGGAGGCACCCTGAAATTTAGGGCCTCAGGACCCTGAACCACTGTACAGGCTTTTTCCCTGGGAGCCAAAACTCAGAAGCCACAGTTCTGGGTGTCTGTTTGCAGAACCCACTTGGCACTCTCAAACCAGCCCAAGTTGGCACTGCAGCCACCTTGCGTCTGAGAGGCATCCTTCGAGAGGCGGAATTCCAAGAATCACCCGGCCATTTAAGGCCTCAGGCCCCTGAAACATTCTAGAGGATTTTTCCCTGAGAGACAAAACTCACAAGCCACTGTTCTGGGTGTCAATTTTCAGGACCCACTTGGCACTCTCAAACAAGACCAAGTTGGCACTGCTGCCACCCTTCGTCTGAAACGCATCCTGCGAGACGCGGAATTCCAGGAGGCACCTGGCCATTTAAGGCCTCAGGACCCTGAACCATTGTACAGGCTTTTTCCCTGGGAAACAAATCTCAGCAGCTACTGTTCTTAGTGTCAGTTTGCAGGACTCACTTGGCACTCTCAAACCAGACCAAGTTGGCACTGGTGCCGCTAAGCGTCTGGGGAACATCCTGCGAGAGGTGGATCTCCAGGAGGGACCCTGAAATTTAAGGCCTCAGGACCCTGAACCACTGTACAGGCTTTTTCCCTGCGAAACAAAACTCAGAAGCCACTGTTCTGGGTGTCAATTTTCAGGACCCACTTGGCACTCTCAAACAAGACCAAGTTGGCACTGCTGCCACCCTTCGTCTGAAACGCATCCTGCGAGACGCGGAATTCCAGGAGGCACCTGGCCATTTAAGGCCTCAGGACCCTGAACCATTGTACAGGCTTTTTCCCTGGGAAACAAATCTCAGCAGCCACTGTTCTTGGTGTCAGTTTGCAGGACCCACTTGGCACTCTCAAACCAGACCAAGTTGGCACTGGTGCCGCTAAGCATCTGGGGAACATCCTGCGCGAGGTGGATCTCCAGGAGGGACCCTGAAATTTAAGGCCTCAGGACCCTGAACCACTGTACAGGCTATTGCCCAGAGAAAGAAAACTCACAAGCCACTGTTCTGGGTGTCAGTTTGCAGGACCCGCTTGCACTCTTAAACCAGACAAAGTTGGCACGGGTGCCACTTTGCGTCTGGAGGCATCCTGCAAGGGGCCGAATTCCAAGAGGGACCCGGCAATTTAAGGCCTCAGGACCCTGAACCACTCTACAGGCCTTTTCCCTGGGAAACAAAACTCAAAAGCCACTGTTCTGGGTGTCAGTTTTCAGGACCCACTAGGCACTCTCAAACCAGACCAAGTTGGCACTGGTGCCACCTTGCATCTGGGAGGCATCCTGTGTGAGGCGGAATTCAAGGAGGCACCCGGAAATTTAAGGCCGCAGGACCCTGAACCATTGTACAGGCTTTTTCCCTGGGAAACAAAACTCAGAAGCCACTGTTCTTAGTGTCAGTTTTCAGGACCCACTTGGCACTCTCAAACCAGACCAAGTTGGAGCTTGTGCCACTTTGCGTCTGGAAGGCATCCTGCCAGACGCGGAATTCCAGGAGGCACCTGGCCATTTAAGGCCTCAAGACCCTGAACCACTCTACAGGCTTTTTCCCAGGGAAACAAAACTCAGAAGCCACTGTTCTGGGTGTCAGTTTGCAGGACCCACTCTGCACTGTCAAACCAGACCAAGAATGCATTGCTGCCAGCTTGCGTTTGGGAGGCATCCTGCGAGAGGCGGAATTCAAGGAGGCACCCTGATATTTAAGGCCTCAGGATCCTGAACCACCGTACAGGCTTTTTCCCTGGGAAACAAAACTCAGAAGCCACTGTTCTGGGTGTCCATTTTCAGCACCCACTTGGCACTCTCAAAGAAGACTAAGTGGGCACCGGTGCCGCTCAGCGTCTGGGAAACATCCTGCGAGAGGCGGATCTCCAGGAGGGACCCTGAAATTTAAGGCCTCAGGACCCTGAACCACTCTACAGGGTATTTCCCTGGGAAACAAAACTCAGAAACCACTGTTCTGGGTGACAGTTTTCAGGACCCACTTGACACTCTCAAACCAGACCAAGTTGGCACTGCTGCCACATTGCGTCTGGGAGGCATCCTGAGAGAGGCGGAATTCCAAGAGACACCTGGCCATTTAAGACCTCAGGACCCTGAAGCACTGTACAGTGTTTTTCCCTGGGAAACAAAACTCAGAAGCCACTGTTCTGGATGTCAGTTTTCAGGAACCACTTGGCACTCTCAAACTTAACCATGTTGGCACTTGTTCCAGCTTGCGTCTGGGAAAAATCCTTTGAGAGGCCGAATTCCAGGAGGCACCTGGCCATTTAAGGCCTCAGGCCCCTGAACCACTTTACAGGCTTTTTCCCTGGGAAACAAAACTCAGAAGACAATGTTCTTGGTGTCAGTTTTCAGGACCCACTTGACACTCTCAAACCAGACTAAATGGGCAATGGTGCCGCATAGCGTCTGGGAAAAATCCTGCAAGAGGCGGATCTCCAGGAGGCACCCGGCAATTTAAGGCCGCAGGACCCCGAACCATTGTACAGGCTTTTTCACTGGGAAACAAAACTCACAAACCACTGTTCTGGGTGTCAGTTTTCAGGACCCACTAGGCACTCTCAAAAAAGACCAAGTTGGCACTGGTGTCACATTGCGTCTGGGAGGCATCCTGCGAGAGGCCGATTTCAAGAAGGCACCTGGCCATTTAAAGTTTCAGGCCCCTGAACCAGTGTACAGGCCTTTTCCTTGGGAAACAAAACTCAGAAGCCACTGTTCTGGGTGTCAGTTTTCAGCACCCACTTGGCACTCTCAAACCAGACTAAGTGGGCACCGGTGCCGCTAAGCGTCTGGGAAACATCCTGCAAGAGGCAGATCTCCAGGAGGGACCCTGAAATTTAAGGCCTCAGGACCCTGAACCACTGTACAGGCTATTTTCCAGGGAGAAAAAACTCAGAAGCCACTGTTCTGGGTGTCAGTTTTCAGGACCCGCTTTGCACTCTCAAACCAGACCAAGTTGGCACGGGTGCCACTTTGCGTCTGGGAGGCATCCTGCTAGGGGCCGAATTCCAAGAGGCACCCGGCAATTTAAGGCCTCAGGCCCCTGAACCACTCTACAGGCCTTTTCCCTGGGAAAGAAAACTCACAAGCCACTGTTCTGGGTGTCAGTTTTCAGGACCCACTAGGCACTCTCAAACGAGACCAAGTTGGCACTGGTGCCACCTTGCATCTGGGAGGCATCCTGTGTGAGGCGGAATTCTAGGAGGCACCCGGCAATTTAACGCCGCAGGACCCTGAACCATTGTACAGGCTTTTTCCCTGGGAAACAAAACTCAGAAGCCACTGTTCTTGGTGTCAGCTTGCAGGACCCACTTGGCATTCTCAAACCAGACGAAGTTGGCACTGGTGCCACTCTGTGTCTGGGAGGCATCCTGCGAGAGGCCGAATTCCAGGAGGAACTTGGCCATTTAAGGCCTCAGGACCCTGAACCACTTTACAGGCTTTTTCCCTGGGAAGCAAAACTCAGAAGACAATGTTCTTGGTGTCAGTTTTCAGGACCCACTTGACACTCTCAAACCAGACTAAGTGGGCAATGGTGCCGCATAGCATCTGGGAAAAATCCTGCAAGAGGCGGATCTCCAGGAGGCACCCGACAATTTAAGGCCGCAGGACCCCGAACCATTGTACAGGCTTTTACCCTGGGAAACAAACCTCACAAACCACTGTTCTGGGTGTCAGTTTTCAGAACCCACTAGGCACTCTCAAACCAGACCAAGTTGGCACTGGTGTCACATTGCGTCTGGGAGGCATCCTGCGAGAGGCCGAATTCAAGAAGGCACCTGGCCATTTAAAGTTTCAGGCCCCTGAACCAGTGTACAGGCCTTTTCCCTGGGAAACAAAACTCACAAGCCACTGTTCTGGGTGTCAATTTTCAGGACCCACTGGGCACTCTCAAACCAGACCAAGTTGGCACTGCTGCCACCCTTCCTCTGAAACGCAACCTGCGAGACGCGGAATTCCAGGAGGCACCTGGCCATTTATGGCCTCAAGACCCTGAACCACTGTACATGCTTTTTCCCTGGGAAAAAGAACTCAGAAGCCACTGTTCTGGGTGTCAGTTTGCAGGACCCACTCTGCACTGTCAAACCAGACCAAGAATGCATTGGTGCCAGCTTGCGTTTGGGAGGCATCCTGCGAGAGGCGGAATTCACCTAGGCACCCTGAAATTTAAGGCCGCAGGGCCCCGAACCATTGTACAGGCTTTTTCCCTGGGAACCAAAACTCAGAAGCCACTGTTCTGGGTGTCAGTTTTCAGCACCCACTTGGCACTCTCAAACCAGACTAAGTGGGCAACGGTGCCACTTTGCATCTGCGAAACATCCTGTGAGAGGCGGATCTCCAGGAGGGACCCTGAAATTTAAGGCCTCAGGACCCTGAACCACTGTACAGGCTATTTTCCAGGGAGAAAAAACTCAGAAGCCACTGTTCTGGGTGTCAGTTTTCAGGACCCGCTTGGCACTCTCAAACCAGACCAAGTTGGCACGGGTGCCACTTTGCGTCTGGGAGGCATCCTGCTAGGGGCCGAATTCCAAGAGGCACCCGGCAATTTAAGTCCTCAGGACCCTGAACCACTCTACAGGCCTTTTCCCTGGGAAACAAAACTCACAAGCCACTGTTCTGGGTGTCAGTTTTCAGGACCCACTAGGCACTCTCAAACGAGACCAAGTTGGCACTGGTGCCACCTTGCATCTGGGAGGCATCCTGTGTGAGGCGGAATTCTAGGAGGCACCCGGCAATTTAACGCCGCAGGACCCTGAACCATTGTACAGGCTTTTTCCCTGGGAAACAAAACGCAGAAGCCACTGTTCTTGGTGTCAGCTTGCAGGACCCACTTGGCATTCTCAAACCAGACGAAGTTGGCACTGGTGCCACTATGTGTCTGGGAGGCATCCTGCTAGGGGCCGAATTCCAGGAGGAACTTGGCCATTTAAGGCCTCAGGACCCTGAACCACTTTACAGGCTTTTTCCCTGGGAAGCAAAACTCAGAAGACAATGTTCTTGGTGTCAGTTTTCAGGACCCACTTGACCCTCTCAAACCAGACTAAGTGGGCAATGGTGCCGCATAGCGTCTGGGAAAAATCCTGCAAGAGGCGGATCTCCTGGAGGCACCCGGCAATTTAAGGCCTCAGGACCCTGAACCACTCTACTGGCTATTTCCCTGGGAAACAAAACTCACAAACCACTGTTCTGGGTGTCAGTTTTCAGGACCCACTTGACACTCCCAAAACAGACCAAGTTAGACCTTGTGCCACATTGCGTCTGGGAGGCATCCAGCGAGAGGCGGAATTCCAGGAGGCACCCTGAAATTTAAGGCCTCAGGACCCTGAACCACTGTACAGGCTTTTTCCCTGGGAGCCAAAACTCAGAAGCCACAGTTCTGGGTGTCTGTTTGCAGAACCCACTTGGCACTCTCAAACCAGCCCAAGTTGGCACTGCAGCCACCTTGCGTCTGAGAGGCATCCTTCTAGAGGCGGAATTCCAAGAATCACCCGGCCATTTAAGGCCTCAGGCCCCTGAAACATTCTAGAGGCTTTTTCCCTGAGAGACAAAACTCACATGCCACTGTTCTGGGTGTCAATTTTCAGGACCCACTTGGCACTCTCAAACAAGACCAAGTTGGCACTGCTGCCACCCTTCCTCTGAAACGCATCCTGCGAGACGCGGAATTCCAGGAGGCACCTGGCCATTTAAGGCCTCAGGACCCTGAACCATTGTACAGGCTTTTTCCCTGGGAAACAAAACTCAGAAGCCACTGTTCTTAGTGTCAGTTTTCAGGACCCACTTGGCACTCTCAAACCAGACCAAGTTGGCACGGGTGCCACCTTGCGTCTGGGAGGCATCCTGAGAAAGGCGGAATTCGACGAGGCACCTGGCCATTTAAGGCCTCAGGACCCTGAACCACTGTACAGTGTTTTTCCCTGGGAAACAAAACTCAGAAGCCACTGTTCTGGGTGTCAGTTTTCAGGACCCACTTGGCACTCTCAAACGAGACCATGTTGGCACTTGTGACAGCCTGCGTCTGGGAGGCATCCTGCGAGAGGCCGAATTCCAGGAGGCACCCTGAAATTTAACGCGGCAGGACCCTGAACCACTCTACAGGGTATTTCCCTGGGAAACAAAACTCAGAAGCCACTGTTCTGGGTGTCAGTTTGGAGGACCCACTTGACACTCTCAAACCAGACGAAGTGGGCAATGTTGCCGCATGGCATCTGGGAAAAATCCTGCAAGAGGCAGATCTCCAGGAGGCACCCGGCAATTTAAGGCCGCAGGGCCCCGAACCATTGTACAGGCTTTTTCCCTGGGAAACAAAACTCACAAACCACTGTTCTGGGTGTCAGTTTTCAGGACCCACTTGACACTCCCAAACCAGACCAAGTTGGCACGGGTGCCACCTTGCGTCTGGGAGGCATCCTGCGAGAGGCCGAATTCGATGAGGCACCTGGCCATTTAAGGCCTCAGGACCCTGAACCACTGTACAGTGTTTATCCCTGGGAAACAAAACTCAGAAGCCACTGTTCTGGATGTCAGTTTTCAGGAACCACTTGACACTCTTAAACCAGACTAAATGGGCAATGATGCGTCTCGGAAAAATCCTGCAAGAGGCGGAGCTCCAGGAGGCACCCGGAGATCTAAGGCCGCAGGAACCTGAACCATTTTACAGGCTTTTTCCCTGGGAAACAAAACTCAGAAGCCACTGTTCTGGGTGTCAGTTTTCCGGACCCACTTGGCACTCTCAAACCAGACCAAGTTGGCACTTGTGCCACTTTGCGTCTTGAAGGCATCCTGCCAGACGCGGAATTCCAGGAGGCACCTGGCCATTTAAGGCCTCAAGACCCTGAACCACTCTACAGGCTTTTTCCCTGGGAAACAAAACTCAGAAGCCACTGTTCTGGGTGTCAGTTTGCAGGACCCACTCTGCACTGTCAAACCAGACCAAGAATGCATTGGTGCCAGCTTGCGTTTGGGAGGCATCCTGCGAGAGACGGAATTCAAGGAGGCACCCTGATATTTAAGGCCTCAGGATCCTGAACCACCGTACAGGCTTTTTCCCTGGGAAACAAAACTCAGAAGCCACTGTTCTGGGTGTCCGTTTTCAGCACCCACTTGGCACTCTCAAAGAAGACTAAGTGGGCACCGGTGCCGCTCAGCGTCTGGGAAACATCCTGCGAGAGGCGGATCTCCAGGAGGGACCCTGAAATTTAAGGCCTCAGGACCCTGAACCACTCTACAGGGTATTTCCCTGGGAAACAAAACTCAGAAACCACTGTTCTGGGTGTCAGTTTTCAGGACCCACTTGACACTCTCAAACCAGACCAAGTTGGCACTGCTGCCACATTGCGTCTGGGAGGCATCCTGAGAGAGGCGGAATTCCACGAGACACCTGGCCATTTAAGACCTCAGGACCCTGAAGCACTGTACAGTGTTTTTCCCTGGGAAACAAAACTCAGAAGCCACTGTTCTGGATGTCAGTTTTCAGAAACCACTTGGCACTCTCAAACTTAACCATGTTGGCACTTGTTCCAGCTTGCGTCTGGGAAAAATCCTTTGAGAGGCCGAATTCCAGGAGGCACCTGGCCATTTAAGGCCTCAGGACCCTGAACCACTCTACAGGGTATTTCCCTGGGAAACAAAATTCACAAACCACTGTTCTGGGTGTCAGCTTGGAGGACCCACTTGGCACTCTCAAACCAGACCAAGTTGGCACTGGTGCCACTTTGCGTCTGGGAGGCATCCTGCGAGAGGCCGAATTCAAGAAGGCACCCGGCCATTTAAAGTTTCAGGCCCCGGAACCAGTGTACAGGCCATTTCCCTGGGAAACAAAACTCAGAAGCCACTGTTCTGTGTGTCAGTTTTCAGGACCCACTTGACTCTATCAAACAAGACTAAGTGGGAAGTGGTGCCGCAGAGCGTCTGGGAAAAATCCTGCAAGAGGCGGATCTCCAGGAGGCACCCGAAAATTTAAGGCCGCAGGACCCCGAACCATTGTACAGGCTTTTTCCCTGGGAAACAAAACTCAGAAGCCACTGTTCTGGGTGTCAGTTTTCAGGACCCACTTGGCATTCTCAAACCAGACGAAGTTGGCACTGGTGCCACTCTGTGTCTGGGAGGCATCCTGCGAGAGGCCGAATTCCAGGAGGAACTTGGCCATTTAAGGCCTCAGGCCCCTGAACCACTTTACAGGCTTTTTCCCTGGGAAACAAAACTCAGAAGACAATGTTCTTGGTGTCAGTTTTCAGGACCCACTTGACACTCTCAAACCAGACTAAATGGGCAATGGTGCCGCATAGCATCTGGGAAAAATCCTGCAAGAGGCGGATCTCCAGGAGGCACCGGGCAATTTAAGGCCGCAGGACCCCGAACCATTGTACAGGCTTTTTCACTGGGAAACAAAACTCACAAACCACTGTTCTGGGTGTCAGTTTTCAGGACCCACTAGGCACTCTCAAACAAGACCAAGTTGGCACTGGTGTCACATTGCGTCTGGGAGGCATCCTGCGAGAGGCCGAATTCAAGAAGGCACCTGGCCATTTAAAGTTTCAGGCCCCTGAACCAGTGTACAGGCCTTTTCCCTGGGAAACAAAACTCACAAGCCACTGTTCTGGGTGTCAATTTTCAGGACCCGCTTGGCACTCTCAAACCAGACCAAGTTGGCACTGCTGCCACCCTTCCTCTGAAACATATCCTGCGAGACGCGGAATTCCAGGAGGCACCTGGCCATTTATGGCCTCAAGACCCTGAACCACTGTACAGGCTTTTTCCCTGGGAAAAAAAACTCAGAAGCCACTGTTCTGGGTGTCAGTTTGCAGGACCCACTCTGCACTGTCAAACCAGACCAAGAATGCATTGGTGCCAGCTTGTGTTTGGGAGGCATCCTGCGAGAGGCGGAATTCACCTAGGCACCCTGAAATTTAAGGCCTCAGGATCCTGAACCACCGTACAGGCTTTTTCCCTGGGAAACAAAGCTCAGAAGCCACTGTTCTGGGTGTCAGTTTTCAGGACCCGCTTGGCACTCTCAAACCAGACCAAGTTGGCACGGGTGCCACTTTGCGTCTGGGAGGCATCCTGCTAGGGGCCGAATTCCAAGAGGCACCCGGCAATTTAAGTCCTCAGGACCCTGAACCACTCTACAGGCCTTTTCCCTGGGAAAGAAAACTCACAAGCCACTGTTCTGGGTGTCAGTTTTCAGGACCCACTAGGCACTCTCAAACCAGACCAAGTTGGCACTGGTGCCACCTTGCATCTGGGAGGCATCCTGTGTGAGGCGGAATTCTAGGAGGCACCCGGCAATTTAACGCCGCAGGACCCTGAACCATTGTACAGGCTTTTTCCCTGGGAAACAAAACGCAGAAGCCACTGTTCTTGGTGTCAGCTTGCAGGACCCACTTGGCATTCTCAAACCAGACGAAGTTGGCACTGGTGCCACTATGTGTCTGGGAGGCATCCTGCTAGGGGCCGAATTCCAGGAGGAACTTGGCCATTTAAGGCCTCAGGACCCTGAACCACTTAACAGGCTTTTTCCCTGGGAAGCAAAACTCAGAAGACAATGTTCTTGGTGTCAGTTTTCAGGACCCACTTGACTCTCTCAAACCAGACTAAGTGGGCAATGGTGCCGCATAGCGTCTGGGAAAAATCCTGCAAGAGGCGGATCTGCAGGAGGCACCCGGCAATTTAAGGCCTCAGGACCCTGAACCACTCTACTGGCTATTTCCCTGGGAAACAAAACTCACAAACCACTGTTCTGGGTGTCAGTTTTCAGGACCCACTTGACACTCCCAAACCAGACCAAGTTGGCACTTGTGCCACATTGCGTCTGGGAGGCATCCAGCGAGAGGCGGAATTCCAGGAGCTACCCTGAAATTTAAGGCCTCAGGACCCTGAACCACTGTACAGGCTTTTTCCCTGGGAGCCAAAACTCAGAAGCCACAGTTCTGGGTGTCTGTTTGCAGAACCCACTTGGCACTCTCAAACCAGCCCAAGTTGGCACTGCAGCCACCTTGCGTCTGAGAGGCATCCTTCTAGAGGCGGAATTCCAAGAATCACCCGGCCATTTAAGGCCTCAGGCCCCTGAAACATTCTAGAGGCTTTTTCCCTGAGAGACAAAACTCACAAGCCACTGTTCTGGGTGTCAATTTTCAGGACCCACTTGGCACTCTCAAACCAGACCAAGTTGGCACTGCTGCCACCCTTCGTCTGAAACGCATCCTGCGAGACGCGGAATTCCAGGAGGCACCTGGCCATTTAAGGCCTCAGGACCCTGAACCATTCTACAGGCTTTTTCCCTGGGAAACAAATCTCAGCAGCTACTGTTCTTGGTGTCAGTTTGCAGGACCCACTTGGCACTCTCAAACCAGACCAAGTTGGCACTGGTGCCGCTAAGCGTCTGGGGAACATCCTGCGAGAGGTGGATCTCCAGGAGGGACCCTGAAATTTAAGGCCTCAGGACCCTGAACCACTGTACAGGCTTTTTCCCTGCGAAACAAAACTCAGAAGCCACTGTTCTGGGTGTCAACTTTCAGGACCCACTTGGCACTCTCAAACAAGACCAAGTTGGCACTGCTGCCACCCTTCCTCTGAAACGCATCCTGTGAGACGCGGAATTCCAGGAGGCACCTGGCCATTTAAGGCCTCAGGACCCTGAACCATTTTACAGGCTTTTTCCCTGCGAAACAAATCTCAGCAGCCACTGTTCTTGGTGGCAGTTTTCAGGACCCACTTGACACTCTCAAACCAGACTAAGTGGGCAATGGTGCCGCATAGCGTCTGGGAAAAATCCTGCAAGAGGCGGATCTCCAGGACGCACCCGGCAATTTAAGGCCTCAGGACCCTGAACCACTCTACAGGGTATTTCCCTGGGAAACAAAATTCACAAACCACTGTTCAGGGTGTCACTTTTCAGGACCCACTTGACACTCTCAAACCAGACTAAGTTTGCACTGGTGCCACATTGCGTCTGGGAGGCATCCTGTGAGAGGTGGAATTCCAGGTGGCACCCTGAAATTTAAGGCCTCAGGACCCTGAACCACTGTAAAGGCTTTTCCCCTGGGAGACAAAACTCAGAAGCTACTGTTCTGGGTGTCAGTTTTCAGGACCCACTAGGCACTCTCAAACAAGACCAAGCTGGCACTGGTGTCACATTGCGTCTGGGAGGCATCCTGCGAGAGGCCGAATTCAAGAAGGCACCCGGCCATTTAAAGTTTCAGGCCCCTGAACCAGTGTACAGGCCTTTTCCCTGGGAAACAAAACTCGCAAGCCACTGTTCTGGGTGTCAATTTTCAGGACCCACTTGGCACTCTCAAAACAGACCAAGTTGGCACTGCTGCCACCCTTCGTCTGAAAGGCATCCTGCGAGAGGCCGAATTCCAGGAGGCACCTGGCCATTTAAGGCCTCAGGACTATGAACCACAGTACAGGCTTTTTCCCTGGGAAACAAAACTCAGAAGCCACTGTTCTTAGTGTCAGTTTTCAGGACCCACTTGACTATATCAAACCAGACTAAGTGGGCAATGGTGCCGCATAGCGTCTGGGAAAAATCCTGCAAGAGGCGGATCTCCAGGAGGCACCCGGCAATTTAAGGTCTCAGGACCCTGAACCACTCTACAGAGTATTTCCCTGGGAAAAAAAATTCACAAACCACTGTTCTGGGTGTCAGTTTGCAGGACCCACTCTGCACTGTCAAACCAGACCAAGAATGCATTGGTGCCAGCTTGCGTTTGGGAGGCATCCTGCGAGAGACGGAATTCAAGGAGGCACCCTGATATTTAAGGCCTCAGGATCCTGAACCACCGTACAGGCTTTTTCCCTGGGAAACAAAACTCAGAAGCCACTGTTCTGGGTGTCCGTTTTCAGCACCCACTTGGCACTCTCAAAGAAGACTAAGTGGGCACCGGTGCCGCTCAGCGTCTGGGAAACATCCTGCGAGAGGCGGATCTCCAGGAGGGACCCTGAAATTTAAGGCCTCAGGACCCTGAACCACTCTACAGGGTATTTCCCTGGGAAACAAAACTCAGAAACCACTGTTCTGGGTGTCAGTTTTCAGGACCCACTTGACAATCTCAAACCAGACCAAGTTGGCACTGCTGCCACATTGCGTCTGGGAGGCATCCTGAGAGAGGCGGAATTCCACGAGACACCTGGCCATTTAAGACCTCAGGACCCTGAAGCACTGTACAGTGTTTTTCCCTGGGAAACAAAACTCAGAAGCCACTGTTCTGGATGTCAGTTTTCAGAAACCACTTGGCACTCTCAAACTTAACCATGTTGGCACTTGTTCCAGCTTGCGTCTGGGAAAAATCCTTTGAGAGGCCGAATTCCAGGAGGCACCTGGCCATTTAAGGCCTCAGGCCCCTGAACCACTTTACAGGCTTTTTCCCTGGGAAACAAAACTCAGAAGACAATGTTCTTGGTGTCAGTTTTCAGGACCCACTTGACACTCTCAAACCAGACTAAATGGGCAATGGTGCCGCATAGCGTCTGGGAAAAATCCTGCAAGAGGCGGATCTCCAGGAGGCACCCGGCAATTTAAGGCCGCAGGACCCCGAACCATTGTACAGGCTTTTTCACTGGGAAACAAAACTCACAAACCACTGTTCTGGGTGTCAGTTTTCAGGACCCACTAGGCACTCTCAAAAAAGACCAAGTTGGCACTGGTGTCACATTGCGTCTGGGAGGCATCCTGCGAGAGGCCGATTTCAAGAAGGCACCTGGCCATTTAAAGTTTCAGGCCCCTGAACCAGTGTACAGGCCTTTTCCTTGGGAAACAAAACTCAGAAGCCACTGTTCTGGGTGTCAGTTTTCAGCACCCACTTGGCACTCTCAAACCAGACTAAGTGGGCACCGGTGCCGCTAAGCGTCTGGGAAACATCCTGCAAGAGGCAGATCTCCAGGAGGGACCCTGAAATTTAAGGCCTCAGGACCCTGAACCACTGTACAGGCTATTTTCCAGGGAGAAAAAACTCAGAAGCCACTGTTCTGGGTGTCAGTTTTCAGGACCCGCTTTGCACTCTCAAACCAGACCAAGTTGGCACGGGTGCCACTTTGCGTCTGGGAGGCATCCTGCTAGGGGCCGAATTCCAAGAGGCACCCGGCAATTTAAGGCCTCAGGCCCCTGAACCACTCTACAGGCCTTTTCCCTGGGAAAGAAAACTCACAAGCCACTGTTCTGGGTGTCAGTTTTCAGGACCCACTAGGCACTCTCAAACGAGACCAAGTTGGCACTGGTGCCACCTTGCATCTGGGAGGCATCCTGTGTGAGGCGGAATTCTAGGAGGCACCCGGCAATTTAACGCCGCAGGACCCTGAACCATTGTACAGGCTTTTTCCCTGGGAAACAAAACTCAGAAGCCACTGTTCTTGGTGTCAGCTTGCAGGACCCACTTGGCATTCTCAAACCAGACGAAGTTGGCACTGGTGCCACTCTGTGTCTGGGAGGCATCCTGCGAGAGGCCGAATTCCAGGAGGAACTTGGCCATTTAAGGCCTCAGGACCCTGAACCACTTTACAGGCTTTTTCCCTGGGAAGCAAAACTCAGAAGACAATGTTCTTGGTGTCAGTTTTCAGGACCCACTTGACACTCTCAAACCAGACTAAGTGGGCAATGGTGCCGCATAGCATCTGGGAAAAATCCTGCAAGAGGCGGATCTCCAGGAGGCACCCGACAATTTAAGGCCGCAGGACCCCGAACCATTGTACAGGCTTTTTCCCTGGGAAACAAAACTCACAAACCACTGTTCTGGGTGTCAGTTTTCAGGACCCACTAGGCACTCTCAAACCAGACCAAGTTGGCACTGGTGTCACATTGCGTCTGGGAGGCATCCTGCGAGAGGCCGAATTCAAGAAGGCACCTGGCCATTTAAAGTTTCAGGCCCCTGAACCAGTGTACAGGCCTTTTCCCTGGGAAACAAAACTCACAAGCCACTGTTCTGGGTGTCAATTTTCAGGACCCACTGGGCACTCTCAAACCAGACCAAGTTGGCACTGCTGCCACCCTTCCTCTGAAACGCAACCTGCGAGACGCGGAATTCCAGGAGGCACCTGGCCATTTATGGCCTCAAGACCCTGAACCACTGTACATGCTTTTTCCCTGGGAAAAAGAACTCAGAAGCCACTGTTCTGGGTGTCAGTTTGCAGGACCCACTCTGCACTGTCAAACCAGACCAAGAATGCATTGGTGCCAGCTTGCGTTTGGGAGGCATCCTGCGAGAGGCGGAATTCACCTAGGCACCCTGAAATTTAAGGCCGCAGGGCCCCGAACCATTGTACAGGCTTTTTCCCTGGGAACCAAAACTCAGAAGCCACTGTTCTGGGTGTCAGTTTTCAGGACCCACTTGGCACTCTCAAACGAGACCATGTTGGCACTTGTGACAGCCTGCGTCTGGGAGGCATCCTGCGAGAGGCCGAATTCCAGGAGGCACCCTGAAATTTAACGCGGCAGGACCCTGAACCACTCTACAGGGTATTTCCCTGGGAAACAAAACTCAGAAGCCACTGTTCTGGGTGTCAGTTTGGAGGACCCACTTGACACTCTCAAACCAGACGAAGTGGGCAATGTTGCCGCATGGCATCTGGGAAAAATCCTGCAAGAGGCAGATCTCCAGGAGGCACCCGGCAATTTAAGGCCGCAGGGCCCCGAACCATTGTACAGGCTTTTTCCCTGGGAAACAAAACTCACAAACCACTGTTCTGGGTGTCAGTTTTCAGGACCCACTTGACACTCCCAAACCAGACCAAGTTGGCACGGGTGCCACCTTGCGTCTGGGAGGCATCCTGCGAGAGGCCGAATTCGATGAGGCACCTGGCCATTTAAGGCCTCAGGACCCTGAACCACTGTACAGTGTTTATCCCTGGGAAACAAAACTCAGAAGCCACTGTTCTGGATGTCAGTTTTCAGGAACCACTTGACACTCTTAAACCAGACTAAATGGGCAATGATGCGTCTCGGAAAAATCCTGCAAGAGGCGGAGCTCCAGGAGGCACCCGGAGATCTAAGGCCGCAGGAACCTGAACCATTTTACAGGCTTTTTCCCTGGGAAACAAAACTCAGAAGCCACTGTCCTGGGTGTCAGTTTTCCGGACCCACTTGGCACTCTCAAACCAGACCAAGTTGGCACTTGTGCCACTTTGCGTCTTGAAGGCATCCTGCCAGACGCGGAATTCCAGGAGGCACCTGGCCATTTAAGGCCTCAAGACCCTGAACCACTCTACAGGCTTTTTCCCTGGGAAACAAAACTCAGAAGCCACTGTTCTGGGTGTCAGTTTGCAGGACCCACTCTGCACTGTCAAACCAGACCAAGAATGCATTGGTGCCAGCTTGCGTTTGGGAGGCATCCTGCGAGAGACGGAATTCAAGGAGGCACCCTGATATTTAAGGCCTCAGGATCCTGAACCACCGTACAGGCTTTTTCCCTGGGAAACAAAACTCAGAAGCCACTGTTCTGGGTGTCCGTTTTCAGCACCCACTTGGCACTCTCAAAGAAGACTAAGTGGGCACCGGTGCCGCTCAGCGTCTGGGAAACATCCTGCGAGAGGCGGATCTCCAGGAGGGACCCTGAAATTTAAGGCCTCAGGACCCTGAACCACTCTACAGGGTATTTCCCTGGGAAACAAAACTCAGAAACCACTGTTCTGGGTGTCAGTTTTCAGGACCCACTTGATACTCTCAAACCAGACCAAGTTGGCACTGCTGCCACATTGCGTCTGGGAGGCATCCTGAGAGAGGCGGAATTCCACGAGACACCTGGCCATTTAAGACCTCAGGACCCTGAAGCACTGTACAGTGTTTTTCCCTGGGAAACAAAACTCAGAAGCCACTGTTCTGGATGTCAGTTTTCAGAAACCACTTGGCACTCTCAAACTTAACCATGTTGGCACTTGTTCCAGCTTGCGTCTGGGAAAAATCCTTTGAGAGGCCGAATTCCAGGAGGCACCTGGCCATTTAAGGCCTCAGGACCCTGAACCACTCTACAGGGTATTTCCCTGGGAAACAAAATTCACAAACCACTGTTCTGGGTGTCAGCTTGGAGGACCCACTTGGCACTCTCAAACCAGACCAAGTTGGCACTGGTGCCACTTTGCGTCTGGGAGGCATCCTGCGAGAGGCCGAATTCAAGAAGGCACCCGGCCATTTAAAGTTTCAGGCCCCGGAACCAGTGTACAGGCCATTTCCCTGGGAAACAAAACTCAGAAGCCACTGTTCTGTGTGTCAGTTTTCAGGACCCACTTGACTCTATCAAACAAGACTAAGTGGGAAGTGGTGCCGCAGAGCGTCTGGGAAAAATCCTGCAAGAGGCGGATCTCCAGAAGGCACCCGGAGATCTAAGGCCCCAGGAATCTGAACCATTGTACAGGCTTTTTCCCTGGGAAACAAAACTCAGAAGCCACTGTTCTGGGTGTCAGTTTTCAGGACCCACTTGGCATTCTCAAACCAGACGAAGTTGGCACTGGTGCCACTCTGTGTCTGGGAGGCATCCTGCGAGAGGCCGAATTCCAGGAGGAACTTGGCCATTTAAGGCCTCAGGCCCCTGAACCACTTTACAGGCTTTTTCCCTGGGAAACAAAACTCAGAAGACAATGTTCTTGGTGTCAGTTTTCAGGACCCACTTGACACTCTCAAACCAGACTAAATGGGCAATGGTGCCGCATAGCATCTGGGAAAAATCCTGCAAGAGGCGGATCTCCAGGAGGCACCGGGCAATTTAAGGCCGCAGGACCCCGAACCATTGTACAGGCTTTTTCACTGGGAAACAAAACTCACAAACCACTGTTCTGGGTGTCAGTTTTCAGGACCCACTAGGCACTCTCAAACAAGACCAAGTTGGCACTGGTGTCACATTGCGTCTGGGAGGCATCCTGCGAGAGGCCGAATTCAAGAAGGCACCTGGCCATTTAAAGTTTCAGGCCCCTGAACCAGTGTACAGGCCTTTTCCCTGGGAAACAAAACTCACAAGCCACTGTTCTGGGTGTCAATTTTCAGGACCCGCTTGGCACTCTCAAACCAGACCAAGTTGGCACTGCTGCCACCCTTCCTCTGAAACATATCCTGCGAGACGCGGAATTCCAGGAGGCACCTGGCCATTTATGGCCTCAAGACCCTGAACCACTGTACAGGCTTTTTCCCTGGGAAAAAAAACTCAGAAGCCACTGTTCTGGGTGTCAGTTTGCAGGACCCACTCTGCACTGTCAAACCAGACCAAGAATGCATTGGTGCCAGCTTGTGTTTGGGAGGCATCCTGCGAGAGGCGGAATTCACCTAGGCACCCTGAAATTTAAGGCCTCAGGATCCTGAACCACCGTACAGGCTTTTTCCCTGGGAAACAAAACTCAGAAGCCACTGTTCTGGGTGTCAGTTTTCAGCACCCACTTGGCACTCTCAAACCAGACTAAGTGGGCAACGGTGCCGCTAAGCGTCTGGGAAACATCCTGCAAGAGGCAGATCTCCAGGAGGGACCCTGAAATTTAAGGCCTCAGGACCCTGAACCACTGTACAGGCTATTTTCCAGGGAGAAAAAACTCAGAAGCCACTGTTCTGGGTGTCAGTTTTAAGGACCCGCTTTGCACTCTCAAACCAGACCAAGTTGGCACGGGTGCCACTTTGCGTCTGGGAGGCATCCTGCTAGGGGCCGAATTCCAAGAGGCACCCGGCAATTTAAGGCCTCAGGCCCCTGAACCACTCTACAGGCCTTTTCCCTGGGAAAGAAAACTCACAAGCCACTGTTCTGGGTGTCAGTTTTCAGGACCCACTAGGCACTCTCAAACCAGACCAAGTTGGCACTGGTGCCACCTTGCATCTGGGAGGCATCCTGTGTGAGGCGGAATTCTAGGAGGCACCCGGCAATTTAACGCCGCAGGACCCTGAACCATTGTACAGGCTTTTTCCCTGGGAAACAAAACTCAGAAGCCACTGTTCTTGGTGTCAGCTTGCAGGACCCACTTGGCATTCTCAAACCAGACGAAGTTGGCACTGGTGCCACTATGTGTCTGGGAGGCATCCTGCGAGAGGCCGAATTCCAGGAGGAACTTGGCCATTTAAGGCCTCAGGACCCTGAACCACTTAACAGGCTTTTTCCCTGGGAAGCAAAACTCAGAAGACAATGTTCTTGGTGTCAGTTTTCAGGACCCACTTGACACTCTCAAACCAGACTAAGTGGGCAATGGTGCCGCATAGCATCTGGGAAAAATCCTGCAAGAGGCGGATCTCCAGGAGGCACCCGACAATTTAAGGCCGCAGGACCCCGAACCATTGTACAGGCTTTTTCCCTGGGAAACAAAACTCACAAACCACTGTTCTGGGTGTCAGTTTTCAGGACCCACTAGGCACTCTCAAACAAGACCAAGTTGGCACTGGTGTCACATTGCGTCTGGGAGGCATCCTGCGAGAGGCCGAATTCAAGAAGGCACCTGGCCATTTAAAGTTTCAGGCCCCTGAACCAGTGTACAGGCCTTTTCCCTGGGAAACAAAACTCACAAGCCACTGTTCTGGGTGTCAATTTTCAGGACCCACTGGGCACTCTCAAACCAGACCAAGTTGGCACTGCTGCCACCCTTCCTCTGAAACGCATCCTGCGAGACGCGGAATTCCAGGAGGCACCTGGCCATTTATGGCCTCAAGACCCTGAACCATTGTACAGGCTTTTTCCCTGGGAAAAAGAACTCAGAAGCCACTGTTCTGGGTGTCAGTTTGCAGGACCCACTCTGCACTGTCAAACCAGACCAAGAATGCATTGGTGCCAGCTTGCGTTTGGGAGGCATCCTGCGAGAGGCGGAATTCACCTAGGCACCCTGAAATTTAAGGCCGCAGGGCCCCGAACCATTGTACAGGCTTTTTCCCTGGGAACCAAAACTCAGAAGCCACTGTTCTGGGTGTCAGTTTTCAGCACCCACTTGGCACTCTCAAACCAGACTAAGTGGGCAACGGTGCCACTTTGCGTCTGCGAAACATCCTGTGAGAGGCGGATCTCCAGGAGGGACCCTGAAATTTAAGGCCTCAGGACCCTGAACCACTGTACAGGCTATTTTCCAGGGAGAAAAAACTCAGAAGCCACTGTTCTGGGTGTCAGTTTTCAGGACCCGCTTGGCACTCTCAAACCAGATCAAGTTGGCACGGGTGCCACTTTGCGTCTGGGAGGCATCCTGCTAGGGGCCGAATTCCAAGAGGCACCCGGCAATTTAAGTCCTCAGGACCCTGAACCACTCTACAGGCCTTTTCCCTGGGAAAGAAAACTCACAAGCCACTGTTCTGGGTGTCTGTTTTCAGGACCCACTAGGCACTCTCAAACCAGACCAAGTTGGCACTGGTGCCACCTTGCATCTGGGAGGCATCCTGTGTGAGGCGGAATTCTAGGAGGCACCCGGCAATTTAACGCCGCAGGACCCTGAACCATTGTACAGGCTTTTTCCCTGGGAAACAAAACGCAGAAGCCACTGTTCTTGGTGTCAGCTTGCAGGACCCACTTGGCATTCTCAAACCAGACGAAGTTGGCACTGGTGCCACTATGTGTCTGGGAGGCATCCTGCTAGGGGCCGAATTCCAGGAGGAACTTGGCCATTTAAGGCCTCAGGACCCTGAACCACTTAACAGGCTTTTTCCCTGGGAAGCAAAACTCAGAAGACAATGTTCTTGGTGTCAGTTTTCAGGACCCACTTGACTCTCTCAAACCAGACTAAGTGGGCAATGGTGCCGCATAGCGTCTGGGAAAAATCCTGCAAGAGGCGGATCTCCTGGAGGCACCCGGCAATTTAAGGCCTCAGGACCCTGAACCACTCTACTGGCTATTTCCCTGGGAAACAAAACTCACAAACCACTGTTCTGGGTGTCAGTTTTCAGGACCCACTTGACACTCCCAAACCAGACCAAGTTGGCACTTGTGCCACATTGCGTCTGGGAGGCATCCAGCGAGAGGCGGAATTCCAGGAGCTACCCTGAAATTTAAGGCCTCAGGACCCTGAACCACTGTACAGGCTTTTTCCCTGGGAGCCAAAACTCAGAAGCCACAGTTCTGGGTGTCTGTTTGCAGAACCCACTTGGCACTCTCAAACCAGCCCAAGTTGGCACTGCAGCCACCTTGCGTCTGAGAGGCATCCTTCTAGAGGCGGAATTCCAAGAATCACCCGGCCATTTAAGGCCTCAGGCCCCTGAAACATTCTAGAGGCTTTTTCCCTGAGAGACAAAACTCACAAGCCACTGTTCTGGGTGTCAATTTTCAGGACCCACTTGGCACTCTCAAACAAGACCAAGTTGGCACTGCTGCCACCCTTCGTCTGAAACGCATCCTGCGAGACGCGGAATTCCAGGAGGCACCTGGCCATTTAAGGCCTCATGACCCTGAACCATTGTACAGGCTTTTTCCCTGGGAAACAAATCTCAGCAGCTACTGTTCTTGGTGTCAGTTTTCAGGACCCGCTTGGCACTCTCAAACCAGACCAAGTTAGCACGGGTGCCACTTTGCGTCTGGGAGGAATCTTGCTAGGGGCCGAATTCCTAGAGGCACCCGGCAATTTAAGTCCTCAGGACCCTGAACCACTCTACAGGCCTTTTCCCTGGGAAAGAAAACTCACAAGCCACTGTTCTGGGTGTCAGTTTTCAGGACCCACTAGGCACTCTCAAACCAGACCAAGTTGGCACTGGTGCCACCTTGCATCTGGGAGGCATCCTGTGTGAGGCGGAATTCTAGGAGGCACCCGGCAATTTAACGCCGCAGGACCCTGAACCATTGTACAGGCTTTTTCCCTGGGAAACAAAACGCAGAAGCCACTGTTCTTGGTGTCAGCTTGCAGGACCCACTTGGCATTCTCAAACCAGACGAAGTTGGCACTGGTGCCACTCTGTGTCTGGGAGGCATCCTGCTAGGGGCCGAATTCCAGGAGGAACTTGGCCATTTAAGGCCTCAGGACCCTGAACCACTTAACAGGCTTTTTCCCTGGGAAGCAAAACTCAGAAGACAATGTTCTTGGTGTCAGTTTTCAGGACCCACTTGACTCTCTCAAACCAGACTAAGTGGGCAATGGTGCCGCATAGCGTCTGGGAAAAATCCTGCAAGAGGCGGATCTCCTGGAGGCACCCGGCAATTTAAGGCCTCAGGACCCTGAACCACTCTACTGGCTATTTCCCTGGGAAACAAAACTCACAAACCACTGTTCTGGGTGTCAGTTTTCAGGACCCACTTGACACTCCCAAACCAGACCAAGTTGGCACTTGTGCCACATTGCGTCTGGGAGGCATCCAGCGAGAGGCGGAATTCCAGGAGCTACCCTGAAATTTAAGGCCTCAGGACCCTGAACCACTGTACAGGCTTTTTCCCTGGGAGCCAAAACTCAGAAGCCACAGTTCTGGGTGTCTGTTTGCAGAACCCACTTGGCACTCTCAAACCAGCCCAAGTTGGCACTGCAGCCACCTTGCGTCTGAGAGGCATCCTTCTAGAGGCGGAATTCCAAGAATCACCCGGTCATTTAAGGCCTCAGGCCCCTGAAACATTCTAGAGGCTTTTTCCCTGAGAGACAAAACTCACAAGCCACTGTTCTGGGTGTCAATTTTCAGGACCCACTTGGCACTCTCAAACAAGACCAAGTTGGCACTGCTGCCACCCTTCCTCTGAAACGCATCCTGCGAGACGCGGAATTCCAGGAGGCACCTGGCCATTTAAGGCCTCAGGACCCTGAACCATTGTACAGGCTTTTTCCCTGGGAAACAAATCTCAGCAGCTACTGTTCTTGGTGTCAGTTTGCAGGACCCACTTGGCACTCTCAAACCAGACCAAGTTGGCACTGGTGCCGCTAAGCGTCTGGGGAACATCCTGCGAGAGGTGGATCTCCAGGAGGGACCCTGAAATTTAAGGCCTCAGGACCCTGAACCACTGTACAGTCTATTGCCCAGAGAAAGAAAACTCACAAGCCACTGTTCTGGGTGTCAGTTTGCAGGACCCGCTTGCACTCTTAAACCAGACCAAGTTGGTACGGGTGCCACTTTGCGTCTGGAAGGCATCCTGCAAGGGGCCGAATTCCAAGAGGGACCCGGCAATTTAAGGCCTCAGGACCCTGAACCACTCTACAGGCCTTTTCCCTGGGAAACAAAACTCAAAAGCCACTGTTCTGGGTTTCAGTTTTCAGGACCCACTAGGCACTCTCAAACCAGACGAAGTTGGCACTGGTGCCACCTTGCATCTGGGAGGCATCCTGTGTGAGGCGGAATTCAAGAAGGCACCCGGAAATTTAAGGCCGCAGGACCCTGAACCATTTTACAGGCTTTTTCCCTGCGAAACAAATCTCAGCAGCCACTGTTCTTGGTGGCAGTTTTTAGGACCCACTTGACACTCTCAAACCAGACTAAGTGGGCAATGGTGCCGCATAGCGTCTGGGAAAAATCCTGCAAGAGGCGGATCTCCAGGACGCACCCGGCAATTTAAGGCCTCAGGACCCTGAACCACTCTACAGGGTATTTCCCTGGGAAACAAAATTCACAAACCACTGTTCAGGGTGTCACTTTTCAGGACCCACTTGACACTCTCAAACCAGACTAAGTTTGCACTGGTGCCACATTGCGTCTGGGAGGCATCCTGTGAGAGGTGGAATTCCAGGTGGCACCCTGAAATTTAAGGCCTCAGGACCCTGAACCACTGTAAAGGCTTTTCCCCTGGGAGACAAAACTCAGAAGCTACTGTTCTGGGTGTCAGTTTTCAGGACCCACTAGGCACTCTCAAACAAGACCAAGCTGGCACTGGTGTCACATTGCGTCTGGGAGGCATCCTGCGAGAGGCCGAATTCAAGAAGGCACCCGGCCATTTAAAGTTTCAGGCCCCTGAACCAGTGTACAGGCCTTTTCCCTGGGAAACAAAACTCGCAAGCCACTGTTCTGGGTGTCAATTTTCAGGACCCACTTGGCACTCTCAAAACAGACCAAGTTGGCACTGCTGCCACCCTTCGTCTGAAAGGCATCCTGCGAGAGGCCGAATTCCAGGAGGCACCTGGCCATTTAAGGCCTCAGGACTATGAACCACAGTACAGGCTTTTTCCCTGGGAAACAAAACTCAGAAGCCACTGTTCTTAGTGTCAGTTTTCAGGACCCACTTGACTATATCAAACCAGACTAAGTGGGCAATGGTGCCGCATAGCGTCTGGGAAAAATCCTGCAAGAGGCGGATCTCCAGGAGGCACCCGGCAATTTAAGGCCTCAGGACCCTGAACCACTCTACAGAGTATTTCCCTGGGAAAAAAAATTCACAAACCACTGTTCTTGGTGTCAGTTTGCAGGACCCACTTGACACTCTCAAACCAGACCAAGTTGGCACTGGTGCCACCTTGCATCTGGGAGGCATCCTGTGTGAGGCGGAATTCTAGGAGGCACCCGGAAATTTAAGGCCGCAGGACCCTGAACCATTGTACAGGCTTTTTCCCTGGGAAACAAAACTCAGAAGCCACTGTTCTGGGTGTCAGTTTTCAGGACCCACTTGGCATTCTCAAACCAGACCAAGTTGGCACGGGTGCCACTTTGCGTCTGGGGGGCATCCTGCGAGAGGCGGAATTCCAGGTGGCACCCGGCAATTTAAGGCCTCAGGACTCTGAACCACCGTACAGGCTTTTTCCCTGGGAAACAAATCTCAGCAGCCACTCTTCTTGGTGTCAGTTTGCAGGACCCACTTGGCACTCTCAAACCAGACTAAGTTGGCACCGGTGCCGCTCAGAGTCTGAAAAACATCTTGCGAGAGGCGGATCTCCAGGAGGGACCCTGAAATTTAAGGCCTCAGGACCCTGAACCACTGTACAGGCTATTGCCCAGAGAAAAAAAACTCACAAGCCACTGTTCTGACTGTCAGTTTTCAGGACCCGCTTGGCACTCTCAAACCAGACCAAGTTGGCACGGGTGCCACTTTGCGTCTGGGAGCCATCCTGCTAGGGGCTGAATTCCAAGAGCCACCCGGCATTTTAAAGGCCTCAGGACCCTGAACCACTCTACAGGCTTTTTCCCTGGTAAACAAAACTCACAAGCCAGTGTTCTGGGTGTCAGTTTTCAGCACCCACTTGACACTCTCAAACCAGACCAAGTTGGCACTGGTGCCACCTTGCATCTGGGAGGCATCCTGTGTGAGGCGGAATTCTAGGAGGCACCCGGAAATTTAAGGCCGCAGGACCCTGAACCATTGTACAGGCTTTTTCCCTGGGAAACAAAACTCAGAAGCCACTGTTCTGGGTGTCAGTTTTCAGGACCCACTTGGCATTCTCAAACCAGACCAAGTTGGCACGGGTGCCACTTTGCGTCTGGGAGGCATCCTGCGAGAGGCGGAATTCACCTTGGCACCCTGATATTTAAGGCCTCAAGACCCTGAACCATTGTACAGGCTTTTTCCCTGGGAAACAAAACTCAGAAGCCATTGTTCTGGGTGTCAGTTTGTAGGACCCACTCTGCACTGTCAAACCAGACCAAGAATGCATTGGTGCCAGCTTGGGTCTGGGAGGCATCCTGCGAGAGGCGGAATTCACCTAGGCACCCTGAAATTTAAGGCCTCAGGACCCTGAACCACTGTAATGGCTATTTCCCTGGGAACCAAAACTCAGAAGCCACTGTTCTGGGTGTCAGTTTGCAGGACCCACTTGGCACTCTCAAACCAGACAAAGTTGGCACTGCAGCCACCTTGCGTCTGGGAGGCATCCTGAGAGAGGCGGAATTCCAGGAGTCATCCGGCCATTTAAGGCCTCAGGACCCTGAAACCTCCTTCAGGACTTTTCCCGGGGAGCCAAAACGCACAAGCCACTGTTCTGGGTGTCAGTTTTCAGGACCCACTTGCCACTCTCAAACTAGACCAAGTTGGCACTGGTGTCACATTGCGTCTGAGAGGCATCCTGCGAGAGGCAGAATTCAGGAAGGCACCCTGCTATTTAAAGTTTCAGGCCCCTGAACCAGTGTACAGGCCATTTCCCTGGGAAACAAAACTCAGAAGCCACTGTTCTGCGTGTCAGTTTTCAGGACCCACTAGGCACTCTCAAACCAGACCAAGTTGGCACTGCTGCCACATTGCGTCTGGGAGGCATCCTGAGAGCGGCGGAATTCTAGGAGGCACCTGGCCATTTAAGGCCTCAGGACCCTGAACCATTGTACAGGCTTTTTCCCTGGGAAACAAAACTCAGAAGCCACAGTTCTTAGTGTCATTTTTCAGGACTTACTTGACTCTATCAAACCAGACTAACTGGGCAATGGTGCCGCATAGCGTCTGGGAAAAATCCTGCAAGAGGCGGATCTCCAGGAGGCACCCGGAGATTTAAGGCAGCAGGAATCTGAACCATTGTACAGGCTTTTTCCCTGGGAAACAAAACTCAGAAGCCACTGTTCTGGGTGTCAGTTTTCAGGACCCACTTGGCATTCTCAAACCAGCCTAAGTTGGCACTGCTGCCACCTTTTGTCTGGGAGGCATCCTGCGAGAGACTGAATTTCAGAAGGCACCTGGCCATTAAAGGCCTCAGGACCCTGAACCATTGTACAGGCTTTTTCCCAGGGAAACAAGACTCAGAAGCCACTGTTCTGGGTGTCAGTTTGCAGGACCCGCTTGGCACTCTCATACCAGACCAAGGTGGCACGGGTGCCACTTTGCGTCTGGAAGGCATCCTGCTCAGGGCCGAATTCCAAGAGGCACCCGGCAATTTAAGGCCACAGGACCCGGAACCACTGTACAGGCTGTTTCCCTGGAAAACAAAACTCACAAGCCACTGTTCTTGTTGTCAGTTTCCAGGACCCTCTTGACACTCTCAAACCAGACTGAGTGGGCAATGGTGCCCCTTAGCCTCTCAGAAAACTCTTACAAGAGACGGATCTCCAGGAGGCACCCGGCAATTTAATGCCGCAGGACCCTGAACCAATGTACAGGCTTTTTCCCTGGGAAACACAACTCAGAAGCCACTGTTCTGGGTGTCAGTTTTCAGGACCCACTAGGAACTCTTAAAACAGCGAAAGTTGGCACTGCTGCCAGCCTTCGTCTGGGAGGCATCATGCAGGAGGCTGAATTCCAGGAGGCACCCGGCAATTTAAGGCCTCCGGAAGCTGAAGCATTGTACAGGCTTTTTCCCTGGGAAACAAACCTCCGAAGCCACTGTTCTGGTTGTCAGTTTGCAGCACCCACTTGGCACTCTGAAAACAGACATAGTGGGCACCGGTGCAACCTTGCGTCTTTTAGGCATCCTGCGTGAGGCGGAATTCCAGTAGGCACCCTGAAATGCAAGGCCTCGGGACTCTGAACCAATGTACAGGCCTTTTCCCTGGGAAACAAAACTCAGAAGCCACTGTTCTGGGTGTCAGTTTTAAGGACGCACTTGGCACTCTCAAACCAGACCAAGTTTGCACTGGACCCACCTTGCATCTGGGAGGCATCCTGCGAGAGGCCAAATACTAGGAGTCACCCGGCAATGTAAGGCCTCAGGCTCCTGAACCATTCTACAGGCTTTTTCCCAGGGAAACAAAACTCACAAACCACTGTTCTGGGTGTCAGTTTTCAGGACCCACTCTGCACTGTCAAAGTAGACCAAGTTGGAGCTGATGCCACCTTGCGTCAGGGAGGCATCCTTCTACAGGCGGAATTCCAGTAGGCAACCGGAAATTTAAGGCCTCAGGGCCCTGAACCAATGTACAGGCCTTTTCCCTGGGAAACAAAACTCAGAAGCCACTGTTCTGGGTGTCAGTTTTAAGGACGCACTTGGCACTCTCAAACCAGACAAGTTTGCACTGGAGCCACCTTGCATCTCGGAGGCATCCTGCGAGAGGCGGGTCTCCAGGAGGCACCTGGCCATTTAAGGCCTCAGGACCCTGAACCACTGTACAGGCTTTTTACCTGGGAAAAATAAAACTCACAAGCCACTGTTCTGGGTGTCAGTTTTCAGGACCCACTTGGCACTCCCAAACCAGTAAAAGTTGGCATTGGTGCCAGCTTGCGTCTGCAAGGCATCCTGCGAGAGGCCAAATACTAGGAGTCACCGGCAATGTAAGGCGTCTGGCTCCAGAACAATTCTACAGGCCTTTTACCTGGGAAACAAAACTCATAAGCCACTGTTCTGGGTGTCAGTTTTCAGGACCCACTGGTCACTCTCAAACCAGACCAAGTTGGCACTGGTGTCATATTGCGTCTAGGAGGTATCCTGCGAGAGGCCGAATTCTAGTAGGCACCCGGCCATTTAAAGTTTCAGGCCCCTGAACCACTCTACAGGCCTTTTCCCTGGGAAAAAAAACTCAGAAGCTACTGTTCTGGGTATCAGTTTTCAGGTCCCACTTGGAAGTCTAAACCTAGACCAAGTTTGCACTGGTCTAACCAAGTTGGCATTTGCTGTGCTGGCACACTTTCTCCTTCCTAGACAGAGTGGAAGAGCTTTTCCCTGCCGTGTAGGCGACAAGAGACGCATTAGACGGGCATCCGGGGCTGTCCGAAGGTAAGCGCCTGTTCCCGGCCTCTTTCGGCACAAGCCCCCGCTCCGGAGCGCACCGCGGCCGGCAGGATGCTCTCTGCCGGCGAAGGTGCCGCTTCTCCGGCAAGGAAGCCTCAGCCGCTTCTCCTGCACACGGAGAGCGTGCTAGCTGCTGAAACGTGAAGAAAGAAGCTGCAGAACACTGGCACTGAGCGTGCAGCTTTCCAGCGGAGAGAAAAAGCTACTTGAACACTCTGCAAGCCTTTCCACTCCCAAAAACATGCACATGGAAGGAGCTGCTGCAAAAGCGATGCTGTGCTCGCTGCTGCTCCTCCTGAAGCTCTGGCTGCTAAATCTGAGGCTTTCCTTCCAATTTCAAGCTGCAAAGCACTTGCTGAATTGCAGGGAAAGTCCGGGAGGCATTTGCTGTGCTGGCACACTTTCTCCTTCCTAGACAGAGTGGAAAAGCTTTTCCCTGCTGTGTAGGCGACAAGAGACGCATTAGACGGGCATCCGGAGCTGTCCGAAGGTAAGCGCCTGTTGCCGGCCTCTTTCGGCACAAGCCCCCGCTCCGGAGCGCACCGCGGCCGGCCGGAGGCTCTCTGCCGGCGAAGGTGCCGCTTCTCCGGCAAGGAAGCCTCAGCCGCTTCTCCTGCACACGGAGAGCGTGCTAGCTGCTGAAACGTGAAGAAAGAAGCTGCAGAACACTGGCACTGAGCGTGCAGCTTTCCAGCGGAGAGAAAAAGCTACTTGAACACTCTGCAAGCCTTTCCACTCCCAAAAACATGCACATGGAAGGAGCTGCTGCAAAAGCGATGCTGTGCTCGCTGCTGCTCCTCCTGAAGCTCTGGCTGCTAAATCTGAGGCTTTCCTTCCAATTTCAAGCTGCAAAGCACTTGCTGAATTGCAGGGAAAGTCCGGGAGGCATTTGCTGTGCTGGCACACTTTCTCCTTCCTAGACAGAGTGGAAAAGCTTTTCCCTGCCGTGTAGGCGACAAGAGACGCATTAGACGGGCATCCGGAGCTGTCCGAAGGTAAGCGCCTGTTCCCGGCCTCTTTCGGCACAAGCCCCCGCTCCGGAGCGCACCGCGGCCGGCAGGATGCTCTCTGCCGGCGAAGGTGCCGCTTCTCCGGCAAGGAAGCCTCAGCCGCTTCTCCTGCACACGGAGAGCGTGCTAGCTGCTGAAACGTGAAGAAAGAAGCTGCAGAAAACTGGCACTGAGCCTGCAGCTTTCCAGCGGAGAGAAAAAGCTACTTGAACACTCTGCAAGCCTTTCCACTCCCAAAAACATGCACATGGAAGGAGCTGCTGCAAAAGCGATGCTGTGCTCGCTGCTGCTCCTCCTGAAGCTCTGGCTGCTAAATCTGAGGCTTTCCTTCCAATTTCAAGCTGCAAAGCACTTGCTGAATTGCAGGGAAAGTCCGGGAGGCATTTGCTGTGCTGGCACACTTTCTCCTTCCTAGACAGAGTGGAAAAGCTTTTCCCTGCCGTGTAGGCGACAAGAGACGCATTAGACGGGCATCCGGAGCTGTCCGAAGGTAAGCGCCTGTTCCCGGCCTCTTTCGGCACAAGCCCCCGCTCCGGAGCGCACCGCGGCCGGCAGGAGGCTCTCTGCCGGCGAAGGTGCCGCTTCTCCGGCAAGGAAGCCTCAGCCGCTTCTCCTGCACACGGAGAGCGTGCTAGCTGCTGAAACGTGAAGAAAGAAGCTGCAGAACACTGGCACTGAGCGTGCAGCTTTCCAGCGGAGAGAAAAAGCTACTTGAACACTCTGCAAGCCTTCCAACTCCCAAAAACATGCACATGGAAGGAGCTGCTGCAAAAGCGATGCTGTGCTCGCTGCTGCTCCTCCTGAAGCTCTGGCTGCTAAATCTGAGGCTTTCCTTCCAATTTCAAGCTGCAAAGCACTTGCTGAATTGCAGGGAAAGTCCGGGAGGCATTTGCTGTGCTGGCACACTTTCTCCTTCCTAGACAGAGTGGAAAAGCTTTTCCCTGCCGTGTAGGCGACAAGAGACGCATTAGACGGGCATCCGGAGCTGTCCGAAGGTAAGCGTCTGTTCCCGGCCTCTTTCGGCACAAGCCCCCGCTCCGGAGCGCACCGCGGCCGGCCGGAGGCTCTCTGCCGGCGAAGGTGCCGCTTCTCCGGCAAGGAAGCCTCAGCCGCTTCTCCTGCACACGGAGAGCGTGCTAGCTGCTGAAACGTGAAGAAAGAAGCTGCAGAACACTGGCACTGAGCCTGCAGCTTTCCAGCGGAGAGAAAAAGCTACTTGAACACTCTGCAAGCCTTTCCACTCCCAAAAACATGCACATGGAAGGAGCTGCTGCAAAAGCGATGCTGTGCTCGCTGCTGCTCCTCCTGAAGCTCTGGCTGCTAAATCTGAGGCTTTCCTTCCAATTTCAAGCTGCAAAGCACTTGCTGAATTGCAGGGAAAGTCCGGGAGGCATTTGCTGTGCTGGCACACTTTCTCCTTCCTAGACAGAGTGGAAAAGCTTTTCCCTGCCGTGTAGGCGACAAGAGACGCATTAGACGGGCATCCGGAGCTGTCCGAAGGTAAGCGCCTGTTCCCGGCCTCTTTCGGCACAAGCCCCCGCTCCGGAGCGCACCGCGGCCGGCAGGAGGCTCTCTGCCGGCGAAGGTGCCGCTTCTCCGGCAAGGAAGCCTCTCCCGCTTCTCCTGCACACGGAGAGCGTGCTAGCTGCTGAAACGTGAAGAAAGAAGCTGCAGAACACTGGCACTGAGCCTGCAGCTTTCCAGCGGAGAGAAAAAGCTACTTGAACACTCTGCAAGCCTTCCAACTCCCAAAAACATGCACATGGAAGGAGCTGCTGCAAAAGCGATGCTGTGCTCGCTGCTGCTCCTCCTGAAGCTCTGGCTGCTAAATCTGAGGCTTTCCTTCCAATTTCAAGCTGCAAAGCACTTGCTGAATTGCAGGGAAAGTCCGGGAGGCATTTGCTGTGCTGGCACACTTTCTCCTTCCTAGACAGAGTGGAAAAGCTTTTCCCTGCCGTGTAGGCGACAAGAGACGCATTAGACGGGCATCCGGAGCTGTCCGAAGGTAAGCGCCTGTTCCCGGCCTCTTTCGGCACAAGCCCCCGCTCCGGAGCGCACCGCGGCCGGCCGGAGGCTCTCTGCCGGCGAAGGTGCCGCTTCTCCGGCAAGGAAGCCTCAGCCGCTTCTCCTGCACACGGAGAGCGTGCTAGCTGCTGAAACGTGAAGAAAGAAGCTGCAGAACACTGGCACTGAGCGTGCAGCTTTCCAGCGGAGAGAAAAAGCTACTTGAACACTCTGCAAGCCTTTCCACTGCCAAAAACATGCACATGGAAGGAGCTGCTGCAAAAGCGATGCTGTGCTCGCTGCTGCTCCTCCTGAAGCTCTGGCTGCTAAATCTGAGGCTTTCCTTCCAATTTCAAGCTGCAAAGCACTTGCTGAATTGCAGGGAAAGTCCGGGAGGCATTTGCTGTGCTGGCACACTTTCTCCTTCCTAGACAGAGTGGAAAAGCTTTTCCCTGCCGTGTAGGCGACAAGAGACGCATTAGACGGGCATCCGGAGCTGTCCGAAGGTAAGCGCCTGTTCCCGGCCTCTTTCGGCACAAGCCCCCGCTCCGGAGCGCACCGCGGCCGGCCGGAGGCTCTCTGCCGGCGAAGGTGCCGCTTCTCCGGCAAGGAAGCCTCAGCCGCTTCTCCTGCACACGGAGAGCGTGCTAGCTGCTGAAACGTGAAGAAAGAAGCTGCAGAACACTGGCACTGAGCGTGCAGCTTTCCAGCGGAGAGAAAAAGCTACTTGAACACTCTGCAAGCCTTTCCACTCCCAAAAACATGCACATGGAAGGAGCTGCTGCAAAAGCGATGCTGTGCTCGCTGCTGCTCCTCCTGAAGCTCTGGCTGCTAAATCTGAGGCTTTCCTTCCAATTTCAAGCTGCAAAGCACTTGCTGAATTGCAGGGAAAGTCCGGGAGGCATTTGCTGTGCTGGCACACTTTCTCCTTCCTAGACAGAGTGGAAAAGCTTTTCCCTGCCGTGTAGGCGACAAGAGACGCATTAGACGGGCATCCGGAGCTGTCCGAAGGTAAGCGTCTGTTCCCGGCCTCTTTCGGCACAAGCCCCCGCTCCGGAGCGCACCGCGGCCGGCAGGATGCTCTCTGCCGGCGAAGGTGCCGCTTCTCCGGCAAGGAAGCCTCAGCCGCTTCTCCTGCACACGGAGAGCGTGCTAGCTGCTGAAACGTGAAGAAAGAAGCTGCAGAACACTGGCACTGAGCCTGCAGCTTTCCAGCGGAGAGAAAAAGCTACTTGAACACTCTGCAAGCCTTTCCACTCCCAAAAACATGCACATGGAAGGAGCTGCTGCAAAAGCGATGCTGTGCTCGCTGCTGCTCCTCCTGAAGCTCTGGCTGCTAAATCTGAGGCTTTCCTTCCAATTTCAAGCTGCAAAGCACTTGCTGAATTGCAGGGAAAGTCCGGGAGGCATTTGCTGTGCTGGCACACTTTCTCCTTCCTAGACAGAGTGGAAAAGCTTTTCCCTGCCGTGTAGGCGACAAGAGACGCATTAGACGGGCATCCGGAGCTGTCCGAAGGTAAGCGCCTGTTCCCGGCCTCTTTCGGCACAAGCCCCCGCTCCGGAGCGCACCGCGGCCGGCAGGATGCTCTCTGCCGGCGAAGGTGCCGCTTCTCCGGCAAGGAAGCCTCAGCCGCTTCTCCTGCACACGGAGAGCGTGCTAGCTGCTGAAACGTGAAGAAAGAAGCTGCAGAAAACTGGCACTGAGCGTGCAGCTTTCCAGCGGAGAGAAAAAGCTACTTGAACACTCTGCAAGCCTTTCCACTCCCAAAAACATGCACATGGAAGGAGCTGCTGCAAAAGCGATGCTGTGCTCGCTGCTGCTCCTCCTGAAGCTCTGGCTGCTAAATCTGAGGCTTTCCTTCCAATTTCAAGCTGCAAAGCACTTGCTGAATTGCAGGGAAAGTCCGGGAGGCATTTGCTGTGCTGGCACACTTTCTCCTTCCTAGACAGAGTGGAAAAGCTTTTCCCTGCCGTGTAGGCGACAAGAGACGCATTAGACGGGCATCCGGAGCTGTCCGAAGGTAAGCGCCTGTTCCCGGCCTCTTTCGGCACAAGCCCCCGCTCCGGAGCGCACCGCGGCCGGCAGGATGCTCTCTGCCGGCGAAGGTGCCGCTTCTCCGGCAAGGAAGCCTCAGCCGCTTCTCCTGCACACGGAGAGCGTGCTAGCTGCTGAAACGTGAAGAAAGAAGCTGCAGAACACTGGCACTGAGCCTGCAGCTTTCCAGCGGAGAGAAAAAGCTACTTGAACACTCTGCAAGCCTTTCCACTCCCAAAAACATGCACATGGAAGGAGCTGCTGCAAAAGCGATGCTGTGCTCGCTGCTGCTCCTCCTGAAGCTCTGGCTGCTAAATCTGAGGCTTTCCTTCCAATTTCAAGCTGCAAAGCACTTGCTGAATTGCAGGGAAAGTCCGGCAGGCATTTGCTGTGCTGGCACACTTTCTCCTTCCTAGACAGAGTGGAAAAGCTTTTCCCTACCGTGTAGGCGACAAGAGACGCATTAGACGGGCATCCGGAGCTGTCCGAAGGTAAGCGCCTGTTCCCGGCCTCTTTCGGCACAAGCCCCCGCTCCGGAGCGCACCGCGGCCGGCAGGATGCTCTCTGCCGGCGAAGGTGCCGCTTCTCCGGCAAGGAAGCCTCAGCCGCTTCTCCTGCACACGGAGAGCGTGCTAGCTGCTGAAACGTGAAGAAAGAAGCTGCAGAACACTGGCACTGAGCGTGCAGCTTTCCAGCGGAGAGAAAAAGCTACTTGAACACTCTGCAAGCCTTTCCACTCCCAAAAACATGCACATGGAAGGAGCTGCTGCAAAAGCGATGCTGTGCTCGCTGCTGCTCCTCCTGAAGCTCTGGCTGCTAAATCTGAGGCTTTCCTTCCAATTTCAAGCTGCAAAGCACTTGCTGAATTGCAGGGAAAGTCCGGGAGGCATTTGCTGTGCTGGCACACTTTCTCCTTCCTAGACAGAGTGGAAAAGCTTTTCCCTGCCGTGTAGGCGACAAGAGACGCATTAGACGGGCATCCGGAGCTGTCCGAAGGTAAGCGCCTGTTCCCGGCCTCTTTCGGCACAAGCCCCCGCTCCGGAGCGCACCGCGGCCGGCAGGATGCTCTCTGCCGGCGAAGGTGCCGCTTCTCCGGCAAGGAAGCCTCAGCCGCTTCTCCTGCACACGGAGAGCGTGCTAGCTGCTGAAACGTGAAGAAAGAAGCTGCAGAACACTGGCACTGAGCGTGCAGCTTTCCAGCGGAGAGAAAAAGCTACTTGAACACTCTGCAAGCCTTCCAACTCCCAAAAACATGCACATGGAAGGAGCTGCTGCAAAAGCGATGCTGTGCTCGCTGCTGCTCCTCCTGAAGCTCTGGCTGCTAATCTGCGGCTTTCCTTCCAATTTCAAGCTGCAAAGCACTTGCTGAATTGCAGGGAAAGTCCGGGAGGCATTTGCTGTGCTGGCACACTTTCTCCTTCCTAGACAGAGTGGAAAAGCTTTTCCCTGCCGTGTAGGCGACAAGAGACGCATTAGACGGGCATCCGGAGCTGTCCGAAGGTAAGCGTCTGTTCCCGGCCTCTTTCGGCACAAGCCCCCGCTCCGGAGCGCACCGCGGCCGGCCGGAGGCTCTCTGCCGGCGAAGGTGCCGCTTCTCCGGCAAGGAAGCCTCAGCCGCTTCTCCTGCACACGGAGAGCGTGCTAGCTGCTGAAACGTGAAGAAAGAAGCTGCAGAACACTGGCACTGAGCGTGCAGCTTTCCAGCGGAGAGAAAAAGCTACTTGAACACTCTGCAAGCCTTTCCACTCTTAAAAACATGCACATGGAAGGAGCTGCTGCAAAAGCGATGCTGTGCTCGCTGCTGCTCCTCCTGAAGCTCTGGCTGCTAAATCTGAGGCTTTCCTTCCAATTTCAAGCTGCAAAGCACTTGCTGAATTGCAGGGAAAGTCCGGGAGGCATTTGCTGTGCTGGCACACTTTCTCCTTCCTAGACAGAGTGGAAAAGCTTTTCCCTGCCGTGTAGGCGACAAGAGACGCATTAGACGGGCATCCGGAGCTGTCCGAAGGTAAGCGCCTGTTGCCGGCCTCTTTCGGCACAAGCCCCCGCTCCGGAGCGCACCGCGGCCGGCCGGAGGCTCTCTGCCGGCGAAGGTGCCGCTTCTCCGGCAAGGAAGCCTCAGCCGCTTCTCCTGCACACGGAGAGCGTGCTAGCTGCTGAAACGTGAAGAAAGAAGCTGCAGAACACTGGCACTGAGCGTGCAGCTTTCCAGCGGAGAGAAAAAGCTACTTGAACACTCTGCAAGCCTTTCCACTCCCAAAAACATGCACATGGAAGGAGCTGCTGCAAAAGCGATGCTGTGCTCGCTGCTGCTCCTCCTGAAGCTCTGGCTGCTAAATCTGAGGCTTTCCTTCCAATTTCAAGCTGCAAAGCACTTGCTGAATTGCAGGGAAAGTCCGGGAGGCATTTGCTGTGCTGGCACACTTTCTCCTTCCTAGACAGAGTGGAAAAGCTTTTCCCTGCCGTGTAGGCGACAAGAGACGCATTAGACGGGCATCCGGAGCTGTCCGAAGGTAAGCGCCTGTTGCCGGCCTCTTTCGGCACAAGCCCACGCTCCGGAGCGCACCGCGGCCGGCAGGATGCTCTCTGCCGGCGAAGGTGCCGCTTCTCCGGCAAGGAAGCCTCAGCCGCTTCTCCTGCACACGGAGAGCGTGCTAGCTGCTGAAACGTGAAGAAAGAAGCTGCAGAACACTGGCACTGAGCGTGCAGCTTTCCAGCGGAGAGAAAAAGCTATTTGAACACTCTGCAAGCCTTCCAACTCCCAAAAACATGCACATGGAAGGAGCGGCTGCAAAAGCGATGCTGTGCTCGCTGCTGCTCCTCCTGAAGCTCTGGCTGCTAAATCTGAGGCTTTCCTTCCAATTTCAAGCTGCAAAGCACTTGCTGAATTGCAGGGAAAGTCCGGCAGGCATTTGCTGTGCTGGCACACTTTCTCCTTGCTAGACAGAGTGGAAAAGCTTTTCCCTGCCGTGTAGGCGACAAGAGACGCATTAGACGGGCATCCGGAGCTGTCCGAAGGTAAGCGCCTGTTGCCGGCCTCTTTCGGCACAAGCCCCCGCTCCGGAGCGCACCGCGGCCGGCCGGAGGCTCTCTGCCGGCGAAGGTGCCGCTTCTCCGGCAAGGAAGCCTCAGCCGCTTCTCCTGCACACGGAGAGCGTGCTAGCTGCTGAAACGTGAAGAAAGAAGCTGCAGAACACTGGCACTGAGCCTGCAGCTTTCCAGCGGGGAGAAAAAGCTACTTGAACACTCTGCAAGCCTTTCCACTCCCAAAAACATGCACATGGAAGGAGCTGCTGCAAAAGCGATGCTGTGCTCGCTGCTGCTCCTCCTGAAGCTCTGGCTGCTAAATCTGAGGCTTTCCTTCCAATTTCAAGCTGCAAAGCACTTGCTGAATTCCAGGGAAAGTCCGGGAGGCATTTGCTGTGCTGGCACACTTTCTCCTTCCTAGACAGAGTGGAAAAGCTTTTCCCTGCCGTGTAGGCGACAAGAGACGCATTAGACGGGCATCCGGAGCTGTCCGAAGGTAAGCGCCTGTTCCCGGCCTCTTTCGGCACAAGCCCCCGCTCCGGAGCGCACCGCGGCCGGCAGGATGCTCTCTGCCGGCGAAGGTGCCGCTTCTCCGGCAAGGAAGCCTCAGCCGCTTCTCCGGCACACGGAGAGCGTGCTAGCTGCTGAAACGTGAAGAAAGAAGCTGCAGAACACTGGCACTGAGCGTGCAGCTTTCCAGCGGAGAGAAAAAGCTACTTGAACACTCTGCAAGCCTTTCCACTCCCAAAAACATGCACATGGAAGGAGCTGCTGCAAAAGCGATGCTGTGCTCGCTGCTGCTCCTCCTGAAGCTCTGGCTGCTAAATCTGAGGCTTTCCTTCCAATTTCAAGCTGCAAAGCACTTGCTGAATTCCAGGGAAAGTCCGGGAGGCATTTGCTGTGCTGGCACACTTTCTCCTTGCTAGACAGAGTGGAAAAGCTTTTCCCTGCCGTGTAGGCGACAAGAGACGCATTAGACGGGCATCCGGAGCTGTCCGAAGGTAAGCGCCTGTTCCCGGCCTCTTTCGGCACAAGCCCCCGCTCCGGAGCGCACCGCGGCCGGCAGGATGCTCTCTGCCGGCGAAGGTGCCGCTTCTCCGGCAAGGAAGCCTCAGCCGCTTCTCCTGCACACGGAGAGGGTGCTAGCTGCTGAAACGTGAAGAAAGAAGCTGCAGAACACTGGCACTGAGCGTGCAGCTTTCCAGCGGAGAGAAAAAGCTACTTGAACACTCTGCAAGCCTTTCCACTCCCAAAAACATGCACATGGAAGGAGCTGCTGCAAAAGCGATGCTGTGCTCGCTGCTGCTCCTCCTGAAGCTCTGGCTGCTAAATCTGAGGCTTTCCTTCCAATTTCAAGCTGCAAAGCACTTGCTGAATTCCAGGGAAAGTCCGGGAGGCATTTGCTGTGCTGGCACACTTTCTCCTTCCTAGACAGAGTGGAAAAGCTTTTCCCTGCCGTGTAGGCGACAAGAGACGCATTAGACGGGCATCCGGAGCTGTCCGAAGGTAAGCGTCTGTTCCCGGCCTCTTTCGGCACAAGCCCCCGCTCCGGAGCGCACCGCGGCCGGCCGGAGGCTCTCTGCCGGCGAAGGTGCCGCTTCTCCGGCAAGGAAGCCTCAGCCGCTTCTCCTGCACACGGAGAGCGTGCTAGCTGCTGAAACGTGAAGAAAGAAGCTGCAGAACACTGGCACTGAGCGTGCAGCTTTCCAGCGGAGAGAAAAAGCTACTTGAACACTCTGCAAGCCTTTCCACTCCCAAAAACATGCACATGGAAGGAGCTGCTGCAAAAGCGATGCTGTGCTCGCTGCTGCTCCTCCTGAAGCTCTGGCTGCTAAATCTGAGGCTTTCCTTCCAATTTCAAGCTGCAAAGCACTTGCTGAATTGCAGGGAAAGTCCGGGAGGCATTTGCTGTGCTGGCACACTTTCTCCTTCCTAGACAGAGTGGAAAAGCTTTTCCCTGCCGTGTAGGCGACAAGAGACGCATTAGACGGGCATCCGGAGCTGTCCGAAGGTAAGCGCCTGTTCCCGGCCTCTTTCGGCACAAGCCCCCGCTCCGGAGCGCACCGCGGCCGGCCGGAGGCTCTCTGCCGGCGAAGGTGCCGCTTCTCCGGCAAGGAAGCCTCAGCCGCTTCTCCTGCACACGGAGAGCGTGCTAGCTGCTGAAACGTGAAGAAAGAAGCTGCAGAACACTGGCACTGAGCGTGCAGCTTTCCAGCGGGGAGAAAAAGCTACTTGAACACTCTGCAAGCCTTTCCACTCCCAAAAACATGCACATGGAAGGAGCTGCTGCAAAAGCGATGCTGTGCTCGCTGCTGCTCCTCCTGAAGCTCTGGCTGCTAAATCTGAGGCTTTCCTTCCAATTTCAAGCTGCAAAGCACTTGCTGAATTCCAGGGAAAGTCCGGGAGGCATTTGCTGTGCTGGCACACTTTCTCCTTCCTAGACAGAGTGGAAAAGCTTTTCCCTGCCGTGTAGGCGACAAGAGACGCATTAGACGGGCATCCGGAGCTGTCCGAAGGTAAGCGCCTGTTCCCGGCCTCTTTCGGCACAAGCCCCCGCTCCGGAGCGCACCGCGGCCGGCAGGATGCTCTCTGCCGGCGAAGGTGCCGCTTCTCCGGCAAGGAAGCCTCAGCCGCTTCTCCTGCACACGGAGAGGGTGCTAGCTGCTGAAACGTGAAGAAAGAAGCTGCAGAACACTGGCACTGAGCGTGCAGCTTTCCAGCGGAGAGAAAAAGCTACTTGAACACTCTGCAAGCCTTTCCACTCCCAAAAACATGCACATGGAAGGAGCTGCTGCAAAAGCGATGCTGTGCTCGCTGCTGCTCCTCCTGAAGCTCTGGCTGCTAAATCTGAGGCTTTCCTTCCAATTTCAAGCTGCAAAGCACTTGCTGAATTCCAGGGAAAGTCCGGGAGGCATTTGCTGTGCTGGCACACTTTCTCCTTCCTAGACAGAGTGGAAAAGCTTTTCCCTGCCGTGTAGGCGACAAGAGACGCATTAGACGGGCATCCGGAGCTGTCCGAAGGTAAGCGCCTGTTCCCGGCCTCTTTCGGCACAAGCCCCCGCTCCGGAGCGCACCGCGGCCGGCAGGATGCTCTCTGCCGGCGAAGGTGCCGCTTCTCCGGCAAGGAAGCCTCAGCCGCTTCTCCTGCACACGGAGAGCGTGCTAGCTGCTGAAACGTGAAGAAAGAAGCTGCAGAACACTGGCACTGAGCCTGCAGCTTTCCAGCGGAGAGAAAAAGCTACTTGAACACTCTGCAAGCCTTTCCACTCCCAAAAACATGCACATGGAAGGAGCTGCTGCAAAAGCGATGCTGTGCTCGCTGCTGCTCCTCCTGAAGCTCTGGCTGCTAAATCTGAGGCTTTCCTTCCAATTTCAAGCTGCAAAGCACTTGCTGAATTGCAGGGAAAGTCCGGGAGGCATTTGCTGTGCTGGCACACTTTCTCCTTCCTAGACAGAGTGGAAAAGCTTTTCCCTGCCGTGTAGGCGACAAGAGACGCATTAGACGGGCATCCGGAGCTGTCCGAAGGTAAGCGCCTGTTCCCGGCCTCTTTCGGCACAAGCCCCCGCTCCGGAGCGCACCGCGGCCGGCAGGATGCTCTCTGCCGGCGAAGGTGCCGCTTCTCCGGCAAGGAAGCCTCAGCCGCTTCTCCTGCACACGGAGAGCGTGCTAGCTGCTGAAACGTGAAGAAAGAAGCTGCAGAACACTGGCACTGAGCCTGCAGCTTTCCAGCGGAGAGAAAAAGCTACTTGAACACTCTGCAAGCCTTTCCACTCCCAAAAACATGCACATGGAAGGAGCTGCTGCAAAAGCGATGCTGTGCTCGCTGCTGCTCCTCCTGAAGCTCTGGCTGCTAAATCTGCGGCTTTCCTTCCAATTTCAAGCTGCAAAGCACTTGCTGAATTGCAGGGAAAGTCCGGCAGGCATTTGCTGTGCTGGCACACTTTCTCCTTCCTAGACAGAGTGGAAAAGCTTTTCCCTACCGTGTAGGCGACAAGAGACGCATTAGACGGGCATCCGGAGCTGTCCGAAGGTAAGCGCCTGTTCCCGGCCTCTTTCGGCACAAGCCCCCGCTCCGGAGCGCACCGCGGCCGGCAGGATGCTCTCTGCCGGCGAAGGTGCCGCTTCTCCGGCAAGGAAGCCTCAGCCGCTTCTCCTGCACACGGAGAGCGTGCTAGCTGCTGAAACGTGAAGAAAGAAGCTGCAGAACACTGGCACTGAGCCTGCAGCTTTCCAGCGGAGAGAAAAAGCTACTTGAACACTCTGCAAGCCTTTCCACTCCCAAAAACATGCACATGGAAGGAGCTGCTGCAAAAGCGATGCTGTGCTCGCTGCTGCTCCTCCTGAAGCTCTGGCTGCTAAATCTGAGGCTTTCCTTCCAATTTCAAGCTGCAAAGCACTTGCTGAATTGCAGGGAAAGTCCGGCAGGCATTTGCTGTGCTGGCACACTTTCTCCTTCCTAGACAGAGTGGAAAAGCTTTTCCCTGCCGTGTAGGCGACAAGAGACGCATTAGACGGGCATCCGGAGCTGTCCGAAGGTAAGCGCCTGTTCCCGGCCTCTTTCGGCACAAGCCCCCGCTCCGGAGCGCACCGCGGCCGGCAGGATGCTCTCTGCCGGCGAAGGTGCCGCTTCTCCGGCAAGGAAGCCTCAGCCGCTTCTCCTGCACACGGAGAGCGTGCTAGCTGCTGAAACGTGAAGAAAGAAGCTGCAGAACACTGGCACTGAGCGTGCAGCTTTCCAGCGGAGAGAAAAAGCTACTTGAACACTCTGCAAGCCTTCCAACTCCCAAAAACATGCACATGGAAGGAGCTGCTGCAAAAGCGATGCTGTGCTCGCTGCTGCTCCTCCTGAAGCTCTGGCTGCTAAATCTGCGGCTTTCCTTCCAATTTCAAGCTGCAAAGCACTTGCTGAATTGCAGGGAAAGTCCGGGAGGCATTTGCTGTGCTGGCACACTTTCTCCTTCCTAGACAGAGTGGAAAAGCTTTTCCCTGCCGTGTAGGCGACAAGAGACGCATTAGACGGGCATCCGGAGCTGTCCGAAGGTAAGCGTCTGTTCCCGGCCTCTTTCGGCACAAGCCCCCGCTCCGGAGCGCACCGCGGCCGGCAGCATGCTCTCTGCCGGCGAAGGTGCCGCTTCTCCGGCAAGGAAGCCTCAGCCGCTTCTCCTGCACACGGAGAGCGTGCTAGCTGCTGAAACGTGAAGAAAGAAGCTGCAGAACACTGGCACTGAGCGTGCAGCTTTCCAGCGGAGAGAAAAAGCTACTTGAACACTCTGCAAGCCTTTCCACTCTTAAAAACATGCACATGGAAGGAGCTGCTGCAAAAGCGATGCTGTGCTCGCTGCTGCTCCTCCTGAAGCTCTGGCTGCTAAATCTGAGGCTTTCCTTCCAATTTCAAGCTGCAAAGCACTTGCTGAATTGCAGGGAAAGTCCGGGAGGCATTTGCTGTGCTGGCACACTTTCTCCTTCCTAGACAGAGTGGAAAAGCTTTTCCCTGCCGTGTAGGCGACAAGAGACGCATTAGACGGGCATCCGGAGCTGTCCGAAGGTAAGCGCCTGTTGCCGGCCTCTTTCGGCACAAGCCCCCGCTCCGGAGCGCACCGCGGCCGGCCGGAGGCTCTCTGCCGGCGAAGGTGCCGCTTCTCCGGCAAGGAAGCCTCAGCCGCTTCTCCTGCACACGGAGAGCGTGCTAGCTGCTGAAACGTGAAGAAAGAAGCTGCAGAACACTGGCACTGAGCCTGCAGCTTTCCAGCGGAGAGAAAAAGCTACTTGAACACTCTGCAAGCCTTTCCACTCCCAAAAACATGCACATGGAAGGAGCTGCTGCAAAAGCGATGCTGTGCTCGCTGCTGCTCCTCCTGAAGCTCTGGCTGCTAAATCTGAGGCTTTCCTTCCAATTTCAAGCTGCAAAGCACTTGCTGAATTGCAGGGAAAGTCCGGGAGGCATTTGCTGTGCTGGCACACTTTCTCCTTCCTAGACAGAGTGGAAAAGCTTTTCCCTGCCGTGTAGGCGACAAGAGACGCATTAGACGGGCATCCGGAGCTGTCCGAAGGTAAGCGCCTGTTCCCGGCCTCTTTCGGCACAAGCCCCCGCTCCGGAGCGCACCGCGGCCGGCAGGATGCTCTCTGCCGGCGAAGGTGCCGCTTCTCCGGCAAGGAAGCCTCAGCCGCTTCTCCTGCACACGGAGAGCGTGCTAGCTGCTGAAACGTGAAGAAAGAAGCTGCAGAACACTGGCACTGAGCGTGCAGCTTTCCAGCGGAGAGAAAAAGCTATTTGAACACTCTGCAAGCCTTCCAACTCCCAAAAACATGCACATGGAAGGAGCGGCTGCAAAAGCGATGCTGTGCTCGCTGCTGCTCCTCCTGAAGCTCTGGCTGCTAAATCTGAGGCTTTCCTTCCAATTTCAAGCTGCAAAGCACTTGCTGAATTGCAGGGAAAGTCCGGCAGGCATTTGCTGTGCTGGCACACTTTCTCCTTGCTAGACAGAGTGGAAAAGCTTTTCCCTGCCGTGTAGGCGACAAGAGACGCATTAGACGGGCATCCGGAGCTGTCCGAAGGTAAGCGCCTGTTGCCGGCCTCTTTCGGCACAAGCCCCCGCTCCGGAGCGCACCGCGGCCGGCCGGAGGCTCTCTGCCGGCGAAGGTGCCGCTTCTCCGGCAAGGAAGCCTCAGCCGCTTCTCCTGCACACGGAGAGCGTGCTAGCTGCTGAAACGTGAAGAAAGAAGCTGCAGAACACTGGCACTGAGCGTGCAGCTTTCCAGCGGGGAGAAAAAGCTACTTGAACACTCTGCAAGCCTTTCCACTCCCAAAAACATGCACATGGAAGGAGCTGCTGCAAAAGCGATGCTGTGCTCGCTGCTGCTCCTCCTGAAGCTCTGGCTGCTAAATCTGAGGCTTTCCTTCCAATTTCAAGCTGCAAAGCACTTGCTGAATTCCAGGGAAAGTCCGGGAGGCATTTGCTGTGCTGGCACACTTTCTCCTTCCTAGACAGAGTGGAAAAGCTTTTCCCTGCCGTGTAGGCGACAAGAGACGCATTAGACGGGCATCCGGAGCTGTCCGAAGGTAAGCGCCTGTTCCCGGCCTCTTTCGGCACAAGCCCCCGCTCCGGAGCGCACCGCGGCCGGCAGGATGCTCTCTGCCGGCGAAGGTGCCGCTTCTCCGGCAAGGAAGCCTCAGCCGCTTCTCCGGCACACGGAGAGCGTGCTAGCTGCTGAAACGTGAAGAAAGAAGCTGCAGAACACTGGCACTGAGCGTGCAGCTTTCCAGCGGAGAGAAAAAGCTACTTGAACACTCTGCAAGCCTTTCCACTCCCAAAAACATGCACATGGAAGGAGCTGCTGCAAAAGCGATGCTGTGCTCGCTGCTGCTCCTCCTGAAGCTCTGGCTGCTAAATCTGAGGCTTTCCTTCCAATTTCAAGCTGCAAAGCACTTGCTGAATTCCAGGGAAAGTCCGGGAGGCATTTGCTGTGCTGGCACACTTTCTCCTTGCTAGACAGAGTGGAAAAGCTTTTCCCTGCCGTGTAGGCGACAAGAGACGCATTAGACGGGCATCCGGAGCTGTCCGAAGGTAAGCGCCTGTTCCCGGCCTCTTTCGGCACAAGCCCCCGCTCCGGAGCGCACCGCGGCCGGCAGGATGCTCTCTGCCGGCGAAGGTGCCGCTTCTCCGGCAAGGAAGCCTCAGCCGCTTCTCCTGCACACGGAGAGGGTGCTAGCTGCTGAAACGTGAAGAAAGAAGCTGCAGAACACTGGCACTGAGCGTGCAGCTTTCCAGCGGAGAGAAAAAGCTACTTGAACACTCTGCAAGCCTTTCCACTCCCAAAAACATGCACATGGAAGGAGCTGCTGCAAAAGCGATGCTGTGCTCGCTGCTGCTCCTCCTGAAGCTCTGGCTGCTAAATCTGAGGCTTTCCTTCCAATTTCAAGCTGCAAAGCACTTGCTGAATTGCAGGGAAAGTCCGGGAGGCATTTGCTGTGCTGGCACACTTTCTCCTTCCTAGACAGAGTGGAAAAGCTTTTCCCTGCCGTGTAGGCGACAAGAGACGCATTAGACGGGCATCCGGAGCTGTCCGAAGGTAAGCGCCTGTTGCCGGCCTCTTTCGGCACAAGCCCCCGCTCCGGAGCGCACCGCGGCCGGCCGGAGGCTCTCTGCCGGCGAAGGTGCCGCTTCTCCGGCAAGGAAGCCTCAGCCGCTTCTCCTGCACACGGAGAGCGTGCTAGCTGCTGAAACGTGAAGAAAGAAGCTGCAGAACACTGGCACTGAGCGTGCAGCTTTCCAGCGGAGAGAAAAAGCTACTTGAACACTCTGCAAGCCTTTCCACTCCCAAAAACATGCACATGGAAGGAGCTGCTGCAAAAGCGATGCTGTGCTCGCTGCTGCTCCTCCTGAAGCTCTGGCTGCTAAATCTGAGGCTTTCCTTCCAATTTCAAGCTGCAAAGCACTTGCTGAATTGCAGGGAAAGTCCGGGAGGCATTTGCTGTGCTGGCACACTTTCTCCTTCCTAGACAGAGTGGAAAAGCTTTTCCCTGCCGTGTAGGCGACAAGAGACGCATTAGACGGGCATCCGGAGCTGTCCGAAGGTAAGCGCCTGTTGCCGGCCTCTTTCGGCACAAGCCCCCGCTCCGGAGCGCACCGCGGCCGGCAGGATGCTCTCTGCCGGCGAAGGTGCCGCTTCTCCGGCAAGGAAGCCTCAGCCGCTTCTCCTGCACACGGAGAGCGTGCTAGCTGCTGAAACGTGAAGAAAGAAGCTGCAGAACACTGGCACTGAGCGTGCAGCTTTCCAGCGGAGAGAAAAAGCTATTTGAACACTCTGCAAGCCTTCCAACTCCCAAAAACATGCACATGGAAGGAGCGGCTGCAAAAGCGATGCTGTGCTCGCTGCTGCTCCTCCTGAAGCTCTGGCTGCTAAATCTGAGGCTTTCCTTCCAATTTCAAGCTGCAAAGCACTTGCTGAATTGCAGGGAAAGTCCGGCAGGCATTTGCTGTGCTGGCACACTTTCTCCTTGCTAGACAGAGTGGAAAAGCTTTTCCCTGCCGTGTAGGCGACAAGAGACGCATTAGACGGGCATCCGGAGCTGTCCGAAGGTAAGCGCCTGTTGCCGGCCTCTTTCGGCACAAGCCCCCGCTCCGGAGCGCACCGCGGCCGGCCGGAGGCTCTCTGCCGGCGAAGGTGCCGCTTCTCCGGCAAGGAAGCCTCAGCCGCTTCTCCTGCACACGGAGAGCGTGCTAGCTGCTGAAACGTGAAGAAAGAAGCTGCAGAACACTGGCACTGAGCGTGCAGCTTTCCAGCGGGGAGAAAAAGCTACTTGAACACTCTGCAAGCCTTTCCACTCCCAAAAACATGCACATGGAAGGAGCTGCTGCAAAAGCGATGCTGTGCTCGCTGCTGCTCCTCCTGAAGCTCTGGCTGCTAAATCTGAGGCTTTCCTTCCAATTTCAAGCTGCAAAGCACTTGCTGAATTCCAGGGAAAGTCCGGGAGGCATTTGCTGTGCTGGCACACTTTCTCCTTCCTAGACAGAGTGGAAAAGCTTTTCCCTGCCGTGTAGGCGACAAGAGACGCATTAGACGGGCATCCGGAGCTGTCCGAAGGTAAGCGCCTGTTCCCGGCCTCTTTCGGCACAAGCCCCCGCTCCGGAGCGCACCGCGGCCGGCAGGATGCTCTCTGCCGGCGAAGGTGCCGCTTCTCCGGCAAGGAAGCCTCAGCCGCTTCTCCTGCACACGGAGAGGGTGCTAGCTGCTGAAACGTGAAGAAAGAAGCTGCAGAACACTGGCACTGAGCGTGCAGCTTTCCAGCGGAGAGAAAAAGCTACTTGAACACTCTGCAAGCCTTTCCACTCCCAAAAACATGCACATGGAAGGAGCTGCTGCAAAAGCGATGCTGTGCTCGCTGCTGCTCCTCCTGAAGCTCTGGCTGCTAAATCTGAGGCTTTCCTTCCAATTTCAAGCTGCAAAGCACTTGCTGAATTCCAGGGAAAGTCCGGGAGGCATTTGCTGTGCTGGCACACTTTCTCCTTCCTAGACAGAGTGGAAAAGCTTTTCCCTGCCGTGTAGGCGACAAGAGACGCATTAGACGGGCATCCGGAGCTGTCCGAAGGTAAGCGCCTGTTCCCGGCCTCTTTCGGCACAAGCCCCCGCTCCGGAGCGCACCGCGGCCGGCAGGATGCTCTCTGCCGGCGAAGGTGCCGCTTCTCCGGCAAGGAAGCCTCAGCCGCTTCTCCTGCACACGGAGAGCGTGCTAGCTGCTGAAACGTGAAGAAAGAAGCTGCAGAACACTGGCACTGAGCGTGCAGCTTTCCAGCGGAGAGAAAAAGCTACTTGAACACTCTGCAAGCCTTTCCACTCCCAAAAACATGCACATGGAAGGAGCTGCTGCAAAAGCGATGCTGTGCTCGCTGCTGCTCCTCCTGAAGCTCTGGCTGCTAAATCTGAGGCTTTCCTTCCAATTTCAAGCTGCAAAGCACTTGCTGAATTCCAGGGAAAGTCCGGGAGGCATTTGCTGTGCTGGCACACTTTCTCCTTGCTAGACAGAGTGGAAAAGCTTTTCCCTGCCGTGTAGGCGACAAGAGACGCATTAGACGGGCATCCGGAGCTGTCCGAAGGTAAGCGCCTGTTCCCGGCCTCTTTCGGCACAAGCCCCCGCTCCGGAGCGCACCGCGGCCGGCAGGATGCTCTCTGCCGGCGAAGGTGCCGCTTCTCCGGCAAGGAAGCCTCAGCCGCTTCTCCTGCACACGGAGAGGGTGCTAGCTGCTGAAACGTGAAGAAAGAAGCTGCAGAACACTGGCACTGAGCGTGCAGCTTTCCAGCGGAGAGAAAAAGCTACTTGAACACTCTGCAAGCCTTTCCACTCCCAAAAACATGCACATGGAAGGAGCTGCTGCAAAAGCGATGCTGTGCTCGCTGCTGCTCCTCCTGAAGCTCTGGCTGCTAAATCTGAGGCTTTCCTTCCAATTTCAAGCTGCAAAGCACTTGCTGAATTGCAGGGAAAGTCCGGGAGGCATTTGCTGTGCTGGCACACTTTCTCCTTCCTAGACAGAGTGGAAAAGCTTTTCCCTGCCGTGTAGGCGACAAGAGACGCATTAGACGGGCATCCGGAGCTGTCCGAAGGTAAGCGCCTGTTGCCGGCCTCTTTCGGCACAAGCCCCCGCTCCGGAGCGCACCGCGGCCGGCCGGAGGCTCTCTGCCGGCGAAGGTGCCGCTTCTCCGGCAAGGAAGCCTCAGCCGCTTCTCCTGCACACGGAGAGCGTGCTAGCTGCTGAAACGTGAAGAAAGAAGCTGCAGAACACTGGCACTGAGCGTGCAGCTTTCCAGCGGAGAGAAAAAGCTACTTGAACACTCTGCAAGCCTTTCCACTCCCAAAAACATGCACATGGAAGGAGCTGCTGCAAAAGCGATGCTGTGCTCGCTGCTGCTCCTCCTGAAGCTCTGGCTGCTAAATCTGAGGCTTTCCTTCCAATTTCAAGCTGCAAAGCACTTGCTGAATTGCAGGGAAAGTCCGGGAGGCATTTGCTGTGCTGGCACACTTTCTCCTTCCTAGACAGAGTGGAAAAGCTTTTCCCTGCCGTGTAGGCGACAAGAGACGCATTAGACGGGCATCCGGAGCTGTCCGAAGGTAAGCGCCTGTTGCCGGCCTCTTTCGGCACAAGCCCCCGCTCCGGAGCGCACCGCGGCCGGCAGGATGCTCTCTGCCGGCGAAGGTGCCGCTTCTCCGGCAAGGAAGCCTCAGCCGCTTCTCCTGCACACGGAGAGCGTGCTAGCTGCTGAAACGTGAAGAAAGAAGCTGCAGAACACTGGCACTGAGCGTGCAGCTTTCCAGCGGAGAGAAAAAGCTATTTGAACACTCTGCAAGCCTTCCAACTCCCAAAAACATGCACATGGAAGGAGCGGCTGCAAAAGCGATGCTGTGCTCGCTGCTGCTCCTCCTGAAGCTCTGGCTGCTAAATCTGAGGCTTTCCTTCCAATTTCAAGCTGCAAAGCACTTGCTGAATTGCAGGGAAAGTCCGGCAGGCATTTGCTGTGCTGGCACACTTTCTCCTTGCTAGACAGAGTGGAAAAGCTTTTCCCTGCCGTGTAGGCGACAAGAGACGCATTAGACGGGCATCCGGAGCTGTCCGAAGGTAAGCGCCTGTTGCCGGCCTCTTTCGGCACAAGCCCCCGCTCCGGAGCGCACCGCGGCCGGCCGGAGGCTCTCTGCCGGCGAAGGTGCCGCTTCTCCGGCAAGGAAGCCTCAGCCGCTTCTCCTGCACACGGAGAGCGTGCTAGCTGCTGAAACGTGAAGAAAGAAGCTGCAGAACACTGGCACTGAGCGTGCAGCTTTCCAGCGGGGAGAAAAAGCTACTTGAACACTCTGCAAGCCTTTCCACTCCCAAAAACATGCACATGGAAGGAGCTGCTGCAAAAGCGATGCTGTGCTCGCTGCTGCTCCTCCTGAAGCTCTGGCTGCTAAATCTGAGGCTTTCCTTCCAATTTCAAGCTGCAAAGCACTTGCTGAATTCCAGGGAAAGTCCGGGAGGCATTTGCTGTGCTGGCACACTTTCTCCTTCCTAGACAGAGTGGAAAAGCTTTTCCCTGCCGTGTAGGCGACAAGAGACGCATTAGACGGGCATCCGGAGCTGTCCGAAGGTAAGCGCCTGTTCCCGGCCTCTTTCGGCACAAGCCCCCGCTCCGGAGCGCACCGCGGCCGGCAGGATGCTCTCTGCCGGCGAAGGTGCCGCTTCTCCGGCAAGGAAGCCTCAGCCGCTTCTCCTGCACACGGAGAGGGTGCTAGCTGCTGAAACGTGAAGAAAGAAGCTGCAGAACACTGGCACTGAGCGTGCAGCTTTCCAGCGGAGAGAAAAAGCTACTTGAACACTCTGCAAGCCTTTCCACTCCCAAAAACATGCACATGGAAGGAGCTGCTGCAAAAGCGATGCTGTGCTCGCTGCTGCTCCTCCTGAAGCTCTGGCTGCTAAATCTGAGGCTTTCCTTCCAATTTCAAGCTGCAAAGCACTTGCTGAATTCCAGGGAAAGTCCGGGAGGCATTTGCTGTGCTGGCACACTTTCTCCTTCCTAGACAGAGTGGAAAAGCTTTTCCCTGCCGTGTAGGCGACAAGAGACGCATTAGACGGGCATCCGGAGCTGTCCGAAGGTAAGCGCCTGTTCCCGGCCTCTTTCGGCACAAGCCCCCGCTCCGGAGCGCACCGCGGCCGGCAGGATGCTCTCTGCCGGCGAAGGTGCCGCTTCTCCGGCAAGGAAGCCTCAGCCGCTTCTCCTGCACACGGAGAGCGTGCTAGCTGCTGAAACGTGAAGAAAGAAGCTGCAGAACACTGGCACTGAGCCTGCAGCTTTCCAGCGGAGAGAAAAAGCTACTTGAACACTCTGCAAGCCTTTCCACTCCCAAAAACATGCACATGGAAGGAGCTGCTGCAAAAGCGATGCTGTGCTCGCTGCTGCTCCTCCTGAAGCTCTGGCTGCTAAATCTGAGGCTTTCCTTCCAATTTCAAGCTGCAAAGCACTTGCTGAATTGCAGGGAAAGTCCGGGAGGCATTTGCTGTGCTGGCACACTTTCTCCTTCCTAGACAGAGTGGAAAAGCTTTTCCCTGCCGTGTAGGCGACAAGAGACGCATTAGACGGGCATCCGGAGCTGTCCGAAGGTAAGCGCCTGTTCCCGGCCTCTTTCGGCACAAGCCCCCGCTCCGGAGCGCACCGCGGCCGGCCGGAGGCTCTCTGCCGGCGAAGGTGCCGCTTCTCCGGCAAGGAAGCCTCAGCCGCTTCTCCTGCACACGGAGAGCGTGCTAGCTGCTGAAACGTGAAGAAAGAAGCTGCAGAACACTGGCACTGAGCGTGCAGCTTTCCAGCGGGGAGAAAAAGCTACTTGAACACTCTGCAAGCCTTTCCACTCCCAAAAACATGCACATGGAAGGAGCTGCTGCAAAAGCGATGCTGTGCTCGCTGCTGCTCCTCCTGAAGCTCTGGCTGCTAAATCTGAGGCTTTCCTTCCAATTTCAAGCTGCAAAGCACTTGCTGAATTCCAGGGAAAGTCCGGGAGGCATTTGCTGTGCTGGCACACTTTCTCCTTCCTAGACAGAGTGGAAAAGCTTTTCCCTGCCGTGTAGGCGACAAGAGACGCATTAGACGGGCATCCGGAGCTGTCCGAAGGTAAGCGCCTGTTCCCGGCCTCTTTCGGCACAAGCCCCCGCTCCGGAGCGCACCGCGGCCGGCAGGATGCTCTCTGCCGGCGAAGGTGCCGCTTCTCCGGCAAGGAAGCCTCAGCCGCTTCTCCGGCACACGGAGAGCGTGCTAGCTGCTGAAACGTGAAGAAAGAAGCTGCAGAACACTGGCACTGAGCGTGCAGCTTTCCAGCGGAGAGAAAAAGCTACTTGAACACTCTGCAAGCCTTTCCACTCCCAAAAACATGCACATGGAAGGAGCTGCTGCAAAAGCGATGCTGTGCTCGCTGCTGCTCCTCCTGAAGCTCTGGCTGCTAAATCTGAGGCTTTCCTTCCAATTTCAAGCTGCAAAGCACTTGCTGAATTCCAGGGAAAGTCCGGGAGGCATTTGCTGTGCTGGCACACTTTCTCCTTCCTAGACAGAGTGGAAAAGCTTTTCCCTGCCGTGTAGACGACAAGAGACGCATTAGACGGGCATCCGGAGCTGTCCGAAGGTAAGCGCCTGTTCCCGGCCTCTTTCGGCACAAGCCCCCGCTCCGGAGCGCACCGCGGCCGGCAGGATGCTCTCTGCCGGCGAAGGTGCCGCTTCTCCGGCAAGGAAGCCTCAGCCGCTTCTCCTGCACACGGAGAGGGTGCTAGCTGCTGAAACGTGAAGAAAGAAGCTGCAGAACACTGGCACTGAGCGTGCAGCTTTCCAGCGGAGAGAAAAAGCTACTTGAACACTCTGCAAGCCTTTCCACTCCCAAAAACATGCACATGGAAGGAGCTGCTGCAAAAGCGATGCTGTGCTCGCTGCTGCTCCTCCTGAAGCTCTGGCTGCTAAATCTGAGGCTTTCCTTCCAATTTCAAGCTGCAAAGCACTTGCTGAATTCCAGGGAAAGTCCGGGAGGCATTTGCTGTGCTGGCACACTTTCTCCTTCCTAGACAGAGTGGAAAAGCTTTTCCCTGCCGTGTAGGCGACAAGAGACGCATTAGACGGGCATCCGGAGCTGTCCGAAGGTAAGCGTCTGTTCCCGGCCTCTTTCGGCACAAGCCCCCGCTCCGGAGCGCACCGCGGCCGGCCGGAGGCTCTCTGCCGGCGAAGGTGCCGCTTCTCCGGCAAGGAAGCCTCAGCCGCTTCTCCTGCACACGGAGAGCGTGCTAGCTGCTGAAACGTGAAGAAAGAAGCTGCAGAACACTGGCACTGAGCGTGCAGCTTTCCAGCGGAGAGAAAAAGCTACTTGAACACTCTGCAAGCCTTTCCACTCCCAAAAACATGCACATGGAAGGAGCTGCTGCAAAAGCGATGCTGTGCTCGCTGCTGCTCCTCCTGAAGCTCTGGCTGCTAAATCTGAGGCTTTCCTTCCAATTTCAAGCTGCAAAGCACTTGCTGAATTGCAGGGAAAGTCCGGGAGGCATTTGCTGTGCTGGCACACTTTCTCCTTCCTAGACAGAGTGGAAAAGCTTTTCCCTGCCGTGTAGGCGACAAGAGACGCATTAGACGGGCATCCGGAGCTGTCCGAAGGTAAGCGCCTGTTGCCGGCCTCTTTCGGCACAAGCCCCCGCTCCGGAGCGCACCGCGGCCGGCAGGATGCTCTCTGCCGGCGAAGGTGCCGCTTCTCCGGCAAGGAAGCCTCAGCCGCTTCTCCTGCACACGGAGAGCGTGCTAGCTGCTGAAACGTGAAGAAAGAAGCTGCAGAACACTGGCACTGAGCGTGCAGCTTTCCAGCGGAGAGAAAAAGCTATTTGAACACTCTGCAAGCCTTCCAACTCCCAAAAACATGCACATGGAAGGAGCGGCTGCAAAAGCGATGCTGTGCTCGCTGCTGCTCCTCCTGAAGCTCTGGCTGCTAAATCTGAGGCTTTCCTTCCAATTTCAAGCTGCAAAGCACTTGCTGAATTGCAGGGAAAGTCCGGCAGGCATTTGCTGTGCTGGCACACTTTCTCCTTGCTAGACAGAGTGGAAAAGCTTTTCCCTGCCGTGTAGGCGACAAGAGACGCATTAGACGGGCATCCGGAGCTGTCCGAAGGTAAGCGCCTGTTGCCGGCCTCTTTCGGCACAAGCCCCCGCTCCGGAGCGCACCGCGGCCGGCCGGAGGCTCTCTGCCGGCGAAGGTGCCGCTTCTCCGGCAAGGAAGCCTCAGCCGCTTCTCCTGCACACGGAGAGCGTGCTAGCTGCTGAAACGTGAAGAAAGAAGCTGCAGAACACTGGCACTGAGCGTGCAGCTTTCCAGCGGGGAGAAAAAGCTACTTGAACACTCTGCAAGCCTTTCCACTCCCAAAAACATGCACATGGAAGGAGCTGCTGCAAAAGCGATGCTGTGCTCGCTGCTGCTCCTCCTGAAGCTCTGGCTGCTAAATCTGAGGCTTTCCTTCCAATTTCAAGCTGCAAAGCACTTGCTGAATTCCAGGGAAAGTCCGGGAGGCATTTGCTGTGCTGGCACACTTTCTCCTTCCTAGACAGAGTGGAAAAGCTTTTCCCTGCCGTGTAGGCGACAAGAGACGCATTAGACGGGCATCCGGAGCTGTCCGAAGGTAAGCGCCTGTTCCCGGCCTCTTTCGGCACAAGCCCCCGCTCCGGAGCGCACCGCGGCCGGCAGGATGCTCTCTGCCGGCGAAGGTGCCGCTTCTCCGGCAAGGAAGCCTCAGCCGCTTCTCCTGCACACGGAGAGCGTGCTAGCTGCTGAAACGTGAAGAAAGAAGCTGCAGAACACTGGCACTGAGCGTGCAGCTTTCCAGCGGAGAGAAAAAGCTACTTGAACACTCTGCAAGCCTTTCCACTCCCAAAAACATGCACATGGAAGGAGCTGCTGCAAAAGCGATGCTGTGCTCGCTGCTGCTCCTCCTGAAGCTCTGGCTGCTAAATCTGAGGCTTTCCTTCCAATTTCAAGCTGCAAAGCACTTGCTGAATTGCAGGGAAAGTCCGGGAGGCATTTGCTGTGCTGGCACACTTTCTCCTTCCTAGACAGAGTGGAAAAGCTTTTCCCTGCCGTGTAGGCGACAAGAGACGCATTAGACGGGCATCCGGAGCTGTCCGAAGGTAAGCGCCTGTTCCCGGCCTCTTTCGGCACAAGCCCCCGCTCCGGAGCGCACCGCGGCCGGCAGGATGCTCTCTGCCGGCGAAGGTGCCGCTTCTCCGGCAAGGAAGCCTCAGCCGCTTCTCCGGCACACGGAGAGCGTGCTAGCTGCTGAAACGTGAAGAAAGAAGCTGCAGAACACTGGCACTGAGCGTGCAGCTTTCCAGCGGAGAGAAAAAGCTACTTTAACACTCTGCCAGCCTTTCCACTGCCAAAAACATGCACATGGAAGGAGCTGCTGCAAAAGCGATGCTGTGCTCGCTGCTGCTCCTCCTGAAGCTCTGGCTGCTAAATCTGAGGCTTTCCTTCCAATTTCAAGCTGCAAAGCACTTGCTGAATTGCAGGGAAAGTCCGGGAGGCATTTGCTGTGCTGGCACACTTTCTCCTTCCTAGACAGAGTGGAAAAGCTTTTCCCTGCCGTGTAGGCGACAAGAGACGCATTAGACGGGCATCCGGAGCTGTCCGAAGGTAAGCGCCTGTTCCCGGCCTCTTTCGGCACAAGCCCCCGCTCCGGAGCGCACCGCGGCCGGCAGCATGCTCTCTGACGGCGAAGGTGCCGCTTCTCCGGCAAGGAAGCCTCAGCCGCTTCTCCTGCACACGGAGAGCGTGCTAGCTGCTGAAACGTGAAGAAAGAAGCTGCAGAACACTGGCACTGAGCCTGCAGCTTTCCAGCGGAGAGAAAAAGCTACTTGAACACTCTGCAAGCCTTTCCACTCCCAAAAACATGCACATGGAAGGAGCTGCTGCAAAAGCGATGCTGTGCTCGCTGCTGCTCCTCCTGAAGCTCTGGCTGCTAAATCTGAGGCTTTCCTTCCAATTTCAAGCTGCAAAGCACTTGCTGAATTGCAGGGAAAGTCCGGGAGGCATTTGCTGTGCTGGCACACTTTCTCCTTCCTAGACAGAGTGGAAAAGCTTTTCCCTGCCGTGTAGGCGACAAGAGACGCATTAGACGGGCATCCGGAGCTGTCCGAAGGTAAGCGTCTGTTCCCGGCCTCTTTCGGCACAAGCCCCCGCTCCGGAGCGCACCGCGGCCGGCAGGATGCTCTCTGCCGGCGAAGGTGCCGCTTCTCCGGCAAGGAAGCCTCAGCCGCTTCTCCTGCACACGGAGAGCGTGCTAGCTGCTGAAACGTGAAGAAAGAAGCTGCAGAACACTGGCACTGAGCGTGCAGCTTTCCAGCGGAGAGAAAAAGCTACTTGAACACTCTGCAAGCCTTTCCACTCCCAAAAACATGCACATGGAAGGAGCTGCTGCAAAAGCGATGCTGTGCTCGCTGCTGCTCCTCCTGAAGCTCTGGCTGCTAAATCTGAGGCTTTCCTTCCAATTTCAAGCTGCAAAGCACTTGCTGAATTCCAGGGAAAGTCCGGGAGGCATTTGCTGTGCTGGCACACTTTCTCCTTCCTAGACAGAGTGGAAAAGCTTTTCCCTGCCGTGTAGGCGACAAGAGACGCATTAGACGGGCATCCGGAGCTGTCCGAAGGTAAGCGCCTGTTCCCGGCCTCTTTCGGCACAAGCCCCCGCTCCGGAGCGCACCGCGGCCGGCAGGATGCTCTCTGCCGGCGAAGGTGCCGCTTCTCCGGCAAGGAAGCCTCAGCCGCTTCTCCTGCACACGGAGAGCGTGCTAGCTGCTGAAACGTGAAGAAAGAAGCTGCAGAACACTGGCACTGAGCGTGCAGCTTTCCAGCGGAGAGAAAAAGCTACTTGAACACTCTGCAAGCCTTTCCACTCCCAAAAACATGCACATGGAAGGAGCTGCTGCAAAAGCGATGCTGTGCTCGCTGCTGCTCCTCCTGAAGCTCTGGCTGCTAAATCTGAGGCTTTCCTTCCAATTTCAAGCTGCAAAGCACTTGCTGAATTGCAGGGAAAGTCCGGGAGGCATTTGCTGTGCTGGCACACTTTCTCCTTCCTAGACAGAGTGGAAAAGCTTTTCCCTGCCGTGTAGGCGACAAGAGACGCATTAGACGGGCATCCGGAGCTGTCCGAAGGTAAGCGCCTGTTCCCGGCCTCTTTCGGCACAAGCCCCCGCTCCGGAGCGCACCGCGGCCGGCAGGATGCTCTCTGCCGGCGAAGGTGCCGCTTCTCCGGCAAGGAAGCCTCAGCCGCTTCTCCGGCACACGGAGAGCGTGCTAGCTGCTGAAACGTGAAGAAAGAAGCTGCAGAACACTGGCACTGAGCGTGCAGCTTTCCAGCGGAGAGAAAAAGCTACTTTAACACTCTGCCAGCCTTTCCACTGCCAAAAACATGCACATGGAAGGAGCTGCTGCAAAAGCGATGCTGTGCTCGCTGCTGCTCCTCCTGAAGCTCTGGCTGCTAAATCTGAGGCTTTCCTTCCAATTTCAAGCTGCAAAGCACTTGCTGAATTCCAGGGAAAGTCCGGGAGGCATTTGCTGTGCTGGCACACTTTCTCCTTCCTAGACAGAGTGGAAAAGCTTTTCCCTGCCGTGTAGGCGACAAGAGACGCATTAGACGGGCATCCGGAGCTGTCCGAAGGTAAGCGCCTGTTCCCGGCCTCTTTCGGCACAAGCCCCCGCTCCGGAGCGCACCGCGGCCGGCAGCATGCTCTCTGCCGGCGAAGGTGCCGCTTCTCCGGCAAGGAAGCCTCAGCCGCTTCTCCTGCACACGGAGAGCGTGCTAGCTGCTGAAACGTGAAGAAAGAAGCTGCAGAACACTGGCACTGAGCCTGCAGCTTTCCAGCGGAGAGAAAAAGCTACTCTAACACTCTGCAAGCCTTTCCACTCCCAAAAACATGCACATGGAAGGAGCTGCTGCAAAAGCGATGCTGTGCTCGCTGCTGCTCCTCCTGAAGCTCTGGCTGCTAAATCTGAGGCTTTCCTTCCAATTTCAAGCTGCAAAGCACTTGCTGAATTGCAGGGAAAGTCCGGGAGGCATTTGCTGTGCTGGCACACTTTCTCCTTCCTAGACAGAGTGGAAAAGCTTTTCCCTGCCGTGTAGGCGACAAGAGACGCATTAGACGGGCATCCGGAGCTGTCCGAAGGTAAGCGTCTGTTCCCGGCCTCTTTCGGCACAAGCCCCCGCTCCGGAGCGCACCGCGGCCGGCAGGATGCTCTCTGCCGGCGAAGGTGCCGCTTCTCCGGCAAGGAAGCCTCAGCCGCTTCTCCTGCACACGGAGAGCGTGCTAGCTGCTGAAACGTGAAGAAAGAAGCTGCAGAACACTGGCACTGAGCGTGCAGCTTTCCAGCGGAGAGAAAAAGCTACTTGAACACTCTGCAAGCCTTTCCACTCCCAAAAACATGCACATGGAAGGAGCTGCTGCAAAAGCGATGCTGTGCTCGCTGCTGCTCCTCCTGAAGCTCTGGCTGCTAAATCTGAGGCTTTCCTTCCAATTTCAAGCTGCAAAGCACTTGCTGAATTGCAGGGAAAGTCCGGGAGGCATTTGCTGTGCTGGCACACTTTCTCCTTCCTAGACAGAGTGGAAAAGCTTTTCCCTGCCGTGTAGGCGACAAGAGACGCATTAGACGGGCATCCGGAGCTGTCCGAAGGTAAGCGTCTGTTCCCGGCCTCTTTCGGCACAAGCCCCCGCTCCGGAGCGCACCGCGGCCGGCAGGATGCTCTCTGCCGGCGAAGGTGCCGCTTCTCCGGCAAGGAAGCCTCTCCCGCTTCTCCTGCACACGGAGAGCGTGCTAGCTGCTGAAACGTGAAGAAAGAAGCTGCAGAACACTGGCACTGAGCGTGCAGCTTTCCAGCGGAGAGAAAAAGCTACTTGAACACTCTGCAAGCCTTTCCACTCCCAAAAACATGCACATGGAAGGAGCTGCTGCAAAAGCGATGCTGTGCTCGCTGCTGCTCCTCCTGAAGCTCTGGCTGCTAAATCTGAGGCTTTCCTTCCAATTTCAAGCTGCAAAGCACTTGCTGAATTGCAGGGAAAGTCCGGGAGGCATTTGCTGTGCTGGCACACTTTCTCCTTCCTAGACAGAGTGGAAAAGCTTTTCCCTGCCGTGTAGGCGACAAGAGACGCATTAGACGGGCATCCGGAGCTGTCCGAAGGTAAGCGTCTGTTCCCGGCCTCTTTCGGCACAAGCCCCCGCTCCGGAGCGCACCGCGGCCGGCAGGATGCTCTCTGCCGGCGAAGGTGCCGCTTCTCCGGCAAGGAAGCCTCAGCCGCTTCTCCTGCACACAGAGAGCGTGCTAGCTGCTGAAACGTGAAGAAAGAAGCTGCAGAACACTGGCACTGAGCGTGCAGCTTTCCAGCGGAGAGAAAAAGCTACTTGAACACTCTGCAAGCCTTTCCACTCCCAAAAACATGCACATGGAAGGAGCTGCTGCAAAAGCGATGCTGTGCTCGCTGCTGCTCCTCCTGAAGCTCTGGCTGCTAAATCTGAGGCTTTCCTTCCAATTTCAAGCTGCAAAGCACTTGCTGAATTGCAGGGAAAGTCCGGCAGGCATTTGCTGTGCTGGCACACTTTCTCCTTCCTAGACAGAGTGGAAAAGCTTTTCCCTGCCGTGTAGGCGACAAGAGACGCATTAGACGGGCATCCGGAGCTGTCCGAAGGTAAGCGTCTGTTCCCGGCCTCTTTCGGCACAAGCCCCCGCTCCGGAGCGCACCGCGGCTGGCAGGATGCTCTCTGCCGGCGAAGGTGCCGCTTCTCCGGCAAGGAAGCCTCAGCCGCTTCTCCTGCACACGGAGAGCGTGCTAGCTGCTGAAACGTGAAGAAAGAAGCTGCAGAACACTGGCACTGAGCGTGCAGCTTTCCAGCGGAGAGAAAAAGCTACTTGAACACTCTGCAAGCCTTCCAACTCCCAAAAACATGCACATGGAAGGAGCTGCTGCAAAAGCGATGCTGTGCTCGCTGCTGCTCCTCCTGAAGCTCTGGCTGCTAAATCTGAGGCTTTCCTTCCAATTTCAAGCTGCAAAGCACTTGCTGAATTGCAGGGAAAGTCCGGGAGGCATTTGCTGTGCTGGCACACTTTCTCCTTCCTAGACAGAGTGGAAAAGCTTTTCCCTGCCGTGTAGGCGACAAGAGACGCATTAGACGGGCATCCGGAGCTGTCCGAAGGTAAGCGCCTGTTCCCGGCCTCTTTCGGCACAAGCCCCCGCTCCGGAGCGCACCGCGGCCGGCAGGATGCTCTCTGCCGGCGAAGGTGCCGCTTCTCCGGCAAGGAAGCCTCAGCCGCTTCTCCTGCACACGGAGAGCGTGCTAGCTGCTGAAACGTGAAGAAAGAAGCTGCAGAACACTGGCACTGAGCGTGCAGCTTTCCAGCGGAGAGAAAAAGCTACTTGAACACTCTGCAAGCCTTTCCACTGCCAAAAACATGCACATGGAAGGAGCTGCTGCAAAAGCGATGCTGTGCTCGCTGCTGCTCCTCCTGAAGCTCTGGCTGCTAAATCTGAGGCTTTCCTTCCAATTTCAAGCTGCAAAGCACTTGCTGAATTGCAGGGAAAGTCCGGGAGGCATTTGCTGTGCTGGCACACTTTCTCCTTCCTAGACAGAGTGGAAAAGCTTTTCCCTGCCGTGTAGGCGACAAGAGACGCATTAGACGGGCATCCGGAGCTGTCCGAAGGTAAGCGCCTGTTGCCGGCCTCTTTCGGCACAAGCCCCCGCTCCGGAGCGCACCGCGGCTGGCAGGATGCTCTCTGCCGGCGAAGGTGCCGCTTCTCCGGCAAGGAAGCCTCAGCCGCTTCTCCTGCACACGGAGAGCGTGCTAGCTGCTGAAACGTGAAGAAAGAAGCTGCAGAACACTGGCACTGAGCCTGCAGCTTTCCAGCGGAGAGAAAAAGCTACTTGAACACTCTGCAAGCCTTTCCACTCCCAAAAACATGCACATGGAAGGAGCTGCTGCAAAAGCGATGCTGTGCTCGCTGCTGCTCCTCCTGAAGCTCTGGCTGCTAAATCTGAGGCTTTCCTTCCAATTTCAAGCTGCAAAGCACTTGCTGAATTGCAGGGAAAGTCCGGCAGGCATTTGCTGTGCTGGCACACTTTCTCCTTCCTAGACAGAGTGGAAAAGCTTTTCCCTGCCGTGTAGGCGACAAGAGACGCATTAGACGGGCATCCGGAGCTGTCCGAAGGTAAGCGTCTGTTCCCGGCCTCTTTCGGCACAAGCCCCCGCTCCGGAGCGCACCGCGGCCGGCAGGATGCTCTCTGCCGGCGAAGGTGCCGCTTCTCCGGCAAGGAAGCCTCAGCCGCTTCTCCTGCACACAGAGAGCGTGCTAGCTGCTGAAACGTGAAGAAAGAAGCTGCAGAACACTGGCACTGAGCGTGCAGCTTTCCAGCGGAGAGAAAAAGCTACTTGAACACTCTGCAAGCCTTTCCACTCCCAAAAACATGCACATGGAAGGAGCTGCTGCAAAAGCGATGCTGTGCTCGCTGCTGCTCCTCCTGAAGCTCTGGCTGCTAAATCTGAGGCTTTCCTTCCAATTTCAAGCTGCAAAGCACTTGCTGAATTGCAGGGAAAGTCCGGCAGGCATTTGCTGTGCTGGCACACTTTCTCCTTGCTAGACAGAGTGGAAAAGCTTTTCCCTGCCGTGTAGGCGACAAGAGACGCATTAGACGGGCATCCGGAGCTGTCCGAAGGTAAGCGTCTGTTCCCGGCCTCTTTCGGCACAAGCCCCCGCTCCGGAGCGCACCGCGGCTGGCAGGATGCTCTCTGCCGGCGAAGGTGCCGCTTCTCCGGCAAGGAAGCCTCAGCCGCTTCTCCTGCACACGGAGAGCGTGCTAGCTGCTGAAACGTGAAGAAAGAAGCTGCAGAACACTGGCACTGAGCGTGCAGCTTTCCAGCGGAGAGAAAAAGCTACTTGAACACTCTGCAAGCCTTCCAACTCCCAAAAACATGCACATGGAAGGAGCTGCTGCAAAAGCGATGCTGTGCTCGCTGCTGCTCCTCCTGAAGCTCTGGCTGCTAAATCGGAGGCTTTCCTTCCAATTTCAAGCTGCAAAGCACTTGCTGAATTGCAGGGAAAGTCCGGGAGGCATTTGCTGTGCTGGCACACTTTCTCCTTCCTAGACAGAGTGGAAAAGCTTTTCCCTGCCGTGTAGGCGACAAGAGACGCATTAGACGGGCATCCGGAGCTGTCCGAAGGTAAGCGCCTGTTCCCGGCCTCTTTCGGCACAAGCCCCCGCTCCGGAGCGCACCGCGGCCGGCAGGATGCTCTCTGCCGGCGAAGGTGCCGCTTCTCCGGCAAGGAAGCCTCAGCCGCTTCTCCTGCACACGGAGAGCGTGCTAGCTGCTGAAACGTGAAGAAAGAAGCTGCAGAACACTGGCACTGAGCGTGCAGCTTTCCAGCGGAGAGAAAAAGCTACTTGAACACTCTGCAAGCCTTTCCACTCCCAAAAACATGCACATGGAAGGAGCTGCTGCAAAAGCGATGCTGTGCTCGCTGCTGCTCCTCCTGAAGCTCTGGCTGCTAAATCTGAGGCTTTCCTTCCAATTTCAAGCTGCAAAGCACTTGCTGAATTGCAGGGAAAGTCCGGGAGGCATTTGCTGTGCTGGCACACTTTCTCCTTCCTAGACAGAGTGGAAAAGCTTTTCCCTGCCGTGTAGGCGACAAGAGACGCATTAGACGGGCATCCGGAGCTGTCCGAAGGTAAGCGCCTGTTGCCGGCCTCTTTCGGCACAAGCCCCCGCTCCGGAGCGCACCGCGGCCGGCCGGAGGCTCTCTGCCGGCGAAGGTGCCGCTTCTCCGGCAAGGAAGCCTCAGCCGCTTCTCCTGCACACGGAGAGCGTGCTAGCTGCTGAAACGTGAAGAAAGAAGCTGCAGAACACTGGCACTGAGCGTGCAGCTTTCCAGCGGAGAGAAAAAGCTACTCTAACACTCTGCAAGCCTTTCCACTCCCAAAAACATGCACATGGAAGGAGCTGCTGCAAAAGCGATGCTGTGCTCGCTGCTGCTCCTCCTGAAGCTCTGGCTGCTAAATCTGAGGCTTTCCTTCCAATTTCAAGCTGCAAAGCACTTGCTGAATTGCAGGGAAAGTCCGGGAGGCATTTGCTGTGCTGGCACACTTTCTCCTTCCTAGACAGAGTGGAAAAGCTTTTCCCTGCCGTGTAGGCGACAAGAGACGCATTAGACGGGCATCCGGAGCTGTCCGAAGGTAAGCGTCTGTTCCCGGCCTCTTTCGGCACAAGCCCCCGCTCCGGAGCGCACCGCGGCCGGCAGGATGCTCTCTGCCGGCGAAGGTGCCGCTTCTCCGGCAAGGAAGCCTCAGCCGCTTCTCCTGCACACAGAGAGCGTGCTAGCTGCTGAAACGTGAAGAAAGAAGCTGCAGAACACTGGCACTGAGCGTGCAGCTTTCCAGCGGAGAGAAAAAGCTACTTGAACACTCTGCAAGCCTTTCCACTCCCAAAAACATGCACATGGAAGGAGCTGCTGCAAAAGCGATGCTGTGCTCGCTGCTGCTCCTCCTGAAGCTCTGGCTGCTAAATCTGAGGCTTTCCTTCCAATTTCAAGCTGCAAAGCACTTGCTGAATTGCAGGGAAAGTCCGGCAGGCATTTGCTGTGCTGGCACACTTTCTCCTTGCTAGACAGAGTGGAAAAGCTTTTCCCTGCCGTGTAGGCGACAAGAGACGCATTAGACGGGCATCCGGAGCTGTCCGAAGGTAAGCGTCTGTTCCCGGCCTCTTTCGGCACAAGCCCCCGCTCCGGAGCGCACCGCGGCTGGCAGGATGCTCTCTGCCGGCGAAGGTGCCGCTTCTCCGGCAAGGAAGCCTCAGCCGCTTCTCCTGCACACGGAGAGCGTGCTAGCTGCTGAAACGTGAAGAAAGAAGCTGCAGAACACTGGCACTGAGCGTGCAGCTTTCCAGCGGAGAGAAAAAGCTACTTGAACACTCTGCAAGCCTTTCCACTGCCAAAAACATGCACATGGAAGGAGCTGCTGCAAAAGCGATGCTGTGCTCGCTGCTGCTCCTCCTGAAGCTCTGGCTGCTAAATCTGAGGCTTTCCTTCCAATTTCAAGCTGCAAAGCACTTGCTGAATTGCAGGGAAAGTCCGGGAGGCATTTGCTGTGCTGGCACACTTTCTCCTTCCTAGACAGAGTGGAAAAGCTTTTCCCTGCCGTGTAGGCGACAAGAGACGCATTAGACGGGCATCCGGAGCTGTCCGAAGGTAAGCGCCTGTTGCCGGCCTCTTTCGGCACAAGCCCCCGCTCCGGAGCGCACCGCGGCCGGCCGGAGGCTCTCTGCCGGCGAAGGTGCCGCTTCTCCGGCAAGGAAGCCTCAGCCGCTTCTCCTGCACACGGAGAGCGTGCTAGCTGCTGAAACGTGAAGAAAGAAGCTGCAGAACACTGGCACTGAGCGTGCAGCTTTCCAGCGGAGAGAAAAAGCTACTTGAACACTCTGCAAGCCTTTCCACTGCCAAAAACATGCACATGGAAGGAGCTGCTGCAAAAGCGATGCTGTGCTCGCTGCTGCTCCTCCTGAAGCTCTGGCTGCTAAATCTGAGGCTTTCCTTCCAATTTCAAGCTGCAAAGCACTTGCTGAATTGCAGGGAAAGTCCGGGAGGCATTTGCTGTGCTGGCACACTTTCTCCTTCCTAGACAGAGTGGAAAAGCTTTTCCCTGCCGTGTAGGCGACAAGAGACGCATTAGACGGGCATCCGGAGCTGTCCGAAGGTAAGCGTCTGTTCCCGGCCTCTTTCGGCACAAGCCCCCGCTCCGGAGCGCACCGCGGCCGGCAGGATGCTCTCTGCCGGCGAAGGTGCCGCTTCTCCGGCAAGGAAGCCTCAGCCGCTTCTCCTGCACACGGAGAGCGTGCTAGCTGCTGAAACGTGAAGAAAGAAGCTGCAGAACACTGGCACTGAGCCTGCAGCTTTCCAGCGGAGAGAAAAAGCTACTTGAACACTCTGCAAGCCTTTCCACTCCCAAAAACATGCACATGGAAGGAGCTGCTGCAAAAGCGATGCTGTGCTCGCTGCTGCTCCTCCTGAAGCTCTGGCTGCTAAATCTGAGGCTTTCCTTCCAATTTCAAGCTGCAAAGCACTTGCTGAATTGCAGGGAAAGTCCGGCAGGCATTTGCTGTGCTGGCACACTTTCTCCTTCCTAGACAGAGTGGAAAAGCTTTTCCCTGCCGTGTAGGCGACAAGAGACGCATTAGACGGGCATCCGGAGCTGTCCGAAGGTAAGCGTCTGTTCCCGGCCTCTTTCGGCACAAGCCCCCGCTCCGGAGCGCACCGCGGCCGGCAGGATGCTCTCTGCCGGCGAAGGTGCCGCTTCTCCGGCAAGGAAGCCTCAGCCGCTTCTCCTGCACACAGAGAGCGTGCTAGCTGCTGAAACGTGAAGAAAGAAGCTGCAGAACACTGGCACTGAGCGTGCAGCTTTCCAGCGGAGAGAAAAAGCTACTTGAACACTCTGCAAGCCTTTCCACTCCCAAAAACATGCACATGGAAGGAGCTGCTGCAAAAGCGATGCTGTGCTCGCTGCTGCTCCTCCTGAAGCTCTGGCTGCTAAATCTGAGGCTTTCCTTCCAATTTCAAGCTGCAAAGCACTTGCTGAATTGCAGGGAAAGTCCGGGAGGCATTTGCTGTGCTGGCACACTTTCTCCTTCCTAGACAGAGTGGAAAAGCTTTTCCCTGCCGTGTAGGCGACAAGAGACGCATTAGACGGGCATCCGGAGCTGTCCGAAGGTAAGCGTCTGTTCCCGGCCTCTTTCGGCACAAGCCCCCGCTCCGGAGCGCACCGCGGCCGGCCGGAGGCTCTCTGCCGGCGAAGGTGCCGCTTCTCCGGCAAGGAAGCCTCAGCCGCTTCTCCTGCACACGGAGAGCGTGCTAGCTGCTGAAACGTGAAGAAAGAAGCTGCAGAACACTGGCACTGAGCGTGCAGCTTTCCAGCGGAGAGAAAAAGCTACTTGAACACTCTGCAAGCCTTTCCACTCCCAAAAACATGCACATGGAAGGAGCTGCTGCAAAAGCGATGCTGTGCTCGCTGCTGCTCCTCCTGAAGCTCTGGCTGCTAAATCTGAGGCTTTCCTTCCAATTTCAAGCTGCAAAGCACTTGCTGAATTGCAGGGAAAGTCCGGGAGGCATTTGCTGTGCTGGCACACTTTCTCCTTCCTAGACAGAGTGGAAAAGCTTTTCCCTGCCGTGTAGGCGACAAGAGACGCATTAGACGGGCATCCGGAGCTGTCCGAAGGTAAGCGTCTGTTCCCGGCCTCTTTCGGCACAAGCCCCCGCTCCGGAGCGCACCGCGGCCGGCAGGATGCTCTCTGCCGGCGAAGGTGCCGCTTCTCCGGCAAGGAAGCCTCAGCCGCTTCTCCTGCACACAGAGAGCGTGCTAGCTGCTGAAACGTGAAGAAAGAAGCTGCAGAACACTGGCACTGAGCCTGCAGCTTTCCAGCGGAGAGAAAAAGCTACTTGAACACTCTGCAAGCCTTTCCACTCCCAAAAACATGCACATGGAAGGAGCTGCTGCAAAAGCGATGCTGTGCTCGCTGCTGCTCCTCCTGAAGCTCTGGCTGCTAAATCTGAGGCTTTCCTTCCAATTTCAAGCTGCAAAGCACTTGCTGAATTGCAGGGAAAGTCCGGGAGGCATTTGCTGTGCTGGCACACTTTCTCCTTGCTAGACAGAGTGGAAAAGCTTTTCCCTGCCGTGTAGGCGACAAGAGACGCATTAGACGGGCATCCGGAGCTGTCCGAAGGTAAGCGTCTGTTCCCGGCCTCTTTCGGCACAAGCCCCCGCTCCGGAGCGCACCGCGGCTGGCAGGATGCTCTCTGCCGGCGAAGGTGCCGCTTCTCCGGCAAGGAAGCCTCAGCCGCTTCTCCTGCACACGGAGAGCGTGCTAGCTGCTGAAACGTGAAGAAAGAAGCTGCAGAACACTGGCACTGAGCGTGCAGCTTTCCAGCGGAGAGAAAAAGCTACTTGAACACTCTGCAAGCCTTCCAACTCCCAAAAACATGCACATGGAAGGAGCTGCTGCAAAAGCGATGCTGTGCTCGCTGCTGCTCCTCCTGAAGCTCTGGCTGCTAAATCTGAGGCTTTCCTTCCAATTTCAAGCTGCAAAGCACTTGCTGAATTGCAGGGAAAGTCCGGGAGGCATTTGCTGTGCTGGCACACTTTCTCCTTCCTAGACAGAGTGGAAAAGCTTTTCCCTGCCGTGTAGGCGACAAGAGACGCATTAGACGGGCATCCGGAGCTGTCCGAAGGTAAGCGCCTGTTGCCGGCCTCTTTCGGCACAAGCCCCCGCTCCGGAGCGCACCGCGGCCGGCAGGATGCTCTCTGCCGGCGAAGGTGCCGCTTCTCCGGCAAGGAAGCCTCAGCCGCTTCTCCTGCACACGGAGAGCGTGCTAGCTGCTGAAACGTGAAGAAAGAAGCTGCAGAACACTGGCACTGAGCGTGCAGCTTTCCAGCGGAGAGAAAAAGCTACTTGAACACTCTGCAAGCCTTTCCACTCCCAAAAACATGCACATGGAAGGAGCTGCTGCAAAAGCGATGCTGTGCTCGCTGCTGCTCCTCCTGAAGCTCTGGCTGCTAAATCTGAGGCTTTCCTTCCAATTTCAAGCTGCAAAGCACTTGCTGAATTGCAGGGAAAGTCCGGGAGGCATTTGCTGTGCTGGCACACTTTCTCCTTCCTAGACAGAGTGGAAAAGCTTTTCCCTGCCGTGTAGGCGACAAGAGACGCATTAGACGGGCATCCGGAGCTGTCCGAAGGTAAGCGTCTGTTCCCGGCCTCTTTCGGCACAAGCCCCCGCTCCGGAGCGCACCGCGGCCGGCAGGATGCTCTCTGCCGGCGAAGGTGCCGCTTCTCCGGCAAGGAAGCCTCAGCCGCTTCTCCTGCACACAGAGAGCGTGCTAGCTGCTGAAACGTGAAGAAAGAAGCTGCAGAACACTGGCACTGAGCGTGCAGCTTTCCAGCGGAGAGAAAAAGCTACTTGAACACTCTGCAAGCCTTTCCACTCCCAAAAACATGCACATGGAAGGAGCTGCTGCAAAAGCGATGCTGTGCTCGCTGCTGCTCCTCCTGAAGCTCTGGCTGCTAAATCTGAGGCTTTCCTTCCAATTTCAAGCTGCAAAGCACTTGCTGAATTGCAGGGAAAGTCCGGGAGGCATTTGCTGTGCTGGCACACTTTCTCCTTCCTAGACAGAGTGGAAAAGCTTTTCCCTGCCGTGTAGGCGACAAGAGACGCATTAGACGGGCATCCGGAGCTGTCCGAAGGTAAGCGCCTGTTGCCGGCCTCTTTCGGCACAAGCCCCCGCTCCGGAGCGCACCGCGGCCGGCAGGATGCTCTCTGCCGGCGAAGGTGCCGCTTCTCCGGCAAGGAAGCCTCAGCCGCTTCTCCTGCACACGGAGAGCGTGCTAGCTGCTGAAACGTGAAGAAAGAAGCTGCAGAACACTGGCACTGAGCCTGCAGCTTTCCAGCGGAGAGAAAAAGCTACTTGAACACTCTGCAAGCCTTCCAACTCCCAAAAACATGCACATGGAAGGAGCTGCTGCAAAAGCGATGCTGTGCTCGCTGCTGCTCCTCCTGAAGCTCTGGCTGCTAAATCTGAGGCTTTCCTTCCAATTTCAAGCTGCAAAGCACTTGCTGAATTGCAGGGAAAGTCCGGGAGGCATTTGCTGTGCTGGCACACTTTCTCCTTCCTAGACAGAGTGGAAAAGCTTTTCCCTGCCGTGTAGGCGACAAGAGACGCATTAGACGGGCATCCGGAGCTGTCCGAAGGTAAGCGCCTGTTCCCGGCCTCTTTCGGCACAAGCCCCCGCTCCGGAGCGCACCGCGGCCGGCAGGATGCTCTCTGCCGGCGAAGGTGCCGCTTCTCCGGCAAGGAAGCCTCAGCCGCTTCTCCTGCACACGGAGAGCGTGCTAGCTGCTGAAACGTGAAGAAAGAAGCTGCAGAACACTGGCACTGAGCCTGCAGCTTTCCAGCGGAGAGAAAAAGCTACTTGAACACTCTGCAAGCCTTTCCACTCCCAAAAACATGCACATGGAAGGAGCTGCTGCAAAAGCGATGCTGTGCTCGCTGCTGCTCCTCCTGAAGCTCTGGCTGCTAAATCTGAGGCTTTCCTTCCAATTTCAAGCTGCAAAGCACTTGCTGAATTGCAGGGAAAGTCCGGCAGGCATTTGCTGTGCTGGCACACTTTCTCCTTCCTAGACAGAGTGGAAAAGCTTTTCCCTGCCGTGTAGGCGACAAGAGACGCATTAGACGGGCATCCGGAGCTGTCCGAAGGTAAGCGTCTGTTCCCGGCCTCTTTCGGCACAAGCCCCCGCTCCGGAGCGCACCGCGGCCGGCAGGATGCTCTCTGCCGGCGAAGGTGCCGCTTCTCCGGCAAGGAAGCCTCAGCCGCTTCTCCTGCACACAGAGAGCGTGCTAGCTGCTGAAACGTGAAGAAAGAAGCTGCAGAACACTGGCACTGAGCGTGCAGCTTTCCAGCGGAGAGAAAAAGCTACTTGAACACTCTGCAAGCCTTTCCACTCCCAAAAACATGCACATGGAAGGAGCTGCTGCAAAAGCGATGCTGTGCTCGCTGCTGCTCCTCCTGAAGCTCTGGCTGCTAAATCTGAGGCTTTCCTTCCAATTTCAAGCTGCAAAGCACTTGCTGAATTGCAGGGAAAGTCCGGGAGGCATTTGCTGTGCTGGCACACTTTCTCCTTCCTAGACAGAGTGGAAAAGCTTTTCCCTGCCGTGTAGGCGACAAGAGACGCATTAGACGGGCATCCGGAGCTGTCCGAAGGTAAGCGTCTGTTCCCGGCCTCTTTCGGCACAAGCCCCCGCTCCGGAGCGCACCGCGGCTGGCAGGATGCTCTCTGCCGGCGAAGGTGCCGCTTCTCCGGCAAGGAAGCCTCAGCCGCTTCTCCTGCACACGGAGAGCGTGCTAGCTGCTGAAACGTGAAGAAAGAAGCTGCAGAACACTGGCACTGAGCGTGCAGCTTTCCAGCGGAGAGAAAAAGCTACTTGAACACTCTGCAAGCCTTCCAACTCCCAAAAACATGCACATGGAAGGAGCTGCTGCAAAAGCGATGCTGTGCTCGCTGCTGCTCCTCCTGAAGCTCTGGCTGCTAAATCTGAGGCTTTCCTTCCAATTTCAAGCTGCAAAGCACTTGCTGAATTGCAGGGAAAGTCCGGGAGGCATTTGCTGTGCTGGCACACTTTCTCCTTCCTAGACAGAGTGGAAAAGCTTTTCCCTGCCGTGTAGGCGACAAGAGACGCATTAGACGGGCATCCGGAGCTGTCCGAAGGTAAGCGCCTGTTCCCGGCCTCTTTCGGCACAAGCCCCCGCTCCGGAGCGCACCGCGGCCGGCAGGATGCTCTCTGCCGGCGAAGGTGCCGCTTCTCCGGCAAGGAAGCCTCAGCCGCTTCTCCTGCACACGGAGAGCGTGCTAGCTGCTGAAACGTGAAGAAAGAAGCTGCAGAACACTGGCACTGAGCGTGCAGCTTTCCAGCGGAGAGAAAAAGCTACTTGAACACTCTGCAAGCCTTTCCACTGCCAAAAACATGCACATGGAAGGAGCTGCTGCAAAAGCGATGCTGTGCTCGCTGCTGCTCCTCCTGAAGCTCTGGCTGCTAAATCTGAGGCTTTCCTTCCAATTTCAAGCTGCAAAGCACTTGCTGAATTGCAGGGAAAGTCCGGGAGGCATTTGCTGTGCTGGCACACTTTCTCCTTCCTAGACAGAGTGGAAAAGCTTTTCCCTGCCGTGTAGGCGACAAGAGACGCATTAGACGGGCATCCGGAGCTGTCCGAAGGTAAGCGCCTGTTGCCGGCCTCTTTCGGCACAAGCCCCCGCTCCGGAGCGCACCGCGGCTGGCAGGATGCTCTCTGCCGGCGAAGGTGCCGCTTCTCCGGCAAGGAAGCCTCAGCCGCTTCTCCTGCACACGGAGAGCGTGCTAGCTGCTGAAACGTGAAGAAAGAAGCTGCAGAACACTGGCACTGAGCGTGCAGCTTTCCAGCGGAGAGAAAAAGCTACTTGAACACTCTGCAAGCCTTTCCACTCCCAAAAACATGCACATGGAAGGAGCTGCTGCAAAAGCGATGCTGTGCTCGCTGCTGCTCCTCCTGAAGCTCTGGCTGCTAAATCTGAGGCTTTCCTTCCAATTTCAAGCTGCAAAGCACTTGCTGAATTGCAGGGAAAGTCCGGGAGGCATTTGCTGTGCTGGCACACTTTCTCCTTCCTAGACAGAGTGGAAAAGCTTTTCCCTGCCGTGTAGGCGACAAGAGACGCATTAGACGGGCATCCGGAGCTGTCCGAAGGTAAGCGTCTGTTCCCGGCCTCTTTCGGCACAAGCCCCCGCTCCGGAGCGCACCGCGGCCGGCAGGATGCTCTCTGCCGGCGAAGGTGCCGCTTCTCCGGCAAGGAAGCCTCAGCCGCTTCTCCTGCACACGGAGAGCGTGCTAGCTGCTGAAACGTGAAGAAAGAAGCTGCAGAACACTGGCACTGAGCGTGCAGCTTTCCAGCGGAGAGAAAAAGCTACTTGAACACTCTGCAAGCCTTTCCACTCCCAAAAACATGCACATGGAAGGAGCTGCTGCAAAAGCGATGCTGTGCTCGCTGCTGCTCCTCCTGAAGCTCTGGCTGCTAAATCTGAGGCTTTCCTTCCAATTTCAAGCTGCAAAGCACTTGCTGAATTGCAGGGAAAGTCCGGGAGGCATTTGCTGTGCTGGCACACTTTCTCCTTCCTAGACAGAGTGGAAAAGCTTTTCCCTGCCGTGTAGGCGACAAGAGACGCATTAGACGGGCATCCGGAGCTGTCCGAAGGTAAGCGCCTGTTCCCGGCCTCTTTCGGCACAAGCCCCCGCTCCGGAGCGCATTGCGGCCGGCAGGATGCTCTCTGCCGGCGAAGGTGCCGCTTCTCCGGCAAGGAAGCCTCTCCCGCTTCTCCTGCACACGGAGAGCGTGCTAGCTGCTGAAACGTGAAGAAAGAAGCTGCAGAACACTGGCACTGAGCGTGCAGCTTTCCAGCGGAGAGAAAAAGCTACTTGAACACTCTGCAAGCCTTTCCACTCCCAAAAACATGCACATGGAAGGAGCTGCTGCAAAAGCGATGCTGTGCTCGCTGCTGCTCCTCCTGAAGCTCTGGCTGCTAAATCTGAGGCTTTCCTTCCAATTTCAAGCTGCAAAGCACTTGCTGAATTGCAGGGAAAGTCCGGGAGGCATTTGCTGTGCTGGCACACTTTCTCCTTCCTAGACAGAGTGGAAAAGCTTTTCCCTGCCGTGTAGGCGACAAGAGACGCATTAGACGGGCATCCGGAGCTGTCCGAAGGTAAGCGTCTGTTCCCGGCCTCTTTCGGCACAAGCCCCCGCTCCGGAGCGCACCGCGGCTGGCAGGATGCTCTCTGCCGGCGAAGGTGCCGCTTCTCCGGCAAGGAAGCCTCAGCCGCTTCTCCTGCACACGGAGAGCGTGCTAGCTGCTGAAACGTGAAGAAAGAAGCTGCAGAACACTGGCACTGAGCGTGCAGCTTTCCAGCGGAGAGAAAAAGCTACTTGAACACTCTGCAAGCCTTCCAACTCCCAAAAACATGCACATGGAAGGAGCTGCTGCAAAAGCGATGCTGTGCTCGCTGCTGCTCCTCCTGAAGCTCTGGCTGCTAAATCTGAGGCTTTCCTTCCAATTTCAAGCTGCAAAGCACTTGCTGAATTGCAGGGAAAGTCCGGGAGGCATTTGCTGTGCTGGCACACTTTCTCCTTCCTAGACAGAGTGGAAAAGCTTTTCCCTGCCGTGTAGGCGACAAGAGACGCATTAGACGGGCATCCGGAGCTGTCCGAAGGTAAGCGCCTGTTCCCGGCCTCTTTCGGCACAAGCCCCCGCTCCGGAGCGCACCGCGGCCGGCAGGATGCTCTCTGCCGGCGAAGGTGCCGCTTCTCCGGCAAGGAAGCCTCAGCCGCTTCTCCTGCACACGGAGAGCGTGCTAGCTGCTGAAACGTGAAGAAAGAAGCTGCAGAACACTGGCACTGAGCGTGCAGCTTTCCAGCGGAGAGAAAAAGCTACTTGAACACTCTGCAAGCCTTTCCACTCCCAAAAACATGCACATGGAAGGAGCTGCTGCAAAAGCGATGCTGTGCTCGCTGCTGCTCCTCCTGAAGCTCTGGCTGCTAAATCTGAGGCTTTCCTTCCAATTTCAAGCTGCAAAGCACTTGCTGAATTGCAGGGAAAGTCCGGGAGGCATTTGCTGTGCTGGCACACTTTCTCCTTCCTAGACAGAGTGGAAAAGCTTTTCCCTGCCGTGTAGGCGACAAGAGACGCATTAGACGGGCATCCGGAGCTGTCCGAAGGTAAGCGCCTGTTCCCGGCCTCTTTCGGCACAAGCCCCCGCTCCGGAGCGCACCGCGGCCGGCAGGATGCTCTCTGCCGGCGAAGGTGCCGCTTCTCCGGCAAGGAAGCCTCTCCCGCTTCTCCTGCACACGGAGAGCGTGCTAGCTGCTGAAACGTGAAGAAAGAAGCTGCAGAACACTGGCACTGAGCGTGCAGCTTTCCAGCGGAGAGAAAAAGCTACTTGAACACTCTGCAAGCCTTTCCACTGCCAAAAACATGCACATGGAAGGAGCTGCTGCAAAAGCGATGCTGTGCTCGCTGCTGCTCCTCCTGAAGCTCTGGCTGCTAAATCTGAGGCTTTCCTTCCAATTTCAAGCTGCAAAGCACTTGCTGAATTGCAGGGAAAGTCCGGGAGGCATTTGCTGTGCTGGCACACTTTCTCCTTGCTAGACAGAGTGGAAAAGCTTTTCCCTGCCGTGTAGGCGACAAGAGACGCATTAGACGGGCATCCGGAGCTGTCCGAAGGTAAGCGCCTGTTGCCGGCCTCTTTCGGCACAAGCCCCCGCTCCGGAGCGCACCGCGGCCGGCCGGAGGCTCTCTGCCGGCGAAGGTGCCGCTTCTCCGGCAAGGAAGCCTCAGCCGCTTCTCCTGCACACGGAGAGCGTGCTAGCTGCTGAAACGTGAAGAAAGAAGCTGCAGAACACTGGCACTGAGCGTGCAGCTTTCCAGCGGAGAGAAAAAGCTACTTGAACACTCTGCAAGCCTTTCCACTCCCAAAAACATGCACATGGAAGGAGCTGCTGCAAAAGCGATGCTGTGCTCGCTGCTGCTCCTCCTGAAGCTCTGGCTGCTAAATCGGAGGCTTTCCTTCCAATTTCAAGCTGCAAAGCACTTGCTGAATTGCAGGGAAAGTCCGGCAGGCATTTGCTGTGCTGGCACACTTTCTCCTTCCTAGACAGAGTGGAAAAGCTTTTCCCTGCCGTGTAGGCGACAAGAGACGCATTAGACGGGCATCCGGAGCTGTCCGAAGGTAAGCGTCTGTTCCCGGCCTCTTTCGGCACAAGCCCCCGCTCCGGAGCGCACCGCGGCCGGCAGGATGCTCTCTGCCGGCGAAGGTGCCGCTTCTCCGGCAAGGAAGCCTCAGCCGCTTCTCCTGCACACAGAGAGCGTGCTAGCTGCTGAAACGTGAAGAAAGAAGCTGCAGAACACTGGCACTGAGCGTGCAGCTTTCCAGCGGAGAGAAAAAGCTACTTGAACACTCTGCAAGCCTTTCCACTCCCAAAAACATGCACATGGAAGGAGCTGCTGCAAAAGCGATGCTGTGCTCGCTGCTGCTCCTCCTGAAGCTCTGGCTGCTAAATCTGAGGCTTTCCTTCCAATTTCAAGCTGCAAAGCACTTGCTGAATTGCAGGGAAAGTCCGGCAGGCATTTGCTGTGCTGGCACACTTTCTCCTTGCTAGACAGAGTGGAAAAGCTTTTCCCTGCCGTGTAGGCGACAAGAGACGCATTAGACGGGCATCCGGAGCTGTCCGAAGGTAAGCGTCTGTTCCCGGCCTCTTTCGGCACAAGCCCCCGCTCCGGAGCGCACCGCGGCTGGCAGGATGCTCTCTGCCGGCGAAGGTGCCGCTTCTCCGGCAAGGAAGCCTCAGCCGCTTCTCCTGCACACGGAGAGCGTGCTAGCTGCTGAAACGTGAAGAAAGAAGCTGCAGAACACTGGCACTGAGCGTGCAGCTTTCCAGCGGAGAGAAAAAGCTACTTGAACACTCTGCAAGCCTTTCCACTGCCAAAAACATGCACATGGAAGGAGCTGCTGCAAAAGCGATGCTGTGCTCGCTGCTGCTCCTCCTGAAGCTCTGGCTGCTAAATCTGAGGCTTTCCTTCCAATTTCAAGCTGCAAAGCACTTGCTGAATTGCAGGGAAAGTCCGGGAGGCATTTGCTGTGCTGGCACACTTTCTCCTTCCTAGACAGAGTGGAAAAGCTTTTCCCTGCCGTGTAGGCGACAAGAGACGCATTAGACGGGCATCCGGAGCTGTCCGAAGGTAAGCGCCTGTTGCCGGCCTCTTTCGGCACAAGCCCCCGCTCCGGAGCGCACCGCGGCCGGCAGGATGCTCTCTGCCGGCGAAGGTGCCGCTTCTCCGGCAAGGAAGCCTCAGCCGCTTCTCCTGCACACAGAGAGCGTGCTAGCTGCTGAAACGTGAAGAAAGAAGCTGCAGAACACTGGCACTGAGCGTGCAGCTTTCCAGCGGAGAGAAAAAGCTACTTGAACACTCTGCAAGCCTTTCCACTCCCAAAAACATGCACATGGAAGGAGCTGCTGCAAAAGCGATGCTGTGCTCGCTGCTGCTCCTCCTGAAGCTCTGGCTGCTAAATCTGAGGCTTTCCTTCCAATTTCAAGCTGCAAAGCACTTGCTGAATTGCAGGGAAAGTCCGGGAGGCATTTGCTGTGCTGGCACACTTTCTCCTTCCTAGACAGAGTGGAAAAGCTTTTCCCTGCCGTGTAGGCGACAAGAGACGCATTAGACGGGCATCCGGAGCTGTCCGAAGGTAAGCGTCTGTTCCCGGCCTCTTTCGGCACAAGCCCCCGCTCCGGAGCGCACCGCGGCTGGCAGGATGCTCTCTGCCGGCGAAGGTGCCGCTTCTCCGGCAAGGAAGCCTCAGCCGCTTCTCCTGCACACGGAGAGCGTGCTAGCTGCTGAAACGTGAAGAAAGAAGCTGCAGAACACTGGCACTGAGCGTGCAGCTTTCCAGCGGAGAGAAAAAGCTACTTGAACACTCTGCAAGCCTTCCAACTCCCAAAAACATGCACATGGAAGGAGCTGCTGCAAAAGCGATGCTGTGCTCGCTGCTGCTCCTCCTGAAGCTCTGGCTGCTAAATCTGAGGCTTTCCTTCCAATTTCAAGCTGCAAAGCACTTGCTGAATTGCAGGGAAAGTCCGGCAGGCATTTGCTGTGCTGGCACACTTTCTCCTTGCTAGACAGAGTGGAAAAGCTTTTCCCTGCCGTGTAGGCGACAAGAGACGCATTAGACGGGCATCCGGAGCTGTCCGAAGGTAAGCGTCTGTTCCCGGCCTCTTTCGGCACAAGCCCCCGCTCCGGAGCGCACCGCGGCTGGCAGGATGCTCTCTGCCGGCGAAGGTGCCGCTTCTCCGGCAAGGAAGCCTCAGCCGCTTCTCCTGCACACGGAGAGCGTGCTAGCTGCTGAAACGTGAAGAAAGAAGCTGCAGAACACTGGCACTGAGCGTGCAGCTTTCCAGCGGAGAGAAAAAGCTACTTGAACACTCTGCAAGCCTTTCCACTGCCAAAAACATGCACATGGAAGGAGCTGCTGCAAAAGCGATGCTGTGCTCGCTGCTGCTCCTCCTGAAGCTCTGGCTGCTAAATCTGAGGCTTTCCTTCCAATTTCAAGCTGCAAAGCACTTGCTGAATTGCAGGGAAAGTCCGGGAGGCATTTGCTGTGCTGGCACACTTTCTCCTTCCTAGACAGAGTGGAAAAGCTTTTCCCTGCCGTGTAGGCGACAAGAGACGCATTAGACGGGCATCCGGAGCTGTCCGAAGGTAAGCGCCTGTTGCCGGCCTCTTTCGGCACAAGCCCCCGCTCCGGAGCGCACCGCGGCTGGCAGGATGCTCTCTGCCGGCGAAGGTGCCGCTTCTCCGGCAAGGAAGCCTCAGCCGCTTCTCCTGCACACGGAGAGCGTGCTAGCTGCTGAAACGTGAAGAAAGAAGCTGCAGAACACTGGCACTGAGCGTGCAGCTTTCCAGCGGAGAGAAAAAGCTACTTGAACACTCTGCAAGCCTTTCCACTCCCAAAAACATGCACATGGAAGGAGCTGCTGCAAAAGCGATGCTGTGCTCGCTGCTGCTCCTCCTGAAGCTCTGGCTGCTAAATCTGAGGCTTTCCTTCCAATTTCAAGCTGCAAAGCACTTGCTGAATTGCAGGGAAAGTCCGGGAGGCATTTGCTGTGCTGGCACACTTTCTCCTTCCTAGACAGAGTGGAAAAGCTTTTCCCTGCCGTGTAGGCGACAAGAGACGCATTAGACGGGCATCCGGAGCTGTCCGAAGGTAAGCGCCTGTTGCCGGCCTCTTTCGGCACAAGCCCCCGCTCCGGAGCGCACCGCGGCTGGCAGGATGCTCTCTGCCGGCGAAGGTGCCGCTTCTCCGGCAAGGAAGCCTCAGCCGCTTCTCCTGCACACGGAGAGCGTGCTAGCTGCTGAAACGTGAAGAAAGAAGCTGCAGAACACTGGCACTGAGCCTGCAGCTTTCCAGCGGAGAGAAAAAGCTACTTGAACACTCTGCAAGCCTTTCCACTCCCAAAAACATGCACATGGAAGGAGCTGCTGCAAAAGCGATGCTGTGCTCGCTGCTGCTCCTCCTGAAGCTCTGGCTGCTAAATCTGAGGCTTTCCTTCCAATTTCAAGCTGCAAAGCACTTGCTGAATTGCAGGGAAAGTCCGGGAGGCATTTGCTGTGCTGGCACACTTTCTCCTTCCTAGACAGAGTGGAAAAGCTTTTCCCTGCCGTGTAGGCGACAAGAGACGCATTAGACGGGCATCCGGAGCTGTCCGAAGGTAAGCGCCTGTTCCCGGCCTCTTTCGGCACAAGCCCCCGCTCCGGAGCGCACCGCGGCCGGCCGGAGGCTCTCTGCCGGCGAAGGTGCCGCTTCTCCGGCAAGGAAGCCTCAGCCGCTTCTCCTGCACACGGAGAGCGTGCTAGCTGCTGAAACGTGAAGAAAGAAGCTGCAGAACACTGGCACTGAGCGTGCAGCTTTCCAGCGGAGAGAAAAAGCTACTTGAACACTCTGCAAGCCTTTCCACTCCCAAAAACATGCACATGGAAGGAGCTGCTGCAAAAGCGATGCTGTGCTCGCTGCTGCTCCTCCTGAAGCTCTGGCTGCTAAATCTGAGGCTTTCCTTCCAATTTCAAGCTGCAAAGCACTTGCTGAATTGCAGGGAAAGTCCGGCAGGCATTTGCTGTGCTGGCACACTTTCTCCTTCCTAGACAGAGTGGAAAAGCTTTTCCCTGCCGTGTAGGCGACAAGAGACGCATTAGACGGGCATCCGGAGCTGTCCGAAGGTAAGCGTCTGTTCCCGGCCTCTTTCGGCACAAGCCCCCGCTCCGGAGCGCACCGCGGCCGGCAGGATGCTCTCTGCCGGCGAAGGTGCCGCTTCTCCGGCAAGGAAGCCTCAGCCGCTTCTCCTGCACACAGAGAGCGTGCTAGCTGCTGAAACGTGAAGAAAGAAGCTGCAGAACACTGGCACTGAGCGTGCAGCTTTCCAGCGGAGAGAAAAAGCTACTTGAACACTCTGCAAGCCTTTCCACTCCCAAAAACATGCACATGGAAGGAGCTGCTGCAAAAGCGATGCTGTGCTCGCTGCTGCTCCTCCTGAAGCTCTGGCTGCTAAATCTGAGGCTTTCCTTCCAATTTCAAGCTGCAAAGCACTTGCTGAATTGCAGGGAAAGTCCGGCAGGCATTTGCTGTGCTGGCACACTTTCTCCTTCCTAGACAGAGTGGAAAAGCTTTTCCCTGCCGTGTAGGCGACAAGAGACGCATTAGACGGGCATCCGGAGCTGTCCGAAGGTAAGCGTCTGTTCCCGGCCTCTTTCGGCACAAGCCCCCGCTCCGGAGCGCACCGCGGCTGGCAGGATGCTCTCTGCCGGCGAAGGTGCCGCTTCTCCGGCAAGGAAGCCTCAGCCGCTTCTCCTGCACACGGAGAGCGTGCTAGCTGCTGAAACGTGAAGAAAGAAGCTGCAGAACACTGGCACTGAGCGTGCAGCTTTCCAGCGGAGAGAAAAAGCTACTTGAACACTCTGCAAGCCTTCCAACTCCCAAAAACATGCACATGGAAGGAGCTGCTGCAAAAGCGATGCTGTGCTCGCTGCTGCTCCTCCTGAAGCTCTGGCTGCTAAATCTGAGGCTTTCCTTCCAATTTCAAGCTGCAAAGCACTTGCTGAATTGCAGGGAAAGTCCGGGAGGCATTTGCTGTGCTGGCACACTTTCTCCTTCCTAGACAGAGTGGAAAAGCTTTTCCCTGCCGTGTAGGCGACAAGAGACGCATTAGACGGGCATCCGGAGCTGTCCGAAGGTAAGCGCCTGTTCCCGGCCTCTTTCGGCACAAGCCCCCGCTCCGGAGCGCACCGCGGCCGGCAGGATGCTCTCTGCCGGCGAAGGTGCCGCTTCTCCGGCAAGGAAGCCTCAGCCGCTTCTCCTGCACACGGAGAGCGTGCTAGCTGCTGAAACGTGAAGAAAGAAGCTGCAGAACACTGGCACTGAGCGTGCAGCTTTCCAGCGGAGAGAAAAAGCTACTTGAACACTCTGCAAGCCTTTCCACTCCCAAAAACATGCACATGGAAGGAGCTGCTGCAAAAGCGATGCTGTGCTCGCTGCTGCTCCTCCTGAAGCTCTGGCTGCTAAATCTGAGGCTTTCCTTCCAATTTCAAGCTGCAAAGCACTTGCTGAATTGCAGGGAAAGTCCGGGAGGCATTTGCTGTGCTGGCACACTTTCTCCTTCCTAGACAGAGTGGAAAAGCTTTTCCCTGCCGTGTAGGCGACAAGAGACGCATTAGACGGGCATCCGGAGCTGTCCGAAGGTAAGCGCCTGTTCCCGGCCTCTTTCGGCACAAGCCCCCGCTCCGGAGCGCACCGCGGCCGGCCGGAGGCTCTCTGCCGGCGAAGGTGCCGCTTCTCCGGCAAGGAAGCCTCAGCCGCTTCTCCTGCACACGGAGAGCGTGCTAGCTGCTGAAACGTGAAGAAAGAAGCTGCAGAACACTGGCACTGAGCGTGCAGCTTTCCAGCGGAGAGAAAAAGCTACTCTAACACTCTGCAAGCCTTTCCACTCCCAAAAACATGCACATGGAAGGAGCTGCTGCAAAAGCGATGCTGTGCTCGCTGCTGCTCCTCCTGAAGCTCTGGCTGCTAAATCTGAGGCTTTCCTTCCAATTTCAAGCTGCAAAGCACTTGCTGAATTGCAGGGAAAGTCCGGGAGGCATTTGCTGTGCTGGCACACTTTCTCCTTCCTAGACAGAGTGGAAAAGCTTTTCCCTGCCGTGTAGGCGACAAGAGACGCATTAGACGGGCATCCGGAGCTGTCCGAAGGTAAGCGTCTGTTCCCGGCCTCTTTCGGCACAAGCCCCCGCTCCGGAGCGCACCGCGGCCGGCAGGATGCTCTCTGCCGGCGAAGGTGCCGCTTCTCCGGCAAGGAAGCCTCAGCCGCTTCTCCTGCACACAGAGAGCGTGCTAGCTGCTGAAACGTGAAGAAAGAAGCTGCAGAACACTGGCACTGAGCGTGCAGCTTTCCAGCGGAGAGAAAAAGCTACTTGAACACTCTGCAAGCCTTTCCACTCCCAAAAACATGCACATGGAAGGAGCTGCTGCAAAAGCGATGCTGTGCTCGCTGCTGCTCCTCCTGAAGCTCTGGCTGCTAAATCTGAGGCTTTCCTTCCAATTTCAAGCTGCAAAGCACTTGCTGAATTGCAGGGAAAGTCCGGCAGGCATTTGCTGTGCTGGCACACTTTCTCCTTGCTAGACAGAGTGGAAAAGCTTTTCCCTGCCGTGTAGGCGACAAGAGACGCATTAGACGGGCATCCGGAGCTGTCCGAAGGTAAGCGCCTGTTGCCGGCCTCTTTCGGCACAAGCCCCCGCTCCGGAGCGCACCGCGGCTGGCAGGATGCTCTCTGCCGGCGAAGGTGCCGCTTCTCCGGCAAGGAAGCCTCAGCCGCTTCTCCTGCACACGGAGAGCGTGCTAGCTGCTGAAACGTGAAGAAAGAAGCTGCAGAACACTGGCACTGAGCGTGCAGCTTTCCAGCGGAGAGAAAAAGCTACTTGAACACTCTGCAAGCCTTTCCACTCCCAAAAACATGCACATGGAAGGAGCTGCTGCAAAAGCGATGCTGTGCTCGCTGCTGCTCCTCCTGAAGCTCTGGCTGCTAAATCTGAGGCTTTCCTTCCAATTTCAAGCTGCAAAGCACTTGCTGAATTGCAGGGAAAGTCCGGCAGGCATTTGCTGTGCTGGCACACTTTCTCCTTCCTAGACAGAGTGGAAAAGCTTTTCCCTGCCGTGTAGGCGACAAGAGACGCATTAGACGGGCATCCGGAGCTGTCCGAAGGTAAGCGTCTGTTCCCGGCCTCTTTCGGCACAAGCCCCCGCTCCGGAGCGCACCGCGGCTGGCAGGATGCTCTCTGCCGGCGAAGGTGCCGCTTCTCCGGCAAGGAAGCCTCAGCCGCTTCTCCTGCACACGGAGAGCGTGCTAGCTGCTGAAACGTGAAGAAAGAAGCTGCAGAACACTGGCACTGAGCGTGCAGCTTTCCAGCGGAGAGAAAAAGCTACTTGAACACTCTGCAAGCCTTCCAACTCCCAAAAACATGCACATGGAAGGAGCTGCTGCAAAAGCGATGCTGTGCTCGCTGCTGCTCCTCCTGAAGCTCTGGCTGCTAAATCTGAGGCTTTCCTTCCAATTTCAAGCTGCAAAGCACTTGCTGAATTGCAGGGAAAGTCCGGCAGGCATTTGCTGTGCTGGCACACTTTCTCCTTGCTAGACAGAGTGGAAAAGCTTTTCCCTGCCGTGTAGGCGACAAGAGACGCATTAGACGGGCATCCGGAGCTGTCCGAAGGTAAGCGTCTGTTCCCGGCCTCTTTCGGCACAAGCCCCCGCTCCGGAGCGCACCGCGGCTGGCAGGATGCTCTCTGCCGGCGAAGGTGCCGCTTCTCCGGCAAGGAAGCCTCAGCCGCTTCTCCTGCACACGGAGAGCGTGCTAGCTGCTGAAACGTGAAGAAAGAAGCTGCAGAACACTGGCACTGAGCGTGCAGCTTTCCAGCGGAGAGAAAAAGCTACTTGAACACTCTGCAAGCCTTTCCACTGCCAAAAACATGCACATGGAAGGAGCTGCTGCAAAAGCGATGCTGTGCTCGCTGCTGCTCCTCCTGAAGCTCTGGCTGCTAAATCTGAGGCTTTCCTTCCAATTTCAAGCTGCAAAGCACTTGCTGAATTGCAGGGAAAGTCCGGGAGGCATTTGCTGTGCTGGCACACTTTCTCCTTCCTAGACAGAGTGGAAAAGCTTTTCCCTGCCGTGTAGGCGACAAGAGACGCATTAGACGGGCATCCGGAGCTGTCCGAAGGTAAGCGCCTGTTGCCGGCCTCTTTCGGCACAAGCCCCCGCTCCGGAGCGCACCGCGGCTGGCAGGATGCTCTCTGCCGGCGAAGGTGCCGCTTCTCCGGCAAGGAAGCCTCAGCCGCTTCTCCTGCACACGGAGAGCGTGCTAGCTGCTGAAACGTGAAGAAAGAAGCTGCAGAACACTGGCACTGAGCGTGCAGCTTTCCAGCGGAGAGAAAAAGCTACTTGAACACTCTGCAAGCCTTTCCACTCCCAAAAACATGCACATGGAAGGAGCTGCTGCAAAAGCGATGCTGTGCTCGCTGCTGCTCCTCCTGAAGCTCTGGCTGCTAAATCTGAGGCTTTCCTTCCAATTTCAAGCTGCAAAGCACTTGCTGAATTGCAGGGAAAGTCCGGGAGGCATTTGCTGTGCTGGCACACTTTCTCCTTCCTAGACAGAGTGGAAAAGCTTTTCCCTGCCGTGTAGGCGACAAGAGACGCATTAGACGGGCATCCGGAGCTGTCCGAAGGTAAGCGCCTGTTGCCGGCCTCTTTCGGCACAAGCCCCCGCTCCGGAGCGCACCGCGGCTGGCAGGATGCTCTCTGCCGGCGAAGGTGCCGCTTCTCCGGCAAGGAAGCCTCAGCCGCTTCTCCTGCACACGGAGAGCGTGCTAGCTGCTGAAACGTGAAGAAAGAAGCTGCAGAACACTGGCACTGAGCCTGCAGCTTTCCAGCGGAGAGAAAAAGCTACTTGAACACTCTGCAAGCCTTTCCACTCCCAAAAACATGCACATGGAAGGAGCTGCTGCAAAAGCGATGCTGTGCTCGCTGCTGCTCCTCCTGAAGCTCTGGCTGCTAAATCTGAGGCTTTCCTTCCAATTTCAAGCTGCAAAGCACTTGCTGAATTGCAGGGAAAGTCCGGGAGGCATTTGCTGTGCTGGCACACTTTCTCCTTCCTAGACAGAGTGGAAAAGCTTTTCCCTGCCGTGTAGGCGACAAGAGACGCATTAGACGGGCATCCGGAGCTGTCCGAAGGTAAGCGCCTGTTCCCGGCCTCTTTCGGCACAAGCCCCCGCTCCGGAGCGCACCGCGGCCGGCCGGAGGCTCTCTGCCGGCGAAGGTGCCGCTTCTCCGGCAAGGAAGCCTCAGCCGCTTCTCCTGCACACGGAGAGCGTGCTAGCTGCTGAAACGTGAAGAAAGAAGCTGCAGAACACTGGCACTGAGCGTGCAGCTTTCCAGCGGAGAGAAAAAGCTACTTGAACACTCTGCAAGCCTTTCCACTCCCAAAAACATGCACATGGAAGGAGCTGCTGCAAAAGCGATGCTGTGCTCGCTGCTGCTCCTCCTGAAGCTCTGGCTGCTAAATCTGAGGCTTTCCTTCCAATTTCAAGCTGCAAAGCACTTGCTGAATTGCAGGGAAAGTCCGGCAGGCATTTGCTGTGCTGGCACACTTTCTCCTTCCTAGACAGAGTGGAAAAGCTTTTCCCTGCCGTGTAGGCGACAAGAGACGCATTAGACGGGCATCCGGAGCTGTCCGAAGGTAAGCGTCTGTTCCCGGCCTCTTTCGGCACAAGCCCCCGCTCCGGAGCGCACCGCGGCCGGCAGGATGCTCTCTGCCGGCGAAGGTGCCGCTTCTCCGGCAAGGAAGCCTCAGCCGCTTCTCCTGCACACAGAGAGCGTGCTAGCTGCTGAAACGTGAAGAAAGAAGCTGCAGAACACTGGCACTGAGCGTGCAGCTTTCCAGCGGAGAGAAAAAGCTACTTGAACACTCTGCAAGCCTTTCCACTCCCAAAAACATGCACATGGAAGGAGCTGCTGCAAAAGCGATGCTGTGCTCGCTGCTGCTCCTCCTGAAGCTCTGGCTGCTAAATCTGAGGCTTTCCTTCCAATTTCAAGCTGCAAAGCACTTGCTGAATTGCAGGGAAAGTCCGGCAGGCATTTGCTGTGCTGGCACACTTTCTCCTTCCTAGACAGAGTGGAAAAGCTTTTCCCTGCCGTGTAGGCGACAAGAGACGCATTAGACGGGCATCCGGAGCTGTCCGAAGGTAAGCGTCTGTTCCCGGCCTCTTTCGGCACAAGCCCCCGCTCCGGAGCGCACCGCGGCTGGCAGGATGCTCTCTGCCGGCGAAGGTGCCGCTTCTCCGGCAAGGAAGCCTCAGCCGCTTCTCCTGCACACGGAGAGCGTGCTAGCTGCTGAAACGTGAAGAAAGAAGCTGCAGAACACTGGCACTGAGCGTGCAGCTTTCCAGCGGAGAGAAAAAGCTACTTGAACACTCTGCAAGCCTTCCAACTCCCAAAAACATGCACATGGAAGGAGCTGCTGCAAAAGCGATGCTGTGCTCGCTGCTGCTCCTCCTGAAGCTCTGGCTGCTAAATCTGAGGCTTTCCTTCCAATTTCAAGCTGCAAAGCACTTGCTGAATTGCAGGGAAAGTCCGGGAGGCATTTGCTGTGCTGGCACACTTTCTCCTTCCTAGACAGAGTGGAAAAGCTTTTCCCTGCCGTGTAGGCGACAAGAGACGCATTAGACGGGCATCCGGAGCTGTCCGAAGGTAAGCGCCTGTTCCCGGCCTCTTTCGGCACAAGCCCCCGCTCCGGAGCGCACCGCGGCCGGCAGGATGCTCTCTGCCGGCGAAGGTGCCGCTTCTCCGGCAAGGAAGCCTCAGCCGCTTCTCCTGCACACGGAGAGCGTGCTAGCTGCTGAAACGTGAAGAAAGAAGCTGCAGAACACTGGCACTGAGCGTGCAGCTTTCCAGCGGAGAGAAAAAGCTACTTGAACACTCTGCAAGCCTTTCCACTCCCAAAAACATGCACATGGAAGGAGCTGCTGCAAAAGCGATGCTGTGCTCGCTGCTGCTCCTCCTGAAGCTCTGGCTGCTAAATCTGAGGCTTTCCTTCCAATTTCAAGCTGCAAAGCACTTGCTGAATTGCAGGGAAAGTCCGGGAGGCATTTGCTGTGCTGGCACACTTTCTCCTTCCTAGACAGAGTGGAAAAGCTTTTCCCTGCCGTGTAGGCGACAAGAGACGCATTAGACGGGCATCCGGAGCTGTCCGAAGGTAAGCGCCTGTTCCCGGCCTCTTTCGGCACAAGCCCCCGCTCCGGAGCGCACCGCGGCCGGCCGGAGGCTCTCTGCCGGCGAAGGTGCCGCTTCTCCGGCAAGGAAGCCTCAGCCGCTTCTCCTGCACACGGAGAGCGTGCTAGCTGCTGAAACGTGAAGAAAGAAGCTGCAGAACACTGGCACTGAGCGTGCAGCTTTCCAGCGGAGAGAAAAAGCTACTCTAACACTCTGCAAGCCTTTCCACTCCCAAAAACATGCACATGGAAGGAGCTGCTGCAAAAGCGATGCTGTGCTCGCTGCTGCTCCTCCTGAAGCTCTGGCTGCTAAATCTGAGGCTTTCCTTCCAATTTCAAGCTGCAAAGCACTTGCTGAATTGCAGGGAAAGTCCGGGAGGCATTTGCTGTGCTGGCACACTTTCTCCTTCCTAGACAGAGTGGAAAAGCTTTTCCCTGCCGTGTAGGCGACAAGAGACGCATTAGACGGGCATCCGGAGCTGTCCGAAGGTAAGCGTCTGTTCCCGGCCTCTTTCGGCACAAGCCCCCGCTCCGGAGCGCACCGCGGCCGGCAGGATGCTCTCTGCCGGCGAAGGTGCCGCTTCTCCGGCAAGGAAGCCTCAGCCGCTTCTCCTGCACACAGAGAGCGTGCTAGCTGCTGAAACGTGAAGAAAGAAGCTGCAGAACACTGGCACTGAGCGTGCAGCTTTCCAGCGGAGAGAAAAAGCTACTTGAACACTCTGCAAGCCTTTCCACTCCCAAAAACATGCACATGGAAGGAGCTGCTGCAAAAGCGATGCTGTGCTCGCTGCTGCTCCTCCTGAAGCTCTGGCTGCTAAATCTGAGGCTTTCCTTCCAATTTCAAGCTGCAAAGCACTTGCTGAATTGCAGGGAAAGTCCGGCAGGCATTTGCTGTGCTGGCACACTTTCTCCTTGCTAGACAGAGTGGAAAAGCTTTTCCCTGCCGTGTAGGCGACAAGAGACGCATTAGACGGGCATCCGGAGCTGTCCGAAGGTAAGCGCCTGTTGCCGGCCTCTTTCGGCACAAGCCCCCGCTCCGGAGCGCACCGCGGCTGGCAGGATGCTCTCTGCCGGCGAAGGTGCCGCTTCTCCGGCAAGGAAGCCTCAGCCGCTTCTCCTGCACACGGAGAGCGTGCTAGCTGCTGAAACGTGAAGAAAGAAGCTGCAGAACACTGGCACTGAGCCTGCAGCTTTCCAGCGGAGAGAAAAAGCTACTTGAACACTCTGCAAGCCTTTCCACTCCCAAAAACATGCACATGGAAGGAGCTGCTGCAAAAGCGATGCTGTGCTCGCTGCTGCTCCTCCTGAAGCTCTGGCTGCTAAATCTGAGGCTTTCCTTCCAATTTCAAGCTGCAAAGCACTTGCTGAATTGCAGGGAAAGTCCGGCAGGCATTTGCTGTGCTGGCACACTTTCTCCTTCCTAGACAGAGTGGAAAAGCTTTTCCCTGCCGTGTAGGCGACAAGAGACGCATTAGACGGGCATCCGGAGCTGTCCGAAGGTAAGCGTCTGTTCCCGGCCTCTTTCGGCACAAGCCCCCGCTCCGGAGCGCACCGCGGCCGGCAGGATGCTCTCTGCCGGCGAAGGTGCCGCTTCTCCGGCAAGGAAGCCTCAGCCGCTTCTCCTGCACACAGAGAGCGTGCTAGCTGCTGAAACGTGAAGAAAGAAGCTGCAGAACACTGGCACTGAGCGTGCAGCTTTCCAGCGGAGAGAAAAAGCTACTTGAACACTCTGCAAGCCTTTCCACTCCCAAAAACATGCACATGGAAGGAGCTGCTGCAAAAGCGATGCTGTGCTCGCTGCTGCTCCTCCTGAAGCTCTGGCTGCTAAATCTGAGGCTTTCCTTCCAATTTCAAGCTGCAAAGCACTTGCTGAATTGCAGGGAAAGTCCGGGAGGCATTTGCTGTGCTGGCACACTTTCTCCTTCCTAGACAGAGTGGAAAAGCTTTTCCCTGCCGTGTAGGCGACAAGAGACGCATTAGACGGGCATCCGGAGCTGTCCGAAGGTAAGCGTCTGTTCCCGGCCTCTTTCGGCACAAGCCCCCGCTCCGGAGCGCACCGCGGCCGGCCGGAGGCTCTCTGCCGGCGAAGGTGCCGCTTCTCCGGCAAGGAAGCCTCAGCCGCTTCTCCTGCACACGGAGAGCGTGCTAGCTGCTGAAACGTGAAGAAAGAAGCTGCAGAACACTGGCACTGAGCGTGCAGCTTTCCAGCGGAGAGAAAAAGCTACTTGAACACTCTGCAAGCCTTTCCACTCCCAAAAACATGCACATGGAAGGAGCTGCTGCAAAAGCGATGCTGTGCTCGCTGCTGCTCCTCCTGAAGCTCTGGCTGCTAAATCTGAGGCTTTCCTTCCAATTTCAAGCTGCAAAGCACTTGCTGAATTGCAGGGAAAGTCCGGGAGGCATTTGCTGTGCTGGCACACTTTCTCCTTCCTAGACAGAGTGGAAAAGCTTTTCCCTGCCGTGTAGGCGACAAGAGACGCATTAGACGGGCATCCGGAGCTGTCCGAAGGTAAGCGTCTGTTCCCGGCCTCTTTCGGCACAAGCCCCCGCTCCGGAGCGCACCGCGGCCGGCAGGATGCTCTCTGCCGGCGAAGGTGCCGCTTCTCCGGCAAGGAAGCCTCAGCCGCTTCTCCTGCACACAGAGAGCGTGCTAGCTGCTGAAACGTGAAGAAAGAAGCTGCAGAACACTGGCACTGAGCGTGCAGCTTTCCAGCGGAGAGAAAAAGCTACTTGAACACTCTGCAAGCCTTTCCACTGCCAAAAACATGCACATGGAAGGAGCTGCTGCAAAAGCGATGCTGTGCTCGCTGCTGCTCCTCCTGAAGCTCTGGCTGCTAAATCTGAGGCTTTCCTTCCAATTTCAAGCTGCAAAGCACTTGCTGAATTGCAGGGAAAGTCCGGGAGGCATTTGCTGTGCTGGCACACTTTCTCCTTGCTAGACAGAGTGGAAAAGCTTTTCCCTGCCGTGTAGGCGACAAGAGACGCATTAGACGGGCATCCGGAGCTGTCCGAAGGTAAGCGTCTGTTCCCGGCCTCTTTCGGCACAAGCCCCCGCTCCGGAGCGCACCGCGGCTGGCAGGATGCTCTCTGCCGGCGAAGGTGCCGCTTCTCCGGCAAGGAAGCCTCAGCCGCTTCTCCTGCACACGGAGAGCGTGCTAGCTGCTGAAACGTGAAGAAAGAAGCTGCAGAACACTGGCACTGAGCGTGCAGCTTTCCAGCGGAGAGAAAAAGCTACTTGAACACTCTGCAAGCCTTCCAACTCCCAAAAACATGCACATGGAAGGAGCTGCTGCAAAAGCGATGCTGTGCTCGCTGCTGCTCCTCCTGAAGCTCTGGCTGCTAAATCTGAGGCTTTCCTTCCAATTTCAAGCTGCAAAGCACTTGCTGAATTGCAGGGAAAGTCCGGGAGGCATTTGCTGTGCTGGCACACTTTCTCCTTCCTAGACAGAGTGGAAAAGCTTTTCCCTGCCGTGTAGGCGACAAGAGACGCATTAGACGGGCATCCGGAGCTGTCCGAAGGTAAGCGCCTGTTCCCGGCCTCTTTCGGCACAAGCCCCCGCTCCGGAGCGCACCGCGGCCGGCAGGATGCTCTCTGCCGGCGAAGGTGCCGCTTCTCCGGCAAGGAAGCCTCAGCCGCTTCTCCTGCACACGGAGAGCGTGCTAGCTGCTGAAACGTGAAGAAAGAAGCTGCAGAACACTGGCACTGAGCGTGCAGCTTTCCAGCGGAGAGAAAAAGCTACTTGAACACTCTGCAAGCCTTTCCACTGCCAAAAACATGCACATGGAAGGAGCTGCTGCAAAAGCGATGCTGTGCTCGCTGCTGCTCCTCCTGAAGCTCTGGCTGCTAAATCTGAGGCTTTCCTTCCAATTTCAAGCTGCAAAGCACTTGCTGAATTGCAGGGAAAGTCCGGGAGGCATTTGCTGTGCTGGCACACTTTCTCCTTCCTAGACAGAGTGGAAAAGCTTTTCCCTGCCGTGTAGGCGACAAGAGACGCATTAGACGGGCATCCGGAGCTGTCCGAAGGTAAGCGTCTGTTCCCGGCCTCTTTCGGCACAAGCCCCCGCTCCGGAGCGCACCGCGGCTGGCAGGATGCTCTCTGCCGGCGAAGGTGCCGCTTCTCCGGCAAGGAAGCCTCAGCCGCTTCTCCTGCACACGGAGAGCGTGCTAGCTGCTGAAACGTGAAGAAAGAAGCTGCAGAACACTGGCACTGAGCGTGCAGCTTTCCAGCGGAGAGAAAAAGCTACTTGAACACTCTGCAAGCCTTCCAACTCCCAAAAACATGCACATGGAAGGAGCTGCTGCAAAAGCGATGCTGTGCTCGCTGCTGCTCCTCCTGAAGCTCTGGCTGCTAAATCTGAGGCTTTCCTTCCAATTTCAAGCTGCAAAGCACTTGCTGAATTGCAGGGAAAGTCCGGGAGGCATTTGCTGTGCTGGCACACTTTCTCCTTCCTAGACAGAGTGGAAAAGCTTTTCCCTGCCGTGTAGGCGACAAGAGACGCATTAGACGGGCATCCGGAGCTGTCCGAAGGTAAGCGCCTGTTCCCGGCCTCTTTCGGCACAAGCCCCCGCTCCGGAGCGCACCGCGGCCGGCAGGATGCTCTCTGCCGGCGAAGGTGCCGCTTCTCCGGCAAGGAAGCCTCAGCCGCTTCTCCTGCACACGGAGAGCGTGCTAGCTGCTGAAACGTGAAGAAAGAAGCTGCAGAACACTGGCACTGAGCCTGCAGCTTTCCAGCGGAGAGAAAAAGCTACTTGAACACTCTGCAAGCCTTTCCACTCCCAAAAACATGCACATGGAAGGAGCTGCTGCAAAAGCGATGCTGTGCTCGCTGCTGCTCCTCCTGAAGCTCTGGCTGCTAAATCTGAGGCTTTCCTTCCAATTTCAAGCTGCAAAGCACTTGCTGAATTGCAGGGAAAGTCCGGGAGGCATTTGCTGTGCTGGCACACTTTCTCCTTCCTAGACAGAGTGGAAAAGCTTTTCCCTGCCGTGTAGGCGACAAGAGACGCATTAGACGGGCATCCGGAGCTGTCCGAAGGTAAGCGCCTGTTCCCGGCCTCTTTCGGCACAAGCCCCCGCTCCGGAGCGCACCGCGGCCGGCAGGAGGCTCTCTGCCGGCGAAGGTGCCGCTTCTCCGGCAAGGAAGCCTCAGCCGCTTCTCCTGCACACGGAGAGCGTGCTAGCTGCTGAAACGTGAAGAAAGAAGCTGCAGAACACTGGCACTGAGCGTGCAGCTTTCCAGCGGAGAGAAAAAGCTACTTGAACACTCTGCAAGCCTTTCCACTCCCAAAAACATGCACATGGAAGGAGCTGCTGCAAAAGCGATGCTGTGCTCGCTGCTGCTCCTCCTGAAGCTCTGGCTGCTAAATCTGAGGCTTTCCTTCCAATTTCAAGCTGCAAAGCACTTGCTGAATTGCAGGGAAAGTCCGGGAGGCATTTGCTGTGCTGGCACACTTTCTCCTTCCTAGACAGAGTGGAAAAGCTTTTCCCTGCCGTGTAGGCGACAAGAGACGCATTAGACGGGCATCCGGAGCTGTCCGAAGGTAAGCGCCTGTTCCCGGCCTCTTTCGGCACAAGCCCCCGCTCCGGAGCGCACCGCGGCCGGCAGGATGCTCTCTGCCGGCGAAGGTGCCGCTTCTCCGGCAAGGAAGCCTCAGCCGCTTCTCCTGCACACGGAGAGCGTGCTAGCTGCTGAAACGTGAAGAAAGAAGCTGCAGAACACTGGCACTGAGCGTGCAGCTTTCCAGCGGAGAGAAAAAGCTACTTGAACACTCTGCAAGCCTTCCAACTCCCAAAAACATGCACATGGAAGGAGCTGCTGCAAAAGCGATGCTGTGCTCGCTGCTGCTCCTCCTGAAGCTCTGGCTGCTAAATCTGAGGCTTTCCTTCCAATTTCAAGCTGCAAAGCACTTGCTGAATTGCAGGGAAAGTCCGGGAGGCATTTGCTGTGCTGGCACACTTTCTCCTTCCTAGACAGAGTGGAAAAGCTTTTCCCTGCCGTGTAGGCGACAAGAGACGCATTAGACGGGCATCCGGAGCTGTCCGAAGGTAAGCGCCTGTTCCCGGCCTCTTTCGGCACAAGCCCCCGCTCCGGAGCGCACCGCCGCCGGCCGGAGGCTCTCTGCCGGCGAAGGTGCCGCTTCTCCGGCAAGGAAGCCTCAGCCGCTTCTCCTGCACACGGAGAGCGTGCTAGCTGCTGAAACGTGAAGAAAGAAGCTGCAGAACACTGGCACTGAGCGTGCAGCTTTCCAGCGGAGAGAAAAAGCTACTTGAACACTCTGCAAGCCTTTCCACTCCCAAAAACATGCACATGGAAGGAGCTGCTGCAAAAGCGATGCTGTGCTCGCTGCTGCTCCTCCTGAAGCTCTGGCTGCTAAATCTGAGGCTTTCCTTCCAATTTCAAGCTGCAAAGCACTTGCTGAATTGCAGGGAAAGTCCGGGAGGCATTTGCTGTGCTGGCACACTTTCTCCTTCCTAGACAGAGTGGAAAAGCTTTTCCCTGCCGTGTAGGCGACAAGAGACGCATTAGACGGGCATCCGGAGCTGTCCGAAGGTAAGCGTCTGTTCCCGGCCTCTTTCGGCACAAGCCCCCGCTCCGGAGCGCACCGCGGCCGGCAGGATGCTCTCTGCCGGCGAAGGTGCCGCTTCTCCGGCAAGGAAGCCTCAGCCGCTTCTCCTGCACACAGAGAGCGTGCTAGCTGCTGAAACGTGAAGAAAGAAGCTGCAGAACACTGGCACTGAGCCTGCAGCTTTCCAGCGGAGAGAAAAAGCTACTTGAACACTCTGCAAGCCTTTCCACTCCCAAAAACATGCACATGGAAGGAGCTGCTGCAAAAGCGATGCTGTGCTCGCTGCTGCTCCTCCTGAAGCTCTGGCTGCTAAATCTGAGGCTTTCCTTCCAATTTCAAGCTGCAAAGCACTTGCTGAATTGCAGGGAAAGTCCGGGAGGCATTTGCTGTGCTGGCACACTTTCTCCTTCCTAGACAGAGTGGAAAAGCTTTTCCCTGCCGTGTAGGCGACAAGAGACGCATTAGACGGGCATCCGGAGCTGTCCGAAGGTAAGCGTCTGTTCCCGGCCTCTTTCGGCACAAGCCCCCGCTCCGGAGCGCACCGCGGCTGGCAGGATGCTCTCTGCCGGCGAAGGTGCCGCTTCTCCGGCAAGGAAGCCTCAGCCGCTTCTCCTGCACACGGAGAGCGTGCTAGCTGCTGAAACGTGAAGAAAGAAGCTGCAGAACACTGGCACTGAGCGTGCAGCTTTCCAGCGGAGAGAAAAAGCTACTTGAACACTCTGCAAGCCTTTCCACTCCCAAAAACATGCACATGGAAGGAGCTGCTGCAAAAGCGATGCTGTGCTCGCTGCTGCTCCTCCTGAAGCTCTGGCTGCTAAATCTGAGGCTTTCCTTCCAATTTCAAGCTGCAAAGCACTTGCTGAATTGCAGGGAAAGTCCGGGAGGCATTTGCTGTGCTGGCACACTTTCTCCTTGCTAGACAGAGTGGAAAAGCTTTTCCCTGCCGTGTAGGCGACAAGAGACGCATTAGACGGGCATCCGGAGCTGTCCGAAGGTAAGCGCCTGTTGCCGGCCTCTTTCGGCACAAGCCCCCGCTCCGGAGCGCACCGCGGCCGGCCGGAGGCTCTCTGCCGGCGAAGGTGCCGCTTCTCCGGCAAGGAAGCCTCAGCCGCTTCTCCTGCACACGGAGAGCGTGCTAGCTGCTGAAACGTGAAGAAAGAAGCTGCAGAACACTGGCACTGAGCGTGCAGCTTTCCAGCGGAGAGAAAAAGCTACTTGAACACTCTGCAAGCCTTTCCACTCCCAAAAACATGCACATGGAAGGAGCTGCTGCAAAAGCGATGCTGTGCTCGCTGCTGCTCCTCCTGAAGCTCTGGCTGCTAAATCTGAGGCTTTCCTTCCAATTTCAAGCTGCAAAGCACTTGCTGAATTGCAGGGAAAGTCCGGGAGGCATTTGCTGTGCTGGCACACTTTCTCCTTCCTAGACAGAGTGGAAAAGCTTTTCCCTGCCGTGTAGGCGACAAGAGACGCATTAGACGGGCATCCGGAGCTGTCCGAAGGTAAGCGCCTGTTGCCGGCCTCTTTCGGCACAAGCCCCCGCTCCGGAGCGCACCGCGGCCGGCCGGAGGCTCTCTGCCGGCGAAGGTGCCGCTTCTCCGGCAAGGAAGCCTCAGCCGCTTCTCCTGCACACGGAGAGCGTGCTAGCTGCTGAAACGTGAAGAAAGAAGCTGCAGAACACTGGCACTGAGCCTGCAGCTTTCCAGCGGAGAGAAAAAGCTACTTGAACACTCTGCAAGCCTTTCCACTCCCAAACACATGCACATGGAAGGAGCTGCTGCAAAAGCGATGCTGTGCTCGCTGCTGCTCCTCCTGAAGCTCTGGCTGCTAAATCTGAGGCTTTCCTTCCAATTTCAAGCTGCAAAGCACTTGCTGAATTGCAGGGAAAGTCCGGCAGGCATTTGCTGTGCTGGCACACTTTCTCCTTGCTAGACAGAGTGGAAAAGCTTTTCCCTGCCGTGTAGGCGACAAGAGACGCATTAGACGGGCATCCGGAGCTGTCCGAAGGTAAGCGTCTGTTCCCGGCCTCTTTCGGCACAAGCCCCCGCTCCGGAGCGCACCGCGGCCGGCCGGAGGCTCTCTGCCGGCGAAGGTGCCGCTTCTCCGGCAAGGAAGCCTCAGCCGCTTCTCCTGCACACGGAGAGCGTGCTAGCTGCTGAAACGTGAAGAAAGAAGCTGCAGAACACTGGCACTGAGCGTGCAGCTTTCCAGCGGAGAGAAAAAGCTACTTGAACACTCTGCAAGCCTTTCCACTCCCAAAAACATGCACATGGAAGGAGCTGCTGCAAAAGCGATGCTGTGCTCGCTGCTGCTCCTCCTGAAGCTCTGGCTGCTAAATCTGAGGCTTTCCTTCCAATTTCAAGCTGCAAAGCACTTGCTGAATTGCAGGGAAAGTCCGGGAGGCATTTGCTGTGCTGGCACACTTTCTCCTTCCTAGACAGAGTGGAAAAGCTTTTCCCTGCCGTGTAGGCGACAAGAGACGCATTAGACGGGCATCCGGAGCTGTCCGAAGGTAAGCGTCTGTTCCCGGCCTCTTTCGGCACAAGCCCCCGCTCCGGAGCGCACCGCGGCCGGCCGGAGGCTCTCTGCCGGCGAAGGTGCCGCTTCTCCGGCAAGGAAGCCTCAGCCGCTTCTCCTGCACACGGAGAGCGTGCTAGCTGCTGAAACGTGAAGAAAGAAGCTGCAGAACACTGGCACTGAGCCTGCAGCTTTCCAGCGGAGAGAAAAAGCTACTTGAACACTCTGCAAGCCTTTCCACTCCCAAACACATGCACATGGAAGGAGCTGCTGCAAAAGCGATGCTGTGCTCGCTGCTGCTCCTCCTGAAGCTCTGGCTGCTAAATCTGAGGCTTTCCTTCCAATTTCAAGCTGCAAAGCACTTGCTGAATTGCAGGGAAAGTCCGGGAGGCATTTGCTGTGCTGGCACACTTTCTCCTTCCTAGACAGAGTGGAAAAGCTTTTCCCTGCCGTGTAGGCGACAAGAGACGCATTAGACGGGCATCCGGAGCTGTCCGAAGGTAAGCGTCTGTTCCCGGCCTCTTTCGGCACAAGCCCCCGCTCCGGAGCGCACCGCGGCCGGCAGGATGCTCTCTGCCGGCGAAGGTGCCGCTTCTCCGGCAAGGAAGCCTCAGCCGCTTCTCCTGCACACAGAGAGCGTGCTAGCTGCTGAAACGTGAAGAAAGAAGCTGCAGAACACTGGCACTGAGCGTGCAGCTTTCCAGCGGAGAGAAAAAGCTACTTGAACACTCTGCAAGCCTTTCCACTCCCAAAAACATGCACATGGAAGGAGCTGCTGCAAAAGCGATGCTGTGCTCGCTGCTGCTCCTCCTGAAGCTCTGGCTGCTAAATCTGAGGCTTTCCTTCCAATTTCAAGCTGCAAAGCACTTGCTGAATTGCAGGGAAAGTCCGGCAGGCATTTGCTGTGCTGGCACACTTTCTCCTTGCTAGACAGAGTGGAAAAGCTTTTCCCTGCCGTGTAGGCGACAAGAGACGCATTAGACGGGCATCCGGAGCTGTCCGAAGGTAAGCGTCTGTTCCCGGCCTCTTTCGGCACAAGCCCCCGCTCCGGAGCGCACCGCGGCCGGCAGGATGCTCTCTGCCGGCGAAGGTGCCGCTTCTCCGGCAAGGAAGCCTCAGCCGCTTCTCCTGCACACAGAGAGCGTGCTAGCTGCTGAAACGTGAAGAAAGAAGCTGCAGAACACTGGCACTGAGCGTGCAGCTTTCCAGCGGAGAGAAAAAGCTACTTGAACACTCTGCAAGCCTTTCCACTCCCAAAAACATGCACATGGAAGGAGCTGCTGCAAAAGCGATGCTGTGCTCGCTGCTGCTCCTCCTGAAGCTCTGGCTGCTAAATCTGAGGCTTTCCTTCCAATTTCAAGCTGCAAAGCACTTGCTGAATTGCAGGGAAAGTCCGGGAGGCATTTGCTGTGCTGGCACACTTTCTCCTTCCTAGACAGAGTGGAAAAGCTTTTCCCTGCCGTGTAGGCGACAAGAGACGCATTAGACGGGCATCCGGAGCTGTCCGAAGGTAAGCGTCTGTTCCCGGCCTCTTTCGGCACAAGCCCCCGCTCCGGAGCGCACCGCGGCTGGCAGGATGCTCTCTGCCGGCGAAGGTGCCGCTTCTCCGGCAAGGAAGCCTCAGCCGCTTCTCCTGCACACGGAGAGCGTGCTAGCTGCTGAAACGTGAAGAAAGAAGCTGCAGAACACTGGCACTGAGCGTGCAGCTTTCCAGCGGAGAGAAAAAGCTACTTGAACACTCTGCAAGCCTTTCCACTCCCAAAAACATGCACATGGAAGGAGCTGCTGCAAAAGCGATGCTGTGCTCGCTGCTGCTCCTCCTGAAGCTCTGGCTGCTAAATCTGAGGCTTTCCTTCCAATTTCAAGCTGCAAAGCACTTGCTGAATTGCAGGGAAAGTCCGGGAGGCATTTGCTGTGCTGGCACACTTTCTCCTTGCTAGACAGAGTGGAAAAGCTTTTCCCTGCCGTGTAGGCGACAAGAGACGCATTAGACGGGCATCCGGAGCTGTCCGAAGGTAAGCGCCTGTTGCCGGCCTCTTTCGGCACAAGCCCCCGCTCCGGAGCGCACCGCGGCCGGCCGGAGGCTCTCTGCCGGCGAAGGTGCCGCTTCTCCGGCAAGGAAGCCTCAGCCGCTTCTCCTGCACACGGAGAGCGTGCTAGCTGCTGAAACGTGAAGAAAGAAGCTGCAGAACACTGGCACTGAGCGTGCAGCTTTCCAGCGGAGAGAAAAAGCTACTTGAACACTCTGCAAGCCTTTCCACTCCCAAAAACATGCACATGGAAGGAGCTGCTGCAAAAGCGATGCTGTGCTCGCTGCTGCTCCTCCTGAAGCTCTGGCTGCTAAATCTGAGGCTTTCCTTCCAATTTCAAGCTGCAAAGCACTTGCTGAATTGCAGGGAAAGTCCGGGAGGCATTTGCTGTGCTGGCACACTTTCTCCTTCCTAGACAGAGTGGAAAAGCTTTTCCCTGCCGTGTAGGCGACAAGAGACGCATTAGACGGGCATCCGGAGCTGTCCGAAGGTAAGCGCCTGTTGCCGGCCTCTTTCGGCACAAGCCCCCGCTCCGGAGCGCACCGCGGCCGGCCGGAGGCTCTCTGCCGGCGAAGGTGCCGCTTCTCCGGCAAGGAAGCCTCAGCCGCTTCTCCTGCACACGGAGAGCGTGCTAGCTGCTGAAACGTGAAGAAAGAAGCTGCAGAACACTGGCACTGAGCGTGCAGCTTTCCAGCGGAGAGAAAAAGCTACTTGAACACTCTGCAAGCCTTTCCACTCCCAAAAACATGCACATGGAAGGAGCTGCTGCAAAAGCGATGCTGTGCTCGCTGCTGCTCCTCCTGAAGCTCTGGCTGCTAAATCTGAGGCTTTCCTTCCAATTTCAAGCTGCAAAGCACTTGCTGAATTGCAGGGAAAGTCCGGGAGGCATTTGCTGTGCTGGCACACTTTCTCCTTCCTAGACAGAGTGGAAAAGCTTTTCCCTGCCGTGTAGGCGACAAGAGACGCATTAGACGGGCATCCGGAGCTGTCCGAAGGTAAGCGTCTGTTCCCGGCCTCTTTCGGCACAAGCCCCCGCTCCGGAGCGCACCGCGGCCGGCCGGAGGCTCTCTGCCGGCGAAGGTGCCGCTTCTCCGGCAAGGAAGCCTCAGCCGCTTCTCCTGCACACGGAGAGCGTGCTAGCTGCTGAAACGTGAAGAAAGAAGCTGCAGAACACTGGCACTGAGCCTGCAGCTTTCCAGCGGAGAGAAAAAGCTACTTGAACACTCTGCAAGCCTTTCCACTCCCAAACACATGCACATGGAAGGAGCTGCTGCAAAAGCGATGCTGTGCTCGCTGCTGCTCCTCCTGAAGCTCTGGCTGCTAAATCTGAGGCTTTCCTTCCAATTTCAAGCTGCAAAGCACTTGCTGAATTGCAGGGAAAGTCCGGGAGGCATTTGCTGTGCTGGCACACTTTCTCCTTCCTAGACAGAGTGGAAAAGCTTTTCCCTGCCGTGTAGGCGACAAGAGACGCATTAGACGGGCATCCGGAGCTGTCCGAAGGTAAGCGCCTGTTGCCGGCCTCTTTCGGCACAAGCCCCCGCTCCGGAGCGCACCGCGGCCGGCAGGATGCTCTCTGCCGGCGAAGGTGCCGCTTCTCCGGCAAGGAAGCCTCAGCCGCTTCTCCTGCACACGGAGAGCGTGCTAGCTGCTGAAACGTGAAGAAAGAAGCTGCAGAACACTGGCACTGAGCGTGCAGCTTTCCAGCGGAGAGAAAAAGCTACTTGAACACTCTGCAAGCCTTTCCACTCCCAAAAACATGCACATGGAAGGAGCTGCTGCAAAAGCGATGCTGTGCTCGCTGCTGCTCCTCCTGAAGCTCTGGCTGCTAAATCTGAGGCTTTCCTTCCAATTTCAAGCTGCAAAGCACTTGCTGAATTGCAGGGAAAGTCCGGGAGGCATTTGCTGTGCTGGCACACTTTCTCCTTCCTAGACAGAGTGGAAAAGCTTTTCCCTGCCGTGTAGGCGACAAGAGACGCATTAGACGGGCATCCGGAGCTGTCCGAAGGTAAGCGCCTGTTCCCGGCCTCTTTCGGCACAAGCCCCCGCTCCGGAGCGCACCGCGGCCGGCCGGAGGCTCTCTGCCGGCGAAGGTGCCGCTTCTCCGGCAAGGAAGCCTCAGCCGCTTCTCCTGCACACGGAGAGCGTGCTAGCTGCTGAAACGTGAAGAAAGAAGCTGCAGAACACTGGCACTGAGCGTGCAGCTTTCCAGCGGAGAGAAAAAGCTACTTGAACACTCTGCAAGCCTTTCCACTCCCAAAAACATGCACATGGAAGGAGCTGCTGCAAAAGCGATGCTGTGCTCGCTGCTGCTCCTCCTGAAGCTCTGGCTGCTAAATCTGAGGCTTTCCTTCCAATTTCAAGCTGCAAAGCACTTGCTGAATTGCAGGGAAAGTCCGGGAGGCATTTGCTGTGCTGGCACACTTTCTCCTTCCTAGACAGAGTGGAAAAGCTTTTCCCTGCCGTGTAGGCGACAAGAGACGCATTAGACGGGCATCCGGAGCTGTCCGAAGGTAAGCGTCTGTTCCCGGCCTCTTTCGGCACAAGCCCCCGCTCCGGAGCGCACCGCGGCCGGCCGGAGGCTCTCTGCCGGCGAAGGTGCCGCTTCTCCGGCAAGGAAGCCTCAGCCGCTTCTCCTGCACACGGAGAGCGTGCTAGCTGCTGAAACGTGAAGAAAGAAGCTGCAGAACACTGGCACTGAGCCTGCAGCTTTCCAGCGGAGAGAAAAAGCTACTTGAACACTCTGCAAGCCTTTCCACTCCCAAACACATGCACATGGAAGGAGCTGCTGCAAAAGCGATGCTGTGCTCGCTGCTGCTCCTCCTGAAGCTCTGGCTGCTAAATCTGAGGCTTTCCTTCCAATTTCAAGCTGCAAAGCACTTGCTGAATTGCAGGGAAAGTCCGGGAGGCATTTGCTGTGCTGGCACACTTTCTCCTTCCTAGACAGAGTGGAAAAGCTTTTCCCTGCCGTGTAGGCGACAAGAGACGCATTAGACGGGCATCCGGAGCTGTCCGAAGGTAAGCGTCTGTTCCCGGCCTCTTTCGGCACAAGCCCCCGCTCCGGAGCGCACCGCGGCCGGCAGGATGCTCTCTGCCGGCGAAGGTGCCGCTTCTCCGGCAAGGAAGCCTCAGCCGCTTCTCCTGCACACAGAGAGCGTGCTAGCTGCTGAAACGTGAAGAAAGAAGCTGCAGAACACTGGCACTGAGCGTGCAGCTTTCCAGCGGAGAGAAAAAGCTACTTGAACACTCTGCAAGCCTTTCCACTCCCAAAAACATGCACATGGAAGGAGCTGCTGCAAAAGCGATGCTGTGCTCGCTGCTGCTCCTCCTGAAGCTCTGGCTGCTAAATCTGAGGCTTTCCTTCCAATTTCAAGCTGCAAAGCACTTGCTGAATTGCAGGGAAAGTCCGGCAGGCATTTGCTGTGCTGGCACACTTTCTCCTTGCTAGACAGAGTGGAAAAGCTTTTCCCTGCCGTGTAGGCGACAAGAGACGCATTAGACGGGCATCCGGAGCTGTCCGAAGGTAAGCGTCTGTTCCCGGCCTCTTTCGGCACAAGCCCCCGCTCCGCAGCGCACCGCGGCTGGCAGGATGCTCTCTGCCGGCGAAGGTGCCGCTTCTCCGGCAAGGAAGCCTCAGCCGCTTCTCCTGCACACGGAGAGCGTGCTAGCTGCTGAAACGTGAAGAAAGAAGCTGCAGAACACTGGCACTGAGCGTGCAGCTTTCCAGCGGAGAGAAAAAGCTACTTGAACACTCTGCAAGCCTTTCCACTCCCAAAAACATGCACATGGAAGGAGCTGCTGCAAAAGCGATGCTGTGCTCGCTGCTGCTCCTCCTGAAGCTCTGGCTGCTAAATCTGAGGCTTTCCTTCCAATTTCAAGCTGCAAAGCACTTGCTGAATTGCAGGGAAAGTCCGGGAGGCATTTGCTGTGCTGGCACACTTTCTCCTTCCTAGACAGAGTGGAAAAGCTTTTCCCTGCCGTGTAGGCGACAAGAGACGCATTAGACGGGCATCCGGAGCTGTCCGAAGGTAAGCGCCTGTTGCCGGCCTCTTTCGGCACAAGCCCCCGCTCCGGAGCGCACCGCGGCCGGCCGGAGGCTCTCTGCCGGCGAAGGTGCCGCTTCTCCGGCAAGGAAGCCTCAGCCGCTTCTCCTGCACACGGAGAGCGTGCTAGCTGCTGAAACGTGAAGAAAGAAGCTGCAGAACACTGGCACTGAGCGTGCAGCTTTCCAGCGGAGAGAAAAAGCTACTTGAACACTCTGCAAGCCTTTCCACTCCCAAAAACATGCACATGGAAGGAGCTGCTGCAAAAGCGATGCTGTGCTCGCTGCTGCTCCTCCTGAAGCTCTGGCTGCTAAATCTGAGGCTTTCCTTCCAATGTCAAGCTGCAAAGCACTTGCTGAATTGCAGGGAAAGTCCGGGAGGCATTTGCTGTGCTGGCACACTTTCTCCTTCCTAGACAGAGTGGAAAAGCTTTTCCCTGCCGTGTAGGCGACAAGAGACGCATTAGACGGGCATCCGGAGCTGTCCGAAGGTAAGCGCCTGTTCCCGGCCTCTTTCGGCACAAGCCCCCGCTCCGGAGCGCACCGCGGCCGGCCGGAGGCTCTCTGCCGGCGAAGGTGCCGCTTCTCCGGCAAGGAAGCCTCAGCCGCTTCTCCTGCACACGGAGAGCGTGCTAGCTGCTGAAACGTGAAGAAAGAAGCTGCAGAACACTGGCACTGAGCGTGCAGCTTTCCAGCGGAGAGAAAAAGCTACTTGAACACTCTGCAAGCCTTTCCACTCCCAAAAACATGCACATGGAAGGAGCTGCTGCAAAAGCGATGCTGTGCTCGCTGCTGCTCCTCCTGAAGCTCTGGCTGCTAAATCTGAGGCTTTCCTTCCAATTTCAAGCTGCAAAGCACTTGCTGAATTGCAGGGAAAGTCCGAGAGGCATTTGCTGTGCTGGCACACTTTCTCCTTCCTAGACAGAGTGGAAAAGCTTTTCCCTGCCGTGTAGGCGACAAGAGACGCATTAGACGGGCATCCGGAGCTGTCCGAAGGTAAGCGCCTGTTGCCGGCCTCTTTCGGCACAAGCCCCCGCTCCGGAGCGCACCGCGGCCGGCAGGATGCTCTCTGCCGGCGAAGGTGCCGCTTCTCCGGCAAGGAAGCCTCAGCCGCTTCTCCTGCACACGGAGAGCGTGCTAGCTGCTGAAACGTGAAGAAAGAAGCTGCAGAACACTGGCACTGAGCCTGCAGCTTTCCAGCGGAGAGAAAAAGCTACTTGAACACTCTGCAAGCCTTTCCACTGCCAAAAACATGCACATGGAAGGAGCTGCTGCAAAAGCGATGCTGTGCTCGCTGCTGCTCCTCCTGAAGCTCTGGCTGCTAAATCTGAGGCTTTCCTTCCAATTTCAAGCTGCAAAGCACTTGCTGAATTGCAGGGAAAGTCCGGGAGGCATTTGCTGTGCTGGCACACTTTCTCCTTCCTAGACAGAGTGGAAAAGCTTTTCCCTGCCGTGTAGGCGACAAGAGACGCATTAGACGGGCATCCGGAGCTGTCCGAAGGTAAGCGCCTGTTCCCGGCCTCTTTCGGCACAAGCCCCCGCTCCGGAGCGCACCGCGGCCGGCAGGATGCTCTCTGCCGGCGAAGGTGCCGCTTCTCCGGCAAGGAAGCCTCAGCCGCTTCTCCTGCACACGGAGAGCGTGCTAGCTGCTGAAACGTGAAGAAAGAAGCTGCAGAACACTGGCACTGAGCGTGCAGCTTTCCAGCGGAGAGAAAAAGCTACTTGAACACTCTGCAAGCCTTTCCACTCCCAAAAACATGCACATGGAAGGAGCTGCTGCAAAAGCGATGCTGTGCTCGCTGCTGCTCCTCCTGAAGCTCTGGCTGCTAAATCTGAGGCTTTCCTTCCAATTTCAAGCTGCAAAGCACTTGCTGAATTGCAGGGAAAGTCCGGGAGGCATTTGCTGTGCTGGCACACTTTCTCCTTCCTAGACAGAGTGGAAAAGCTTTTCCCTGCCGTGTAGGCGACAAGAGACGCATTAGACGGGCATCCGGAGCTGTCCGAAGGTAAGCGCCTGTTCCCGGCCTCTTTCGGCACAAGCCCCCGCTCCGGAGCGCACCGCGGCCGGCAGGAGGCTCTCTGCCGGCGAAGGTGCCGCTTCTCCGGCAAGGAAGCCTCAGCCGCTTCTCCTGCACACGGAGAGCGTGCTAGCTGCTGAAACGTGAAGAAAGAAGCTGCAGAACACTGGCACTGAGCGTGCAGCTTTCCAGCGGAGAGAAAAAGCTACTTGAACACTCTGCAAGCCTTTCCACTCCCAAAAACATGCACATGGAAGGAGCTGCTGCAAAAGCGATGCTGTGCTCGCTGCTGCTCCTCCTGAAGCTCTGGCTGCTAAATCTGAGGCTTTCCTTCCAATTTCAAGCTGCAAAGCACTTGCTGAATTGCAGGGAAAGTCCGGGAGGCATTTGCTGTGCTGGCACACTTTCTCCTTCCTAGACAGAGTGGAAAAGCTTTTCCCTGCCGTGTAGGCGACAAGAGACGCATTAGACGGGCATCCGGAGCTGTCCGAAGGTAAGCGCCTGTTGCCGGCCTCTTTCGGCACAAGCCCCCGCTCCGGAGCGCACCGCGGCCGGCAGGATGCTCTCTGCCGGCGAAGGTGCCGCTTCTCCGGCAAGGAAGCCTCAGCCGCTTCTCCTGCACACGGAGAGCGTGCTAGCTGCTGAAACGTGAAGAAAGAAGCTGCAGAACACTGGCACTGAGCTTGCAGCTTTCCAGCGGAGAGAAAAAGCTACTTGAACACTCTGCAAGCCTTTCCACTCCCAAAAACATGCACATGGAAGGAGCTGCTGCAAAAGCGATGCTGTGCTCGCTGCTGCTCCTCCTGAAGCTCTGGCTGCTAAATCTGAGGCTTTCCTTCCAATTTCAAGCTGCAAAGCACTTGCTGAATTGCAGGGAAAGTCCGGGAGGCATTTGCTGTGCTGGCACACTTTCTCCTTCCTAGACAGAGTGGAAAAGCTTTTCCCTGCCGTGTAGGCGACAAGAGACGCATTAGACGGGCATCCGGAGCTGTCCGAAGGTAAGCGCCTGTTCCCGGCCTCTTTCGGCACAAGCCCCCGCTCCGGAGCGCACCGCGGCCGGCCGGAGGCTCTCTGCCGGCGAAGGTGCCGCTTCTCCGGCAAGGAAGCCTCAGCCGCTTCTCCTGCACACGGAGAGCGTGCTAGCTGCTGAAACGTGAAGAAAGAAGCTGCAGAACACTGGCACTGAGCGTGCAGCTTTCCAGCGGAGAGAAAAAGCTACTTGAACACTCTGCAAGCCTTTCCACTCCCAAAAACATGCACATGGAAGGAGCTGCTGCAAAAGCGATGCTGTGCTCGCTGCTGCTCCTCCTGAAGCTCTGGCTGCTAAATCTGAGGCTTTCCTTCCAATTTCAAGCTGCAAAGCACTTGCTGAATTGCAGGGAAAGTCCGGGAGGCATTTGCTGTGCTGGCACACTTTCTCCTTCCTAGACAGAGTGGAAAAGCTTTTCCCTGCCGTGTAGGCGACAAGAGACGCATTAGACGGGCATCCGGAGCTGTCCGAAGGTAAGCGCCTGTTCCCGGCCTCTTTCGGCACAAGCCCCCGCTCCGGAGCGCACCGCGGCCGGCAGGATGCTCTCTGCCGGCGAAGGTGCCGCTTCTCCGGCAAGGAAGCCTCAGCCGCTTCTCCTGCACACGGAGAGCGTGCTAGCTGCTGAAACGTGAAGAAAGAAGCTGCAGAACACTGGCACTGAGCGTGCAGCTTTCCAGCGGAGAGAAAAAGCTACTTGAACACTCTGCAAGCCTTCCAACTCCCAAAAACATGCACATGGAAAAAGCTGCTGCAAAAGCGATGCTGTGCTCGCTGCTGCTCCTCCTGAAGCTCTGGCTGCTAAATCTGAGGCTTTCCTTCCAATTTCAAGCTGCAAAGCACTTGCTGAATTGCAGGGAAAGTCCGGGAGGCATTTGCTGTGCTGGCACACTTTCTCCTTCCTAGACAGAGTGGAAAAGCTTTTCCCTGCCGTGTAGGCGACAAGAGAGGCATTAGACGGGCATCCGGACCTGTCCGAAGGTAAGCGCCTGTTCCCGGCCTCTTTCGGCACAAGCCCCCGCTCCGGAGCGCACCGCGGCCGGCAGGATGCTCTCTGCCGGCGAAGGTGCCGCTTCTCCGGCAAGGAAGCCTCAGCCGCTTCTCCTGCACACGGAGAGCGTGCTAGCTGCTGAAACGTGAAGAAAGAAGCTGCAGAACACTGGCACTGAGCGTGCAGCTTTCCAGCGGAGAGAAAAAGCTACTTGAACACTCTGCAAGCCTTTCCACTCCCAAAAACATGCACATGGAAGGAGCTGCTGCAAAAGCGATGCTGTGCTCGCTGCTGCTCCTCCTGAAGCTCTGGCTGCTAAATCTGAGGCTTTCCTTCCAATTTCAAGCTGCAAAGCACTTGCTGAATTGCAGGGAAAGTCCGGGAGGCATTTGCTGTGCTGGCACACTTTCTCCTTCCTAGACAGAGTGGAAAAGCTTTTCCCTGCCGTGTAGGCGACAAGAGACGCATTAGACGGGCATCCGGAGCTGTCCGAAGGTAAGCGCCTGTTCCCGGCCTCTTTCGGCACAAGCCCCCGCTCCGGAGCGCACCGCGGCCGGCAGGATGCTCTCTGCCGGCGAAGGTGCCGCTTCTCCGGCAAGGAAGCCTCAGCCGCTTCTCCTGCACACGGAGAGCGTGCTAGCTGCTGAAACGTGAAGAAAGAAGCTGCAGAACACTGGCACTGAGCGTGCAGCTTTCCAGCGGAGAGAAAAAGCTACTTGAACACTCTGCAAGCCTTCCAACTCCCAAAAACATGCACATGGAAGGAGCTGCTGCAAAAGCGATGCTGTGCTCGCTGCTGCTCCTCCTGAAGCTCTGGCTGCTAAATCTGAGGCTTTCCTTCCAATTTCAAGCTGCAAAGCACTTGCTGAATTGCAGGGAAAGTCCGGGAGGCATTTGCTGTGCTGGCACACTTTCTCCTTCCTAGACAGAGTGGAAAAGCTTTTCCCTGCCGTGTAGGCGACAAGAGACGCATTAGACGGGCATCCGGAGCTGTCCGAAGGTAAGCGCCTGTTCCCGGCCTCTTTCGGCACAAGCCCCCGCTCCGGAGCGCACCGCGGCCGGCAGGATGCTCTCTGCCGGCGAAGGTGCCGCTTCTCCGGCAAGGAAGCCTCAGCCGCTTCTCCTGCACACGGAGAGCGTGCTAGCTGCTGAAACGTGAAGAAAGAAGCTGCAGAACACTGGCACTGAGCGTGCAGCTTTCCAGCGGAGAGAAAAAGCTACTTGAACACTCTGCAAGCCTTTCCACTCCCAAAAACATGCACATGGAAGGAGCTGCTGCAAAAGCGATGCTGTGCTCGCTGCTGCTCCTCCTGAAGCTCTGGCTGCTAAATCTGAGGCTTTCCTTCCAATTTCAAGCTGCAAAGCACTTGCTGAATTGCAGGGAAAGTCCGGGAGGCATTTGCTGTGCTGGCACACTTTCTCCTTCCTAGACAGAGTGGAAAAGCTTTTCCCTGCCGTGTAGGCGACAAGAGACGCATTAGACGGGCATCCGGAGCTGTCCGAAGGTAAGCGCCTGTTCCCGGCCTCTTTCGGCACAAGCCCCCGCTCCGGAGCGCACCGCGGCCGGCAGGATGCTCTCTGCCGGCGAAGGTGCCGCTTCTCCGGCAAGGAAGCCTCAGCCGCTTCTCCTGCACACGGAGAGCGTGCTAGCTGCTGAAACGTGAAGAAAGAAGCTGCAGAACACTGGCACTGGACGTGCAGCTTTCCAGCGGAGAGAAAAAGCTACTTGAACACTCTGCAAGCCTTCCAACTCCCAAAAACATGCACATGGAAGGAGCTGCTGCAAAAGCGATGCTGTGCTCGCTGCTGCTCCTCCTGAAGCTCTGGCTGCTAAATCTGAGGCTTTCCTTCCAATTTCAAGCTGCAAAGCACATGCTGAATTGCAGGGAAAGTCCGGGAGGCATTTGCTGTGCTGGCACACTTTCTCCTTCCTAGACAGAGTGGAAAAGCTTTTCCCTGCCGTGTAGGCGACAAGAGACGCATTAGACGGGCATCCGGAGCTGTCCGAAGGTAAGCGCCTGTTCCCGGCCTCTTTCGGCACAAGCCCCCGCTCCGGAGCGCACCGCGGCCGGCCGGAGGCTCTCTGCCGGCGAAGGTGCCGCTTCTCCGGCAAGGAAGCCTCAGCTGCTTCTCCTGCACACGGAGAGCGTGCTAGCTGCTGAAACGTGAAGAAAGAAGCTGCAGAACACTGGCACTGAGCCTGCAGCTTTCCAGCGGAGAGAAAAAGCTACTTGAACACTCTGCAAGCCTTCCAACTCCCAAAAACATGCACATGGAAGGAGCTGCTGCAAAAGCGATGCTGTGCTCGCTGCTGCTCCTCCTGAAGCTCTGGCTGCTAAATCTGAGGCTTTCCTTCCAATTTCAAGCTGCAAAGCACTTGCTGAATTGCAGGGAAAGTCCGGGAGGCATTTGCTGTGCTGGCACACTTTCTCCTTCCTAGACAGAGTGGAAAAGCTTTTCCCTGCCGTGTAGGCGACAAGAGACGCATTAGACGGGCATCCGGAGCTGTCCGAAGGTAAGCGCCTGTTCCCGGCCTCTTTCGGCACAAGCCCCCGTTCCGGAGCGCACCGCGGCCGGCCGGAGGCTCTCTGCCGGCGAAGGTGCCGCTTCTCCGGCAAGGAAGCCTCAGCCGCTTCTCCTGCACACGGAGAGCGTGCTAGCTGCTGAAACGTGAAGAAAGAAGCTGCAGAACACTGGCACTGAGCCTGCAGCTTTCCAGCGGAGAGAAAAAGCTACTTGAACACTCTGCAAGCCTTTCCACTGCCAAAAACATGCACATGGAAGGAGCTGCTGCAAAAGCGATGCTGTGCTCGCTGCTGCTCCTCCTGAAGCTCTGGCTGCTAAATCTGAGGCTTTCCTTCCAATTTCAAGCTGCAAAGCACTTGCTGAATTGCAGGGAAAGTCCGGGAGGCATTTGCTGTGCTGGCACACTTTCTCCTTCCTAGACAGAGTGGAAAAGCTTTTCCCTGCCGTGTAGGCGACAAGAGACGCATTAGACGGGCATCCGGAGCTGTCCGAAGGTAATCGCCTGTTCCCGGCCTCTTTCGGCACAAGCCCCCGCTCCGGAGCGCACCGCGGCCGGCCGGAGGCTCTCTGCCGGCGAAGGTGCCGCTTCTCCGGCAAGGAAGCCTCAGCCGCTTCTCCTGCACACGGAGAGCGTGCTAGCTGCTGAAACGTGAAGAAAGAAGCTGCAGAACACTGGCACTGAGCGTGCAGCTTTCCAGCGGAGAGAAAAAGCTACTTGAACACTCTGCAAGCCTTTCCACTCCCAAAAACATGCACATGGAAGGAGCTGCTGCAAAAGCGATGCTGTGCTCGCTGCTGCTCCTCCTGAAGCTCTGGCTGCTAAATCTGAGGCTTTCCTTCCAATTTCAAGCTGCAAAGCACTTGCTGAATTGCAGGGAAAGTCCGGGAGGCATTTGCTGTGCTGGCACACTTTCTCCTTCCTAGACAGAGTGGAAAAGCTTTTCCCTGCCGTGTAGGCGACAAGAGACGCATTAGACGGGCATCCGGAGCTGTCCGAAGGTAAGCGTCTGTTCCCGGCCTCTTTCGGCACAAGCCCCCGCTCCGCAGCGCACCGCGGCTGGCAGGATGCTCTCTGCCGGCGAAGGTGCCGCTTCTCCGGCAAGGAAGCCTCAGCCGCTTCTCCTGCACACGGAGAGCGTGCTAGCTGCTGAAACGTGAAGAAAGAAGCTGCAGAACACTGGCACTGAGCGTGCAGCTTTCCAGCGGAGAGAAAAAGCTACTTGAACACTCTGCAAGCCTTTCCACTCCCAAAAACATGCACATGGAAGGAGCTGCTGCAAAAGCGATGCTGTGCTCGCTGCTGCTCCTCCTGAAGCTCTGGCTGCTAAATCTGAGGCTTTCCTTCCAATTTCAAGCTGCAAAGCACATGCTGAATTGCAGGGAAAGTCCGGGAGGCATTTGCTGTGCTGGCACACTTTCTCCTTCCTAGACAGAGTGGAAAAGCTTTTCCCTGCCGTGTAGGCGACAAGAGACGCATTAGACGGGCATCCGGAGCTGTCCGAAGGTAAGCGCCTGTTCCCGGCCTCTTTCGGCACAAGCCCCCGCTCCGGAGCGCACCGCGGCCGGCCGGAGGCTCTCTGCCGGCGAAGGTGCCGCTTCTCCGGCAAGGAAGCCTCAGCTGCTTCTCCTGCACACGGAGAGCGTGCTAGCTGCTGAAACGTGAAGAAAGAAGCTGCAGAACACTGGCACTGAGCCTGCAGCTTTCCAGCGGAGAGAAAAAGCTACTTGAACACTCTGCAAGCCTTCCAACTCCCAAAAACATGCACATGGAAGGAGCTGCTGCAAAAGCGATGCTGTGCTCGCTGCTGCTCCTCCTGAAGCTCTGGCTGCTAAATCTGAGGCTTTCCTTCCAATTTCAAGCTGCAAAGCACTTGCTGAATTGCAGGGAAAGTCCGGGAGGCATTTGCTGTGCTGGCACACTTTCTCCTTCCTAGACAGAGTGGAAAAGCTTTTCCCTGCCGTGTAGGCGACAAGAGACGCATTAGACGGGCATCCGGAGCTGTCCGAAGGTAAGCGCCTGTTCCCGGCCTCTTTCGGCACAAGCCCCCGTTCCGGAGCGCACCGCGGCCGGCCGGAGGCTCTCTGCCGGCGAAGGTGCCGCTTCTCCGGCAAGGAAGCCTCAGCCGCTTCTCCTGCACACGGAGAGCGTGCTAGCTGCTGAAACGTGAAGAAAGAAGCTGCAGAACACTGGCACTGAGCCTGCAGCTTTCCAGCGGAGAGAAAAAGCTACTTGAACACTCTGCAAGCCTTTCCACTGCCAAAAACATGCACATGGAAGGAGCTGCTGCAAAAGCGATGCTGTGCTCGCTGCTGCTCCTCCTGAAGCTCTGGCTGCTAAATCTGAGGCTTTCCTTCCAATTTCAAGCTGCAAAGCACTTGCTGAATTGCAGGGAAAGTCCGGGAGGCATTTGCTGTGCTGGCACACTTTCTCCTTCCTAGACAGAGTGGAAAAGCTTTTCCCTGCCGTGTAGGCGACAAGAGACGCATTAGACGGGCATCCGGAGCTGTCCGAAGGTAATCGCCTGTTCCCGGCCTCTTTCGGCACAAGCCCCCGCTCCGGAGCGCACCGCGGCCGGCCGGAGGCTCTCTGCCGGCGAAGGTGCCGCTTCTCCGGCAAGGAAGCCTCAGCCGCTTCTCCTGCACACGGAGAGCGTGCTAGCTGCTGAAACGTGAAGAAAGAAGCTGCAGAACACTGGCACTGAGCGTGCAGCTTTCCAGCGGAGAGAAAAAGCTACTTGAACACTCTGCAAGCCTTTCCACTCCCAAAAACATGCACATGGAAGGAGCTGCTGCAAAAGCGATGCTGTGCTCGCTGCTGCTCCTCCTGAAGCTCTGGCTGCTAAATCTGAGGCTTTCCTTCCAATTTCAAGCTGCAAAGCACTTGCTGAATTGCAGGGAAAGTCCGGGAGGCATTTGCTGTGCTGGCACACTTTCTCCTTCCTAGACAGAGTGGAAAAGCTTTTCCCTGCCGTGTAGGCGACAAGAGACGCATTAGACGGGCATCCGGAGCTGTCCGAAGGTAAGCGTCTGTTCCCGGCCTCTTTCGGCACAAGCCCCCGCTCCGCAGCGCACCGCGGCTGGCAGGATGCTCTCTGCCGGCGAAGGTGCCGCTTCTCCGGCAAGGAAGCCTCAGCCGCTTCTCCTGCACACGGAGAGCGTGCTAGCTGCTGAAACGTGAAGAAAGAAGCTGCAGAACACTGGCACTGAGCGTGCAGCTTTCCAGCGGAGAGAAAAAGCTACTTGAACACTCTGCAAGCCTTTCCACTCCCAAAAACATGCACATGGAAGGAGCTGCTGCAAAAGCGATGCTGTGCTCGCTGCTGCTCCTCCTGAAGCTCTGGCTGCTAAATCTGAGGCTTTCCTTCCAATTTCAAGCTGCAAAGCACTTGCTGAATTGCAGGGAAAGTCCGGGAGGCATTTGCTGTGCTGGCACACTTTCTCCTTCCTAGACAGAGTGGAAAAGCTTTTCCCTGCCGTGTAGGCGACAAGAGACGCATTAGACGGGCATCCGGAGCTGTCCGAAGGTAAGCGCCTGTTCCCGGCCTCTTTCGGCACAAGCCCCCGCTCCGGAGCGCACCGCGGCCGGCCGGAGGCTCTCTGCCGGCGAAGGTGCCGCTTCTCCGGCAAGGAAGCCTCAGCCGCTTCTCCTGCACACGGAGAGCGTGCTAGCTGCTGAAACGTGAAGAAAGAAGCTGCAGAACACTGGCACTGAGCCTGCAGCTTTCCAGCGGAGAGAAAAAGCTACTTGAACACTCTGCAAGCCTTTCCACTCCCAAAAACATGCACATGGAAGGAGCTGCTGCAAAAGCGATGCTGTGCTCGCTGCTGCTCCTCCTGAAGCTCTGGCTGCTAAATCTGAGGCTTTCCTTCCAATTTCAAGCTGCAAAGCACTTGCTGAATTGCAGGGAAAGTCCGGGAGGCATTTGCTGTGCTGGCACACTTTCTCCTTCCTAGACAGAGTGGAAAAGCTTTTCCCTGCCGTGTAGGCGACAAGAGACGCATTAGACGGGCATCCGGAGCTGTCCGAAGGTAAGCGTCTGTTCCCGGCCTCTTTCGGCACAAGCCCCCGCTCCGGAGCGCACCGCGGCCGGCCGGAGGCTCTCTGCCGGCGAAGGTGCCGCTTCTCCGGCAAGGAAGCCTCAGCTGCTTCTCCTGCACACGGAGAGCGTGCTAGCTGCTGAAACGTGAAGAAAGAAGCTGCAGAACACTGGCACTGAGCCTGCAGCTTTCCAGCGGAGAGAAAAAGCTACTTGAACACTCTGCAAGCCTTCCAACTCCCAAAAACATGCACATGGAAGGAGCTGCTGCAAAAGCGATGCTGTGCTCGCTGCTGCTCCTCCTGAAGCTCTGGCTGCTAAATCTGAGGCTTTCCTTCCAATTTCAAGCTGCAAAGCACTTGCTGAATTGCAGGGAAAGTCCGGGAGGCATTTGCTGTGCTGGCACACTTTCTCCTTCCTAGACAGAGTGGAAAAGCTTTTCCCTGCCGTGTAGGCGACAAGAGACGCATTAGACGGGCATCCGGAGCTGTCCGAAGGTAAGCGCCTGTTGCCGGCCTCTTTCGGCACAAGCCCCCGCTCCGGAGCGCACCGCGGCCGGCAGGATGCTCTCTGCCGGCGAAGGTGCCGCTTCTCCGGCAAGGAAGCCTCAGCCGCTTCTCCTGCACACGGAGAGCGTGCTAGCTGCTGAAACGTGAAGAAAGAAGCTGCAGAACACTGGCACTGAGCGTGCAGCTTTCCAGCGGAGAGAAAAAGCTACTTGAACACTCTGCAAGCCTTTCCACTCCCAAAAACATGCACATGGAAGGAGCTGCTGCAAAAGCGATGCTGTGCTCGCTGCTGCTCCTCCTGAAGCTCTGGCTGCTAAATCTGAGGCTTTCCTTCCAATTTCAAGCTGCAAAGCACTTGCTGAATTGCAGGGAAAGTCCGGGAGGCATTTGCTGTGCTGGCACACTTTCTCCTTCCTAGACAGAGTGGAAAAGCTTTTCCCTGCCGTGTAGGCGACAAGAGACGCATTAGACGGGCATCCGGAGCTGTCCGAAGGTAAGCGCCTGTTGCCGGCCTCTTTCGGCACAAGCCCCCGCTCCGGAGCGCACCGCGGCCGGCAGGAGGCTCTCTGCCGGCGAAGGTGCCGCTTCTCCGGCAAGGAAGCCTCAGCCGCTTCTCCTGCACACGGAGAGCGTGCTAGCTGCTGAAACGTGAAGAAAGAAGCTGCAGAACACTGGCACTGAGCGTGCAGCTTTCCAGCGGAGAGAAAAAGCTACTTGAACACTCTGCAAGCCTTTCCACTGCCAAAAACATGCACATGGAAGGAGCTGCTGCAAAAGCGATGCTGTGCTCGCTGCTGCTCCTCCTGAAGCTCTGGCTGCTAAATCTGAGGCTTTCCTTCCAATTTCAAGCTGCAAAGCACTTGCTGAATTGCAGGGAAAGTCCGGGAGGCATTTGCTGTGCTGGCACACTTTCTCCTTCCTAGACAGAGTGGAAAAGCTTTTCCCTGCCGTGTAGGCGACAAGAGACGCATTAGACGGGCATCCGGAGCTGTCCGAAGGTAAGCGCCTGTTGCCGGCCTCTTTCGGCACAAGCCCCCGTTCCGGAGCGCACCGCGGCCGGCAGGATGCTCTCTGCCGGCGAAGGTGCCGCTTCTCCGGCAAGGAAGCCTCAGCCGCTTCTCCTGCACACGGAGAGCGTGCTAGCTGCTGAAACGTGAAGAAAGAAGCTGCAGAACACTGGCACTGAGCGTGCAGCTTTCCAGCGGAGAGAAAAAGCTACTTGAACACTCTGCAAGCCTTTCCACTCCCAAAAACATGCACATGGAAGGAGCTGCTGCAAAAGCGATGCTGTGCTCGCTGCTGCTCCTCCTGAAGCTCTGGCTGCTAAATCTGAGGCTTTCCTTCCAATTTCAAGCTGCAAAGCACTTGCTGAATTGCAGGGAAAGTCCGGGAGGCATTTGCTGTGCTGGCACACTTTCTCCTTCCTAGACAGAGTGGAAAAGCTTTTCCCTGCCGTGTAGGCGACAAGAGACGCATTAGACGGGCATCCGGAGCTGTCCGAAGGTAAGCGCCTGTTCCCGGCCTCTTTCGGCACAAGCCCCCGCTCCGGAGCGCACCGCGGCCGGCCGGAGGCTCTCTGCCGGCGAAGGTGCCGCTTCTCCGGCAAGGAAGCCTCAGCCGCTTCTCCTGCACACGGAGAGCGTGCTAGCTGCTGAAACGTGAAGAAAGAAGCTGCAGAACACTGGCACTGAGCGTGCAGCTTTCCAGCGGAGAGAAAAAGCTACTTGAACACTCTGCAAGCCTTTCCACTCCCAAAAACATGCACATGGAAGGAGCTGCTGCAAAAGCGATGCTGTGCTCGCTGCTGCTCCTCCTGAAGCTCTGGCTGCTAAATCTGAGGCTTTCCTTCCAATTTCAAGCTGCAAAGCACTTGCTGAATTGCAGGGAAAGTCCGGGAGGCATTTGCTGTGCTGGCACACTTTCTCCTTCCTAGACAGAGTGGAAAAGCTTTTCCCTGCCGTGTAGGCGACAAGAGACGCATTAGACGGGCATCCGGAGCTGTCCGAAGGTAAGCGCCTGTTCCCGGCCTCTTTCGGCACAAGCCCCCGCTCCGGAGCGCACCGCGGCCGGCAGGATGCTCTCTGCCGGCGAAGGTGCCGCTTCTCCGGCAAGGAAGCCTCAGCCGCTTCTCCTGCACACGGAGAGCGTGCTAGCTGCTGAAACGTGAAGAAAGAAGCTGCAGAACACTGGCACTGAGCGTGCAGCTTTCCAGCGGAGAGAAAAAGCTACTTGAACACTCTGCAAGCCTTTCCACTGCCAAAAACATGCACATGGAAGGAGCTGCTGCAAAAGCGATGCTGTGCTCGCTGCTGCTCCTCCTGAAGCTCTGGCTGCTAAATCTGAGGCTTTCCTTCCAATTTCAAGCTGCAAAGCACTTGCTGAATTGCAGGGAAAGTCCGGGAGGCATTTGCTGTGCTGGCACACTTTCTCCTTCCTAGACAGAGTGGAAAAGCTTTTCCCTGCCGTGTAGGCGACAAGAGACGCATTAGACGGGCATCCGGAGCTGTCCGAAGGTAAGCGCCTGTTCCCGGCCTCTTTCGGCACAAGCCCCCGCTCCGGAGCGCACCGCGGCCGGCCGGATGCTCTCTGCCGGCGAAGGTGCCGCTTCTCCGGCAAGGAAGCCTCAGCCGCTTCTCCTGCACACGGAGAGCGTGCTAGCTGCTGAAACGTGAAGAAAGAAGCTGCAGAACACTGGCACTGAGCGTGCAGCTTTCCAGCGGAGAGAAAAAGCTACTTGAACACTCTGCAAGCCTTTCCACTCCCAAAAACATGCACATGGAAGGAGCTGCTGCAAAAGCGATGCTGTGCTCGCTGCTGCTCCTCCTGAAGCTCTGGCTGCTAAATCTGAGGCTTTCCTTCCAATTTCAAGCTGCAAAGCACTTGCTGAATTGCAGGGAAAGTCCGGGAGGCATTTGCTGTGCTGGCACACTTTCTCCTTCCTAGACAGAGTGGAAAAGCTTTTCCCTGCCGTGTAGGCGACAAGAGACGCATTAGACGGGCATCCGGAGCTGTCCGAAGGTAAGCGCCTGTTCCCGGCCTCTTTCGGCACAAGCCCCCGCTCCGGAGCGCACCGCGGCCGGCAGGATGCTCTCTGCCGGCGAAGGTGCCGCTTCTCCGGCAAGGAAGCCTCAGCCGCTTCTCCTGCACACGGAGAGCGTGCTAGCTGCTGAAACGTGAAGAAAGAAGCTGCAGAACACTGGCACTGAGCGTGCAGCTTTCCAGCGGAGAGAAAAAGCTACTTGAACACTCTGCAAGCCTTTCCACTCCCAAAAACATGCACATGGAAGGAGCTGCTGCAAAAGCGATGCTGTGCTCGCTGCTGCTCCTCCTGAAGCTCTGGCTGCTAAATCTGAGGCTTTCCTTCCAATTTCAAGCTGCAAAGCACTTGCTGAATTGCAGGGAAAGTCCGGGAGGCATTTGCTGTGCTGGCACACTTTCTCCTTCCTAGACAGAGTGGAAAAGCTTTTCCCTGCCGTGTAGGCGACAAGAGACGCATTAGACGGGCATCCGGAGCTGTCCGAAGGTAAGCGCCTGTTCCCGGCCTCTTTCGGCACAAGCCCCCGCTCCGGAGCGCACCGCGGCCGGCAGGATGCTCTCTGCCGGCGAAGGTGCCGCTTCTCCGGCAAGGAAGCCTCAGCCGCTTCTCCTGCACACGGAGAGCGTGCTAGCTGCTGAAACGTGAAGAAAGAAGCTGCAGAACACTGGCACTGAGCGTGCAGCTTTCCAGCGGAGAGAAAAAGCTACTTGAACACTCTGCAAGCCTTTCCACTCCCAAAAACATGCACATGGAAGGAGCTGCTGCAAAAGCGATGCTGTGCTCGCTGCTGCTCCTCCTGAAGCTCTGGCTGCTAAATCTGAGGCTTTCCTTCCAATTTCAAGCTGCAAAGCACTTGCTGAATTGCAGGGAAAGTCCGGGAGGCATTTGCTGTGCTGGCACACTTTCTCCTTCCTAGACAGAGTGGAAAAGCTTTTCCCTGCCGTGTAGGCGACAAGAGACGCATTAGACGGGCATCCGGAGCTGTCCGAAGGTAAGCGCCTGTTCCCGGCCTCTTTCGGCACAAGCCCCCGCTCCGGAGCGCACCGCGGCCGGCAGGATGCTCTCTGCCGGCGAAGGTGCCGCTTCTCCGGCAAGGAAGCCTCAGCCGCTTCTCCTGCACACGGAGAGCGTGCTAGCTGCTGAAACGTGAAGAAAGAAGCTGCAGAACACTGGCACTGGACGTGCAGCTTTCCAGCGGAGAGAAAAAGCTACTTGAACACTCTGCAAGCCTTCCAACTCCCAAAAACATGCACATGGAAGGAGCTGCTGCAAAAGCGATGCTGTGCTCGCTGCTGCTCCTCCTGAAGCTCTGGCTGCTAAATCTGAGGCTTTCCTTCCAATTTCAAGCTGCAAAGCACTTGCTGAATTGCAGGGAAAGTCCGGGAGGCATTTGCTGTGCTGGCACACTTTCTCCTTCCTAGACAGAGTGGAAAAGCTTTTCCCTGCCGTGTAGGCGACAAGAGACGCATTAGACGGGCATCCGGAGCTGTCCGAAGGTAAGCGCCTGTTCCCGGCCTCTTTCGGCACAAGCCCCCGTTCCGGAGCGCACCGCGGCCGGCCGGAGGCTCTCTGCCGGCGAAGGTGCCGCTTCTCCGGCAAGGAAGCCTCAGCCGCTTCTCCTGCACACGGAGAGCGTGCTAGCTGCTGAAACGTGAAGAAAGAAGCTGCAGAACACTGGCACTGAGCCTGCAGCTTTCCAGCGGAGAGAAAAAGCTACTTGAACACTCTGCAAGCCTTTCCACTCCCAAAAACATGCACATGGAAGGAGCTGCTGCAAAAGCGATGCTGTGCTCGCTGCTGCTCCTCCTGAAGCTCTGGCTGCTAAATCTGAGGCTTTCCTTCCAATTTCAAGCTGCAAAGCACTTGCTGAATTGCAGGGAAAGTCCGGGAGGCATTTGCTGTGCTGGCACACTTTCTCCTTCCTAGACAGAGTGGAAAAGCTTTTCCCTGCCGTGTAGGCGACAAGAGACGCATTAGACGGGCATCCGGAGCTGTCCGAAGGTAAGCGCCTGTTGCCGGCCTCTTTCGGCACAAGCCCCCGCTCCGGAGCGCACCGCGGCCGGCCGGAGGCTCTCTGCCGGCGAAGGTGCCGCTTCTCCGGCAAGGAAGCCTCAGCCGCTTCTCCTGCACACGGAGAGCGTGCTAGCTGCTGAAACGTGAAGAAAGAAGCTGCAGAACACTGGCACTGAGCGTGCAGCTTTCCAGCGGAGAGAAAAAGCTACTTGAACACTCTGCAAGCCTTTCCACTCCCAAAAACATGCACATGGAAGGAGCTGCTGCAAAAGCGATGCTGTGCTCGCTGCTGCTCCTCCTGAAGCTCTGGCTGCTAAATCTGAGGCTTTCCTTCCAATTTCAAGCTGCAAAGCACTTGCTGAATTGCAGGGAAAGTCCGGGAGGCATTTGCTGTGCTGGCACACTTTCTCCTTCCTAGACAGAGTGGAAAAGCTTTTCCCTGCCGTGTAGGCGACAAGAGACGCATTAGACGGGCATCCGGAGCTGTCCGAAGGTAAGCGCCTGTTCCCGGCCTCTTTCGGCACAAGCCCCCGTTCCGGAGCGCACCGCGGCCGGCCGGAGGCTCTCTGCCGGCGAAGGTGCCGCTTCTCCGGCAAGGAAGCCTCAGCCGCTTCTCCTGCACACGGAGAGCGTGCTAGCTGCTGAAACGTGAAGAAAGAAGCTGCAGAACACTGGCACTGAGCCTGCAGCTTTCCAGCGGAGAGAAAAAGCTACTTGAACACTCTGCAAGCCTTTCCACTCCCAAAAACATGCACATGGAAGGAGCTGCTGCAAAAGCGATGCTGTGCTCGCTGCTGCTCCTCCTGAAGCTCTGGCTGCTAAATCTGAGGCTTTCCTTCCAATTTCAAGCTGCAAAGCACTTGCTGAATTGCAGGGAAAGTCCGGGAGGCATTTGCTGTGCTGGCACACTTTCTCCTTCCTAGACAGAGTGGAAAAGCTTTTCCCTGCCGTGTAGGCGACAAGAGACGCATTAGACGGGCATCCGGAGCTGTCCGAAGGTAAGCGCCTGTTCCCGGCCTCTTTCGGCACAAGCCCCCGCTCCGGAGCGCACCGCGGCCGGCCGGAGGCTCTCTGCCGGCGAAGGTGCCGCTTCTCCGGCAAGGAAGCCTCAGCCGCTTCTCCTGCACACGGAGAGCGTGCTAGCTGCTGAAACGTGAAGAAAGAAGCTGCAGAACACTGGCACTGAGCGTGCAGCTTTCCAGCGGAGAGAAAAAGCTACTTGAACACTCTGCAAGCCTTTCCACTCCCAAAAACATGCACATGGAAGGAGCTGCTGCAAAAGCGATGCTGTGCTCGCTGCTGCTCCTCCTGAAGCTCTGGCTGCTAAATCTGAGGCTTTCCTTCCAATTTCAAGCTGCAAAGCACTTGCTGAATTGCAGGGAAAGTCCGGGAGGCATTTGCTGTGCTGGCACACTTTCTCCTTCCTAGACAGAGTGGAAAAGCTTTTCCCTGCCGTGTAGGCGACAAGAGACGCATTAGACGGGCATCCGGAGCTGTCCGAAGGTAAGCGCCTGTTCCCGGCCTCTTTCGGCACAAGCCCCCGCTCCGGAGCGCACCGCGGCCGGCCGGAGGCTCTCTGCCGGCGAAGGTGCCGCTTCTCCGGCAAGGAAGCCTCTCCCGCTTCTCCTGCACACGGAGAGCGTGCTAGCTGCTGAAACGTGAAGAAAGAAGCTGCAGAACACTGGCACTGAGCGTGCAGCTTTCCAGCGGAGAGAAAAAGCTACTTGAACACTCTGCAAGCCTTTCCACTCCCAAAAACATGCACAGGGAAGGAGCTGCTGCAAAAGCGATGCTGTGCTCGCTGCTGCTCCTCCTGAAGCTCTGGCTGCTAAATCTGAGGCTTTCCTTCCAATTTCAAGTTGCAAAGCACTTGCTGAATTGCAGGGAAAGTCCGGGAGGCATTTGCTGTGCTGGCACACTTTCTCCTTCCTAGACAGAGTGGAAAAGCTTTTCCCTGCCGTGTAGGCGACAAGAGACGCATTAGACGGGCATCCGGAGCTGTCCGAAGGTAAGCGCCTGTTCCCGGCCTCTTTCGGCACAAGCCCCCGCTCCGGAGCGCACCGCGGCCGGCAGGATGCTCTCTGCCGGCGAAGGTGCCGCTTCTCCGGCAAGGAAGCCTCAGCCGCTTCTCCTGCACACGGAGAGCGTGCTAGCTGCTGAAACGTGAAGAAAGAAGCTGCAGAACACTGGCACTGAGCGTGCAGCTTTCCAGCGGAGAGAAAAAGCTACTTGAACACTCTGCAAGCCTTTCCACTCCCAAAAACATGCACATGGAAGGAGCTGCTGCAAAAGCGATGCTGTGCTCGCTGCTGCTCCTCCTGAAGCTCTGGCTGCTAAATCTGAGGCTTTCCTTCCAATTTCAAGCTGCAAAGCACTTGCTGAATTGCAGGGAAAGTCCGGGAGGCATTTGCTGTGCTGGCACACTTTCTCCTTCCTAGACAGAGTGGAAAAGCTTTTCCCTGCCGTGTAGGCGACAAGAGACGCATTAGACGGGCATCCGGAGCTGTCCGAAGGTAAGCGCCTGTTCCCGGCCTCTTTCGGCACAAGCCCCCGCTCCGGAGCGCACCGCCGCCGGCCGGAGGCTCTCTGCCGGCGAAGGTGCCGCTTCTCCGGCAAGGAAGCCTCAGCCGCTTCTCCTGCACACGGAGAGCGTGCTAGCTGCTGAAACGTGAAGAAAGAAGCTGCAGAACACTGGCACTGAGCCTGCAGCTTTCCAGCGGAGAGAAAAAGCTACTTGAACACTCTGCAAGCCTTTCCACTCCCAAAAACATGCACATGGAAGGAGCTGCTGCAAAAGCGATGCTGTGCTCGCTGCTGCTCCTCCTGAAGCTCTGGCTGCTAAATCTGAGGCTTTCCTTCCAATTTCAAGCTGCAAAGCACTTGCTGAATTGCAGGGAAAGTCCGGGAGGCATTTGCTGTGCTGGCACACTTTCTCCTTCCTAGACAGAGTGGAAAAGCTTTTCCCTGCCGTGTAGGCGACAAGAGACGCATTAGACGGGCATCCGGAGCTGTCCGAAGGTAAGCGCCTGTTGCCGGCCTCTTTCGGCACAAGCCCCCGCTCCGGAGCGCACCGCGGCCGGCCGGAGGCTCTCTGCCGGCGAAGGTGCCGCTTCTCCGGCAAGGAAGCCTCTGCCGCTTCTCCTGCACACGGAGAGCGTGCTAGCTGCTGAAACGTGAAGAAAGAAGCTGCAGAACACTGGCACTGAGCGTGCAGCTTTCCAGCGGAGAGAAAAAGCTACTTGAACACTCTGCAAGCCTTTCCACTCCCAAAAACATGCACATGGAAGGAGCTGCTGCAAAAGCGATGCTGTGCTCGCTGCTGCTCCTCCTGAAGCTCTGGCTGCTAAATCTGAGGCTTTCCTTCCAATTTCAAGCTGCAAAGCACTTGCTGAATTGCAGGGAAAGTCCGGGAGGCATTTGCTGTGCTGGCACACTTTCTCCTTCCTAGACAGAGTGGAAAAGCTTTTCCCTGCCGTGTAGGCGACAAGAGACGCATTAGACGGGCATCCGGAGCTGTCCGAAGGTAAGCGCCTGTTCCCGGCCTCTTTCGGCACAAGCCCCCGCTCCGGAGCGCACCGCGGCCGGCAGGATGCTCTCTGCCGGCGAAGGTGCCACTTCTCCGGCAAGGAAGCCTCTCCCGCTTCTCCTGCACACGGAGAGCGTGCTAGCTGCTGAAACGTGAAGAAAGAAGCTGCAGAACACTGGCACTGAGCGTGCAGCTTTCCAGCGGAGAGAAAAAGCTACTTGAACACTCTGCAAGCCTTTCCACTCCCAAAAACATGCACAGGGAAGGAGCTGCTGCAAAAGCGATGCTGTGCTCGCTGCTGCTCCTCCTGAAGCTCTGGCTGCTAAATCTGAGGCTTTCCTTCCAATTTCAAGTTGCAAAGCACTTGCTGAATTGCAGGGAAAGTCCGGGAGGCATTTGCTGTGCTGGCACACTTTCTCCTTCCTAGACAGAGTGGAAAAGCTTTTCCCTGCCGTGTAGGCGACAAGAGACGCATTAGACGGGCATCCGGAGCTGTCCGAAGGTAAGCGCCTGTTCCCGGCCTCTTTCGGCACAAGCCCCCGCTCCGGAGCGCACCGCGGCCGGCAGGATGCTCTCTGCCGGCGAAGGTGCCGCTTCTCCGGCAAGGAAGCCTCAGCCGCTTCTCCTGCACACGGAGAGCGTGCTAGCTGCTGAAACGTGAAGAAAGAAGCTGCAGAACACTGGCACTGAGCGTGCAGCTTTCCAGCGGAGAGAAAAAGCTACTTGAACACTCTGCAAGCCTTTCCACTCCCAAAAACATGCACATGGAAGGAGCTGCTGCAAAAGCGATGCTGTGCTCGCTGCTGCTCCTCCTGAAGCTCTGGCTGCTAAATCTGAGGCTTTCCTTCCAATTTCAAGCTGCAAAGCACTTGCTGAATTGCAGGGAAAGTCCGGGAGGCATTTGCTGTGCTGGCACACTTTCTCCTTCCTAGACAGAGTGGAAAAGCTTTTCCCTGCCGTGTAGGCGACAAGAGACGCATTAGACGGGCATCCGGAGCTGTCCGAAGGTAAGCGCCTGTTCCCGGCCTCTTTCGGCACAAGCCCCCGCTCCGGAGCGCACCGCCGCCGGCCGGAGGCTCTCTGCCGGCGAAGGTGCCGCTTCTCCGGCAAGGAAGCCTCAGCCGCTTCTCCTGCACACGGAGAGCGTGCTAGCTGCTGAAACGTGAAGAAAGAAGCTGCAGAACACTGGCACTGAGCCTGCAGCTTTCCAGCGGAGAGAAAAAGCTACTTGAACACTCTGCAAGCCTTTCCACTCCCAAAAACATGCACATGGAAGGAGCTGCTGCAAAAGCGATGCTGTGCTCGCTGCTGCTCCTCCTGAAGCTCTGGCTGCTAAATCTGAGGCTTTCCTTCCAATTTCAAGCTGCAAAGCACTTGCTGAATTGCAGGGAAAGTCCGGGAGGCATTTGCTGTGCTGGCACACTTTCTCCTTCCTAGACAGAGTGGAAAAGCTTTTCCCTGCCGTGTAGGCGACAAGAGACGCATTAGACGGGCATCCGGAGCTGTCCGAAGGTAAGCGCCTGTTGCCGGCCTCTTTCGGCACAAGCCCCCGCTCCGGAGCGCACCGCGGCCGGCCGGAGGCTCTCTGCCGGCGAAGGTGCCGCTTCTCCGGCAAGGAAGCCTCTGCCGCTTCTCCTGCACACGGAGAGCGTGCTAGCTGCTGAAACGTGAAGAAAGAAGCTGCAGAACACTGGCACTGAGCGTGCAGCTTTCCAGCGGAGAGAAAAAGCTACTTGAACACTCTGCAAGCCTTTCCACTCCCAAAAACATGCACATGGAAGGAGCTGCTGCAAAAGCGATGCTGTGCTCGCTGCTGCTCCTCCTGAAGCTCTGGCTGCTAAATCTGAGGCTTTCCTTCCAATTTCAAGCTGCAAAGCACTTGCTGAATTGCAGGGAAAGTCCGGGAGGCATTTGCTGTGCTGGCACACTTTCTCCTTCCTAGACAGAGTGGAAAAGCTTTTCCCTGCCGTGTAGGCGACAAGAGACGCATTAGACGGGCATCCGGAGCTGTCCGAAGGTAAGCGCCTGTTCCCGGCCTCTTTCGGCACAAGCCCCCGCTCCGGAGCGCACCGCGGCCGGCAGGATGCTCTCTGCCGGCGAAGGTGCCGCTTCTCCGGCAAGGAAGCCTCTCCCGCTTCTCCTGCACACGGAGAGCGTGCTAGCTGCTGAAACGTGAAGAAAGAAGCTGCAGAACACTGGCACTGAGCGTGCAGCTTTCCAGCGGAGAGAAAAAGCTACTTGAACACTCTGCAAGCCTTTCCACTCCCAAAAACATGCACAGGGAAGGAGCTGCTGCAAAAGCGATGCTGTGCTCGCTGCTGCTCCTCCTGAAGCTCTGGCTGCTAAATCTGAGGCTTTCCTTCCAATTTCAAGTTGCAAAGCACTTGCTGAATTGCAGGGAAAGTCCGGGAGGCATTTGCTGTGCTGGCACACTTTCTCCTTCCTAGACAGAGTGGAAAAGCTTTTCCCTGCCGTGTAGGCGACAAGAGACGCATTAGACGGGCATCCGGAGCTGTCCGAAGGTAAGCGCCTGTTCCCGGCCTCTTTCGGCACAAGCCCCCGCTCCGGAGCGCACCGCGGCCGGCAGGAGGCTCTCTGCCGGCGAAGGTGCCGCTTCTCCGGCAAGGAAGCCTCAGCCGCTTCTCCTGCACACGGAGAGCGTGCTAGCTGCTGAAACGTGAAGAAAGAAGCTGCAGAACACTGGCACTGAGCGTGCAGCTTTCCAGCGGAGAGAAAAAGCTACTTGAACACTCTGCAAGCCTTTCCACTCCCAAAAACATGCACATGGAAGGAGCTGCTGCAAAAGCGATGCTGTGCTCGCTGCTGCTCCTCCTGAAGCTCTGGCTGCTAAATCTGAGGCTTTCCTTCCAATTTCAAGCTGCAAAGCACTTGCTGAATTGCAGGGAAAGTCCGGGAGGCATTTGCTGTGCTGGCACACTTTCTCCTTCCTAGACAGAGTGGAAAAGCTTTTCCCTGCCGTGTAGGCGACAAGAGACGCATTAGACGGGCATCCGGAGCTGTCCGAAGGTAAGCGCCTGTTCCCGGCCTCTTTCGGCACAAGCCCCCGCTCCGGAGCGCACCGCGGCCGGCCGGAGGCTCTCTGCCGGCGAAGGTGCCGCTTCTCCGGCAAGGAAGCCTCAGCCGCTTCTCCTGCACACGGAGAGCGTGCTAGCTGCTGAAACGTGAAGAAAGAAGCTGCAGAACACTGGCACTGAGCGTGCAGCTTTCCAGCGGAGAGAAAAAGCTACTTGAACACTCTGCAAGCCTTTCCACTCCCAAAAACATGCACATGGAAGGAGCTGCTGCAAAAGCGATGCTGTGCTCGCTGCTGCTCCTCCTGAAGCTCTGGCTGCTAAATCTGAGGCTTTCCTTCCAATTTCAAGCTGCAAAGCACTTGCTGAATTGCAGGGAAAGTCCGGGAGGCATTTGCTGTGCTGGCACACTTTCTCCTTCCTAGACAGAGTGGAAAAGCTTTTCCCTGCCGTGTAGGCGACAAGAGACGCATTAGACGGGCATCCGGAGCTGTCCGAAGGTAAGCGCCTGTTCCCGGCCTCTTTCGGCACAAGCCCCCGTTCCGGAGCGCACCGCGGCCGGCCGGAGGCTCTCTGCCGGCGAAGGTGCCGCTTCTCCGGCAAGGAAGCCTCAGCCGCTTCTCCTGCACACGGAGAGCGTGCTAGCTGCTGAAACGTGAAGAAAGAAGCTGCAGAACACTGGCACTGAGCCTGCAGCTTTCCAGCGGAGAGAAAAAGCTACTTGAACACTCTGCAAGCCTTTCCACTCCCAAAAACATGCACATGGAAGGAGCTGCTGCAAAAGCGATGCTGTGCTCGCTGCTGCTCCTCCTGAAGCTCTGGCTGCTAAATCTGAGGCTTTCCTTCCAATTTCAAGCTGCAAAGCACTTGCTGAATTGCAGGGAAAGTCCGGGAGGCATTTGCTGTGCTGGCACACTTTCTCCTTCCTAGACAGAGTGGAAAAGCTTTTCCCTGCCGTGTAGGCGACAAGAGACGCATTAGACGGGCATCCGGAGCTGTCCGAAGGTAAGCGCCTGTTCCCGGCCTCTTTCGGCACAAGCCCCCGCTCCGGAGCGCACCGCGGCCGGCCGGAGGCTCTCTGCCGGCGAAGGTGCCGCTTCTCCGGCAAGGAAGCCTCAGCCGCTTCTCCTGCACACGGAGAGCGTGCTAGCTGCTGAAACGTGAAGAAAGAAGCTGCAGAACACTGGCACTGAGCGTGCAGCTTTCCAGCGGAGAGAAAAAGCTACTTGAACACTCTGCAAGCCTTTCCACTCCCAAAAACATGCACATGGAAGGAGCTGCTGCAAAAGCGATGCTGTGCTCGCTGCTGCTCCTCCTGAAGCTCTGGCTGCTAAATCTGAGGCTTTCCTTCCAATTTCAAGCTGCAAAGCACTTGCTGAATTGCAGGGAAAGTCCGGGAGGCATTTGCTGTGCTGGCACACTTTCTCCTTCCTAGACAGAGTGGAAAAGCTTTTCCCTGCCGTGTAGGCGACAAGAGACGCATTAGACGGGCATCCGGAGCTGTCCGAAGGTAAGCGCCTGTTGCCGGCCTCTTTCGGCACAAGCCCCCGTTCCGGAGCGCACCGCGGCCGGCCGGAGGCTCTCTGCCGGCGAAGGTGCCGCTTCTCCGGCAAGGAAGCCTCTCCCGCTTCTCCTGCACACGGAGAGCGTGCTAGCTGCTGAAACGTGAAGAAAGAAGCTGCAGAACACTGGCACTGAGCGTGCAGCTTTCCAGCGGAGAGAAAAAGCTACTTGAACACTCTGCAAGCCTTTCCACTCCCAAAAACATGCACAGGGAAGGAGCTGCTGCAAAAGCGATGCTGTGCTCGCTGCTGCTCCTCCTGAAGCTCTGGCTGCTAAATCTGAGGCTTTCCTTCCAATTTCAAGTTGCAAAGCACTTGCTGAATTGCAGGGAAAGTCCGGGAGGCATTTGCTGTGCTGGCACACTTTCTCCTTCCTAGACAGAGTGGAAAAGCTTTTCCCTGCCGTGTAGGCGACAAGAGACGCATTAGACGGGCATCCGGAGCTGTCCGAAGGTAAGCGCCTGTTCCCGGCCTCTTTCGGCACAAGCCCCCGCTCCGGAGCGCACCGCGGCTGGCAGGATGCTCTCTGCCGGCGAAGGTGCCGCTTCTCCGGCAAGGAAGCCTCAGCCGCTTCTCCTGCACACGGAGAGCGTGCTAGCTGCTGAAACGTGAAGAAAGAAGCTGCAGAACACTGGCACTGAGCGTGCAGCTTTCCAGCGGAGAGAAAAAGCTACTTGAACACTCTGCAAGCCTTTCCACTCCCAAAAACATGCACATGGAAGGAGCTGCTGCAAAAGCGATGCTGTGCTCGCTGCTGCTCCTCCTGAAGCTCTGGCTGCTAAATCTGAGGCTTTCCTTCCAATTTCAAGCTGCAAAGCACTTGCTGAATTGCAGGGAAAGTCCGGGAGGCATTTGCTGTGCTGGCACACTTTCTCCTTCCTAGACAGAGTGGAAAAGCTTTTCCCTGCCGTGTAGGCGACAAGAGACGCATTAGACGGGCATCCGGAGCTGTCCGAAGGTAAGCGCCTGTTCCCGGCCTCTTTCGGCACAAGCCCCCGCTCCGGAGCGCACCGCGGCCGGCCGGAGGCTCTCTGCCGGCGAAGGTGCCGCTTCTCCGGCAAGGAAGCCTCTGCCGCTTCTCCTGCACACGGAGAGCGTGCTAGCTGCTGAAACGTGAAGAAAGAAGCTGCAGAACACTGGCACTGAGCGTGCAGCTTTCCAGCGGAGAGAAAAAGCTACTTGAACACTCTGCAAGCCTTTCCACTCCCAAAAACATGCACATGGAAGGAGCTGCTGCAAAAGCGATGCTGTGCTCGCTGCTGCTCCTCCTGAAGCTCTGGCTGCTAAATCTGAGGCTTTCCTTCCAATTTCAAGCTGCAAAGCACTTGCTGAATTGCAGGGAAAGTCCGGGAGGCATTTGCTGTGCTGGCACACTTTCTCCTTCCTAGACAGAGTGGAAAAGCTTTTCCCTGCCGTGTAGGCGACAAGAGACGCATTAGACGGGCATCCGGAGCTGTCCGAAGGTAAGCGCCTGTTCCCGGCCTCTTTCGGCACAAGCCCCCGCTCCGGAGCGCACCGCGGCCGGCAGGATGCTCTCTGCCGGCGAAGGTGCCGCTTCTCCGGCAAGGAAGCCTCTCCCGCTTCTCCTGCACACGGAGAGCGTGCTAGCTGCTGAAACGTGAAGAAAGAAGCTGCAGAACACTGGCACTGAGCGTGCAGCTTTCCAGCGGAGAGAAAAAGCTACTTGAACACTCTGCAAGCCTTTCCACTCCCAAAAACATGCACAGGGAAGGAGCTGCTGCAAAAGCGATGCTGTGCTCGCTGCTGCTCCTCCTGAAGCTCTGGCTGCTAAATCTGAGGCTTTCCTTCCAATTTCAAGTTGCAAAGCACTTGCTGAATTGCAGGGAAAGTCCGGGAGGCATTTGCTGTGCTGGCACACTTTCTCCTTCCTAGACAGAGTGGAAAAGCTTTTCCCTGCCGTGTAGGCGACAAGAGACGCATTAGACGGGCATCCGGAGCTGTCCGAAGGTAAGCGCCTGTTCCCGGCCTCTTTCGGCACAAGCCCCCGCTCCGGAGCGCACCGCGGCCGGCAGGATGCTCTCTGCCGGCGAAGGTGCCGCTTCTCCGGCAAGGAAGCCTCAGCCGCTTCTCCTGCACACGGAGAGCGTGCTAGCTGCTGAAACGTGAAGAAAGAAGCTGCAGAACACTGGCACTGAGCGTGCAGCTTTCCAGCGGAGAGAAAAAGCTACTTGAACACTCTGCAAGCCTTTCCACTCCCAAAAACATGCACATGGAAGGAGCTGCTGCAAAAGCGATGCTGTGCTCGCTGCTGCTCCTCCTGAAGCTCTGGCTGCTAAATCTGAGGCTTTCCTTCCAATTTCAAGCTGCAAAGCACTTGCTGAATTGCAGGGAAAGTCCGGGAGGCATTTGCTGTGCTGGCACACTTTCTCCTTCCTAGACAGAGTGGAAAAGCTTTTCCCTGCCGTGTAGGCGACAAGAGACGCATTAGACGGGCATCCGGAGCTGTCCGAAGGTAAGCGCCTGTTCCCGGCCTCTTTCGGCACAAGCCCCCGCTCCGGAGCGCACCGCCGCCGGCCGGAGGCTCTCTGCCGGCGAAGGTGCCGCTTCTCCGGCAAGGAAGCCTCAGCCGCTTCTCCTGCACACGGAGAGCGTGCTAGCTGCTGAAACGTGAAGAAAGAAGCTGCAGAACACTGGCACTGAGCCTGCAGCTTTCCAGCGGAGAGAAAAAGCTACTTGAACACTCTGCAAGCCTTTCCACTCCCAAAAACATGCACATGGAAGGAGCTGCTGCAAAAGCGATGCTGTGCTCGCTGCTGCTCCTCCTGAAGCTCTGGCTGCTAAATCTGAGGCTTTCCTTCCAATTTCAAGCTGCAAAGCACTTGCTGAATTGCAGGGAAAGTCCGGGAGGCATTTGCTGTGCTGGCACACTTTCTCCTTCCTAGACAGAGTGGAAAAGCTTTTCCCTGCCGTGTAGGCGACAAGAGACGCATTAGACGGGCATCCGGAGCTGTCCGAAGGTAAGCGCCTGTTCCCGGCCTCTTTCGGCACAAGCCCCCGCTCCGGAGCGCACCGCGGCCGGCCGGAGGCTCTCTGCCGGCGAAGGTGCCGCTTCTCCGGCAAGGAAGCCTCTGCCGCTTCTCCTGCACACGGAGAGCGTGCTAGCTGCTGAAACGTGAAGAAAGAAGCTGCAGAACACTGGCACTGAGCGTGCAGCTTTCCAGCGGAGAGAAAAAGCTACTTGAACACTCTGCAAGCCTTTCCACTCCCAAAAACATGCACATGGAAGGAGCTGCTGCAAAAGCGATGCTGTGCTCGCTGCTGCTCCTCCTGAAGCTCTGGCTGCTAAATCTGAGGCTTTCCTTCCAATTTCAAGCTGCAAAGCACTTGCTGAATTGCAGGGAAAGTCCGGGAGGCATTTGCTGTGCTGGCACACTTTCTCCTTCCTAGACAGAGTGGAAAAGCTTTTCCCTGCCGTGTAGGCGACAAGAGACGCATTAGACGGGCATCCGGAGCTGTCCGAAGGTAAGCGCCTGTTCCCGGCCTCTTTCGGCACAAGCCCCCGCTCCGGAGCGCACCGCGGCCGGCAGGATGCTCTCTGCCGGCGAAGGTGCCGCTTCTCCGGCAAGGAAGCCTCTCCCGCTTCTCCTGCACACGGAGAGCGTGCTAGCTGCTGAAACGTGAAGAAAGAAGCTGCAGAACACTGGCACTGAGCGTGCAGCTTTCCAGCGGAGAGAAAAAGCTACTTGAACACTCTGCAAGCCTTTCCACTCCCAAAAACATGCACAGGGAAGGAGCTGCTGCAAAAGCGATGCTGTGCTCGCTGCTGCTCCTCCTGAAGCTCTGGCTGCTAAATCTGAGGCTTTCCTTCCAATTTCAAGTTGCAAAGCACTTGCTGAATTGCAGGGAAAGTCCGGGAGGCATTTGCTGTGCTGGCACACTTTCTCCTTCCTAGACAGAGTGGAAAAGCTTTTCCCTGCCGTGTAGGCGACAAGAGACGCATTAGACGGGCATCCGGAGCTGTCCGAAGGTAAGCGCCTGTTCCCGGCCTCTTTCGGCACAAGCCCCCGCTCCGGAGCGCACCGCGGCCGGCAGGATGCTCTCTGCCGGCGAAGGTGCCGCTTCTCCGGCAAGGAAGCCTCAGCCGCTTCTCCTGCACACGGAGAGCGTGCTAGCTGCTGAAACGTGAAGAAAGAAGCTGCAGAACACTGGCACTGAGCGTGCAGCTTTCCAGCGGAGAGAAAAAGCTACTTGAACACTCTGCAAGCCTTTCCACTCCCAAAAACATGCACATGGAAGGAGCTGCTGCAAAAGCGATGCTGTGCTCGCTGCTGCTCCTCCTGAAGCTCTGGCTGCTAAATCTGAGGCTTTCCTTCCAATTTCAAGCTGCAAAGCACTTGCTGAATTGCAGGGAAAGTCCGGGAGGCATTTGCTGTGCTGGCACACTTTCTCCTTTCTAGACAGAGTGGAAAAGCTTTTCCCTGCCGTGTAGGCGACAAGAGACGCATTAGACGGGCATCCGGAGCTGTCCGAAGGTAAGCGCCTGTTCCCGGCCTCTTTCGGCACAAGCCCCCGTTCCGGAGCGCACCGCGGCCGGCCGGAGGCTCTCTGCCGGCGAAGGTGCCGCTTCTCCGGCAAGGAAGCCTCAGCCGCTTCTCCTGCACACGGAGAGCGTGCTAGCTGCTGAAACGTGAAGAAAGAAGCTGCAGAACACTGGCACTGAGCCTGCAGCTTTCCAGCGGAGAGAAAAAGCTACTTGAACACTCTGCAAGCCTTTCCACTCCCAAAAACATGCACATGGAAGGAGCTGCTGCAAAAGCGATGCTGTGCTCGCTGCTGCTCCTCCTGAAGCTCTGGCTGCTAAATCTGAGGCTTTCCTTCCAATTTCAAGCTGCAAAGCACTTGCTGAATTGCAGGGAAAGTCCGGGAGGCATTTGCTGTGCTGGCACACTTTCTCCTTCCTAGACAGAGTGGAAAAGCTTTTCCCTGCCGTGTAGGCGACAAGAGACGCATTAGACGGGCATCCGGAGCTGTCCGAAGGTAAGCGCCTGTTCCCGGCCTCTTTCGGCACAAGCCCCCGCTCCGGAGCGCACCGCGGCCGGCCGGAGGCTCTCTGCCGGCGAAGGTGCCGCTTCTCCGGCAAGGAAGCCTCAGCCGCTTCTCCTGCACACGGAGAGCGTGCTAGCTGCTGAAACGTGAAGAAAGAAGCTGCAGAACACTGGCACTGAGCGTGCAGCTTTCCAGCGGAGAGAAAAAGCTACTTGAACACTCTGCAAGCCTTTCCACTCCCAAAAACATGCACATGGAAGGAGCTGCTGCAAAAGCGATGCTGTGCTCGCTGCTGCTCCTCCTGAAGCTCTGGCTGCTAAATCTGAGGCTTTCCTTCCAATTTCAAGCTGCAAAGCACTTGCTGAATTGCAGGGAAAGTCCGGGAGGCATTTGCTGTGCTGGCACACTTTCTCCTTCCTAGACAGAGTGGAAAAGCTTTTCCCTGCCGTGTAGGCGACAAGAGACGCATTAGACGGGCATCCGGAGCTGTCCGAAGGTAAGCGCCTGTTCCCGGCCTCTTTCGGCACAAGCCCCCGTTCCGGAGCGCACCGCGGCCGGCCGGAGGCTCTCTGCCGGCGAAGGTGCCGCTTCTCCGGCAAGGAAGCCTCAGCCGCTTCTCCTGCACACGGAGAGCGTGCTAGCTGCTGAAACGTGAAGAAAGAAGCTGCAGAACACTGGCACTGAGCCTGCAGCTTTCCAGCGGAGAGAAAAAGCTACTTGAACACTCTGCAAGCCTTTCCACTCCCAAAAACATGCACATGGAAGGAGCTGCTGCAAAAGCGATGCTGTGCTCGCTGCTGCTCCTCCTGAAGCTCTGGCTGCTAAATCTGAGGCTTTCCTTCCAATTTCAAGCTGCAAAGCACTTGCTGAATTGCAGGGAAAGTCCGGGAGGCATTTGCTGTGCTGGCACACTTTCTCCTTCCTAGACAGAGTGGAAAAGCTTTTCCCTGCCGTGTAGGCGACAAGAGACGCATTAGACGGGCATCCGGAGCTGTCCGAAGGTAAGCGCCTGTTCCCGGCCTCTTTCGGCACAAGCCCCCGCTCCGGAGCGCACCGCGGCCGGCCGGAGGCTCTCTGCCGGCGAAGGTGCCGCTTCTCCGGCAAGGAAGCCTCAGCCGCTTCTCCTGCACACGGAGAGCGTGCTAGCTGCTGAAACGTGAAGAAAGAAGCTGCAGAACACTGGCACTGAGCGTGCAGCTTTCCAGCGGAGAGAAAAAGCTACTTGAACACTCTGCAAGCCTTTCCACTCCCAAAAACATGCACATGGAAGGAGCTGCTGCAAAAGCGATGCTGTGCTCGCTGCTGCTCCTCCTGAAGCTCTGGCTGCTAAATCTGAGGCTTTCCTTCCAATTTCAAGCTGCAAAGCACTTGCTGAATTGCAGGGAAAGTCCGGGAGGCATTTGCTGTGCTGGCACACTTTCTCCTTCCTAGACAGAGTGGAAAAGCTTTTCCCTGCCGTGTAGGCGACAAGAGACGCATTAGACGGGCATCCGGAGCTGTCCGAAGGTAAGCGCCTGTTCCCGGCCTCTTTCGGCACAAGCCCCCGCTCCGGAGCGCACCGCGGCCGGCCGGAGGCTCTCTGCCGGCGAAGGTGCCGCTTCTCCGGCAAGGAAGCCTCAGCCGCTTCTCCTGCACACGGAGAGCGTGCTAGCTGCTGAAACGTGAAGAAAGAAGCTGCAGAACACTGGCACTGAGCGTGCAGCTTTCCAGCGGAGAGAAAAAGCTACTTGAACACTCTGCAAGCCTTTCCACTCCCAAAAACATGCACATGGAAGGAGCTGCTGCAAAAGCGATGCTGTGCTCGCTGCTGCTCCTCCTGAAGCTCTGGCTGCTAAATCTGAGGCTTTCCTTCCAATTTCAAGCTGCAAAGCACTTGCTGAATTGCAGGGAAAGTCCGGGAGGCATTTGCTGTGCTGGCACACTTTCTCCTTCCTAGACAGAGTGGAAAAGCTTTTCCCTGCCGTGTAGGCGACAAGAGACGCATTAGACGGGCATCCGGAGCTGTCCGAAGGTAAGCGCCTGTTGCCGGCCTCTTTCGGCACAAGCCCCCGTTCCGGAGCGCACCGCGGCCGGCCGGAGGCTCTCTGCCGGCGAAGGTGCCGCTTCTCCGGCAAGGAAGCCTCTCCCGCTTCTCCTGCACACGGAGAGCGTGCTAGCTGCTGAAACGTGAAGAAAGAAGCTGCAGAACACTGGCACTGAGCGTGCAGCTTTCCAGCGGAGAGAAAAAGCTACTTGAACACTCTGCAAGCCTTTCCACTCCCAAAAACATGCACAGGGAAGGAGCTGCTGCAAAAGCGATGCTGTGCTCGCTGCTGCTCCTCCTGAAGCTCTGGCTGCTAAATCTGAGGCTTTCCTTCCAATTTCAAGTTGCAAAGCACTTGCTGAATTGCAGGGAAAGTCCGGGAGGCATTTGCTGTGCTGGCACACTTTCTCCTTCCTAGACAGAGTGGAAAAGCTTTTCCCTGCCGTGTAGGCGACAAGAGACGCATTAGACGGGCATCCGGAGCTGTCCGAAGGTAAGCGCCTGTTCCCGGCCTCTTTCGGCACAAGCCCCCGCTCCGGAGCGCACCGCGGCCGGCAGGATGCTCTCTGCCGGCGAAGGTGCCGCTTCTCCGGCAAGGAAGCCTCAGCCGCTTCTCCTGCACACGGAGAGCGTGCTAGCTGCTGAAACGTGAAGAAAGAAGCTGCAGAACACTGGCACTGAGCGTGCAGCTTTCCAGCGGAGAGAAAAAGCTACTTGAACACTCTGCAAGCCTTTCCACTCCCAAAAACATGCACATGGAAGGAGCTGCTGCAAAAGCGATGCTGTGCTCGCTGCTGCTCCTCCTGAAGCTCTGGCTGCTAAATCTGAGGCTTTCCTTCCAATTTCAAGCTGCAAAGCACTTGCTGAATTGCAGGGAAAGTCCGGGAGGCATTTGCTGTGCTGGCACACTTTCTCCTTCCTAGACAGAGTGGAAAAGCTTTTCCCTGCCGTGTAGGCGACAAGAGACGCATTAGACGGGCATCCGGAGCTGTCCGAAGGTAAGCGCCTGTTCCCGGCCTCTTTCGGCACAAGCCCCCGCTCCGGAGCGCACCGCCGCCGGCCGGAGGCTCTCTGCCGGCGAAGGTGCCGCTTCTCCGGCAAGGAAGCCTCAGCCGCTTCTCCTGCACACGGAGAGCGTGCTAGCTGCTGAAACGTGAAGAAAGAAGCTGCAGAACACTGGCACTGAGCCTGCAGCTTTCCAGCGGAGAGAAAAAGCTACTTGAACACTCTGCAAGCCTTTCCACTCCCAAAAACATGCACATGGAAGGAGCTGCTGCAAAAGCGATGCTGTGCTCGCTGCTGCTCCTCCTGAAGCTCTGGCTGCTAAATCTGAGGCTTTCCTTCCAATTTCAAGCTGCAAAGCACTTGCTGAATTGCAGGGAAAGTCCGGCAGGCATTTGCTGTGCTGGCACACTTTCTCCTTCCTAGACAGAGTGGAAAAGCTTTTCCCTGCCGTGTAGGCGACAAGAGACGCATTAGACGGGCATCCGGAGCTGTCCGAAGGTAAGCGCCTGTTGCCGGCCTCTTTCGGCACAAGCCCCCGCTCCGGAGCGCACCGCGGCCGGCCGGAGGCTCTCTGCCGGCGAAGGTGCCGCTTCTCCGGCAAGGAAGCCTCTGCCGCTTCTCCTGCACACGGAGAGCGTGCTAGCTGCTGAAACGTGAAGAAAGAAGCTGCAGAACACTGGCACTGAGCGTGCAGCTTTCCAGCGGAGAGAAAAAGCTACTTGAACACTCTGCAAGCCTTTCCACTCCCAAAAACATGCACATGGAAGGAGCTGCTGCAAAAGCGATGCTGTGCTCGCTGCTGCTCCTCCTGAAGCTCTGGCTGCTAAATCTGAGGCTTTCCTTCCAATTTCAAGCTGCAAAGCACTTGCTGAATTGCAGGGAAAGTCCGGGAGGCATTTGCTGTGCTGGCACACTTTCTCCTTCCTAGACAGAGTGGAAAAGCTTTTCCCTGCCGTGTAGGCGACAAGAGACGCATTAGACGGGCATCCGGAGCTGTCCGAAGGTAAGCGCCTGTTCCCGGCCTCTTTCGGCACAAGCCCCCGCTCCGGAGCGCACCGCGGCCGGCAGGATGCTCTCTGCCGGCGAAGGTGCCGCTTCTCCGGCAAGGAAGCCTCTCCCGCTTCTCCTGCACACGGAGAGCGTGCTAGCTGCTGAAACGTGAAGAAAGAAGCTGCAGAACACTGGCACTGAGCGTGCAGCTTTCCAGCGGAGAGAAAAAGCTACTTGAACACTCTGCAAGCCTTTCCACTCCCAAAAACATGCACAGGGAAGGAGCTGCTGCAAAAGCGATGCTGTGCTCGCTGCTGCTCCTCCTGAAGCTCTGGCTGCTAAATCTGAGGCTTTCCTTCCAATTTCAAGTTGCAAAGCACTTGCTGAATTGCAGGGAAAGTCCGGGAGGCATTTGCTGTGCTGGCACACTTTCTCCTTCCTAGACAGAGTGGAAAAGCTTTTCCCTGCCGTGTAGGCGACAAGAGACGCATTAGACGGGCATCCGGAGCTGTCCGAAGGTAAGCGCCTGTTCCCGGCCTCTTTCGGCACAAGCCCCCGCTCCGGAGCGCACCGCGGCCGGCAGGATGCTCTCTGCCGGCGAAGGTGCCGCTTCTCCGGCAAGGAAGCCTCAGCCGCTTCTCCTGCACACGGAGAGCGTGCTAGCTGCTGAAACGTGAAGAAAGAAGCTGCAGAACACTGGCACTGAGCGTGCAGCTTTCCAGCGGAGAGAAAAAGCTACTTGAACACTCTGCAAGCCTTTCCACTCCCAAAAACATGCACATGGAAGGAGCTGCTGCAAAAGCGATGCTGTGCTCGCTGCTGCTCCTCCTGAAGCTCTGGCTGCTAAATCTGAGGCTTTCCTTCCAATTTCAAGCTGCAAAGCACTTGCTGAATTGCAGGGAAAGTCCGGGAGGCATTTGCTGTGCTGGCACACTTTCTCCTTCCTAGACAGAGTGGAAAAGCTTTTCCCTGCCGTGTAGGCGACAAGAGACGCATTAGACGGGCATCCGGAGCTGTCCGAAGGTAAGCGCCTGTTCCCGGCCTCTTTCGGCACAAGCCCCCGCTCCGGAGCGCACCGCCGCCGGCCGGAGGCTCTCTGCCGGCGAAGGTGCCGCTTCTCCGGCAAGGAAGCCTCAGCCGCTTCTCCTGCACACGGAGAGCGTGCTAGCTGCTGAAACGTGAAGAAAGAAGCTGCAGAACACTGGCACTGAGCGTGCAGCTTTCCAGCGGAGAGAAAAAGCTACTTGAACACTCTGCAAGCCTTTCCACTCCCAAAAACATGCACATGGAAGGAGCTGCTGCAAAAGCGATGCTGTGCTCGCTGCTGCTCCTCCTGAAGCTCTGGCTGCTAAATCTGAGGCTTTCCTTCCAATTTCAAGCTGCAAAGCACTTGCTGAATTGCAGGGAAAGTCCGGGAGGCATTTGCTGTGCTGGCACACTTTCTCCTTCCTAGACAGAGTGGAAAAGCTTTTCCCTGCCGTGTAGGCGACAAGAGACGCATTAGACGGGCATCCGGAGCTGTCCGAAGGTAAGCGCCTGTTGCCGGCCTCTTTCGGCACAAGCCCCCGCTCCGGAGCGCACCGCGGCCGGCCGGAGGCTCTCTGCCGGCGAAGGTGCCGCTTCTCCGGCAAGGAAGCCTCAGCCGCTTCTCCTGCACACGGAGAGCGTGCTAGCTGCTGAAACGTGAAGAAAGAAGCTGCAGAACACTGGCACTGAGCGTGCAGCTTTCCAGCGGAGAGAAAAAGCTACTTGAACACTCTGCAAGCCTTTCCACTCCCAAAAACATGCACATGGAAGGAGCTGCTGCAAAAGCGATGCTGTGCCCGCTGCTGCTCCTCCTGAAGCTCTGGCTGCTAAATCTGAGGCTTTCCTTCCAATTTCAAGCTGCAAAGCACTTGCTGAATTGCAGGGAAAGTCCGGGAGGCATTTGCTGTGCTGGCACACTTTCTCCTTCCTAGACAGAGTGGAAAAGCTTTTCCCTGCCGTGTAGGCGACAAGAGACGCATTAGACGGGCATCCGGAGCTGTCCGAAGGTAAGCGCCTGTTCCCGGCCTCTTTCGGCACAAGCCCCCGCTCCGGAGCGCACCGCGGCCGGCCGGAGGCTCTCTGCCGGCGAAGGTGCCGCTTCTCCGGCAAGGAAGCCTCAGCCGCTTCTCCTGCACACGGAGAGCGTGCTAGCTGCTGAAACGTGAAGAAAGAAGCTGCAGAACACTGGCACTGAGCGTGCAGCTTTCCAGCGGAGAGAAAAAGCTACTTGAACACTCTGCAAGCTTTTCCACTCCCAAAAACATGCACATGGAAGGAGCTGCTGCAAAAGCGATGCTGTGCTCGCTGCTGCTCCTCCTGAAGCTCTGGCTGCTAAATCTGAGGCTTTCCTTCCAATTTCAAGCTGCAAAGCACTTGCTGAATTGCAGGGAAAGTCCGGGAGGCATTTGCTGTGCTGGCACACTTTCTCCTTCCTAGACAGAGTGGAAAAGCTTTTCCCTGCCGTGTAGGCGACAAGAGACGCATTAGACGGGCATCCGGAGCTGTCCGAAGGTAAGCGCCTGTTGCCGGCCTCTTTCGGCACAAGCCCCCGCTCCGGAGCGCACCGCGGCCGGCCGGAGGCTCTCTGCCGGCGAAGGTGCCGCTTCTCCGGCAAGGAAGCCTCAGCCGCTTCTCCTGCACACGGAGAGCGTGCTAGCTGCTGAAACGTGAAGAAAGAAGCTGCAGAACACTGGCACTGAGCGTGCAGCTTTCCAGCGGAGAGAAAAAGCTACTTGAACACTCTGCAAGCCTTTCCACTCCCAAAAACATGCACATGGAAGGAGCTGCTGCAAAAGCGATGCTGTGCTCGCTGCTGCTCCTCCTGAAGCTCTGGCTGCTAAATCTGAGGCTTTCCTTCCAATTTCAAGCTGCAAAGCACTTGCTGAATTGCAGGGAAAGTCCGGGAGGCATTTGCTGTGCTGGCACACTTTCTCCTTCCTAGACAGAGTGGAAAAGCTTTTCCCTGCCGTGTAGGCGACAAGAGACGCATTAGACGGGCATCCGGAGCTGTCCGAAGGTAAGCGCCTGTTCCCGGCCTCTTTCGGCACAAGCCCCCGTTCCGGAGCGCACCGCGGCCGGCAGGATGCTCTCTGCCGGCGAAGGTGCCGCTTCTCCGGCAAGGAAGCCTCAGCCGCTTCTCCTGCACACGGAGAGCGTGCTAGCTGCTGAAACGTGAAGAAAGAAGCTGCAGAACACTGGCACTGGACGTGCAGCTTTCCAGCGGAGAGAAAAAGCTACTTGAACACTCTGCAAGCCTTTCCACTCCCAAAAACATGCACAGGGAAGGAGCTGCTGCAAAAGCGATGCTGTGCTCGCTGCTGCTCCTCCTGAAGCTCTGGCTGCTAAATCTGAGGCTTTCCTTCCAATTTCAAGCTGCAAAGCACTTGCTGAATTGCAGGGAAAGTCCGGGAGGCATTTGCTGTGCTGGCACACTTTCTCCTTCCTAGACAGAGTGGAAAAGCTTTTCCCTGCCGTGTAGGCGACAAGAGACGCATTAGACGGGCATCCGGAGCTGTCCGAAGGTAAGCGCCTGTTCCCGGCCTCTTTCGGCACAAGCCCCCGCTCCGGAGCGCACCGCCGCCGGCCGGAGGCTCTCTGCCGGCGAAGGTGCCGCTTCTCCGGCAAGGAAGCCTCAGCCGCTTCTCCTGCACACGGAGAGCGTGCTAGCTGCTGAAACGTGAAGAAAGAAGCTGCAGAACACTGGCACTGAGCGTGCAGCTTTCCAGCGGAGAGAAAAAGCTACTTGAACACTCTGCAAGCCTTTCCACTCCCAAAAACATGCACATGGAAGGAGCTGCTGCAAAAGCGATGCTGTGCTCGCTGCTGCTCCTCCTGAAGCTCTGGCTGCTAAATCTGAGGCTTTCCTTCCAATTTCAAGCTGCAAAGCACTTGCTGAATTGCAGGGAAAGTCCGGGAGGCATTTGCTGTGCTGGCACACTTTCTCCTTCCTAGACAGAGTGGAAAAGCTTTTCCCTGCCGTGTAGGCGACAAGAGACGCATTAGACGGGCATCCGGAGCTGTCCGAAGGTAAGCGCCTGTTCCCGGCCTCTTTCGGCACAAGCCCCCGCTCCGGAGCGCACCGCGGCCGGCCGGAGGCTCTCTGCCGGCGAAGGTGCCGCTTCTCCGGCAAGGAAGCCTCAGCCGCTTCTCCTGCACACGGAGAGCGTGCTAGCTGCTGAAACGTGAAGAAAGAAGCTGCAGAACACTGGCACTGAGCGTGCAGCTTTCCAGCGGAGAGAAAAAGCTACTTGAACACTCTGCAAGCCTTTCCACTCCCAAAAACATGCACATGGAAGGAGCTGCTGCAAAAGCGATGCTGTGCTCGCTGCTGCTCCTCCTGAAGCTCTGGCTGCTAAATCTGAGGCTTTCCTTCCAATTTCAAGCTGCAAAGCACTTGCTGAATTGCAGGGAAAGTCCGGGAGGCATTTGCTGTGCTGGCACACTTTCTCCTTCCTAGACAGAGTGGAAAAGCTTTTCCCTGCCGTGTAGGCGACAAGAGACGCATTAGACGGGCATCCGGAGCTGTCCGAAGGTAAGCGCCTGTTCCCGGCCTCTTTCGGCACAAGCCCCCGTTCCGGAGCGCACCGCGGCCGGCCGGAGGCTCTCTGCCGGCCAAGGTGCCGCTTCTCCGGCAAGGAAGCCTCAGCCGCTTCTCCTGCACACGGAGAGCGTGCTAGCTGCTGAAACGTGAAGAAAGAAGCTGCAGAACACTGGCACTGAGCCTGCAGCTTTCCAGCGGAGAGAAAAAGCTACTTGAACACTCTGCAAGCCTTTCCACTCCCAAAAACATGCACATGGAAGGAGCTGCTGCAAAAGCGATGCTGTGCTCGCTGCTGCTCCTCCTGAAGCTCTGGCTGCTAAATCTGAGGCTTTCCTTCCAATTTCAAGCTGCAAAGCACTTGCTGAATTGCAGGGAAAGTCCGGGAGGCATTTGCTGTGCTGGCACACTTTCTCCTTCCTAGACAGAGTGGAAAAGCTTTTCCCTGCCGTGTAGGCGACAAGAGACGCATTAGACGGGCATCCGGAGCTGTCCGAAGGTAAGCGCCTGTTCCCGGCCTCTTTCGGCACAAGCCCCCGTTCCGGAGCGCACCGCGGCCGGCAGGATGCTCTCTGCCGGCGAAGGTGCCGCTTCTCCGGCAAGGAAGCCTCTGCCGCTTCTCCTGCACACGGAGAGCGTGCTAGCTGCTGAAACGTGAAGAAAGAAGCTGCAGAACACTGGCACTGAGCGTGCAGCTTTCCAGCGGAGAGAAAAAGCTACTTGAACACTCTGCAAGCCTTTCCACTCCCAAAAACATGCACAGGGAAGGAGCTGCTGCAAAAGCGATGCTGTGCTCGCTGCTGCTCCTCCTGAAGCTCTGGCTGCTAAATCTGAGGCTTTCCTTCCAATTTCAAGCTGCAAAGCACTTGCTGAATTGCAGGGAAAGTCCGGGAGGCATTTGCTGTGCTGGCACACTTTCTCCTTCCTAGACAGAGTGGAAAAGCTTTTCCCTGCCGTGTAGGCGACAAGAGACGCATTAGACGGGCATCCGGAGCTGTCCGAAGGTAAGCGTCTGTTCCCGGCCTCTTTCGGCACAAGCCCCCGCTCCGGAGCGCACCGCGGCCGGCCGGAGGCTCTCTGCCGGCGAAGGTGCCGCTTCTCCGGCAAGGAAGCCTCAGCCGCTTCTCCTGCACACGGAGAGCGTGCTAGCTGCTGAAACGTGAAGAAAGAAGCTGCAGAACACTGGCACTGAGCGTGCAGCTTTCCAGCGGAGAGAAAAAGCTACTTGAACACTCTGCAAGCCTTTCCACTCCCAAAAACATGCACATGGAAGGAGCTGCTGCAAAAGCGATGCTGTGCTCGCTGCTGCTCCTCCTGAAGCTCTGGCTGCTAAATCTGAGGCTTTCCTTCCAATTTCAAGCTGCAAAGCACTTGCTGAATTGCAGGGAAAGTCCGGGAGGCATTTGCTGTGCTGGCACACTTTCTCCTTCCTAGACAGAGTGGAAAAGCTTTTCCCTGCCGTGTAGGCGACAAGAGACGCATTAGACGGGCATCCGGAGCTGTCCGAAGGTAAGCGCCTGTTCCCGGCCTCTTTCGGCACAAGCCCCCGCTCCGGAGCGCACCGCCGCCGGCCGGAGGCTCTCTGCCGGCGAAGGTGCCGCTTCTCCGGCAAGGAAGCCTCAGCCGCTTCTCCTGCACACGGAGAGCGTGCTAGCTGCTGAAACGTGAAGAAAGAAGCTGCAGAACACTGGCACTGAGCGTGCAGCTTTCCAGCGGAGAGAAAAAGCTACTTGAACACTCTGCAAGCCTTTCCACTCCCAAAAACATGCACATGGAAGGAGCTGCTGCAAAAGCGATGCTGTGCTCGCTGCTGCTCCTCCTGAAGCTCTGGCTGCTAAATCTGAGGCTTTCCTTCCAATTTCAAGCTGCAAAGCACTTGCTGAATTGCAGGGAAAGTCCGGGAGGCATTTGCTGTGCTGGCACACTTTCTCCTTCCTAGACAGAGTGGAAAAGCTTTTCCCTGCCGTGTAGGCGACAAGAGACGCATTAGACGGGCATCCGGAGCTGTCCGAAGGTAAGCGCCTGTTCCCGGCCTCTTTCGGCACAAGCCCCCGCTCCGGAGCGCACCGCGGCCGGCCGGAGGCTCTCTGCCGGCGAAGGTGCCGCTTCTCCGGCAAGGAAGCCTCAGCCGCTTCTCCTGCACACGGAGAGCGTGCTAGCTGCTGAAACGTGAAGAAAGAAGCTGCAGAACACTGGCACTGAGCGTGCAGCTTTCCAGCGGAGAGAAAAAGCTACTTGAACACTCTGCAAGCCTTTCCACTCCCAAAAACATGCACATGGAAGGAGCTGCTGCAAAAGCGATGCTGTGCTCGCTGCTGCTCCTCCTGAAGCTCTGGCTGCTAAATCTGAGGCTTTCCTTCCAATTTCAAGCTGCAAAGCACTTGCTGAATTGCAGGGAAAGTCCGGGAGGCATTTGCTGTGCTGGCACACTTTCTCCTTCCTAGACAGAGTGGAAAAGCTTTTCCCTGCCGTGTAGGCGACAAGAGACGCATTAGACGGGCATCCGGAGCTGTCCGAAGGTAAGCGCCTGTTCCCGGCCTCTTTCGGCACAAGCCCCCGTTCCGGAGCGCACCGCGGCCGGCCGGAGGCTCTCTGCCGGCCAAGGTGCCGCTTCTCCGGCAAGGAAGCCTCAGCCGCTTCTCCTGCACACGGAGAGCGTGCTAGCTGCTGAAACGTGAAGAAAGAAGCTGCAGAACACTGGCACTGAGCCTGCAGCTTTCCAGCGGAGAGAAAAAGCTACTTGAACACTCTGCAAGCCTTTCCACTCCCAAAAACATGCACATGGAAGGAGCTGCTGCAAAAGCGATGCTGTGCTCGCTGCTGCTCCTCCTGAAGCTCTGGCTGCTAAATCTGAGGCTTTCCTTCCAATTTCAAGCTGCAAAGCACTTGCTGAATTGCAGGGAAAGTCCGGGAGGCATTTGCTGTGCTGGCACACTTTCTCCTTCCTAGACAGAGTGGAAAAGCTTTTCCCTGCCGTGTAGGCGACAAGAGACGCATTAGACGGGCATCCGGAGCTGTCCGAAGGTAAGCGCCTGTTCCCGGCCTCTTTCGGCACAAGCCCCCGTTCCGGAGCGCACCGCGGCCGGCAGGATGCTCTCTGCCGGCGAAGGTGCCGCTTCTCCGGCAAGGAAGCCTCTGCCGCTTCTCCTGCACACGGAGAGCGTGCTAGCTGCTGAAACGTGAAGAAAGAAGCTGCAGAACACTGGCACTGAGCGTGCAGCTTTCCAGCGGAGAGAAAAAGCTACTTGAACACTCTGCAAGCCTTTCCACTCCCAAAAACATGCACATGGAAGGAGCTGCTGCAAAAGCGATGCTGTGCTCGCTGCTGCTCCTCCTGAAGCTCTGGCTGCTAAATCTGAGGCTTTCCTTCCAATTTCAAGCTGCAAAGCACTTGCTGAATTGCAGGGAAAGTCCGGGAGGCATTTGCTGTGCTGGCACACTTTCTCCTTCCTAGACAGAGTGGAAAAGCTTTTCCCTGCCGTGTAGGCGACAAGAGACGCATTAGACGGGCATCCGGAGCTGTCCGAAGGTAAGCGTCTGTTCCCGGCCTCTTTCGGCACAAGCCCCCGCTCCGGAGCGCACCGCGGCCGGCCGGAGGCTCTCTGCCGGCGAAGGTGCCGCTTCTCCGGCAAGGAAGCCTCAGCCGCTTCTCCTGCACACGGAGAGCGTGCTAGCTGCTGAAACGTGAAGAAAGAAGCTGCAGAACACTGGCACTGAGCGTGCAGCTTTCCAGCGGAGAGAAAAAGCTACTTGAACACTCTGCAAGCCTTTCCACTCCCAAAAACATGCACATGGAAGGAGCTGCTGCAAAAGCGATGCTGTGCTCGCTGCTGCTCCTCCTGAAGCTCTGGCTGCTAAATCTGAGGCTTTCCTTCCAATTTCAAGCTGCAAAGCACTTGCTGAATTGCAGGGAAAGTCCGGGAGGCATTTGCTGTGCTGGCACACTTTCTCCTTCCTAGACAGAGTGGAAAAGCTTTTCCCTGCCGTGTAGGCGACAAGAGACGCATTAGACGGGCATCCGGAGCTGTCCGAAGGTAAGCGCCTGTTCCCGGCCTCTTTCGGCACAAGCCCCCGCTCCGGAGCGCACCGCGGCCGGCCGGAGGCTCTCTGCCGGCGAAGGTGCCGCTTCTCCGGCAAGGAAGCCTCAGCCGCTTCTCCTGCACACGGAGAGCGTGCTAGCTGCTGAAACGTGAAGAAAGAAGCTGCAGAACACTGGCACTGAGCGTGCAGCTTTCCAGCGGAGAGAAAAAGCTACTTGAACACTCTGCAAGCCTTTCCACTCCCAAAAACATGCACATGGAAGGAGCTGCTGCAAAAGCGATGCTGTGCTCGCTGCTGCTCCTCCTGAAGCTCTGGCTGCTAAATCTGAGGCTTTCCTTCCAATTTCAAGCTGCAAAGCACTTGCTGAATTGCAGGGAAAGTCCGGGAGGCATTTGCTGTGCTGGCACACTTTCTCCTTCCTAGACAGAGTGGAAAAGCTTTTCCCTGCCGTGTAGGCGACAAGAGACGCATTAGACGGGCATCCGGAGCTGTCCGAAGGTAAGCGCCTGTTCCCGGCCTCTTTCGGCACAAGCCCCCGCTCCGGAGCGCACCGCGGCCGGCCGGAGGCTCTCTGCCGGCGAAGGTGCCGCTTCTCCGGCAAGGAAGCCTCAGCCGCTTCTCCTGCACACGGAGAGCGTGCTAGCTGCTGAAACGTGAAGAAAGAAGCTGCAGAACACTGGCACTGAGCGTGCAGCTTTCCAGCGGAGAGAAAAAGCTACTTGAACACTCTGCAAGCCTTTCCACTCCCAAAAACATGCACATGGAAGGAGCTGCTGCAAAAGCGATGCTGTGCTCGCTGCTGCTCCTCCTGAAGCTCTGGCTGCTAAATCTGAGGCTTTCCTTCCAATTTCAAGCTGCAAAGCACTTGCTGAATTGCAGGGAAAGTCCGGGAGGCATTTGCTGTGCTGGCACACTTTCTCCTTCCTAGACAGAGTGGAAAAGCTTTTCCCTGCCGTGTAGGCGACAAGAGACGCATTAGACGGGCATCCGGAGCTGTCCGAAGGTAAGCGCCTGTTCCCGGCCTCTTTCGGCACAAGCCCCCGTTCCGGAGCGCACCGCGGCCGGCAGGATGCTCTCTGCCGGCGAAGGTGCCGCTTCTCCGGCAAGGAAGCCTCTCCCGCTTCTCCTGCACACGGAGAGCGTGCTAGCTGCTGAAACGTGAAGAAAGAAGCTGCAGAACACTGGCACTGAGCGTGCAGCTTTCCAGCGGAGAGAAAAAGCTACTTGAACACTCTGCAAGCCTTTCCACTCCCAAAAACATGCACAGGGAAGGAGCTGCTGCAAAAGCGATGCTGTGCTCGCTGCTGCTCCTCCTGAAGCTCTGGCTGCTAAATCTGAGGCTTTCCTTCCAATTTCAAGCTGCAAAGCACTTGCTGAATTGCAGGGAAAGTCCGGGAGGCATTTGCTGTGCTGGCACACTTTCTCCTTGCTAGACAGAGTGGAAAAGCTTTTCCCTGCCGTGTAGGCGACAAGAGACGCATTAGACGGGCATCCGGAGCTGTCCGAAGGTAAGCGTCTGTTCCCGGCCTCTTTCGGCACAAGCCCCCGCTCCGGAGCGCACCGCGGCCGGCCGGAGGCTCTCTGCCGGCGAAGGTGCCGCTTCTCCGGCAAGGAAGCCTCCCCCGCTTCTCCTGCACACGGAGAGCGTGCTAGCTGCTGAAACGTGAAGAAAGAAGCTGCAGAACACTGGCACTGAGCGTGCAGCTTTCCAGCGGAGAGAAAAAGCTACTTGAACACTCTGCAAGCCTTTCCACTCCCAAAAACATGCACATGGAAGGAGCTGCTGCAAAAGCGATGCTGTGCTCGCTGCTGCTCCTCCTGAAGCTCTGGCTGCTAAATCTGAGGCTTTCCTTCCAATTTCAAGCTGCAAAGCACTTGCTGAATTGCAGGGAAAGTCCGGCAGGCATTTGCTGTGCTGGCACACTTTCTCCTTCCTAGACAGAGTGGAAAAGCTTTTCCCTGCCGTGTAGGCGACAAGAGACGCATTAGACGGGCATCCGGAGCTGTCCGAAGGTAAGCGCCTGTTCCCGGCCTCTTTCGGCACAAGCCCCCGCTCCGGAGCGCACCGCCGCCGGCCGGAGGCTCTCTGCCGGCGAAGGTGCCGCTTCTCCGGCAAGGAAGCCTCAGCCGCTTCTCCTGCACACGGAGAGCGTGCTAGCTGCTGAAACGTGAAGAAAGAAGCTGCAGAACACTGGCACTGAGCGTGCAGCTTTCCAGCGGAGAGAAAAAGCTACTTGAACACTCTGCAAGCCTTTCCACTCCCAAAAACATGCACATGGAAGGAGCTGCTGCAAAAGCGATGCTGTGCTCGCTGCTGCTCCTCCTGAAGCTCTGGCTGCTAAATCTGAGGCTTTCCTTCCAATTTCAAGCTGCAAAGCACTTGCTGAATTGCAGGGAAAGTCCGGGAGGCATTTGCTGTGCTGGCACACTTTCTCCTTCCTAGACAGAGTGGAAAAGCTTTTCCCTGCCGTGTAGGCGACAAGAGACGCATTAGACGGGCATCCGGAGCTGTCCGAAGGTAAGCGCCTGTTCCCGGCCTCTTTCGGCACAAGCCCCCGCTCCGGAGCGCACCGCGGCCGGCCGGAGGCTCTCTGCCGGCGAAGGTGCCGCTTCTCCGGCAAGGAAGCCTCAGCCGCTTCTCCTGCACACGGAGAGCGTGCTAGCTGCTGAAACGTGAAGAAAGAAGCTGCAGAACACTGGCACTGAGCGTGCAGCTTTCCAGCGGAGAGAAAAAGCTACTTGAACACTCTGCAAGCCTTTCCACTCCCAAAAACATGCACATGGAAGGAGCTGCTGCAAAAGCGATGCTGTGCTCGCTGCTGCTCCTCCTGAAGCTCTGGCTGCTAAATCTGAGGCTTTCCTTCCAATTTCAAGCTGCAAAGCACTTGCTGAATTGCAGGGAAAGTCCGGGAGGCATTTGCTGTGCTGGCACACTTTCTCCTTCCTAGACAGAGTGGAAAAGCTTTTCCCTGCCGTGTAGGCGACAAGAGACGCATTAGACGGGCATCCGGAGCTGTCCGAAGGTAAGCGCCTGTTCCCGGCCTCTTTCGGCACAAGCCCCCGCTCCGGAGCGCACCGCGGCCGGCAGGATGCTCTCTGCCGGCGAAGGTGCCGCTTCTCCGGCAAGGAAGCCTCAGCCGCTTCTCCTGCACACGGAGAGCGTGCTAGCTGCTGAAACGTGAAGAAAGAAGCTGCAGAACACTGGCACTGAGCGTGCAGCTTTCCAGCGGAGAGAAAAAGCTACTTGAACACTCTGCAAGCCTTTCCACTCCCAAAAACATGCACATGGAAGGAGCTGCTGCAAAAGCGATGCTGTGCTCGCTGCTGCTCCTCCTGAAGCTCTGGCTGCTAAATCTGAGGCTTTCCTTCCAATTTCAAGCTGCAAAGCACTTGCTGAATTGCAGGGAAAGTCCGGGAGGCATTTGCTGTGCTGGCACACTTTCTCCTTCCTAGACAGAGTGGAAAAGCTTTTCCCTGCCGTGTAGGCGACAAGAGACGCATTAGACGGGCATCCGGAGCTGTCCGAAGGTAAGCGCCTGTTGCCGGCCTCTTTCGGCACAAGCCCCCGCTCCGGAGCGCACCGCGGCCGGCCGGAGGCTCTCTGCCGGCGAAGGTGCCGCTTCTCCGGCAAGGAAGCCTCAGCCGCTTCTCCTGCACACGGAGAGCGTGCTAGCTGCTGAAACGTGAAGAAAGAAGCTGCAGAACACTGGCACTGAGCGTGCAGCTTTCCAGCGGAGAGAAAAAGCTACTTGAACACTCTGCAAGCCTTTCCACTCCCAAAAACATGCACATGGAAGGAGCTGCTGCAAAAGCGATGCTGTGCTCGCTGCTGCTCCTCCTGAAGCTCTGGCTGCTAAATCTGAGGCTTTCCTTCCAATTTCAAGCTGCAAAGCACTTGCTGAATTGCAGGGAAAGTCCGGGAGGCATTTGCTGTGCTGGCACACTTTCTCCTTCCTAGACAGAGTGGAAAAGCTTTTCCCTGCCGTGTAGGCGACAAGAGACGCATTAGACGGGCATCCGGAGCTGTCCGAAGGTAAGCGCCTGTTCCCGGCCTCTTTCGGCACAAGCCCCCGCTCCGGAGCGCACCGCGGCCGGCAGGATGCTCTCTGCCGGCGAAGGTGCCGCTTCTCCGGCAAGGAAGCCTCAGCCGCTTCTCCTGCACACGGAGAGCGTGCTAGCTGCTGAAACGTGAAGAAAGAAGCTGCAGAACACTGGCACTGAGCGTGCAGCTTTCCAGCGGAGAGAAAAAGCTACTTGAACACTCTGCAAGCCTTTCCACTCCCAAAAACATGCACATGGAAGGAGCTGCTGCAAAAGCGATGCTGTGCTCGCTGCTGCTCCTCCTGAAGCTCTGGCTGCTAAATCTGAGGCTTTCCTTCCAATTTCAAGCTGCAAAGCACTTGCTGAATTGCAGGGAAAGTCCGGGAGGCATTTGCTGTGCTGGCACACTTTCTCCTTCCTAGACAGAGTGGAAAAGCTTTTCCCTGCCGTGTAGGCGACAAGAGACGCATTAGACGGGCATCCGGAGCTGTCCGAAGGTAAGCGCCTGTTCCCGGCCTCTTTCGGCACAAGCCCCCGCTCCGGAGCGCACCGCGGCCGGCCGGAGGCTCTCTGCCGGCGAAGGTGCCGCTTCTCCGGCAAGGAAGCCTCAGCCGCTTCTCCTGCACACGGAGAGCGTGCTAGCTGCTGAAACGTGAAGAAAGAAGCTGCAGAACACTGGCACTGAGCGTGCAGCTTTCCAGCGGAGAGAAAAAGCTACTTGAACACTCTGCAAGCCTTTCCACTCCCAAAAACATGCACATGGAAGGAGCTGCTGCAAAAGCGATGCTGTGCTCGCTGCTGCTCCTCCTGAAGCTCTGGCTGCTAAATCTGAGGCTTTCCTTCCAATTTCAAGCTGCAAAGCACTTGCTGAATTGCAGGGAAAGTCCGGGAGGCATTTGCTGTGCTGGCACACTTTCTCCTTCCTAGACAGAGTGGAAAAGCTTTTCCCTGCCGTGTAGGCGACAAGAGACGCATTAGACGGGCATCCGGAGCTGTCCGAAGGTAAGCGCCTGTTCCCGGCCTCTTTCGGCACAAGCCCCCGCTCCGGAGCGCACCGCGGCCGGCCGGAGGCTCTCTGCCGGCGAAGGTGCCGCTTCTCCGGCAAGGAAGCCTCAGCCGCTTCTCCTGCACACGGAGAGCGTGCTAGCTGCTGAAACGTGAAGAAAGAAGCTGCAGAACACTGGCACTGAGCGTGCAGCTTTCCAGCGGAGAGAAAAAGCTACTTGAACACTCTGCAAGCCTTTCCACTCCCAAAAACATGCACATGGAAGGAGCTGCTGCAAAAGCGATGCTGTGCTCGCTGCTGCTCCTCCTGAAGCTCTGGCTGCTAAATCTGAGGCTTTCCTTCCAATTTCAAGCTGCAAAGCACTTGCTGAATTGCAGGGAAAGTCCGGGAGGCATTTGCTGTGCTGGCACACTTTCTCCTTCCTAGACAGAGTGGAAAAGCTTTTCCCTGCCGTGTAGGCGACAAGAGACGCATTAGACGGGCATCCGGAGCTGTCCGAAGGTAAGCGCCTGTTCCCGGCCTCTTTCGGCACAAGCCCCCGCTCCGGAGCGCACCGCGGCCGGCAGGATGCTCTCTGCCGGCGAAGGTGCCGCTTCTCCGGCAAGGAAGCCTCAGCCGCTTCTCCTGCACACGGAGAGCGTGCTAGCTGCTGAAACGTGAAGAAAGAAGCTGCAGAACACTGGCACTGAGCGTGCAGCTTTCCAGCGGAGAGAAAAAGCTACTTGAACACTCTGCAAGCCTTTCCACTCCCAAAAACATGCACATGGAAGGAGCTGCTGCAAAAGCGATGCTGTGCTCGCTGCTGCTCCTCCTGAAGCTCTGGCTGCTAAATCTGAGGCTTTCCTTCCAATTTCAAGCTGCAAAGCACTTGCTGAATTGCAGGGAAAGTCCGGGAGGCATTTGCTGTGCTGGCACACTTTCTCCTTCCTAGACAGAGTGGAAAAGCTTTTCCCTGCCGTGTAGGCGACAAGAGACGCATTAGACGGGCATCCGGAGCTGTCCGAAGGTAAGCGCCTGTTCCCGGCCTCTTTCGGCACAAGCCCCCGCTCCGGAGCGCACCGCGGCCGGCCGGAGGCTCTCTGCCGGCGAAGGTGCCGCTTCTCCGGCAAGGAAGCCTCAGCCGCTTCTCCTGCACACGGAGAGCGTGCTAGCTGCTGAAACGTGAAGAAAGAAGCTGCAGAACACTGGCACTGAGCGTGCAGCTTTCCAGCGGAGAGAAAAAGCTACTTGAACACTCTGCAAGCCTTTCCACTCCCAAAAACATGCACATGGAAGGAGCTGCTGCAAAAGCGATGCTGTGCTCGCTGCTGCTCCTCCTGAAGCTCTGGCTGCTAAATCTGAGGCTTTCCTTCCAATTTCAAGCTGCAAAGCACTTGCTGAATTGCAGGGAAAGTCCGGGAGGCATTTGCTGTGCTGGCACACTTTCTCCTTCCTAGACAGAGTGGAAAAGCTTTTCCCTGCCGTGTAGGCGACAAGAGACGCATTAGACGGGCATCCGGAGCTGTCCGAAGGTAAGCGCCTGTTGCCGGCCTCTTTCGGCACAAGCCCCCGCTCCGGAGCGCACCGCGGCCGGCCGGAGGCTCTCTGCCGGCGAAGGTGCCGCTTCTCCGGCAAGGAAGCCTCAGCCGCTTCTCCTGCACACGGAGAGCGTGCTAGCTGCTGAAACGTGAAGAAAGAAGCTGCAGAACACTGGCACTGAGCGTGCAGCTTTCCAGCGGAGAGAAAAAGCTACTTGAACACTCTGCAAGCCTTTCCACTCCCAAAAACATGCACATGGAAGGAGCTGCTGCAAAAGCGATGCTGTGCTCGCTGCTGCTCCTCCTGAAGCTCTGGCTGCTAAATCTGAGGCTTTCCTTCCAATTTCAAGCTGCAAAGCACTTGCTGAATTGCAGGGAAAGTCCGGCAGGCATTTGCTGTGCTGGCACACTTTCTCCTTCCTAGACAGAGTGGAAAAGCTTTTCCCTGCCGTGTAGGCGACAAGAGACGCATTAGACGGGCATCCGGAGCTGTCCGAAGGTAAGCGCCTGTTGCCGGCCTCTTTCGGCACAAGCCCCCGCTCCGGAGCGCACCGCGGCCGGCCGGAGGCTCTCTGCCGGCGAAGGTGCCGCTTCTCCGGCAAGGAAGCCTCAGCCGCTTCTCCTGCACACGGAGAGCGTGCTAGCTGCTGAAACGTGAAGAAAGAAGCTGCAGAACACTGGCACTGAGCGTGCAGCTTTCCAGCGGAGAGAAAAAGCTACTTGAACACTCTGCAAGCCTTTCCACTCCCAAAAACATGCACATGGAAGGAGCTGCTGCAAAAGCGATGCTGTGCTCGCTGCTGCTCCTCCTGAAGCTCTGGCTGCTAAATCTGAGGCTTTCCTTCCAATTTCAAGCTGCAAAGCACTTGCTGAATTGCAGGGAAAGTCCGGGAGGCATTTGCTGTGCTGGCACACTTTCTCCTTCCTAGACAGAGTGGAAAAGCTTTTCCCTGCCGTGTAGGCGACAAGAGACGCATTAGACGGGCATCCGGAGCTGTCCGAAGGTAAGCGCCTGTTCCCGGCCTCTTTCGGCACAAGCCCCCGCTCCGGAGCGCACCGCGGCCGGCAGGATGCTCTCTGCCGGCGAAGGTGCCGCTTCTCCGGCAAGGAAGCCTCAGCCGCTTCTCCTGCACACGGAGAGCGTGCTAGCTGCTGAAACGTGAAGAAAGAAGCTGCAGAACACTGGCACTGAGCGTGCAGCTTTCCAGCGGAGAGAAAAAGCTACTTGAACACTCTGCAAGCCTTTCCACTCCCAAAAACATGCACATGGAAGGAGCTGCTGCAAAAGCGATGCTGTGCTCGCTGCTGCTCCTCCTGAAGCTCTGGCTGCTAAATCTGAGGCTTTCCTTCCAATTTCAAGCTGCAAAGCACTTGCTGAATTGCAGGGAAAGTCCGGGAGGCATTTGCTGTGCTGGCACACTTTCTCCTTCCTAGACAGAGTGGAAAAGCTTTTCCCTGCCGTGTAGGCGACAAGAGACGCATTAGACGGGCATCCGGAGCTGTCCGAAGGTAAGCGCCTGTTGCCGGCCTCTTTCGGCACAAGCCCCCGCTCCGGAGCGCACCGCGGCCGGCCGGAGGCTCTCTGCCGGCGAAGGTGCCGCTTCTCCGGCAAGGAAGCCTCAGCCGCTTCTCCTGCACACGGAGAGCGTGCTAGCTGCTGAAACGTGAAGAAAGAAGCTGCAGAACACTGGCACTGAGCGTGCAGCTTTCCAGCGGAGAGAAAAAGCTACTTGAACACTCTGCAAGCCTTTCCACTCCCAAAAACATGCACATGGAAGGAGCTGCTGCAAAAGCGATGCTGTGCTCGCTGCTGCTCCTCCTGAAGCTCTGGCTGCTAAATCTGAGGCTTTCCTTCCAATTTCAAGCTGCAAAGCACTTGCTGAATTGCAGGGAAAGTCCGGGAGGCATTTGCTGTGCTGGCACACTTTCTCCTTCCTAGACAGAGTGGAAAAGCTTTTCCCTGCCGTGTAGGCGACAAGAGACGCATTAGACGGGCATCCGGAGCTGTCCGAAGGTAAGCGCCTGTTGCCGGCCTCTTTCGGCACAAGCCCCCGCTCCGGAGCGCACCGCGGCCGGCCGGAGGCTCTCTGCCGGCGAAGGTGCCGCTTCTCCGGCAAGGAAGCCTCAGCCGCTTCTCCTGCACACGGAGAGCGTGCTAGCTGCTGAAACGTGAAGAAAGAAGCTGCAGAACACTGGCACTGAGCGTGCAGCTTTCCAGCGGAGAGAAAAAGCTACTTGAACACTCTGCAAGCCTTTCCACTCCCAAAAACATGCACATGGAAGGAGCTGCTGCAAAAGCGATGCTGTGCTCGCTGCTGCTCCTCCTGAAGCTCTGGCTGCTAAATCTGAGGCTTTCCTTCCAATTTCAAGCTGCAAAGCACTTGCTGAATTGCAGGGAAAGTCCGGGAGGCATTTGCTGTGCTGGCACACTTTCTCCTTCCTAGACAGAGTGGAAAAGCTTTTCCCTGCCGTGTAGGCGACAAGAGACGCATTAGACGGGCATCCGGAGCTGTCCGAAGGTAAGCGCCTGTTCCCGGCCTCTTTCGGCACAAGCCCCCGCTCCGGAGCGCACCGCGGCCGGCCGGAGGCTCTCTGCCGGCGAAGGTGCCGCTTCTCCGGCAAGGAAGCCTCAGCCGCTTCTCCTGCACACGGAGAGCGTGCTAGCTGCTGAAACGTGAAGAAAGAAGCTGCAGAACACTGGCACTGAGCGTGCAGCTTTCCAGCGGAGAGAAAAAGCTACTTGAACACTCTGCAAGCCTTTCCACTCCCAAAAACATGCACATGGAAGGAGCTGCTGCAAAAGCGATGCTGTGCTCGCTGCTGCTCCTCCTGAAGCTCTGGCTGCTAAATCTGAGGCTTTCCTTCCAATTTCAAGCTGCAAAGCACTTGCTGAATTGCAGGGAAAGTCCGGGAGGCATTTGCTGTGCTGGCACACTTTCTCCTTCCTAGACAGAGTGGAAAAGCTTTTCCCTGCCGTGTAGGCGACAAGAGACGCATTAGACGGGCATCCGGAGCTGTCCGAAGGTAAGCGCCTGTTCCCGGCCTCTTTCGGCACAAGCCCCCGCTCCGGAGCGCACCGCGGCCGGCCGGAGGCTCTCTGCCGGCGAAGGTGCCGCTTCTCCGGCAAGGAAGCCTCAGCCGCTTCTCCTGCACACGGAGAGCGTGCTAGCTGCTGAAACGTGAAGAAAGAAGCTGCAGAACACTGGCACTGAGCGTGCAGCTTTCCAGCGGAGAGAAAAAGCTACTTGAACACTCTGCAAGCCTTTCCACTCCCAAAAACATGCACATGGAAGGAGCTGCTGCAAAAGCGATGCTGTGCTCGCTGCTGCTCCTCCTGAAGCTCTGGCTGCTAAATCTGAGGCTTTCCTTCCAATTTCAAGCTGCAAAGCACTTGCTGAATTGCAGGGAAAGTCCGGGAGGCATTTGCTGTGCTGGCACACTTTCTCCTTCCTAGACAGAGTGGAAAAGCTTTTCCCTGCCGTGTAGGCGACAAGAGACGCATTAGACGGGCATCCGGAGCTGTCCGAAGGTAAGCGCCTGTTCCCGGCCTCTTTCGGCACAAGCCCCCGCTCCGGAGCGCACCGCGGCCGGCCGGAGGCTCTCTGCCGGCGAAGGTGCCGCTTCTCCGGCAAGGAAGCCTCAGCCGCTTCTCCTGCACACGGAGAGCGTGCTAGCTGCTGAAACGTGAAGAAAGAAGCTGCAGAACACTGGCACTGAGCGTGCAGCTTTCCAGCGGAGAGAAAAAGCTACTTGAACACTCTGCAAGCCTTTCCACTCCCAAAAACATGCACATGGAAGGAGCTGCTGCAAAAGCGATGCTGTGCTCGCTGCTGCTCCTCCTGAAGCTCTGGCTGCTAAATCTGAGGCTTTCCTTCCAATTTCAAGCTGCAAAGCACTTGCTGAATTGCAGGGAAAGTCCGGGAGGCATTTGCTGTGCTGGCACACTTTCTCCTTCCTAGACAGAGTGGAAAAGCTTTTCCCTGCCGTGTAGGCGACAAGAGACGCATTAGACGGGCATCCGGAGCTGTCCGAAGGTAAGCGCCTGTTCCCGGCCTCTTTCGGCACAAGCCCCCGTTCCGGAGCGCACCGCGGCCGGCAGGATGCTCTCTGCCGGCGAAGGTGCCGCTTCTCCGGCAAGGAAGCCTCTCCCGCTTCTCCAGCACACGGAGAGCGTGCTAGCTGCTGAAACGTGAAGAAAGAAGCTGCAGAACACTGGCACTGAGCCTGCAGCTTTCCAGCGGAGAGAAAAAGTTACTTGAACACTCTGCAAGCCTTTCCACTCCCAAAAACATGCACATGGAAGGAGCTGCTGCAAAAGCGATGCTGTGCTCGCTGCTGCTCCTCCTGAAGCTCTGGCTGCTAAATCTGAGGCTTTCCTTCCAATTTCAAGCTGCAAAGCACTTGCTGAATTGCAGGGAAAGTCCGGGAGGCATTTGCTATGCTGGCACACTTTCTCCTTCCTAGACAGAGTGGAAAAGCTTTTCCCTGCCGTGTAGGCGACAAGAGACGCATTAGACGGGCATCCGGAGCTGTCCGAAGGTAAGCGCCTGTTCCCGGCCTCTTTCGGCACAAGCCCCCGCTCCGGAGCGCACCGCGGCCGGCCGGAGGCTCTCTGCCGGCGACGGTGCCGCTTCTCCGGCAAGGAAGCCTCAGCCGCTTCTCCTGCACACGGAGAGCGTGCTAGCTGCTGAAACGTGAAGAAAGAAGCTGCAGAACACTGGCACTGAGCGTGCAGCTTTCCAGCGGAGAGAAAAAGCTTCTTGAACACTCTGCAAGCCTTTCCACTCCCAAAAACATGCACATGGAAGGAGCTGCTGCAAAAGCGATGCTGTGCTCGCTGCTGCTCCTCCTGAAGCTCTGGCTGCTAAATCTGAGGCTTTCCTTCCAATTTCAAGCTGCAAAGCACTTGCTGAATTGCAGGGAAAGTCCGGGAGGCATTTGCTGTGCTGGCACACTTTCTCCTTCCTAGACAGAGTGGAAAAGCTTTTCCCTGCCGTGTAGGCGACAAGAGACGCATTAGACGGGCATCCGGAGCTGTCCGAAGGTAAGCGCCTGTTCCCGGCCTCTTTCGGCACAAGCCCCCGCTCCGGAGCGCACCGCGGCCGGCCGGAGGCTCTCTGCCGGCGAAGGTGCCGCTTCTCCGGCAAGGAAGCCTCTCCCGCTTCTCCTGCACACGGAGAGCGTGCTAGCTGCTGAAACGTGAAGAAAGAAGCTGCAGAACGCTGGCACTGAGCGTGCAGCTTTCCAGCGGAGAGAAAAAGCTACTTGAACACTCTGCAAGCCTTTCCACTCCCAAAAACACGCACATGGAAGGAGCTGCTGCAAAAGCGATGCTGTGCTCGCTGCTGCTCCTCCTGAAGCTCCGGCTGCTAAATCTGAGGCTTTCCTTCCAATTTCAAGCTGCAAAGCACTTGCTGAATTGCAGGGAAAGTCCGGGAGGCATTTGCTGTGCTGGCACACTTTCTCCTTCCTAGACAGAGTGGAAAAGCTTTTCCCTGCCGTGTAGGCGACAAGAGACGCATTAGACGGGCATCCGGAGCTGTCCGAAGGTAAGCGCCTGTTCCCGGCCTCTTTCGGCACAAGCCCCCGCTCCGGAGCGCACCGCGGCCGGCCGGAGGCTCTCTGCCGGCGAAGGTGCCGCTTCTCCGGCAAGGAAGCCTCAGCCGCTTCTCCTGCACACGGAGAGCGTGCTAGCTGCTGAAACGTGAAGAAAGAAGCTGCAGAACGCTGGCACTGAGCGTGCAGCTTTCCAGCGGAGAGAAAAAGCTACTTGAACACTCTGCAAGCCTTTCCAGTCCCAAAAACATGCACATGGAAGGAGCTGCTGCAAAAGCGATGCTGTGCTCGCTGCTGCTCCTCCTGAAGCTCTGGCTGCTAAATCTGAGGCTTTCCTTCCAGTTTCAAGCTGCAAAGCACTTGCTGAATTGCAGGGAAAGTCCGGGAGGCATTTGCTGTGCTGGCACACTTTCTCCTTCCTAGACAGAGTGGAAAAGCTTTTCCCTGCCGTGTAGGCGACAAGAGACGCATTAGACGGGCATCCGGAGCTGTCCGAAGGTAAGCGTCTGTTCCCGGCCTCTTTCGGCACAAGCCCCCGCTCCGGAGCGCACCGCGGCCGGCAGGATGCTCTCTGCCGGCGAAGGTGCCGCTTCTCCGGCAAGGAAGCCTCAGCCGCTTCTCCTGCACACGGAGAGCGTGCTAGCTGCTGAAACGTGAAGAAAGAAGCTGCAGAACACTGGCACTGAGCGTGCAGCTTTCCAGCGGAGAGAAAAAGCTACTTGAACACTCTGCAAGCCTTTCCACTCCCAAAAACATGCACATGGAAGGAGCTGCTGCAAAAGCGATGCTGTGCTCGCTGCTGCTCCTCCTGAAGCTCTGGCTGCTAAATCTGAGGCTTTCCTTCCAATTTCAAGCTGCAAAGCACTTGCTGAATTGCAGGGAAAGTCCGGCAGGCATTTGCTGTGCTGGCACACTTTCTCCTTCCTAGACAGAGTGGAAAAGCTTTTCCCTGCCGTGTAGGAAACAAGAGACGCATTAGACGGGCATCCGGAGCTGTCCGAAGGTAAGCGCCTGTTCCCGGCCTCTTTCGGCACAAGCCCCCGCTCCGGAGCGCACCGCGGCCGGCCGGAGGCTCTCTGCCGGCGAAGGTGCCGCTTCTCCGGCAAGGAAGCCTCAGCCGCTTCTCCTGCACACGGAGAGCGTGCTAGCTGCTGAAACGTGAAGAAAGAAGCTGCAGAACACTGGCACTGAGCGTGCAGCTTTCCAGCGGAGAGAAAAAGCTACTTGAACACTCTGCAAGCCTTTCCACTCCCAAAAACATGCACATGGAAGGAGCTGCTGCAAAAGCGATGCTGTGCTCGCTGCTGCTCCTCCTGAAGCTCTGGCTGCTAAATCTGAGGCTTTCCTTCCAATTTCAAGCTGCAAAGCACTTGCTGAATTGCAGGGAAAGTCCGGGAGGCATTTGCTGTGCTGGCACACTTTCTCCTTCCTAGACAGAGTGGAAAAGCTTTTCCCTGCCGTGTAGGCGACAAGAGACGCATTAGACGGGCATCCGGAGCTGTCCGAAGGTAAGCGCCTGTTGCCGGCCTCTTTCGGCACAAGCCCCCGCTCCGGAGCGCACCGCGGCCGGCAGGATGCTCTCTGCCGGCGAAGGTGCCGCTTCTCCGGCAAGGAAGCCTCAGCCGCTTCTCCTGCACACGGAGAGCGTGCTAGCTGCTGAAACGTGAAGAAAGGAGCTGCAGAACACTGGCACTGAGCCTGCAGCTTTCCAGCGGAGAGAAAAAGCTACTTGAACACTCTGCAAGCCTTTCCACTCTCAAAAACATGCACATGGAAGGAGCTGCTGCAAAAGCGATGCTGTGCTCGCTGCTGCTCCTCCTGAAGCTCTGGCTGCTAAATCTGAGGCTTTCCTTCCAATTTCAAGCTGCAAAGCACTTGCTGAATTGCAGGGAAAGTCCGGGAGGCATTTGCTGTGCTGGCACACTTTCTCCTTCCTAGACAGAGTGGAAAAGCTTTTCCCTGCCGTGTAGGCGACAAGAGACGCATTAGACGGGCATCCGGAGCTGTCCGAAGGTAAGCGCCTGTTCCCGGCCTCTTTCGGCACAAGCCCCCGCTCCGGAGCGCACCGCGGCCGGCAGGATGCTCTCTGCCGGCGAAGGTGCCGCTTCTCCGGCAAGGAAGCCTCCCCCGCTTCTCCTGCACACGGAGAGCGTGCTAGCTGCTGAAACGTGAAGAAAGAAGCTGCAGAACACTGGCACTGAGCGTGCAGCTTTCCAGCGGAGAGAAAAAGCTACTTGAACACTCTGCAAGCCTTTCCACTCCCAAAAACATGCACATGGAAGGAGCTGCTGCAAAAGCGATGCTGTGCTCGCTGCTGCTCCTCCTGAAGCTCTGGCTGCTAAATCTGAGGCTTTCCTTCCAATTTCAAGCTGCAAAGCACTTGCTGAATTGCAGGGAAAGTCCGGGAGGCATTTGCTGTGCTGGCACACTTTCTCCTTCCTAGACAGAGTGGAAAAGCTTTTCCCTGCCGTGTAGGCGACAAGAGACGCATTAGACGGGCATCCGGAGCTGTCCGAAGGTAAGCGCCTGTTCCCGGCCTCTTTCGGCACAAGCCCCCGTTCCGGAGCGCACCGCGGCCGGCCGGAGGCTCTCTGCCGGCGAAGGTGCCGCTTCTCCGGCAAGGAAGCCTCAGCCGCTTCTCCTGCACACGGAGAGCGTGCTAGCTGCTGAAACGTGAAGAAAGAAGCTGCAGAACACTGGCACTGAGCGTGCAGCTTTCCAGCGGAGAGAAAAAGCTACTTGAACACTCTGCAAGCCTTTCCACTCCCAAAAACATGCACATGGAAGGAGCTGCTGCAAAAGCGATGCTGTGCTCGCTGCTGCTCCTCCTGAAGCTCTGGCTGCTAAATCTGAGGCTTTCCTTCCAATTTCAAGCTGCAAAGCACTTGCTGAATTGCAGGGAAAGTCCGGGAGGCATTTGCTGTGCTGGCACACTTTCTCCTTCCTAGACAGAGTGGAAAAGCTTTTCCCTGCCGTGTAGGCGACAAGAGACGCATTAGACGGGCATCCGGAGCTGTCCGAAGGTAAGCGTCTGTTCCCGGCCTCTTTCGGCACAAGCCCCCGCTCCCGAGAGCACCGCGGCCGGCCGGAGGCTCTCTGCCGGCGAAGGTGCCGCTTCTCCGGCAAGGAAGCCTCAGCCGCTTCTCCTGCACACGGAGAGCGTGCTAGCTGCTGAAACGTGAAGAAAGAAGCTGCAGAACACTGGCACTGAGCGTGCAGCTTTCCAGCGGAGAGAAAAAGCTACTTGAACACTCTGCAAGCCTTTCCACTCCCAAAAACATGCACATGGAAGGAGCTGCTGCAAAAGCGATGCTGTGCTCGCTGCTGCTCCTCCTGAAGCTCTGGCTGCTAAATCTGAGGCTTTCCTTCCAATTTCAAGCTGCAAAGCACTTGCTGAATTGCAGGGAAAGTCCGGGAGGCATTTGCTGTGCTGGCACACTTTCTCCTTCCTAGACAGAGTGGAAAAGCTTTTCCCTGCCGTGTAGGCGACAAGAGACGCATTAGACGGGCATCCGGAGCTGTCCGAAGGTAAGCGCCTGTTCCCGGCCTCTTTCGGCACAAGCCCCCGCTCCGGAGCGCACCGCGGCCGGCCGGAGGCTCTCTGCCGGCGAAGGCGCCGCTTCTCCGGCAAGGAAGCCTCAGCCGCTTCTCCTGCACACGGAGAGCGTGCTAGCTGCTGAAACGTGAAGAAAGAAGCTGCAGAACACTGGCACTGAGCGTGCAGCTTTCCAGCGGAGAGAAAAAGCTACTTGAACACTCTGCAAGCCTTTCCACTCCCAAAAACATGCACATGGAAGGAGCTGCTGCAAAAGCGATGCTGTGCTCGCTGCTGCTCCTCCTGAAGCTCTGGCTGCTAAATCTGAGGCTTTCCTTCCAATTTCAAGCTGCAAAGCACTTGCTGAATTGCAGGGAAAGTCCGGGAGGCATTTGCTGTGCTGGCACACTTTCTCCTTCCTAGACAGAGTGGAAAAGCTTTTCCCTGCCGTGTAGGCGACAAGAGACGCATTAGACGGGCATCCGGAGCTGTCCGAAGGTAAGCGCCTGTTCCCGGCCTCTTTCGGCACAAGCCCCCGCTCCGGAGCGCACCGCGGCCGGCCGGAGGCTCTCTGCCGGCGAAGGTGCCGCTTCTCCGGCAAGGAAGCCTCAGCCGCTTCTCCTGCACACGGAGAGCGTGCTAGCTGCTGAAACGTGAAGAAAGAAGCTGCAGAACACTGGCACTGAGCGTGCAGCTTTCCAGCGGAGAGAAGAAGCTACTTGAACACTCTGCAAGCCTTTCCACTCCCAAAAACACGCACATGGAAGGAGCTGCTGCAAAAGCGATGCTGTGATCGCTGCTGCTCCTCCTGAAGCTCTGGCTGCTAAATCTGAGGCTTTCCTTGCAATTTCAAGCTGCAAAGCACTTGCTGAATTGCAGGGAAAGTCCGGGAGGCATTTGCTGTGCTGGCACACTTTCTCCTTCCTAGACAGAGTGGAAAAGCTTTTCCCTGCCGTGTAGGCGACAAGAGACGCATTAGACGGGCATCCGGAGCTGTCCGAAGGTAAGCGCCTGTTCCCGGCCTCTTTCGGCACAAGCCCCCGCTCCGGAGCGCACCGCGGCCGGCCGGAGGCTCTCTGCCGGCGAAGGTGCCGCTTCTCCGGCAAGGGAGCCTCAGCCGCTTCTCCTGCACACGGAGAGCGTGCTAGCTGCTGAAACGTGAAGAAAGAAGCTGCAGAACACTGGCACTGAGCGTGCAGCTTTCCAGCGGAGAGAAAAAGCTACTTGAACACTCTGCAAGCCTTTCCACTCCCAAAAACATGCACATGGAAGGAGCTGCTGCAAAAGCGATGCTGTGCTCGCTGCTGCTCCTCCTGAAGCTCTGGCTGCTAAATCTGAGGCTTTCCTTCCAATTTCAAGCTGCAAAGCACTTGCTGAATTGCAGGGAAAGTCCGGGAGGCATTTGCTGTGCTGGCACACTTTCTCCTTCCTAGACAGAGTGGAAAAGCTTTTCCCTGCCGTGTAGGCGACAAGAGACGCATTAGACGGGCATCCGGAGCTGACCGAAGGTAAGCGCCTGTTCCCGGCCTCTTTCGGCACAAGCCCCCGCTCCGGAGCGCACCGCGGCCGGCCGGATGCTCTCTGCCGGCGAAGGTGCCGCTTCTCCGGCAAGGAAGCCTCAGCCGCTTCTCCTGCACACGGAGAGCGTGCTAGCTGCTGAAACGTGAAGAAAGAAGCTGCAGAACACTGGCACTGAGCCTGCAGCTTTCCAGCGGAGAGAAAAAGCTACTTGAACACTCTGCAAGCCTTTCCACTCCCAAAAACATGCACATGGAAGGAGCTGCTGCAAAAGCGATGCTGTGCTCGCTGCTGCTCCTCCTGAAGCTCTGGCTGCTAAATCTGAGGCTTTCCTTCCAGTTTCAAGCTGCAAAGCACTTGCTGAATTGCAGGGAAAGTCCGGGAGGCATTTGCTGTGCTGGCACACTTTCTCCTTCCTAGACAGAGTGGAAAAGCTTTTCCCTGCCGTGTAGGCGTCAAGAGACGCATTAGACGGGCATCCGGAGCTGTCCGAAGGTAAGCGCCTGTTGCCGGCCTCTTTCGGCACAAGCCCCCGCTCCGGAGCGCACCGCGGCCGGCCGGAGGCTCTCTGCCGGCGAAGGTGCCGCTTCTCCGGCAAGGAAGCCTCAGCCGCTTCTCCTGCACACGGAGAGCGTGCTAGCTGCTGAAACGTGAAGAAAGGAGCTGCAGAACACTGGCACTGAGCGTGCAGCTTTCCAGCGGAGAGAAAAAGCTACTTGAACACTCTGCAAGCCTTTCAACTCTCAAAAACATGCACATGGAAGGAGCTGCTGCAAAAGCGATGCTATGCTCGCTGCTGCTCCTCCTGAAGCTCTGGCTGCTAAATCTGAGGCTTTCCTTCCAATTTCAAGCTGCAAAGCACTTGCTGAATTGCAGGGAAAGTCCGGGAGGCATTTGCTGTGCTGGCACACTTTCTCCTTCCTAGACAGAGTGGAAAAGCTTTTCCCTGCCGTGTAGGCGACAAGAGACGCATTAGACGGGCATCCGGAGCTGTCCGAAGGTAAGCGCCTGTTGCCGGCCTCTTTCGGCACAAGCCCCCGCTCCGGAGCGCACCGCGGCCGGCCGGAGGCTCTCTGCCGGCGAAGGTGCCGCTTCTCCGGCAAGGAAGCCTCAGCTGCTTCTCCTGCACACGGAGAGCGTGCTAGCTGCTGAAACGTGAAGAAAGAAGCTGCAGAACACTGGCACTGAGCCTGCAGCTTTCCAGCGGAGAGAAAAAGCTACTTGAACACTCTGCAAGCCTTCCAACTCCCAAAAACATGCACATGGAAGGAGCTGCTGCAAAAGCGATGCTGTGCTCGCTGCTGCTCCTCCTGAAGCTCTGGCTGCTAAATCTGAGGCTTTCCTTCCAGTTTCAAGCTGCAAAGCACTTGCTGAATTGCAGGGAAAGTCCGGGAGGCATTTGCTGTGCTGGCACACTTTCTCCTTCCTAGACAGAGTGGAAAAGCTTTTCCCTGCCGTGTAGGCGTCAAGAGACGCATTAGACGGGCATCCGGAGCTGTCCGAAGGTAAGCGCCTGTTCCCGGCCTCTTTCGGCACAAGCCCCCGCTCCGGAGCGCACCGCGGCCGGCCGGAGGCTCTCTGCCGGCGAAGGTGCCGCTTCTCCGGCAAGGAAGCCTCAGCCGCTTCTCCTGCACACGGAGAGCGTGCTAGCTGCTGAAACGTGAAGAAAGAAGCTGCAGAACACTGGCACTGAGCGTGCAGCTTTCCAGCGGAGAGAAAAAGCTACTTGAACACTCTGCAAGCCTTCCAACTCCCAAAAACATGCACATGGAAGGAGCTGCTGCAAAAGCGATGCTGTGCTCGCTGCTGCTCCTCCTGAAGCTCTGGCTGCTAAATCTGAGGCTTTCCTTCCAGTTTCAAGCTGCACAGCACTTGCTGAATTGCAGGGAAAGTCCGGGAGGCATTTGCTGTGCTGGCACACTTTCTCCTTCCTAGACAGAGTGGAAAAGCTTTTCCCTGCCGTGTAGGCGACAAGAGACGCATTAGACGGGCATCCGGAGCTGTCCGAAGGTAAGCGCCTGTTCCCGGCCTCTTTCGGCACAAGCCCCCGCTCCGGAGCGCACCGCGGCCGGCCGGAGGCTCTCTGCCGGCGAAGGTGCCGCTTCTCCGGCAAGGAAGCCTCGGCCGCTTCTCCTGCACACGGAGAGCGTGCTAGCTGCTGAAACGTGAAGAAAGAAGCTGCAGAACACTGGCACTGAGCGTGCAGCTTTCCAGCGGAGAGAAAAAGCTACTTGAACACTCTGCAAGCCTTTCCACTCCCAAAAACATGCACATGGAAGGAGCTGCTGCAAAAGCGATGCTGTGCTCGCTGCTGCTCCTCCTGAAGCTCTGGCTGCTAAATCTGAGGCTTTCCTTCCAATTTCAAGCTGCAAAGCACTTGCTGAATTGCAGGGAAAGTCCGGGAGGCATTTGCTGTGCTGGCACACTTTCTCCTTCCTAGACAGAGTGGAAAAGCTTTTCCCTGCCGTGTAGGCGACAAGAGACGCATTAGACGGGCATCCGGAGCTGTCCGAAGGTAAGCATCTGTTCCCGGCCTCTTTCGGCACAAGCCCCCGCTCCGGAGAGCACCGCGGCCGGCCGGAGGCTCTCTGCCGGCGAAGGTGCCGCTTCTCCGGCAAGGAAGCCTCAGCCGCTTCTCCTGCACACGGAGAGCGTGCTAGCTGCTGAAACGTGAAGAAAGAAGCTGCAGAACACTGGCACTGAGCGTGCAGCTTTCCAGCGGAGAGAAAAAGCTACTTGAACACTCTGCAAGCCTTTCCACTCCCAAAAACATGCACATGGAAGGAGCTGCTGCAAAAGCGATGCTGTGCTCGCTGCTGCTCCTCCTGAAGCTCTGGCTGCTAAATCTGAGGCTTTCCTTCCAGTTTCAAGCTGCAAAGCACTTGCTGAATTGCAGGGAAAGTCCGGGAGGCATTTGCTGTGCTGGCACACTTTCTCCTTCCTAGACAGAGTGGAAAAGCTTTTCCCTGCCGTGTAGGCGACAAGAGACGCATTAGACGGGCATCCGGAGCTGTCCGAAGGTAAGCGCCTGTTGCCGGCCTCTTTCGGCACAAGCCCCCGCTCCGGAGCGCACCGCGGCCGGCCGGAGGCTCTCTGCCGGCGAAGGTGCCGCTTCTCCGGCAAGGAAGCCTCCCCCGCTTCTCCTGCACACGGAGAGCGTGCTAGCTGCTGAAACGTGAAGAAAGAAGCTGCAGAACGCTGGCACTGAGCGTGCAGCTTTCCAGCGGAGAGAAAAAGCTACTTGAACACTCTGCAAGCCTTTCCACTCCCAAAAACATGCACATGGAAGGAGCTGCTGCAAAAGCGATGCTGTGCTCGCTGCTTCTCCTCCTGAAGCTCTGGCTGCTAAATCTGAGGCTTTCCTTCCAATTTCAAGCTGCAAAGCACTTGCTGAATTGCAGGGAAAGTCCGGGAGGCATTTGCTGTGCTGGCACACTTTCTCCTTCCTAGACAGAGTGGAAAAGCTTTTCCCTGCCGTGTAGGCGACAAGAGACGCATTAGACGGGCATCCGGAGCTGTCCGAAGGTAAGCGCCTGTTGCCGGCCTCTTTCGGCACAAGCCCCCGCTCCGGAGCGCACCGCGGCCGGCAGGATGCTCTCTGCCGGCGAAGGTGCCGCTTCTCCGGCAAGGAAGCCTCAGCCGCTTCTCCTGCACACGGAGAGCGTGCTAGCTGCTGAAACGTGAAGAAAGAAGCTGCAGAACACTGGCACTGAGCCTGCAGCTTTCCAGCGGAGAGAAAATGCTACTTGAACACTCTGCAAGCCTTTCCACTCCCAAAAACATGCACATGGAAGGAGCTGCTGCAAAAGCGATGCTGTGCTCGCTGCTGCTCCTCCTGAAGCTCTGGCTGCTAAATCTGAGGCTTTCCTTCCAATTTCAAGCTGCAAAGCACTTGCTGAATTGCAGGGAAAGTCCGGGAGGCATTTGCTGTGCTGGCACACTTTCTCCTTCCTAGACAGAGTGGAAAAGCTTTTCCCTGCCGTGTAGGCGACAAGAGACGCATTAGACGGGCATCCGGAGCTGTCCGAAGGTAAGCGCCTGTTCCCGGCCTCTTTCGGCACAAGCCCCCGCTCCGGAGCGCACCGCGGCCGGCAGGATGCTCTCTGCCGGCGAAGGTGCCGCTTCTCCGGCAAGGAAGCCTCAGCCGCTTCTCCTGCACACGGAGAGCGTGCTAGCTGCTGAAACGTGAAGAAAGAAGCTGCAGAACACTGGCACTGAGCGTGCAGCTTTCCAGCGGAGAGAAAAAGCTACTTGAACACTCTGCAAGCCTTTCCACTCCCAAAAACATGCACATGGAAGGAGCTGCTGCAAAAGCGATGCTGTGCTCGCTGCTGCTCCTCCTGAAGCTCTGGCTGCTAAATCTGAGGCTTTCCTTCCAATTTCAAGCTGCAAAGCACTTGCTGAATTGCAGGGAAAGTCCGGGAGGCATTTGCTGTGCTGGCACACTTTCTCCTTCCTAGACAGAGTGGAAAAGCTTTTCCCTGCCGTGTAGGCGACAAGAGACGCATTAGACGGGCATCCGGAGCTGTCCGAAAGCAAGCGCCTGTTCCCGGCCTCTTTCGGCACAAGCCCCCGCTCCGGAGCGCACCGCGGCCGGCAGGATGCTCTCTGCCGGCGAAGGTGCCGCTTCTCCGGCAAGGAAGCCTCAGCCGCTTCTCCTGCACACGGAGAGCGTGCTAGCTGCTGAAACGTGAAGAAAGAAGCTGCAGAACACTGGCACTGAGCCTGCAGCTTTCCAGCGGAGAGAAAAAGCTACTTGAACACTCTGCAAGCCTTCCAACTCCCAAAAACATGCACATGGAAGGAGCTGCTGCAAAAGCGATGCTGTGCTCGCTGCTGCTCCTCCTGAAGCTCTGGCTGCTAAATCTGAGGCTTTCCTTCCAATTTCAAGCTGCAAAGCACTTGCTGAATTGCAGGGAAAGTCCGGGAGGCATTTGCTGTGCTGGCACACTTTCTCCTTCCTAGACAGAGTGGAAAAGCTTTTCCCTGCCGTGTAGGCGACAAGAGACGCATTAGACGGGCATCCGGAGCTGTCCGAATGTAAACGTCTGTTCCCGGCCTCTTTCGGCACAAGCCCCCGCTCCGGAGCGCACCGCGGCCGGCAGGATGCTCTCTGCCGGCGAAGGTGCCGCTTCTCCGGCAAGGAAGCCTCAGCTGCTTCTCCTGCACACGGAGAGCGTGCTAGCTGCTGAAACGTGAAGAAAGAAGCTGCAGAACACTGGCACTGAGCGTGCAGCTTTCCAGCGGAGAGAAAAAGCTACTTGAACACTCTGCAAGCCTTCCAACTCCCAAAAACATGCACATGGAAGGAGCTGCTGCAAAAGCGATGCTGTGCTCGCTGCTGCTCCTCCTGAAGCTCTGGCTGCTAAATCTGAGGCTTTCCTTCCAATTTCAAGCTGCAAAGCACATGCTGAATTGCAGGGAAAGTCCGGGAGGCATTTGCTGTGCTGGCACAGTTTCTCCTTCCTAGACAGAGTGGAAAAGCTTTTCCCTGCCGTGTAGGCGTCAAGAGACGCATTAGACGGGCATCCGGAGCTGTCCGAAGGTAAGCGCCTGTTCCCGGCCTCTTTCGGCACAAGCCCCCGCTCCGGAGCGCACCGCGGCCGGCCGGAGGCTCTCTGCCGGCCAAGGTGCCGCTTCTCCGGCAAGGAAGCCTCAGCCGCTTCTCCTGCACACGGAGAGCGTGCTAGCTGCTGAAACGTGAAGAAAGAAGCTGCAGAACACTGGCACTGAGCGTGCAGCTTTCCAGCGGAGAGAAAAAGCTACTTGAACACTCTGCAAGCCTTTCCACTCCCAAAAACATGCACATGGAAGGAGCTGCTGCAAAAGCGATGCTGTGCTCGCTGCTGCTCCTCCTGAAGCTCTGGCTGCTAAATCTGAGGCTTTCCTTCCAATTTCAAGCTGCAAAGCACTTGCTGAATTGCAGGGAAAGTCCGGGAGGCATTTGCTGTGCTGGCACACTTTCTCCTTCCTAGACAGAGTGGAAAAGCTTTTCCCTGCCGTGTAGGCGACAAGAGACGCATTAGACGGGCATCCGGAGCTGTCCGAAGGTAAGCGCCTGTTCCCGGCCTCTTTCGGCACAAGCCCCCGCTCCGGAGTACACCGCGGCCGGCAGGATGCTCTCTGCCGGCGAAGGTGCCGCTTCTCCGGCAAGGAAGCCTCAGCCGCTTCTCCTGCACACGGAGAGCGTGCTAGCTGCTGAAACGTGAAGAAAGAAGCTGCAGAACACTGGCACTGAGCCTGCAGCTTTCCAGCGGAGAGAAAAAGCTACTTGAACACTCTGCAAGCCGTTCTACTCCCAAAAACATGCACATGGAAGGAGCTGCTGCAAAAGCGATGCTGTGCTCGCTGCTGCTCCTCCTGAAGCTCTGGCTGCTAAATCTGAGGCTTTCCTTCCAATTTCAAGCTGCAAAGCACTTGCTGAATTGCAGGGAAAGTCCGGGAGGCATTTGCTGTGCTGGCACACTTTCTCCTTCCTAGACAGAGTGGAAAAGCTTTTCCCTGCCGTGTAGGCGACAAGAGACGCATTAGACGGGCATCCGGAGCTGCCCGAAGGTAAGCGCCTGTTCCCGGCCTCTTTCGGCACAAGCCCCCGATCCGGAGCGCACCGCGGCCGGCCGGAGGCTCTCTGCCGGCGAAGGTGCCACTTCTCCGGCAAGGAAGCCTCCCCCGCTTCTCCTGCACACGGAGAGCGTGCTAGCTGCTGAAACGTGAAGAAAGAAGCTGCAGAACACTGGCACTGAGCGTGCAGCTTTCCAGCGGAGAGAAAAAGCTACTTGAACACTCTGCAAGCCTTTCCACTCCCAAAAACATGCACATGGAAGGAGCTGCTGCAAAAGCGATGCTGTGCTCGCTGCTGCTCCTCCTGAAGCTCTGGCTGCTAAATCTGAGGCTTTCCTTCCAATTTCAAGCTGCAAAGCACTTGCTGAATTGCAGGGAAAGTCCGGGAGGCATTTGCTGTGCTGGCACACTTTCTCCTTCCTAGACAGAGTGGAAAAGCTTTTCCCTGCCGTGTAGGCGTCAAGAGACGCATTAGACGGGCATCCGGAGCTGTCCGAAGGTAAGTGCCTGTTCCCGGCGTCTTTCGGCACAAGCCCCCGCTCCGAGCGCACCGCGGCCGGCCGGAGGCTCTCTGCCGGCGAAGGTGCCGCTTCTCCGGCAAGGAAGCCTCCCCCGCTTCTCCTGCACACGGAGAGCGTGCTAGCTGCTGAAACGTGAAGAAAGAAGCTGCAGAACACTGGCACTGAGCGTGCAGCTTTCCAGCCGAGAGAAAAAGCTACTTGAACACTCTGCAAGCCTTTCCACTCCCAAAAACATGCACATGGAAGGAGCTGCTGCAAAAGCGATGCTGTGCTCGCTGCTGCTCCTCCTGAAGCTCTGGCTGCTAAATCTGAGGCTTTCCTTCCAATTTCAAGCTGCAAAGCACTTGCTGAATTGCAGGGAAAGTCCGGGAGGCATTTGCTGTGCTGGCACACTTTCTCCTTCCTAGACAGAGTGGAAAAGCTTTTCCCTGCCGTGTAGGCGACAAGAGACGCATTAGACGGGCATCCGGAGCTGTCCGAATGTAAACTTCTGTTCCCGGCCTCTTTCGGCACAAGCCCCCGCTCCGGAGCGCACCGCGGCCGGCCGGAGGCTCTCTGCCGGCGAAGGTGCCGCTTCTCCGGCAAGGAAGCCTCAGCCGCTTCTCCTGCACACGGAGAGCGTGCTAGCTGCTGAAACGTGAAGAAAGAAGCTGCAGAACACTGGCACTGAGCGTGCAGCTTTCCAGCGGAGAGAAAAAGCTACTTGAACACTCTGCAAGCCTTTCCACTCCCAAAAACATGCACATGGAAGGAGCTGCTGCAAAAGCGATGCTGTGCTCGCTGCTGCTCCTCCTGAAGCTCTGGCTGCTAAATCTGAGGCTTTCCTTCCAATTTCAAGCTGCAAAGCACTTGCTGAATTGCAGGGAAAGTCCGGGAGGCATTTGCTGTGCTGGCACACTTTCTCCTTCCTAGACAGAGTGGAAAAGCTTTTCCCTGCCGTGTAGGCGACAAGAGACGCATTAGACGGGCATCCGGAGCTGTCCGAAGGTAAGCGCCTGTTCCCGGCCTCTTTCGGCACAAGCCCCCGCTCCGAGCGCACCGCGGCCGGCCGGAGGCTCTCTGCCGGCGAAGGTGCCGCTTCTCCGGCAAGGAAGCCTCAGCCGCTTCTCCTGCACACGGAGAGCGTGCTAGCTGCTGAAACGTGAAGAAAGAAGCTGCAGAACACTGGCACTGAGCGTGCAGCTTTCCAGCGGAGAGAAAAAGCTACTTGAACACTCTGCAAGCCTTTCCACTCCCAAAAACATGCACATGGAAGGAGCTGCTGCAAAAGCGATGCTGTGCTCGCTGCTGCTCCTCCTGAAGCTCTGGCTGCTAAATCTGAGGCTTTCCTTCCAATTTCAAGCTGCAAAGCACTTGCTGAATTGCAGGGAAAGTCCGGGAGGCATTTGCTGTGCTGGCACACTTTCTCCTTCCTAGACAGAGTGGAAAAGCTTTTCCCTGCCGTGTAGGCGTCAAGAGACGCATTAGACGGGCATCCGGAGCTGTCCGAAGGTAAGTGCCTGTTCCCGGCGTCTTTCGGCACAAGCCCCCGCTCCGAGCGCACCGCGGCCGGCCGGAGGCTCTCTGCCGGCGAAGGTGCCGCTTCTCCGGCAAGGAAGCCTCCCCCGCTTCTCCTGCACACGGAGAGCGTGCTAGCTGCTGAAACGTGAAGAAAGAAGCTGCAGAACACTGGCACTGAGCGTGCAGCTTTCCAGCCGAGAGAAAAAGCTACTTGAACACTCTGCAAGCCTTTCCACTCCCAAAAACATGCACATGGAAGGAGCTGCTGCAAAAGCGATGCTGTGCTCGCTGCTGCTCCTCCTGAAGCTCTGGCTGCTAAATCTGAGGCTTTCCTTCCAATTTCAAGCTGCAAAGCACTTGCTGAATTGCAGGGAAAGTCCGGGAGGCATTTGCTGTGCTGGCACACTTTCTCCTTCCTAGACAGAGTGGAAAAGCTTTTCCCTGCCGTGTAGGCGACAAGAGACGCATTAGACGGGCATCCGGAGCTGTCCGAATGTAAACTTCTGTTCCCGGCCTCTTTCGGCACAAGCCCCCGCTCCGGAGCGCACCGCGGCCGGCCGGAGGCTCTCTGCCGGCGAAGGTGCCGCTTCTCCGGCAAGGAAGCCTCAGCCGCTTCTCCTGCACACGGAGAGCGTGCTAGCTGCTGAAACGTGAAGAAAGAAGCTGCAGAACACTGGCACTGAGCGTGCAGCTTTCCAGCGGAGAGAAAAAGCTACTTGAACACTCTGCAAGCCTTTCCACTCCCAAAAACATGCACATGGAAGGAGCTGCCGCAAAAGCGATGCTGTGCTCGCTGCTGCTCCTCCTGAAGCTCTGGCTGCTAAATCTGAGGCTTTCCTTCCAATTTCAAGCTGCAAAGCACTTGCTGAATTGCAGGGAAAGTCCGGGAGGCATTTGCTGTGCTGGCACACTTTCTCCTTCCTAGACAGAGTGGAAAAGCTTTTCCCTGCCGTGTAGGCGACAAGAGACGCATTAGACGGGCATCCGGAGCTGTCCGAAGGTAAGCGTCTGTTGCCGGCCTCTTTCGGCACAAGCCCCCGCTCCGGAGCGCACCGCGGCCGGCCAGAGGCTCTCTGCCGGCGAAGGTGCCACTTCTCCGGCAAGGAAGCCTCAGCCGCTTCTCCTGCACACGGAGAGCGTGCTAGCTGCTGAAACGTGAAGAAAGAAGCTGCAGAACACTGGCACTGAGCGTGCAGCTTTCCAGCGGAGAGAAAAAGCTACTTGAACACTCTGCAAGCCTTTCCACTCCCAAAAACATGCACATGGAAGGAGCTGCTGCTAAAGCGATGCTGTGCTCGCTGCTGCTCCTCCTGAAGCTCTGGCTGCTAAATCTGAGGCTTTCCTTCCAATTTCAAGCTGCAAAGCACTTGCTGAATTGCAGGGAAAGTCCGGGAGGCATTTGCTGTGCTGGCACACTTTCTCCTTCCTAGACAGAGTGGAAAAGCTTTTCCCTGCCGTGTAGGCGACAAGAGACGCATTAGACGGGCATCCGGAGCTGTCCGAAGGTAAGCGCCTGTTCCCGGCCTCTTTCGGCACAAGCCCCCGCTCCGAGCGCACCGCGGCCGGCCGGAGGCTCTCTGCCGGCGAAGGTGCCGCTTCTCCGGCAAGGAAGCCTCCCCCGCTTCTCCTGCACACGGAGAGCGTGCTAGCTGCTGAAACGTGAAGAAAGAAGATGCAGAACACTGGCACTGAGCGTGCAGCTTTCCAGCGGAGAGAAAAAGCTACTTGAACACTCTGCAAGCCTTTCCACTCCCAAAAACATGCACATGGAAGGAGCTGCTGCAAAAGCGATGCTGTGCTCGCTGCTGCTCCTCCTGAAGCTCTGGCTGCTAAATCTGAGGCTTTCCTTCAAATTTCAAGCTGCAAAGCACTTGCTGAATTGCAGGGAAAGTCCGGGAGGCATTTGCTGTGCTGGCACACTTTCTCCTTCCTAGACAGAGTGGAAAAGCTTTTCCCTGCCGTGTAGGCGACAAGAGACGCATTAGACGGGCATCCGGAGCTGTCCGAATGTAAACTTCTGTTCCCGGCCTCTTTCGGCACAAGCCCCCGCTCCGGAGCGCACCGCGGCCGGCCGGAGGCTCTCTGCCGGCGAAGGTGCCGCTTCTCCGGCAAGGAAGCCTCAGCCGCTTCTCCTGCACACGGAGAGCGTGCTAGCTGCTGAAACGTGAAGAAAGAAGCTGCAGAACACTGGCACTGAGCGTGCAGCTTTCCAGCGGAGAGAAAAAGCTACTTGAACACTCTGCAAGCCTTTCCACTCCCAAAAACATGCACATGGAAGGAGCTGCCGCAAAAGCGATGCTGTGCTCGCTGCTGCTCCTCCTGAAGCTCTGGCTGCTAAATCTGAGGCTTTCCTTCCAATTTCAAGCTGCAAAGCACTTGCTGAATTGCAGGGAAAGTCCGGGAGGCATTTGCTGTGCTGGCACACTTTCTCCTTCCTAGACAGAGTGGAAAAGCTTTTCCCTGCCGTGTAGGCGACAAGAGACGCATTAGACGGGCATCCGGAGCTGTCCGAAGGTAAGCGTCTGTTGCCGGCCTCTTTCGGCACAAGCCCCCGCTCCGGAGCGCACCGCGGCCGGCCGGAGGCTCTCTGCCGGCGAAGGTGCCACTTCTCCGGCAAGGAAGCCTCAGCCGCTTCTCCTGCACACGGAGAGCGTGCTAGCTGCTGAAACGTGAAGAAAGAAGCTGCAGAACACTGGCACTGAGCGTGCAGCTTTCCAGCGGAGAGAAAAAGCTACTTGAACACTCTGCAAGCCTTTCCACTCCCAAAAACATGCACATGGAAGGAGCTGCTGCAAAAGCGATGCTGTGCTCGCTGCTGCTCCTCCTGAAGCTCTGGCTGCTAAATCTGAGGCTTTCCTTCCAATTTCAAGCTGCAAAGCACTTGCTGAATTGCAGGGAAAGTCCGGGAGGCATTTGCTGTGCTGGCACACTTTCTCCTTCCTAGACAGAGTGGAAAAGCTTTTCCCTGCCGTGTAGGCGACAAGAGACGCATTAGACGGGCATCCGGAGCTGTCCGAAGGTAAGCGTCTGTTCCCGGCCTCTTTCGGCACAAGCCCCCGCTCCGGAGCGCACCGCGGCCGGCCGGAGGCTCTCTGCCGGCGAAGGTGCCACTTCTCCGGCAAGGAAGCCTCAGCCGCTTCTCCTGCACACGGAGAGCGTGCTAGCTGCTGAAACGTGAAGAAAGAAGCTGCAGAACACTGGCACTGAGCGTGCAGCTTTCCAGCGGAGAGAAAAAGCTACTTGAACACTCTGCAAGCCTTTCCACTCCCAAAAACATGCACATGGAAGGAGCTGCTGCAAAAGCGATGCTGTGCTCGCTGCTGCTCCTCCTGAAGCTCTGGCTGCTAAATCTGAGGCTTTCCTTCCAATTTCAAGCTGCAAAGCACTTGCTGAATTGCAGGGAAAGTCCGGGAGGCATTTGCTGTGCTGGCACACTTTCTCCTTCCTAGACAGAGTGGAAAAGCTTTTCCCTGCCGTGTAGGCGACAAGAGACGCATTAGACGGGCATCCGGAGCTGTCCGAATGTAAACGTCTGTTCCCGGCCTCTTTCGGCACAAGCCCCCGCTCCGGAGCGCACCGCGGCCGGCCGGTGGCTCTCTGCCGGCGAAGGTGCCGCTTCTCCGGCAAGGAAGCCTCAGCCGCTTCTCCTGCACACGGAGAGCGTGCTAGCTGCTGAAACGTGAAGAAAGAAGCTGCAGAACACTGGCACTGAGCGTGCAGCTTTCCAGCGGAGAGAAAAAGCTACTTGAACACTCTGCAAGCCTTTCCACTCCCAAAAACATGCACATGGAAGGAGCTGCTGCAAAAGCGATGCTGTGCTCGCTGCTGCTCCTCCTGAAGCTCCGGCTGCTAAATCTGAGGCTTTCCTTCCAATTTCAAGCTGCAAAGCACTTGCTGAATTGCAGGGAAAGTCCGGGAGGCATTTGCTGTGCTGGCACACTTTCTCCTTCCTAGACAGAGTGGAAAAGCTTTTCCCTGCCGTGTAGGCGACAAGAGACGCATTAGACGGGCATCCGGAGCTGTCCGAAGGTAAGCGCCTGTTGCCGGCCTCTTTCGGCACAAGCCCCCGCTCCGAGCGCACCGCGGCCGGCCGGAGGCTCTCTGCCGGCGAAGGTGCCGCTTCTCCAGCAAGGAAGCCTCAGCCGCTTCTCCTGCACACGGAATGCGTGCTAGCTGCTGAAACGTGAAGAAAGAAGCTGCAGAACACTGGCACTGAGCCTGCAGCTTTCCAGCGGAGAGAAAAAGCTACTTGAACACTCTGCAAGCCTTTCCACTCCCAAAAACATGCACATGGAAGGAGCTGCTGCAAAAGCGATGCTGTGCTCGCTGCTGCTCCTCCTGAAGCTCTGGCTGCTAAATCTGAGGCTTTCCTTCCAATTTCAAGCTGCAAAGCACTTGCTGAATTGCAGGGAAAGTCCGGGAGGCATTTGCTGTGCTGGCACAGTTTCTCCTTCCTAGACAGAGTGGAAAAGCTTTTCCCTGCCGTGTAGGCGACAAGAGACGCATTAGACGGGCATCCGGAGCTGTCCGAAGGTAAGCGCCTGTTCCCGGCCTCTTTCGGCACAAGCCCCCGCTCCGGAGCGCACCGCGGCCGGCCGGAGGCTCTCTGCCGGCGAAGGTGCCACTTCTCCGGCAAGGAAGCCTCAGCCGCTTCTCCTGCACACGGAGAGCGCGCTAGCTGCTGAAACGTGAAGAAAGAAGCTGCAGAACACTGGCACTGAGCGTGCAGCTTTCCAGCGGAGAGAAAAAGCTACTTGAACACTCTGCAAGCCTTTCCACTCCCAAAAACATGCACATGGAAGGAGCTGCTGCAAAAGCGATGCTGTGCTCGCTGCTGCTCCTCCTGAAGCTCTGGCTGCTAAATCTGAGGCTTTCCTTCCAATTTCAAGCTGCAAAGCACTTGCTGAATTGCAGGGAAAGTCCGGGAGGCATTTGCTGTGCTGGCACACTTTCTCCTTCCTAGACAGAGTGGAAAAGCTTTTCCCTGCCGTGTAGGCGACAAGAGACGCATTAGACGGGCATCCGGAGCTGTCCGAAGGTAAGCGCCTGTTCCCGGCCTCTTTCGGCACAAGCCCCCGCTCCGGAGTACACCGCGGCCGGCAGGATGCTCTCTGCCGGCGAAGGTGCCGCTTCTCCGGCAAGGAAGCCTCAGCCGCTTCTCCTGCACACGGAGAGCGTGCTAGCTGCTGAAACGTGAAGAAAGAAGCTGCAGAACACTGGCACTGAGCCTGCAGCTTTCCAGCGGAGAGAAAAAGCTACTTGAACACTCTGCAAGCCGTTCTACTCCCAAAAACATGCACATGGAAGGAGCTGCTGCAAAAGCGATGCTGTGCTCGCTGCTGCTCTTCCTGAAGCTCTGGCTGCTAAATCTGAGGCTTTCCTTCCAATTTCAAGCTGCAAAGCACTTGCTGAATTGCAGGGAAAGTCCGGGAGGCATTTGCTGTGCTGGCACAGTTTCTCCTTCCTAGACAGAGTGGAAAAGCTTTTCCCTGCCGTGTAGGCGTCAAGAGACGCATTAGACGGGCATCCGGAGCTGTCCGAAGGTAAGCGCCTGTTCCCGGCCTCTTTCGGCACAAGCCCCCGCTCCGGAGCGCACCGCGGCCGGCCGGAGGCTCTCTGCCGGCGAAGGTGCCGCTTCTCCGGCAAGGAAGCCTCAGCCGCTTCTCCTGCACACGGAGAGCGTGCTAGCTGCTGAAACGTGAAGAAAGAAGCTGCAGAACACTGGCACTGAGCGTGCAGCTTTCCAGCGGAGAGAAAAAGCTACTTGAACACTCTGCAAGCCTTTCCACTCCCAAAAACATGCACATGGAAGGAGCTGCTGCAAAAGCGATGCTGTGCTCGCTGCTGCTCCTCCTGAAGCTCTGGCTGCTAAATCTGAGGCTTTCCTTCCAATTTCAAGCTGCAAAGCACTTGCTGAATTGCAGGGAAAGTCCGGGAGGCATTTGCTGTGCTGGCACACTTTCTCCTTCCTAGACAGAGTGGAAAAGCTTTTCCCTGCCGTGTAGGCGTCAAGAGACGCATTAGACGGGCATCCGGAGCTGTCCGAAGGTAAGTGCCTGTTCCCGGCGTCTTTCGGCACAAGCCCCCGCTCCGAGCGCACCGCGGCCGGCCGGAGGCTCTCTGCCGGCGAAGGTGCCGCTTCTCCGGCAAGGAAGCCTCCCCCGCTTCTCCTGCACACGGAGAGCGTGCTAGCTGCTGAAACGTGAAGAAAGAAGCTGCAGAACACTGGCACTGAGCGTGCAGCTTTCCAGCGGAGAGAAAAAGCTACTTGAACACTCTGCAAGCCTTTCCACTCCCAAAAACATGCACATGGAAGGAGCTGCTGCAAAAGCGATGCTGTGCTCGCTGCTGCTCCTCCTGAAGCTCTGGCTGCTAAATCTGAGGCTTTCCTTCCAATTTCAAGCTGCAAAGCACTTGCTGAATTGCAGGGAAAGTCCGGGAGACATTTGCTGTGCTGGCACACTTTCTCCTTCCTAGACAGAGTGGAAAAGCTTTTCCCTGCCGTGTAGGCGACAAGAGACGCATTAGACGGGCATCCGGAGCTGTCCGAATGTAAACTTCTGTTCCCGGCCTCTTTCGGCACAAGCCCCCGCTCCGGAGCGCACCGCGGCCGGCCGGAGGCTCTCTGCCGGCGAAGGTGCCGCTTCTCCGGCAAGGAAGCCTCAGCCGCTTCTCCTGCACACGGAGAGCGTGCTAGCTGCTGAAACGTGAAGAAAGAAGCTGCAGAACACTGGCACTGAGCGTGCAGCTTTCCAGCGGAGAGAAAAAGCTACTTGAACACTCTGCAAGCCTTTCCACTCCCAAAAACATGCACATGGAAGGAGCTGCCGCAAAAGCGATGCTGTGCTCGCTGCTGCTCCTCCTGAAGCTCTGGCTGCTAAATCTGAGGCTTTCCTTCCAATTTCAAGCTGCAAAGCACTTGCTGAATTGCAGGGAAAGTCCGGGAGGCATTTGCTGTGCTGGCACACTTTCTCCTTCCTAGACAGAGTGGAAAAGCTTTTCCCTGCCGTGTAGGCGACAAGAGACGCATTAGACGGGCATCCGGAGCTGTCCGAAGGTAAGCGTCTGTTGCCGGCCTCTTTCGGCACAAGCCCCCGCTCCGGAGCGCACCGCGGCCGGCCGGAGGCTCTCTGCCGGCGAAGGTGCCACTTCTCCGGCAAGGAAGCCTCAGCCGCTTCTCCTGCACACGGAGAGCGTGCTAGCTGCTGAAACGTGAAGAAAGAAGCTGCAGAACACTGGCACTGAGCGTGCAGCTTTCCAGCGGAGAGAAAAAGCTACTTGAACACTCTGCAAGCCTTTCCACTCCCAAAAACATGCACATGGAAGGAGCTGCTGCAAAAGCGATGCTGTGCTCGCTGCTGCTCCTCCTGAAGCTCTGGCTGCTAAATCTGAGGCTTTCCTTCCAATTTCAAGCTGCAAAGCACTTGCTGAATTGCAGGGAAAGTCCGGGAGGCATTTGCTGTGCTGGCACACTTTCTCCTTCCTAGACAGAGTGGAAAAGCTTTTCCCTGCCGTGTAGGCGACAAGAGACGCATTAGACGGGCATCCGGAGCTGTCCGAAGGTAAGCGCCTGTTCCCGGCCTCTTTCGGCACAAGCCCCCGCTCCGAGCGCACCGCGGCCGGCCGGAGGCTCTCTGCCGGCGAAGGTGCCGCTTCTCCGGCAAGGAAGCCTCAGCCGCTTCTCCTGCACACGGAGAGCGTGCTAGCTGCTGATACGTGAAGAAAGAAGCTGCAGAACACTGGCACTGAGCGTGCAGCTTTCCAGCGGAGAGAAAAAGCTACTTGAACACTCTGCAAGCCTTTCCACTCCCAAAAACATGCACATGGAAGGAGCTGCTGCAAAAGCGATGCTGTGCTCGCTGCTGCTCCTCCTGAAGCTCTGGCTGCTAAATCTGAGGCTTTCCTTCCAATTTCAAGCTGCAAAGCACTTGCTGAATTGCAGGGAAAGTCCGGGAGGCATTTGCTGTGCTGGCACACTTTCTCCTTCCTAGACAGAGTGGAAAAGCTTTTCCCTGCCGTGTAGGCGACAAGAGACGCATTAGACGGGCATCCGGAGCTGTCCGAATGTAAACGTCTGTTGCCGGCCTCTTTCGGCACAAGCCCCCGCTCCGGAGCGCACCGCGGCCGGCCGGAGGCTCTCTGCCGGCGAAGGTGCCGCTTCTCCGGCAAGGAAGCCTCAGCCGCTTCTCCTGCACACGGAGAGCGTGCTAGCTGCTGAAACGTGAAGAAAGAAGCTGCAGAACACTGGCACTGAGCGTGCAGCTTTCCAGCGGAGAGAAAAAGCTACTTGAACACTCTGCAAGCCTTTCCACTGCCAAAAACATGCACATGGAAGGAGCTGCCGCAAAAGCGATGCTGTGCTCGCTGCTGCTCCTCCTGAAGCTCTGGCTGCTAAATCTGAGGCTTTCCTTCCAATTTCAAGCTGCAAAGCACTTGCTGAATTGCAGGGAAAGTCCGGGAGGCATTTGCTGTGCTGGCACACTTTCTCCTTCCTAGACAGAGTGGAAAAGCTTTTCCCTGCCGTGTTGGCGACAAGAGACGCATTAGACGGGCATCCGGAGCTGTCCGAAGGTAAGCGTCTGTTCCCGGCCTCTTTCGGCACAAGCCCCCGCTCCGGAGCGCACCGCGGCCGGCCGGAGGCTCTCTGCCGGCGAAGGTGCCACTTCTCCGGCAAGGAAGCCTCAGCCGCTTCTCCTGCACACGGAGAGCGTGCTAGCTGCTGAAACGTGAAGAAAGAAGCTGCAGAACTGAGCCTGCAGCTTTCCAGCGGAGAGAAAAAGCTACTTGAACACTCTGCAAGCCTTTCCACTCCCAAAAACATGCACATGGAAGGAGCTGCTGCAAAAGCGATGCTGTGCTCGCTGCTGCTCCTCCTGAAGCTCTGGCTGCTAAATCTGAGGCTTTCCTTCCAATTTCAAGCTGCAAAGCACTTGCTGAATTGCAGGGAAAGTCCGGGAGGCATTTGCTGTGCTGGCACACTTTCTCCTTCCTAGACAGAGTGGAAAAGCTTTTCCCTGCCGTGTAGGCGACAAGAGACGCATTAGACGGGCATCCGGAGCTGTCCGAATGTAAACGTCTGTTCCCGGCCTCTTTCGGCACAAGCCCCCGCTCCGGAGCGCACCGCGGCCGGCCGGTGGCTCTCTGCCGGCGAAGGTGCCGCTTCTCCGGCAAGGAAGCCTCAGCCGCTTCTCCTGCACACGGAGAGCGTGCTAGCTGCTGAAACGTGAAGAAAGAAGCTGCAGAACACTGGCACTGAGCGTGCAGCTTTCCAGCGGAGAGAAAAAGCTACTTGAACACTCTGCAAGCCTTTCCACTCCCAAAAACATGCACATGGAAGGAGCTGCTGCAAAAGCGATGCTGTGCTCGCTGCTGCTCCTCCTGAAGCTCTGGCTGCTAAATCTGAGGCTTTCCTTCCAATTTCAAGCTGCAAAGCACTTGCTGAATTGCAGGGAAAGTCCGGGAGGCATTTGCTGTGCTGGCACACTTTCTCCTTCCTAGACAGAGTGGAAAAGCTTTTCCCTGCCGTGTAGGCGACAAGAGACGCATTAGACGGGCATCCGGAGCTGTCCGAAGGTAAACGTCTGTTCCCGGCCTCTTTCGGCACAAGCCCCCGCTCCGGAGCGCACCGCGGCCGGCCGGAGGCTCTCTGCCGGCGAAGGTGCCGCTTCTCCGGCAAGGAAGCCTCAGCCGCTTCTCCTGCACACGGAGAGCGTGCTAGCTGCTGAAACGTGAAGAAAGAAGCTGCAGAACACTGGCACTGAGCGTGCAGCTTTCCAGCGGAGAGAAAAAGCTACTTGAACACTCTGCAAGCCTTTCCACTCCCAAAAACATGCACATGGAAGGAGCTGCTGCAAAAGCGATGCTGTGCTCGCTGCTGCTCCTCCTGAAGCTCTGGCTGCTAAATCTGAGGCTTTCCTTCCAATTTCAAGCTGCAAAGCACTTGCTGAATTGCAGGGAAAGTCCGGGAGGCATTTGCTGTGCTGGCACACTTTCTCCTTCCTAGACAGAGTGGAAAAGCTTTTCCCTGCCGTGTAGGCGACAAGAGACGCATTAGACGGGCATCCGGAGCTGTCCGAAGGTAAGCGCCTGTTGCCGGCCTCTTTCGGCACAAGCCCCCGCTCCGGAGCGCACCGCGGCCGGCCGGAGGCTCTCTGCCGGCGAAGGTGCCGCTTCTCCGGCAAGGAAGCCTCAGCCGCTTCTCCTGCACACGGAGAGCGTGCTAGCTGCTGAAACGTGAAGAAAGAAGCTGCAGAACACTGGCACTGAGCGTGCAGCTTTCCAGCGGAGAGAAAAAGCTACTTGAACACTCTGCAAGCCTTTCCACTCCCAAAAACATGCACATGGAAGGAGCTGCCGCAAAAGCGATGCTGTGCTCGCTGCTGCTCCTCCTGAAGCTCTGGCTGCTAAATCTGAGGCTTTCCTTCCAATTTCAAGCTGCAAAGCACTTGCTGAATTGCAGGGAAAGTCCGGGAGGCATTTGCTGTGCTGGCACAGTTTCTCCTTCCTAGACAGAGTGGAAAAGCTTTTCCCTGCCGTGTAGGCGTCAAGAGACGCATTAGACGGGCATCCGGAGCTGCCCGAAGGTAAGCGCCTGTTCCCGGCCTCTTTCGGCACAAGCCCTCGCTCCGGAGTACACCGCGGCCGGCAGGATGCTCTCTGCCGGCGAAGGTGCCGCTTCTCCGGCAAGGAAGCCTCAGCCGCTTCTCCTGCACACGGAGAGCGTGCTAGCTGCTGAAACGTGAAGAAAGAAGCTGCAGAACACTGGCACTGAGCCTGCAGCTTTCCAGCGGAGAGAAAAAGCTACTTGAACACTCTGCAAGCCGTTCTACTCCCAAAAACATGCACATGGAAGGAGCTGCTGCAAAAGCGATGCTGTGCTCGCTGCTGCTCTTCCTGAAGCTCTGGCTGCTAAATCTGAGGCTTTCCTTCCAATTTCAAGCTGCAAAGCACTTGCTGAATTGCAGGGAAAGTCCGGGAGGCATTTGCTGTGCTGGCACACTTTCTCCTTCCTAGACAGAGTGGAAAAGCTTTTCCCTGCCGTGTAGGCGACAAGAGACGCATTAGACGGGCATCCGGAGCTGCCCGAAGGTAAGCGCCTGTTCCCGGCCTCTTTCGGCACAAGCCCCCGCTCCGGAGCGCACCGCGGCCGGCCGGAGGCTCTCTGCCGGCGAAGGTGCCACTTCTCCGGCAAGGAAGCCTCCCCCGCTTCTCCTGCACACGGAGAGCGTGCTAGCTGCTGAAACGTGAAGAAAGAAGCTGCAGAACACTGGCACTGAGCGTGCAGCTTTCCAGCGGAGAGAAAAAGCTACTTGAACACTCTGCAAGCCTTTCCACTCCCAAAAACATGCACATGGAAGGAGCTGCTGCAAAAGCGATGCTGTGCTCGCTGCTGCTCCTCCTGAAGCTCTGGCTGCTAAATCTGAGGCTTTCCTTCCAATTTCAAGCTGCAAAGCACTTGCTGAATTGCAGGGAAAGTCCGGGAGGCATTTGCTGTGCTGGCACACTTTCTCCTTCCTAGACAGAGTGGAAAAGCTTTTCCCTGCCGTGTAGGCGTCAAGAGACGCATTAGACGGGCATCCGGAGCTGTCCGAAGGTAAGTGCCTGTTCCCGGCGTCTTTCGGCACAAGCCCCCGCTCCGAGCGCACCGCGGCCGGCCGGAGGCTCTCTGCCGGCGAAGGTGCCGCTTCTCCGGCAAGGAAGCCTCAGCCGCTTCTCCTGCACACGGAGAGCGTGCTAGCTGCTGAAACGTGAAGAAAGAAGCTGCAGAACACTGGCACTGAGCCTGCAGCTTTCCAGCGGAGAGAAAAAGCTACTTGAACACTCTGCAAGCCTTTCCACTCCCAAAAACATGCACATGGAAGGAGCTGCTGCAAAAGCGATGCTGTGCTCGCTGCTGCTCCTCCTGAAGCTCTGGCTGCTAAATCTGAGGCTTTCCTTCCAATTTCAAGCTGCAAAGCACTTGCTGAATTGCAGGGAAAGTCCGGGAGGCATTTGCTGTGCTGGCACACTTTCTCCTTCCTAGACAGAGTGGAAAAGCTTTTCCCTGCCGTGTAGGCGACAAGAGACGCATTAGACGGGCATCCGGAGCTGTCCGAAGGTAAGCGCCTGTTCCCGGCCTCTTTCGGCACAAGCCCCCGCTCCGGAGCGCACCGCGGCCGGCAGGATGCTCTCTGCCGGCGAAGGTGCCGCTTCTCCGGCAAGGAAGCCTCAGCCGCTTCTCCTGCACACGGAGAGCGTGCTAGCTGCTGAAACGTGAAGAAAGAAGCTGCAGAACACTGGCACTGAGCGTGCAGCTTTCCAGCGGAGAGAAAAAGCTACTTGAACACTCTGCAAGCCTTTCCACTCCCAAAAACATGCACATGGAAGGAGCTGCCGCAAAAGCGATGCTGTGCTCGCTGCTGCTCCTCCTGAAGCTCTGGCTGCTAAATCTGAGGCTTTCCTTCCAATTTCAAGCTGCAAAGCACTTGCTGAATTGCAGGGAAAGTCCGGGAGGCATTTGCTGTGCTGGCACACTTTCTCCTTCCTAGACAGAGTGGAAAAGCTTTTCCCTGCCGTGTAGGCGACAAGAGACGCATTAGACGGGCATCCGGAGCTGTCCGAAGGTAAGCGTCTGTTGCCGGCCTCTTTCGGCACAAGCCCCCGCTCCGGAGCGCACCGCGGCCGGCCGGAGGCTCTCTGCCGGCGAAGGTGCCACTTCTCCGGCAAGGAAGCCTCAGCCGCTTCTCCTGCACACGGAGAGCGTGCTAGCTGCTGAAACGTGAAGAAAGAAGCTGCAGAACACTGGCACTGAGCGTGCAGCTTTCCAGCGGAGAGAAAAAGCTACTTGAACACTCTGCAAGCCTTTCCACTCCCAAAAACATGCACATGGAAGGAGCTGCTGCTAAAGCGATGCTGTGCTCGCTGCTGCTCCTCCTGAAGCTCTGGCTGCTAAATCTGAGGCTTTCCTTCCAATTTCAAGCTGCAAAGCACTTGCTGAATTGCAGGGAAAGTCCGGGAGGCATTTGCTGTGCTGGCACACTTTCTCCTTCCTAGACAGAGTGGAAAAGCTTTTCCCTGCCGTGTAGGCGACAAGAGACGCATTAGACGGGCATCCGGAGCTGTCCGAAGGTAAGCGCCTGTTCCCGGCCTCTTTCGGCACAAGCCCCCGCTCCGAGCGCACCGCGGCCGGCCGGAGGCTCTCTGCCGGCGAAGGTGCCGCTTCTCCGGCAAGGAAGCCTCAGCCGCTTCTCCTGCACACGGAGAGCGTGCTAGCTGCTGATACGTGAAGAAAGAAGCTGCAGAACACTGGCACTGAGCGTGCAGCTTTCCAGCGGAGAGAAAAAGCTACTTGAACACTCTGCAAGCCTTTCCACTCCCAAAAACATGCACATGGAAGGAGCTGCTGCAAAAGCGATGCTGTGCTCGCTGCTGCTCCTCCTGAAGCTCTGGCTGCTAAATCTGAGGCTTTCCTTCCAATTTCAAGCTGCAAAGCACTTGCTGAATTGCAGGGAAAGTCCGGGAGGCATTTGCTGTGCTGGCACACTTTCTCCTTCCTAGACAGAGTGGAAAAGCTTTTCCCTGCCGTGTAGGCGACAAGAGACGCATTAGACGGGCATCCGGAGCTGTCCGAATGTAAACGTCTGTTGCCGGCCTCTTTCGGCACAAGCCCCCGCTCCGGAGCGCACCGCGGCCGGCCGGAGGCTCTCTGCCGGCGAAGGTGCCGCTTCTCCGGCAAGGAAGCCTCAGCCGCTTCTCCTGCACACGGAGAGCGTGCTAGCTGCTGAAACGTGAAGAAAGAAGCTGCAGAACACTGGCACTGAGCGTGCAGCTTTCCAGCGGAGAGAAAAAGCTACTTGAACACTCTGCAAGCCTTTCCACTCCCAAAAACATGCACATGGAAGGAGCTGCCGCAAAAGCGATGCTGTGCTCGCTGCTGCTCCTCCTGAAGCTCTGGCTGCTAAATCTGAGGCTTTCCTTCCAATTTCAAGCTGCAAAGCACTTGCTGAATTGCAGGGAAAGTCCGGGAGGCATTTGCTGTGCTGGCACACTTTCTCCTTCCTAGACAGAGTGGAAAAGCTTTTCCCTGCCGTGTAGGCGACAAGAGACGCATTAGACGGGCATCCGGAGCTGTCCGAAGGTAAGCGCCTGTTGCCGGCCTCTTTCGGCACAAGTCCCCGCTCCGGAGTACACCGCGGCCGGCAGGATGCTCTCTGCCGGCGAAGGTGCCGCTTCTCCGGCAAGGAAGCCTCAGCCGCTTCTCCTGCACACGGAGAGCGTGCTAGCTGCTGAAACGTGAAGAAAGAAGCTGCAGAACACTGGCACTGAGCCTGCAGCTTTCCAGCGGAGAGAAAAAGCTACTTGAACACTCTGCAAGCCTTTCCACTCCCAAAAACATGCACATGGAAGGAGCTGCTGCAAAAGCGATGCTGTGCTCGCTGCTGCTCCTCCTGAAGCTCTGGCTGCTAAATCTGAGGCTTTCCTTCCAATTTCAAGCTGCAAAGCACTTGCTGAATTGCAGGGAAAGTCCGGGAGGCATTTGCTGTGCTGGCACACTTTCTCCTTCCTAGACAGAGTGGAAAAGCTTTTCCCTGCCGTGTAGGCGACAAGAGACGCATTAGACGGGCATCCGGAGCTGTCCGAAGGTAAGCGCCTGTTCCCGGCCTCTTTCGGCACAAGCCCCCGCTCCGAGCGCACCGCGGCCGGTCGGAGGCTCTCTGCCGGCGAAGGTGCCGCTTCTCCGGCAAGGAAGCCTCAGCCGCTTCTCCTGCACACGGAGAGCGTGCTAGCTGCTGAAACGTGAAGAAAGAAGCTGCAGAACACTGGCACTGAGCGTGCAGCTTTCCAGCGGAGAGAAAAAGCTACTTGAACACTCTGCAAGCCTTTCCACTCCCAAAAACATGCACATGGAAGGAGCTGCTGCAAAAGCGATGCTGTGCTCGCTGCTGCTCCTCCTGAAGCTCTGGCTGCTAAATCTGAGGCTTTCCTTCCAATTTCAAGCTGCAAAGCACTTGCTGAATTGCAGGGAAAGTCCGGGAGGCATTTGCTGTGCTGGCACACTTTCTCCTTCCTAGACAGAGTGGAAAAGCTTTTCCCTGCCGTGTAGGCGACAAGAGACGCATTAGACGGGCATCCGGAGCTGTGCGAAGGTAAGCGTCTGTTCCCGGCCTCTTTCGGCACAAGCCCCCGCTCCGGAGCGCACCGCGGCCGGCAGGATGCTCTCTGCCGGCGAAGGTGCCGCTTCTCCGGCAAGGAAGCCTCAGCCGCTTCTCCTGCACACGGAGAGCGTGCTAGCTGCTGAAACGTGAAGAAAGAAGCTGCAGAACTGAGCCTGCAGCTTTCCAGCGGAGAGAAAAAGCTACTTGAACACTCTGCAAGCCTTTCCACTCCCAAAAACATGCACATGGAAGGAGCTGCTGCAAAAGCGATGCTGTGCTCGCTGCTGCTCCTCCTGAAGCTCTGGCTGCTAAATCTGAGGCTTTCCTTCCAATTTCAAGCTGCAAAGCACTTGCTGAATTGCAGGGAAAGTCCGGGAGGCATTTGCTGTGCTGGCACACTTTCTCCTTCCTAGACAGAGTGGAAAAGCTTTTCCCTGCCGTGTAGGCGACAAGAGACGCATTAGACGGGCATCCGGAGCTGTCCGAATGTAAACGTCTGTTCCCGGCCTCTTTCGGCACAAGCCCCCGCTCCGGAGCGCACCGCGGCCGGCCGGTGGCTCTCTGCCGGCGAAGGTGCCGCTTCTCCGGCAAGGAAGCCTCAGCCGCTTCTCCTGCACACGGAGAGCGTGCTAGCTGCTGAAACGTGAAGAAAGAAGCTGCAGAACACTGGCACTGAGCGTGCAGCTTTCCAGCGGAGAGAAAAAGCTACTTGAACACTCTGCAAGCCTTTCCACTCCCAAAAACATGCACATGGAAGGAGCTGCTGCAAAAGCGATGCTGTGCTCGCTGCTGCTCCTCCTGAAGCTCTGGCTGCTAAATCTGAGGCTTTCCTTCCAATTTCAAGCTGCAAAGCACTTGCTGAATTGCAGAGAAAGTCCGGGAGGCATTTGCTGTGCTGGCACACTTTCTCCTTCCTAGACAGAGTGGAAAAGCTTTTCCCTGCCGTGTAGGCGACAAGAGACGCATTAGACGGGCATCCGGAGCTGTCCGAAGGTAAACGTCTGTTCCCGGCCTCTTTCGGCACAAGCCCCCGCTCCGGAGCGCACCGCGGCCGGCAGGATGCTCTCTGCCGGCGAAGGTGCCGCTTCTCCGGCAAGGAAGCCTCAGCTGCTTCTCCTGCACACGGAGAGCGTGCTAGCTGCTGAAACGTGAAGAAAGAAGCTGCAGAACACTGGCACTGAGCGTGCAGCTTTCCAGCGGAGAGAAAAAGCTACTTGAACACTCTGCAAGCCTTTCCACTCCCAAAAACATGCACATGGAAGGAGCTGCCGCAAAAGCGATGCTGTGCTCGCTGCTGCTCCTCCTGAAGCTCTGGCTGCTAAATCTGAGGCTTTCCTTCCAATTTCAAGCTGCAAAGCACTTGCTGAATTGCAGGGAAAGTCCGGGAGGCATTTGCTGTGCTGGCACACTTTCTCCTTCCTAGACAGAGTGGAAAAGCTTTTCCCTGCCGTGTAGGCGACAAGAGACGCATTAGACGGGCATCCGGAGCTGTCCGAAGGTAAGCGTCTGTTCCCGGCCTCTTTCGGCACAAGCCCCCGCTCCGGAGCGCACCGCGGCCGGCCGGAGGCTCTCTGCCGGCGAAGGTGCCGCTTCTCCGGCAAGGAAGCCTCAGCCGCTTCTCCTGCACACGGAGAGCGTGCTAGCTGCTGAAACGTGAAGAAAGAAGCTGCAGAACACTGGCACTGAGCGTGCAGCTTTCCAGCGGAGAGAAAAAGCTACTTGAACACTCTGCAAGCCTTTCCACTCCCAAAAACATGCACATGGAAGGAGCTGCTGCAAAAGCGATGCTGTGCTCGCTGCTGCTCCTCCTGAAGCTCTGGCTGCTAAATCTGAGGCTTTCCTTCCAATTTCAAGCTGCAAAGCACTTGCTGAATTGCAGGGAAAGTCCGGGAGGCATTTGCTGTGCTGGCACACTTTCTCCTTCCTAGACAGAGTGGAAAAGCTTTTTACTGCCGTGTAGGCGACAAGAGACGCATTAGACGGGCATCCGGAGCTGTCCGAAGGTAAGCGCCTGTTCCCGGCCTCTTTCGGCACAAGCCCCCGCTCCGAGCGCACCGCGGCCGGTCGGAGGCTCTCTGCCGGCGAAGGTGCCGCTTCTCCGGCAAGGAAGCCTCAGCCGCTTCTCCTGCACACGGAGAGCGTGCTAGCTGCTGAAACGTGAAGAAAGAAGCTGCAGAACACTGGCACTGAGCGTGCAGCTTTCCAGCGGAGAGAAAAAGCTACTTGAACACTCTGCAAGCCTTTCCACTCCCAAAAACATGCACATGGAAGGAGCTGCTGCAAAAGCGATGCTGTGCTCGCTGCTGCTCCTCCTGAAGCTCTGGCTGCTAAATCTGAGGCTTTCCTTCCAATTTCAAGCTGCAAAGCACTTGCTGAATTGCAGGGAAAGTCCGGGAGGCATTTGCTCTGCTGGCACACTTTCTCCTTCCTAGACAGAGTGGAAAAGCTTTTCCCTGCCGTGTAGGCGACAAGAGACGCATTAGACGGGCATCCGGAGCTGTCCGAATGTAAACGTCTGTTCCCGGCCTCTTTCGGCACAAGCCCCCGCTCCGGAGCGCACCGCGGCCGGCAGGATGCTCTCTGCCGGCGAAGGTGCCGCTTCTCCGGCAAGGAAGCCTCAGCCGCTTCTCCTGCACACGGAGAGCGTGCTAGCTGCTGAAACGTGAAGAAAGAAGCTGCAGAACTGAGCCTGCAGCTTTCCAGCGGAGAGAAAAAGCTACTTGAACACTCTGCAAGCCTTTCCACTCCCAAAAACATGCACATGGAAGGAGCTGCTGCAAAAGCGATGCTGTGCTCGCTGCTGCTCCTCCTGAAGCTCTGGCTGCTAAATCTGAGGCTTTCCTTCCAATTTCAAGCTGCAAAGCACTTGCTGAATTCCAGGGAAAGTCCGGGAGGCATTTGCTGTGCTGGCACACTTTCTCCTTCCTAGACAGAGTGGAAAAGCTTTTCCCTGCCGTGTAGGCGACAAGAGACGCATTAGACGGGCATCCGGAGCTGTCCGAATGTAAACGTCTGTTCCCGGCCTCTTTCGGCACAAGCCCCCGCTCCGGAGCGCACCGCGGCCGGCCGGTGGCTCTCTGCCGGCGAAGGTGCCGCTTCTCCGGCAAGGAAGCCTCAGCCGCTTCTCCTGCACACGGAGAGCGTGCTAGCTGCTGAAACGTGAAGAAAGAAGCTGCAGAACACTGGCACTGAGCGTGCAGCTTTCCAGCGGAGAGAAAAAGCTACTTGAACACTCTGCAAGCCTTTCCACTCCCAAAAACATGCACATGGAAGGAGCTGCTGCAAAAGCGATGCTGTGCTCGCTGCTGCTCCTCCTGAAGCTCTGGCTGCTAAATCTGAGGCTTTCCTTCCAATTTCAAGCTGCAAAGCACTTGCTGAATTGCAGGGAAAGTCCGGGAGGCATTTGCTGTGCTGGCACACTTTCTCCTTCCTAGACAGAGTGGAAAAGCTTTTCCCTGCCGTGTAGGCGACAAGAGACGCATTAGACGGGCATCCGGAGCTGTCCGAAGGTAAGCGCCTGTTCCCGGCCTCTTTCGGCACAAGCCCCCGCTCCGGAGCGCACCGCGGCCGGCAGGAGGCTCTCTGCCGGCGAAGGTGCCGCTTCTCCGGCAAGGAAGCCTCAGCTGCTTCTCCTGCACACGGAGAGCGTGCTAGCTGCTGAAACGTGAAGAAAGAAGCTGCAGAACACTGGCACTGAGCGTGCAGCTTTCCAGCGGAGAGAAAAAGCTACTTGAACACTCTGCAAGCCTTCCAACTCCCAAAAACATGCACATGGAAGGAGCTGCTGCAAAAGCGATGCTGTGCTCGCTGCTGCTCCTCCTGAAGCTCTGGCTGCTAAATCTGAGGCTTTCCTTCCAATTTCAAGCTGCAAAGCACTTGCTGAATTGCAGGGAAAGTCCGGGAGGCATTTGCTGTGCTGGCACACTTTCTCCTTCCTAGACAGAGTGGAAAAGCTTTTCCCTGCCGTGTAGGCGACAAGAGACGCATTAGACGGGCATCCGGAGCTGTCCGAAGGTAAGCGCCTGTTCCCGGCCTCTTTCGGCACAAGCCCCCGCTCCGGAGCGCACCGCGGCCGGCCGGAGGCTCTCTGCCGGCGAAGGTGCCGCTTCTCCGGCAAGGAAGCCTCAGCCGCTTCTCCTGCACACGGAGAGCGTGCTAGCTGCTGAAACGTGAAGAAAGAAGCTGCAGAACACTGGCACTGAGCGTGCAGCTTTCCAGCGGAGAGAAAAAGCTACTTGAACACTCTGCAAGCCTTTCCACTCCCAAAAACATGCACATGGAAGGAGCTGCTGCAAAAGCGATGCTGTGCTCGCTGCTGCTCCTCCTGAAGCTCTGGCTGCTAAATCTGAGGCTTTCCTTCCAATTTCAAGCTGCAAAGCACTTGCTGAATTGCAGGGAAAGTCCGGGAGGCATTTGCTCTGCTGGCACACTTTCTCCTTCCTAGACAGAGTGGAAAAGCTTTTCCCTGCCGTGTAGGCGACAAGAGACGCATTAGACGGGCATCCGGAGCTGTGCGAAGGTAAGCGTCTGTTCCCGGCCTCTTTCGGCACAAGCCCCCGCTCCGGAGCGCACCGCGGCCGGCAGGATGCTCTCTGCCGGCGAAGGTGCCGCTTCTCCGGCAAGGAAGCCTCAGCCGCTTCTCCTGCACACGGAGAGCGTGCTAGCTGCTGAAACGTGAAGAAAGAAGCTGCAGAACTGAGCCTGCAGCTTTCCAGCGGAGAGAAAAAGCTACTTGAACACTCTGCAAGCCTTTCCACTCCCAAAAACATGCACATGGAAGGAGCTGCTGCAAAAGCGATGCTGTGCTCGCTGCTGCTCCTCCTGAAGCTCTGGCTGCTAAATCTGAGGCTTTCCTTCCAATTTCAAGCTGCAAAGCACTTGCTGAATTCCAGGGAAAGTCCGGGAGGCATTTGCTGTGCTGGCACACTTTCTCCTTCCTAGACAGAGTGGAAAAGCTTTTCCCTGCCGTGTAGGCGACAAGAGACGCATTAGACGGGCATCCGGAGCTGTCCGAATGTAAACGTCTGTTCCCGGCCTCTTTCGGCACAAGCCCCCGCTCCGGAGCGCACCGCGGCCGGCCGGTGGCTCTCTGCCGGCGAAGGTGCCGCTTCTCCGGCAAGGAAGCCTCAGCCGCTTCTCCTGCACACGGAGAGCGTGCTAGCTGCTGAAACGTGAAGAAAGAAGCTGCAGAACACTGGCACTGAGCGTGCAGCTTTCCAGCGGAGAGAAAAAGCTACTTGAACACTCTGCAAGCCTTTCCACTCCCAAAAACATGCACATGGAAGGAGCTGCTGCAAAAGCGATGCTGTGCTCGCTGCTGCTCGTCCTGAAGCTCTGGCTGCTAAATCTGAGGCTTTCCTTCCAATTTCAAGCTGCAAAGCACTTGCTGAATTGCAGGGAAAGTCCGGGAGGCATTTGCTGTGCTGGCACACTTTCTCCTTCCTAGACAGAGTGGAAAAGCTTTTCCCTGCCGTGTAGGCGACAAGAGACGCATTAGACGGGCATCCGGAGCTGTCCGAAGGTAAGCGCCTGTTCCCGGCCTCTTTCGGCACAAGCCCCCGCTCCGGAGCGCACCGCGGCCGGCAGGATGCTCTCTGCCGGCGAAGGTGCCGCTTCTCCGGCAAGGAAGCCTCAGCTGCTTCTCCTGCACACGGAGAGCGTGCTAGCTGCTGAAACGTGAAGAAAGAAGCTGCAGAACACTGGCACTGAGCGTGCAGCTTTCCAGCGGAGAGAAAAAGCTACTTGAACACTCTGCAAGCCTTCCAACTCCCAAAAACATGCACATGGAAGGAGCTGCTGCAAAAGCGATGCTGTGCTCGCTGCTGCTCCTCCTGAAGCTCTGGCTGCTAAATCTGAGGCTTTCCTTCCAATTTCAAGCTGCAAAGCACTTGCTGAATTGCAGGGAAAGTCCGGGAGGCATTTGCTGTGCTGGCACACTTTCTCCTTCCTAGACAGAGTGGAAAAGCTTTTCCCTGCCGTGTAGGCGACAAGAGACGCATTAGACGGGCATCCGGAGCTGTCCGAAGGTAAGCGCCTGTTCCCGGCCTCTTTCGGCACAAGCCCCCGCTCCGGAGCGCACCGCGGCCGGCCGGAGGCTCTCTGCCGGCGAAGGTGCCACTTCTCCGGCAAGGAAGCCTCAGCCGCTTCTCCTGCACACGGAGAGCGTGCTAGCTGCTGAAACGTGAAGAAAGAAGCTGCAGAACACTGGCACTGAGCGTGCAGCTTTCCAGCGGAGAGAAAAAGCTACTTGAACACTCTGCAAGCCTTTCCACTCCCAAAAACATGCACATGGAAGGAGCTGCTGCAAAAGCGATGCTGTGCTCGCTGCTGCTCCTCCTGAAGCTCTGGCTGCTAAATCTGAGGCTTTCCTTCCAATTTCAAGCTGCAAAGCACTTGCTGAATTGCAGGGAAAGTCCGGGAGGCATTTGCTGTGCTGGCACACTTTCTCCTTCCTAGACAGAGTGGAAAAGCTTTTCCCTGCCGTGTAGGCGACAAGAGACGCATTAGACGGGCATCCGGAGCTGTCCGAAGGTAAGCGCCTGTTCCCGGCCTCTTTCGGCACAAGCCCCCGCTCCGAGCGCACCGCGGCCGGCCGGAGGCTCTCTGCCGGCGAAGGTGCCGCTTCTCCGGCAAGGAAGCCTCAGCCGCTTCTCCTGCACACGGAATGCGTGCTAGCTGCTGAAACGTGAAGAAAGAAGCTGCAGAACACTGGCACTGAGCCTGCAGCTTTCCAGCGGAGAGAAAAAGCTACTTGAACACTCTGCAAGCCTTTCCACTCCCAAAAACATGCACATGGAAGGAGCTGCTGCAAAAGCGATGCTGTGCTCGCTGCTGCTCCTCCTGAAGCTCTGGCTGCTAAATCTGAGGCTTTCCTTCCAATTTCAAGCTGCAAAGCACTTGCTGAATTGCAGGGAAAGTCCGGGAGGCATTTGCTGTGCTGGCACACTTTCTCCTTCCTAGACAGAGTGGAAAAGCTTTTCCCTGCCGTGTAGGCGACAAGAGACGCATTAGACGGGCATCCGGAGCTGTCCGAAGGTAAGCGCCTGTTCCCGGCCTCTTTCGGCACAAGCCCCCGCTCCGGAGCGCACCGCGGCCGGCAGGATGCTCTCTGCCGGCGAAGGTGCCGCTTCTCCGGCAAGGAAGCCTCAGCTGCTTCTCCTGCACACGGAGAGCGTGCTAGCTGCTGAAACGTGAAGAAAGAAGCTGCAGAACACTGGCACTGAGCGTGCAGCTTTCCAGCGGAGAGAAAAAGCTACTTGAACACTCTGCAAGCCTTCCAACTCCCAAAAACATGCACATGGAAGGAGCTGCTGCAAAAGCGATGCTGTGCTCGCTGCTGCTCCTCCTGAAGCTCTGGCTGCTAAATCTGAGGCTTTCCTTCCAATTTCAAGCTGCAAAGCACTTGCTGAATTGCAGGGAAAGTCCGGGAGGCATTTGCTGTGCTGGCACACTTTCTCCTTCCTAGACAGAGTGGAAAAGCTTTTCCCTGCCGTGTAGGCGACAAGAGACGCATTAGACGGGCATCCGGAGCTGTCCGAAGGTAAGCGCCTGTTCCCGGCCTCTTTCGGCACAAGCCCCCGCTCCGGAGCGCACCGCGGCCGGCCGGAGGCTCTCTGCCGGCGAAGGTGCCACTTCTCCGGCAAGGAAGCCTCAGCCGCTTCTCCTGCACACGGAGAGCGTGCTAGCTGCTGAAACGTGAAGAAAGAAGCTGCAGAACACTGGCACTGAGCGTGCAGCTTTCCAGCGGAGAGAAAAAGCTACTTGAACACTCTGCAAGCCTTTCCACTCCCAAAAACATGCACATGGAAGGAGCTGCTGCAAAAGCGATGCTGTGCTCGCTGCTGCTCCTCCTGAAGCTCTGGCTGCTAAATCTGAGGCTTTCCTTCCAATTTCAAGCTGCAAAGCACTTGCTGAATTGCAGGGAAAGTCCGGGAGGCATTTGCTGTGCTGGCACACTTTCTCCTTCCTAGACAGAGTGGAAAAGCTTTTCCCTGCCGTGTAGGCGACAAGAGACGCATTAGACGGGCATCCGGAGCTGTCCGAAGGTAAGCGCCTGTTGCCGGCCTCTTTCGGCACAAGCCCCCGCTCCGAGCGCACCGCGGCCGGCCGGAGGCTCTCTGCCGGCGAAGGTGCCGCTTCTCCGGCAAGGAAGCCTCAGCCGCTTCTCCTGCACACGGAGAGCGTGCTAGCTGCTGAAACGTGAAGAAAGAAGCTGCAGAACACTGGCACTGAGCCTGCAGCTTTCCAGCGGAGAGAAAAAGCTACTTGAACACTCTGCAAGCCTTTCCACTCTCAAAAACATGCACATGGAAGGAGCTGCTGCAAAAGCGATGCTGTGCTCGCTGCTGCTCCTCCTGAAGCTCTGGCTGCTAAATCTGAGGCTTTCCTTCCAATTTCAAGCTGCAAAGCACTTGCTGAATTGCAGGGAAAGTCCGGGAGGCATTTGCTGTGCTGGCACACTTTCTCCTTCCTAGACAGAGTGGAAAAGCTTTTCCCTGCCGTGTAGGCGACAAGAGACGCATTAGACGGGCATCCGGAGCTGTCCGAAGGTAAACGTCTGTTCCCGGCCTCTTTCGGCACAAGCCCCCGCTCCGGAGCGCACCGCGGCCGGCCGGAGGCTCTCTGCCGGCGAAGGTGCCGCTTCTCCGGCAAGGAAGCCTCAGCCGCTTCTCCTGCACACGGAGAGCGTGCTAGCTGCTGAAACGTGAAGAAAGAAGCTGCAGAACACTGGCACTGAGCGTGCAGCTTTCCAGCGGAGAGAAAAAGCTACTTGAACACTCTGCAAGCCTTCCAACTCCCAAAAACATGCACATGGAAGGAGCTGCTGCAAAAGCGATGCTGTGCTCGCTGCTGCTCCTCCTGAAGCTCTGGCTGCTAAATCTGAGGCTTTCCTTCCAATTTCAAGCTGCAAAGCACTTGCTGAATTGCAGGGAAAGTCCGGGAGGCATTTGCTGTGCTGGCACACTTTCTCCTTCCTAGACAGAGTGGAAAAGCTTTTCCCTGCCGTGTAGGCGACAAGAGACGCATTAGACGGGCATCCGGAGCTGTCCGAAGGTAAGCGCCTGTTCCCGGCCTCTTTCGGCACAAGCCCCCGCTCCGGAGCGCACCGCGGCCGGCCAGAGGCTCTCTGCCGGCGAAGGTGCCGCTTCTCCGGCAAGGAAGCCTCAGCCGCTTCTCCTGCACACGGAGAGCGTGCTAGCTGCTGAAACGTGAAGAAAGAAGCTGCAGAACACTGGCACTGAGCGTGCAGCTTTCCAGCGGAGAGAAAAAGCTACTTGAACACTCTGCAAGCCTTTCCACTCCCAAAAACATGCACATGGAAGGAGCTGCTGCAAAAGCGATGCTGTGCTCGCTGCTGCTCCTCCTGAAGCTCTGGCTGCTAAATCTGAGGCTTTCCTTCCAATTTCAAGCTGCAAAGCACTTGCTGAATTGCAGGGAAAGTCCGGGAGGCATTTGCTGTGCTGGCACACTTTCTCCTTCCTAGACAGAGTGGAAAAGCTTTTCCCTGCCGTGTAGGCGTCAAGAGACGCATTAGACGGGCATCCGGAGCTGTCCGAATGTAAACGTCTGTTCCCGGCCTCTTTTGGCACAAGCCCCCGCTCCGGAGCGCACCGCGGCCGGCCGGAGGCTCTCTGCCGGCGAAGGTGCCGCTTCTCCGGCAAGGAAGCCTCAGCCGCTTCTCCTGCACACGGAATGCGTGCTAGCTGCTGAAACGTGAAGAAAGAAGCTGCAGAACACTGGCACTGAGCCTGCAGCTTTCCAGCGGAGAGAAAAAGCTACTTGAACACTCTGCAAGCCTTTCTACTCCCAAAAACATGCACATGGAAGGAGCTGCTGCAAAAGCGATGCTGTGCTCGCTGCTGCTCCTCCTGAAGCTCTGGCTGCTAAATCTGAGGCTTTCCTTCCAATTTCAAGCTGCAAAGCACTTGCTGAATTGCAGGGAAAGTCCGGGAGGCATTTGCTGTGCTGGCACACTTTCTCCTTCCTAGACAGAGTGGAAAAGCTTTTCCCTGCCGTGTAGGCGACAAGAGACGCATTAGACGGGCATCCGGAGCTGTCCGAAGGTAAACGTCTGTTCCCGGCCTCTTTCGGCACAAGCCCCCGCTCCGGAGCGCACCGCGGCCGGCAGGATGCTCTCTGCCGGCGAAGGTGCCGCTTCTCCGGCAAGGAAGCCTCAGCTGCTTCTCCTGCACACGGAGAGCGTGCTAGCTGCTGAAACGTGAAGAAAGAAGCTGCAGAACACTGGCACTGAGCGTGCAGCTTTCCAGCGGAGAGAAAAAGCTACTTGAACACTCTGCAAGCCTTCCAACTCCCAAAAACATGCACATGGAAGGAGCTGCTGCAAAAGCGATGCTGTGCTCGCTGCTGCTCCTCCTGAAGCTCTGGCTGCTAAATCTGAGGCTTTCCTTCCAATTTCAAGCTGCAAAGCACTTGCTGAATTGCAGGGAAAGTCCGGGAGGCATTTGCTGTGCTGGCATACTTTCTCCTTCCTAGACAGAGTGGAAAAGCTTTTCCCTGCCGTGTAGGCGACAAGAGACGCATTAGACGGGCATCCGGAGCTGTCCGAAGGTAAGCGCCTGTTCCCGGCCTCTTTCGGCACAAGCCCCCGCTCCGGAGCGCACCGCGGCCGGCCGGAGGCTCTCTGCCGGCGAAGGTGCCACTTCTCCGGCAAGGAAGCCTCAGCCGCTTCTCCTGCACACGGAGAGCGTGCTAGCTGCTGAAACGTGAAGAAAGAAGCTGCAGAACACTGGCACCGAGCGTGCAGCTTTCCAGCGGAGAGAAAAAGCTACTTGAACACTCTGCAAGCCTTTCCACTCCCAAAAACATGCACATGGAAGGAGCTGCTGCAAAAGCGATGCTGTGCTCGCTGCTGCTCCTCCTGAAGCTCTGGCTGCTAAATCTGAGGCTTTCCTTCCAATTTCAAGCTGCAAAGCACTTGCTGAATTGCAGGGAAAGTCCGGGAGGCATTTGCTGTGCTGGCACACTTTCTCCTTCCTAGACAGAGTGGAAAAGCTTTTCCCTGCCGTGTAGGCGTCAAGAGACGCATTAGACGGGCATCCGGAGCTGTCCGAAGGTAAGCGCCTGTTCCCGGCCTCTTTCGGCACAAGCCCCCGCTCCGAGCGCACCGCGGCCGGCCGGAGGCTCTCTGCCGGCGAAGGTGCCGCTTCTCCGGCAAGGAAGCCTCAGCCGCTTCTCCTGCACACGGAATGCGTGCTAGCTGCTGAAACGTGAAGAAAGAAGCTGCAGAACACTGGCACTGAGCCTGCAGCTTTCCAGCGGAGAGAAAAAGCTACTTGAACACTCTGCAAGCCTTTCCACTCCCAAAAACATGCACATGGAAGGAGCTGCTGCAAAAGCGATGCTGTGCTCGCTGCTGCTCCTCCTGAAGCTCTGGCTGCTAAATCTGAGGCTTTCCTTCCAATTTCAAGCTGCAAAGCACTTGCTGAATTGCAGGGAAAGTCCGGGAGGCATTTGCTGTGCTGGCACACTTTCTCCTTCCTAGACAGAGTGGAAAAGCTTTTCCCTGCCGTGTAGGCGACAAGAGACGCATTAGACGGGCATCCGGAGCTGTCCGAAGGTAAGCGTCTGTTCCCGGCCTCTTTCGGCACAAGCCCCCGCTCCGGAGCGCACCGCGGCCGGCCGGAGGCTCTCTGCCGGCGAAGGTGCCACTTCTCCGGCAAGGAAGCCTCAGCCGCTTCTCCTGCACACGGAGAGCGTGCTAGCTGCTGAAACGTGAAGAAAGAAGCTGCAGAACACTGGCACTGAGCGTGCAGCTTTCCAGCGGAGAGAAAAAGCTACTTGAACACTCTGCAAGCCTTTCCACTCCCAAAAACATGCACATGGAAGGAGCTGCTGCAAAAGCGATGCTGTGCTCGCTGCTGCTCCTCCTGAAGCTCTGGCTGCTAAATCTGAGGCTTTCCTTCCAATTTCAAGCTGCAAAGCACTTGCTGAATTGCAGGGAAAGTCCGGGAGGCATTTGCTGTGCTGGCACACTTTCTCCTTCCTAGACAGAGTGGAAAAGCTTTTCCCTGCCGTGTAGGCGTCAAGAGACGCATTAGACGGGCATCCGGAGCTGTCCGAAGGTAAGCGCCTGTTCCCGGCCTCTTTCGGCACAAGCCCCCGCTCCGAGCGCACCGCGGCCGGCCGGAGGCTCTCTGCCGGCGAAGGTGCCGCTTCTCCGGCAAGGAAGCCTCAGCCGCTTCTCCTGCACACGGAGAGCGTGCTAGCTGCTGAAACGTGAAGAAAGAAGCTGCAGAACACTGGCACTGAGCGTGCAGCTTTCCAGCGGAGAGAAAAAGCTACTTGAACACTCTGCAAGCCTTTCCACTCCCAAAAACATGCACATGGAAGGAGCTGCTGCAAAAGCGATGCTGTGCTCGCTGCTGCTCCTCCTGAAGCTCTGGCTGCTAAATCTGAGGCTTTCCTTCCAATTTCAAGCTGCAAAGCACTTGCTGAATTGCAGGGAAAGTCCGGGAGGCATTTGCTGTGCTGGCACACTTTCTCCTTCCTAGACAGAGTGGAAAAGCTTTTCCCTGCCGTGTAGGCGTCAAGAGACGCATTAGACGGGCATCCGGAGCTGTCCGAAGGTAAGCGTCTGTTCCCGGCCTCTTTCGGCACAAGCCCCCGCTCCGGAGCGCACCGCGGCCGGTCGGAGGCTCTCTGCCGGCGAAGGTGCCACTTCTCCGGCAAGGAAGCCTCAGCCGCTTCTCCTGCACACGGAGAGCGTGCTAGCTGCTGAAACGTGAAGAAAGAAGCTGCAGAACACTGGCACTGAGCGTGCAGCTTTCCAGCGGAGAGAAAAAGCTACTTGAACACTCTGCAAGCCTTTCCACTCCCAAAAACATGCACATGGAAGGAGCTGCTGCAAAAGCGATGCTGTGCTCGCTGCTGCTCCTCCTGAAGCTCTGGCTGCTAAATCTGAGGCTTTCCTTCCAATTTCAAGCTGCAAAGCACTTGCTGAATTGCAGGGAAAGTCCGGGAGGCATTTGCTGTGCTGGCTCACTTTCTCCTTCCTAGACAGAGTGGAAAAGCTTTTCCCTGCCGTGTAGGCGACAAGAGACGCATTAGACGGGCATCCGGAGCTGTCCGAAGGTAAGCGCCTGTTCCCGGCCTCTTTCGGCACAAGCCCCCGCTCCGGAGCGCACCGCGGCCGGCAGGATGCTCTCTGCCGGCGAAGGTGCCGCTTCTCCGGCAAGGAAGCCTCAGCCGCTTCTCCTGCACACGGAGAGCGTGCTAGCTGCTGAAACGTGAAGAAAGAAGCTGCAGAACACTGGCACTGAGCCTGCAGCTTTCCAGCGGAGAGAAAAAGCTACTTGAACACTCTGCAAGCCTTTCTACTCCCAAAAACATGCACATGGAAGGAGCTGCTGCAAAAGCGATGCTGTGCTCGCTGCTGCTCCTCCTGAAGCTCTGGCTGCTAAATCTGAGGCTTTCCTTCCAATTTCAAGCTGCAAAGCACTTGCTGAATTGCAGGGAAAGTCCGGGAGGCATTTGCTGTGCTGGCACACTTTCTCCTTCCTAGACAGAGTGGAAAAGCTTTTCCCTGCCGTGTAGGCGACAAGAGACGCATTAGACGGGCATCCGGAGCTGTCCGAAGGTAAGCGCCTGTTCCCGGCCTCTTTCGGCACAAGCCCCCGCTCCGGAGTGCACCGCGGCCGGCAGGATGCTCTCTGCCGGCGAAGGTGCCACTTCTCCGGCAAGGAAGCCTCCCCCGCTTCTCCTGCACACGGAGAGCGTGCTAGCTGCTGAAACGTGAAGAAAGAAGCTGCAGAACACTGGCACTGAGCCTGCAGCTTTCCAGCGGAGAGAAAAAGCTACTTGAACACTCTGCAAGCCTTCCAACTCCCAAAAACATGCACATGGAAGGAGCTGCTGCAAAAGCGATGCTGTGCTCGCTGCTGCTCCTCCTGAAGCTCTGGCTGCTAAATCTGAGGCTTTCCTTCCAATTTCAAGCTGCAAAGCACTTGCTGAATTGCAGGGAAAGTCCGGGAGGCATTTGCTGTGCTGGCACACTTTCTCCTTCCTAGACAGAGTGGAAAAGCTTTTCCCTGCCGTGTAGGCGACAAGAGACGCATTAGACGGGCATCCGGAGCTGTCCGAAGGTAAGCGCCTGTTCCCGGCCTCTTTCGGCACAAGCCCCCGCTCCGGAGCGCACCGCGGCCGGCCGGAGGCTCTCTGCCGGCGAAGGTGCCACTTCTCCGGCAAGGAAGCCTCAGCCGCTTCTCCTGCACACGGAGAGCGTGCTAGCTGCTGAAACGTGAAGAAAGAAGCTGCAGAACACTGGCACTGAGCGTGCAGCTTTCCAGCGGAGAGAAAAAGCTACTTGAACACTCTGCAAGCCTTTCCACTCCCAAAAACATGCACATGGAAGGAGCTGCTGCAAAAGCGATGCTGTGCTCGCTGCTGCTCCTCCTGAAGCTCTGGCTGCTAAATCTGAGGCTTTCCTTCCAATTTCAAGCTGCAAAGCACTTGCTGAATTGCAGGGAAAGTCCGGGAGGCATTTGCTGTGCTGGCACACTTTCTCCTTCCTAGACAGAGTGGAAAAGCTTTTCCCTGCCGTGTAGGCGACAAGAGACGCATTAGACGGGCATCCGGAGCTGTCCGAAGGTAAGCGCCTGTTCCCGGCCTCTTTCGGCACAAGCCCCCGCTCCGGAGCGCACCGCGGCCGGCAGGATGCTCTCTGCCGGCGAAGGTGCCGCTTCTCCGGCAAGGAAGCCTCAGCCGCTTCTCCTGCACACGGAGAGCGTGCTAGCTGCTGAAACGTGAAGAAAGAAGCTGCAGAACACTGGCACTGAGCCTGCAGCTTTCCAGCGGAGAGAAAAAGCTACTTGAACACTCTGCAAGCCTTCCAACTCCCAAAAACATGCACATGGAAGGAGCTGCTGCAAAAGCGATGCTGTGCTCGCTGCTGCTCCTCCTGAAGCTCTGGCTGCTAAATCTGAGGCTTTCCTTCCAATTTCAAGCTGCAAAGCACTTGCTGAATTGCAGGGAAAGTCCGGGAGGCATTTGCTGTGCTGGCACACTTTCTCCTTCCTAGACAGAGTGGAAAAGCTTTTCCCTGCCGTGTAGGCGACAAGAGACGCATTAGACGGGCATCCGGAGCTGTCCGAAGGTAAGCGCCTGTTGCCGGCCTCTTTCGGCACAAGCCCCCGCTCCGGAGTGCACCGCGGCCGGCAGGATGCTCTCTGCCGGCGAAGGTGCCACTTCTCCGGCAAGGAAGCCTCCCCCGCTTCTCCTGCACACGGAGAGCGTGCTAGCTGCTGAAACGTGAAGAAAGAAGCTGCAGAACACTGGCACTGAGCGTGCAGCTTTCCAGCGGAGAGAAAAAGCTACTTGAACACTCTGCAAGCCTTCCAACTCCCAAAAACATGCACATGGAAGGAGCTGCTGCAAAAGCGATGCTGTGCTCGCTGCTGCTCCTCCTGAAGCTCTGGCTGCTAAATCTGAGGCTTTCCTTCCAATTTCAAGCTGCAAAGCACTTGCTGAATTGCAGGGAAAGTCCGGGAGGCATTTGCTGTGCTGGCACACTTTCTCCTTCCTAGACAGAGTGGAAAAGCTTTTCCCTGCCGTGTAGGCGACAAGAGACGCATTAGACGGGCATCCGGAGCTGTCCGAAGGTAAGCGCCTGTTCCCGGCCTCTTTCGGCACAAGCCCCCGCTCCGGAGCGCACCGCGGCCGGCCGGAGGCTCTCTGCCGGCGAAGGTGCCACTTCTCCGGCAAGGAAGCCTCAGCCGCTTCTCCTGCACACGGAGAGCGTGCTAGCTGCTGAAACGTGAAGAAAGAAGCTGCAGAACACTGGCACTGAGCGTGCAGCTTTCCAGCGGAGAGAAAAAGCTACTTGAACACTCTGCAAGCCTTTCCACTCCCAAAAACATGCACATGGAAGGAGCTGCTGCAAAAGCGATGCTGTACTCGCTGCTGCTCCTCCTGAAGCTCTGGCTGCTAAATCTGAGGCTTTCCTTCCAATTTCAAGCTGCAAAGCACTTGCTGAATTGCAGGGAAAGTCCGGGAGGCATTTGCTGTGCTGGCACACTTTCTCCTTCCTAGACAGAGTGGAAAAGCTTTTCCCTGCCGTGTAGGCGTCAAGAGACGCATTAGACGGGCATCCGGAGCTGTCCGAAGGTAAGCGCCTGTTCCCGGCCTCTTTCGGCACAAGCCCCCGCTCCGAGCGCACCGCGGCCGGCCGGAGGCTCTCTGCCGGCGAAGGTGCCGCTTCTCCGGCAAGGAAGCCTCAGCCGCTTCTCCTGCACACGGAATGCGTGCTAGCTGCTGAAACGTGAAGAAAGAAGCTGCAGAACACTGGCACTGAGCCTGCAGCTTTCCAGCGGAGAGAAAAAGCTACTTGAACACTCTGCAAGCCTTTCCACTCCCAAAAACATGCACATGGAAGGAGCTGCTGCAAAAGCGATGCTGTGCTCGCTGCTGCTCCTCCTGAAGCTCTGGCTGCTAAATCTGAGGCTTTCCTTCCAATTTCAAGCTGCAAAGCACTTGCTGAATTGCAGGGAAAGTCCGGGAGGCATTTGCTGTGCTGGCACACTTTCTCCTTCCTAGACAGAGTGGAAAAGCTTTTCCCTGCCGTGTAGGCGACAAGAGACGCATTAGACGGGCATCCGGAGCTGTCCGAAGGTAAGCGTCTGTTCCCGGCCTCTTTCGGCACAAGCCCCCGCTCCGGAGCGCACCGCGGCCGGCCGGAGGCTCTCTGCCGGCGAAGGTGCCGCTTCTCCGGCAAGGAAGCCTCAGCCGCTTCTCCTGCACACGGAGAGCGTGCTAGCTGCTGAAACGTGAAGAAAGAAGCTGCAGAACACTGGCACTGAGCGTGCAGCTTTCCAGCGGAGAGAAAAAGCTACTTGAACACTCTGCAAGCCTTTCCACTCCCAAAAACATGCACATGGAAGGAGCTGCTGCAAAAGCGATGCTGTGCTCGCTGCTGCTCCTCCTGAAGCTCTGGCTGCTAAATCTGAGGCTTTCCTTCCAATTTCAAGCTGCAAAGCACTTGCTGAATTGCAGGGAAAGTCCGGGAGGCATTTGCTGTGCTGGCACACTTTCTCCTTCCTAGACAGAGTGGAAAAGCTTTTCCCTGCCGTGTAGGCGACAAGAGACGCATTAGACGGGCATCCGGAGCTGTCCGAAGGTAAGCGCCTGTTCCCGGCCTCTTTCGGCACAAGCCCCCGCTCCGAGCGCACCGCGGCCGGCCGGAGGCTCTCTGCCGGCGAAGGTGCCGCTTCTCCGGCAAGGAAGCCTCAGCCGCTTCTCCTGCACACGGAGAGCGTGCTAGCTGCTGAAACGTGAAGAAAGAAGCTGCAGAACACTGGCACTGAGCGTGCAGCTTTCCAGCGGAGAGAAAAAGCTACTTGAACACTCTGCAAGCCTTTCCACTCCCAAAAACATGCACATGGAAGGAGCTGCTGCAAAAGCGATGCTGTGCTCGCTGCTGCTCCTCCTGAAGCTCTGGCTGCTAAATCTGAGGCTTTCCTTCCAATTTCAAGCTGCAAAGCACTTGCTGAATTGCAGGGAAAGTCCGGGAGGCATTTGCTGTGCTGGCACACTTTCTCCTTCCTAGACAGAGTGGAAAAGCTTTTCCCTGCCGTGTAGGCGACAAGAGACGCATTAGACGGGCATCCGGAGCTGTCCGAATGTAAACGTCTGTTCCCGGCCTCTTTCGGCACAAGCCCCCGCTCCGGAGCGCACCGCGGCCGGCCGGACGCTCTCTGCCGGCGAAGGTGCCGCTTCTCCGGCAAGGAAGCCTCAGCCGCTTCTCCTGCACACGGAGAGCGTGCTAGCTGCTGAAACGTGAAGAAAGAAGCTGCAGAACACTGGCACTGAGCGTGCAGCTTTCCAGCGGAGAGAAAAAGCTACTTGAACACTCTGCAAGCCTTCCAACTCCCAAAAACATGCACATGGAAGGAGCTGCTGCAAAAGCGATGCTGTGCTCGCTGCTGCTCCTCCTGAAGCTCCGGCTGCTAAATCTGAGGCTTTCCTTCCAATTTCAAGCTGCAAAGCACTTGCTGAATTGCAGGGAAAGTCCGGGAGGCATTTGCTGTGCTGGCACACTTTCTCCTTCCTAGACAGAGTGGAAAAGCTTTTCCCTGCCGTGTAGGCGACAAGAGACGCATTAGACGGGCATCCGGAGCTGTCCGAAGGTAAGCGCCTGTTGCCGGCCTCTTTCGGCACAAGCCCCCGCTCCGGAGCGCACCGCGGCCGGCCGGATGCTCTCTGCCGGCGAAGGTGCCACTTCTCCGGCAAGGAAGCCTCAGCCGCTTCTCCTGCACACGGAGAGCGTGCTAGCTGCTGAAACGTGAAGAAAGAAGCTGCAGAACACTGGCACTGAGCCTGCAGCTTTCCAGCGGAGAGAAAAAGCTACTTGAACACTCTGCAAGCCTTCCAACTCCCAAAAACATGCACATGGAAGGAGCTGCTGCAAAAGCGATGCTGTGCTCGCTGCTGCTCCTCCTGAAGCTCTGGCTGCTAAATCTGAGGCTTTCCTTCCAATTTCAAGCTGCAAAGCACTTGCTGAATTGCAGGGAAAGTCCGGGAGGCATTTGCTGTGCTGGCACACTTTCTCCTTCCTAGACAGAGTGGAAAAGCTTTTCCCTGCCGTGTAGGCGACAAGAGACGCATTAGACGGGCATCCGGAGCTGTCCGAAGGTAAGCGCCTGTTGCCGGCCTCTTTCGGCACAAGCCCCCGCTCCGGAGTGCACCGCGGCCGGCAGGATGCTCTCTGCCGGCGAAGGTGCCACTTCTCCGGCAAGGAAGCCTCCCCCGCTTCTCCTGCACACGGAGAGCGTGCTAGCTGCTGAAACGTGAAGAAAGAAGCTGCAGAACACTGGCACTGAGCGTGCAGCTTTCCAGCGGAGAGAAAAAGCTACTTGAACACTCTGCAAGCCTTCCAACTCCCAAAAACATGCACATGGAAGGAGCTGCTGCAAAAGCGATGCTGTGCTCGCTGCTGCTCCTCCTGAAGCTCTGGCTGCTAAATCTGAGGCTTTCCTTCCAATTTCAAGCTGCAAAGCACTTGCTGAATTGCAGGGAAAGTCCGGGAGGCATTTGCTGTGCTGGCACACTTTCTCCTTCCTAGACAGAGTGGAAAAGCTTTTCCCTGCCGTGTAGGCGACAAGAGACGCATTAGACGGGCATCCGGAGCTGTCCGAAGGTAAGCGCCTGTTCCCGGCCTCTTTCGGCACAAGCCCCCGCTCCGGAGCGCACCGCGGCCGGCCGGAGGCTCTCTGCCGGCGAAGGTGCCACTTCTCCGGCAAGGAAGCCTCAGCCGCTTCTCCTGCACACGGAGAGCGTGCTAGCTGCTGAAACGTGAAGAAAGAAGCTGCAGAACACTGGCACTGAGCGTGCAGCTTTCCAGCGGAGAGAAAAAGCTACTTGAACACTCTGCAAGCCTTTCCACTCCCAAAAACATGCACATGGAAGGAGCTGCTGCAAAAGCGATGCTGTACTCGCTGCTGCTCCTCCTGAAGCTCTGGCTGCTAAATCTGAGGCTTTCCTTCCAATTTCAAGCTGCAAAGCACTTGCTGAATTGCAGGGAAAGTCCGGGAGGCATTTGCTGTGCTGGCACACTTTCTCCTTCCTAGACAGAGTGGAAAAGCTTTTCCCTGCCGTGTAGGCGTCAAGAGACGCATTAGACGGGCATCCGGAGCTGTCCGAAGGTAAGCGCCTGTTCCCGGCCTCTTTCGGCACAAGCCCCCGCTCCGAGCGCACCGCGGCCGGCCGGAGGCTCTCTGCCGGCGAAGGTGCCGCTTCTCCGGCAAGGAAGCCTCAGCCGCTTCTCCTGCACACGGAATGCGTGCTAGCTGCTGAAACGTGAAGAAAGAAGCTGCAGAACACTGGCACTGAGCCTGCAGCTTTCCAGCGGAGAGAAAAAGCTACTTGAACACTCTGCAAGCCTTTCCACTCCCAAAAACATGCACATGGAAGGAGCTGCTGCAAAAGCGATGCTGTGCTCGCTGCTGCTCCTCCTGAAGCTCTGGCTGCTAAATCTGAGGCTTTCCTTCCAATTTCAAGCTGCAAAGCACTTGCTGAATTGCAGGGAAAGTCCGGGAGGCATTTGCTGTGCTGGCACACTTTCTCCTTCCTAGACAGAGTGGAAAAGCTTTTCCCTGCCGTGTAGGCGACAAGAGACGCATTAGACGGGCATCCGGAGCTGTCCGAAGGTAAGCGTCTGTTCCCGGCCTCTTTCGGCACAAGCCCCCGCTCCGGAGCGCACCGCGGCCGGCCGGAGGCTCTCTGCCGGCGAAGGTGCCGCTTCTCCGGCAAGGAAGCCTCAGCCGCTTCTCCTGCACACGGAGAGCGTGCTAGCTGCTGAAACGTGAAGAAAGAAGCTGCAGAACACTGGCACTGAGCGTGCAGCTTTCCAGCGGAGAGAAAAAGCTACTTGAACACTCTGCAAGCCTTTCCACTCCCAAAAACATGCACATGGAAGGAGCTGCTGCAAAAGCGATGCTGTGCTCGCTGCTGCTCCTCCTGAAGCTCTGGCTGCTAAATCTGAGGCTTTCCTTCCAATTTCAAGCTGCAAAGCACTTGCTGAATTGCAGGGAAAGTCCGGGAGGCATTTGCTGTGCTGGCACACTTTCTCCTTCCTAGACAGAGTGGAAAAGCTTTTCCCTGCCGTGTAGGCGACAAGAGACGCATTAGACGGGCATCCGGAGCTGTCCGAAGGTAAGCGCCTGTTCCCGGCCTCTTTCGGCACAAGCCCCCGCTCCGAGCGCACCGCGGCCGGCCGGAGGCTCTCTGCCGGCGAAGGTGCCGCTTCTCCGGCAAGGAAGCCTCAGCCGCTTCTCCTGCACACGGAGAGCGTGCTAGCTGCTGAAACGTGAAGAAAGAAGCTGCAGAACACTGGCACTGAGCCTGCAGCTTTCCAGCGGAGAGAAAAAGCTACTTGAACACTCTGCAAGCCTTTCCACTCCCAAAAACATGCACATGGAAGGAGCTGCTGCAAAAGCGATGCTGTGCTCGCTGCTGCTCCTCCTGAAGCTCTGGCTGCTAAATCTGAGGCTTTCCTTCCAATTTCAAGCTGCAAAGCACTTGCTGAATTGCAGGGAAAGTCCGGGAGGCATTTGCTGTGCTGGCACACTTTCTCCTTCCTAGACAGAGTGGAAAAGCTTTTCCCTGCCGTGTAGGCGACAAGAGACGCATTAGACGGGCATCCGGAGCTGTCCGAAGGTAAGCGCCTGTTCCCGGCCTCTTTCGGCACAAGCCCCCGCTCCGGAGCGCACCGCGGCCGGCCGGAGGCTCTCTGCCGGCGAAGGTGCCACTTCTCCGGCAAGGAAGCCTCAGCCGCTTCTCCTGCACACGGAGAGCGTGCTAGCTGCTGAAACGTGAAGAAAGAAGCTGCAGAACACTGGCACTGAGCCTGCAGCTTTCCAGCGGAGAGAAAAAGCTACTTGAACACTCTGCAAGCCTTTCCACTCCCAAAAACATGCACATGGAAGGAGCTGCTGCAAAAGCGATGCTGTGCTCGCTGCTGCTCCTCCTGAAGCTCTGGCTGCTAAATCTGAGGCTTTCCTTCCAATTTCAAGCTGCAAAGCACTTGCTGAATTGCAGGGAAAGTCCGGGAGGCATTTGCTGTGCTGGCACAGTTTCTCCTTCCTAGACAGAGTGGAAAAGCTTTTCCCTGCCGTGTAGGCGACAAGAGACGCATTAGACGGGCATCCGGAGCTGTCCGAAGGTAAACGTCTGTTCCCGGCCTCTTTCGGCACAAGCCCCCGCTCCGGAGCGCACCGCGGCCGGCAGGATGCTCTCTGCCGGCGAAGGTGCCGCTTCTCCGGCAAGGAAGCCTCAGCTGCTTCTCCTGCACACGGAGAGCGTGCTAGCTGCTGAAACGTGAAGAAAGAAGCTGCAGAACACTGGCACTGAGCGTGCAGCTTTCCAGCGGAGAGAAAAAGCTACTTGAACACTCTGCAAGCCTTCCAACTCCCAAAAACATGCACATGGAAGGAGCTGCTGCAAAAGCGATGCTGTGCTCGCTGCTGCTCGTCCTGAAGCTCTGGCTGCTAAATCTGAGGCTTTCCTTCCAATTTCAAGCTGCAAAGCACTTGCTGAATTGCAGGGAAAGTCCGGGAGGCATTTGCTGTGCTGGCACACTTTCTCCTTCCTAGACAGAGTGGAAAAGCTTTTCCCTGCCGTGTAGGCGACAAGAGACGCATTAGACGGGCATCCGGAGCTGTCCGAAGGTAAGCGCCTGTTCCCGGCCTCTTTCGGCACAAGCCCCCGCTCCGGAGCGCACCGCGGCCGGCCGGAGGCTCTCTGCCGGCGAAGGTGCCACTTCTCCGGCAAGGAAGCCTCAGCCGCTTCTCCTGCACACGGAGAGCGTGCTAGCTGCTGAAACGTGAAGAAAGAAGCTGCAGAACACTGGCACTGAGCGTGCAGCTTTCCAGCGGAGAGAAAAAGCTACTTGAACACTCTGCAAGCCTTTCCACTCCCAAAAACATGCACATGGAAGGAGCTGCTGCAAAAGCGATGCTGTGCTCGCTGCTGCTCCTCCTGAAGCTCTGGCTGCTAAATCTGAGGCTTTCCTTCCAATTTCAAGCTGCAAAGCACTTGCTGAATTGCAGGGAAAGTCCGGGAGGCATTTGCTGTGCTGGCACACTTTCTCCTTCCTAGACAGAGTGGAAAAGCTTTTCCCTGCCGTGTAGGCGTCAAGAGACGCATTAGACGGGCATCCGGAGCTGTCCGAAGGTAAGCGCCTGTTCCCGGCCTCTTTTGGCACAAGCCCCCGCTCCGGAGCGCACCGCGGCCGGCCGGAGGCTCTCTGCCGGCGAAGGTGCCGCTTCTCCGGCAAGGAAGCCTCAGCCGCTTCTCCTGCACACGGAGAGCGTGCTAGCTGCTGAAACGTGAAGAAAGAAGCTGCAGAACACTGGCACTGAGCCTGCAGCTTTCCAGCGGAGAGAAAAAGCTACTTGAACACTCTGCAAGCCTTTCTACTCCCAAAAACATGCACATGGAAGGAGCTGCTGCAAAAGCGATGCTGTGCTCGCTGCTGCTCCTCCTGAAGCTCTGGCTGCTAAATCTGAGGCTTTCCTTCCAATTTCAAGCTGCAAAGCACTTGCTGAATTGCAGGGAAAGTCCGGGAGGCATTTGCTGTGCTGGCACACTTTCTCCTTCCTAGACAGAGTGGAAAAGCTTTTCCCTGCCGTGTAGGCGACAAGAGACGCATTAGACGGGCATCCGGAGCTGTCCGAAGGTAAGCGCCTGTTCCCGGCCTCTTTCGGCACAAGCCCCCGCTCCGGAGTGCACCGCGGCCGGCAGGATGCTCTCTGCCGGCGAAGGTGCCACTTCTCCGGCAAGGAAGCCTCCCCCGCTTCTCCTGCACACGGAGAGCGTGCTAGCTGCTGAAACGTGAAGAAAGAAGCTGCAGAACACTGGCACTGAGCCTGCAGCTTTCCAGCGGAGAGAAAAAGCTACTTGAACACTCTGCAAGCCTTTCCACTCCCAAAAACATGCACATGGAAGGAGCTGCTGCAAAAGCGATGCTGTGCTCGCTGCTGCTCCTCCTGAAGCTCTGGCTGCTAAATCTGAGGCTTTCCTTCCAATTTCAAGCTGCAAAGCACTTGCTGAATTGCAGGGAAAGTCCGGGAGGCATTTGCTGTGCTGGCACACTTTCTCCTTCCTAGACAGAGTGGAAAAGCTTTTCCCTGCCGTGTAGGCGACAAGAGACGCATTAGACGGGCATCCGGAGCTGTCCGAAGGTAAACGTCTGTTCCCGGCCTCTTTCGGCACAAGCCCCCGCTCCGGAGCGCACCGCGGCCGGCAGGATGCTCTCTGCCGGCGAAGGTGCCGCTTCTCCGGCAAGGAAGCCTCAGCTGCTTCTCCTGCACACGGAGAGCGTGCTAGCTGCTGAAACGTGAAGAAAGAAGCTGCAGAACACTGGCACTGAGCGTGCAGCTTTCCAGCGGAGAGAAAAAGCTACTTGAACACTCTGCAAGCCTTCCAACTCCCAAAAACATGCACATGGAAGGAGCTGCTGCAAAAGCGATGCTGTGCTCGCTGCTGCTCCTCCTGAAGCTCTGGCTGCTAAATCTGAGGCTTTCCTTCCAATTTCAAGCTGCAAAGCACTTGCTGAATTGCAGGGAAAGTCCGGGAGGCATTTGCTGTGCTGGCACACTTTCTCCTTCCTAGACAGAGTGGAAAAGCTTTTCCCTGCCGTGTAGGCGACAAGAGACGCATTAGACGGGCATCCGGAGCTGTCCGAAGGTAAGCGCCTGTTCCCGGCCTCTTTCGGCACAAGCCCCCGCTCCGGAGCGCACCGCGGCCGGCCGGAGGCTCTCTGCCGGCGAAGGTGCCACTTCTCCGGCAAGGAAGCCTCAGCCGCTTCTCCTGCACACGGAGAGCGTGCTAGCTGCTGAAACGTGAAGAAAGAAGCTGCAGAACACTGGCACTGAGCGTGCAGCTTTCCAGCGGAGAGAAAAAGCTACTTGAACACTCTGCAAGCCTTTCCACTCCCAAAAACATGCACATGGAAGGAGCTGCTGCAAAAGCGATGCTGTACTCGCTGCTGCTCCTCCTGAAGCTCTGGCTGCTAAATCTGAGGCTTTCCTTCCAATTTCAAGCTGCAAAGCACTTGCTGAATTGCAGGGAAAGTCCGGGAGGCATTTGCTGTGCTGGCACACTTTCTCCTTCCTAGACAGAGTGGAAAAGCTTTTCCCTGCCGTGTAGGCGTCAAGAGACGCATTAGACGGGCATCCGGAGCTGTCCGAAGGTAAGCGCCTGTTCCCGGCCTCTTTCGGCACAAGCCCCCGCTCCGAGCGCACCGCGGCCGGCCGGAGGCTCTCTGCCGGCGAAGGTGCCGCTTCTCCGGCAAGGAAGCCTCAGCCGCTTCTCCTGCACACGGAATGCGTGCTAGCTGCTGAAACGTGAAGAAAGAAGCTGCAGAACACTGGCACTGAGCCTGCAGCTTTCCAGCGGAGAGAAAAAGCTACTTGAACACTCTGCAAGCCTTTCCACTCCCAAAAACATGCACATGGAAGGAGCTGCTGCAAAAGCGATGCTGTGCTCGCTGCTGCTCCTCCTGAAGCTCTGGCTGCTAAATCTGAGGCTTTCCTTCCAATTTCAAGCTGCAAAGCACTTGCTGAATTGCAGGGAAAGTCCGGGAGGCATTTGCTGTGCTGGCACACTTTCTCCTTCCTAGACAGAGTGGAAAAGCTTTTCCCTGCCGTGTAGGCGACAAGAGACGCATTAGACGGGCATCCGGAGCTGTCCGAAGGTAAGCGTCTGTTCCCGGCCTCTTTCGGCACAAGCCCCCGCTCCGGAGCGCACCGCGGCCGGCCGGAGGCTCTCTGCCGGCGAAGGTGCCGCTTCTCCGGCAAGGAAGCCTCAGCCGCTTCTCCTGCACACGGAGAGCGTGCTAGCTGCTGAAACGTGAAGAAAGAAGCTGCAGAACACTGGCACTGAGCGTGCAGCTTTCCAGCGGAGAGAAAAAGCTACTTGAACACTCTGCAAGCCTTTCCACTCCCAAAAACATGCACATGGAAGGAGCTGCTGCAAAAGCGATGCTGTGCTCGCTGCTGCTCCTCCTGAAGCTCTGGCTGCTAAATCTGAGGCTTTCCTTCCAATTTCAAGCTGCAAAGCACTTGCTGAATTGCAGGGAAAGTCCGGGAGGCATTTGCTGTGCTGGCACACTTTCTCCTTCCTAGACAGAGTGGAAAAGCTTTTCCCTGCCGTGTAGGCGACAAGAGACGCATTAGACGGGCATCCGGAGCTGTCCGAATGTAAACGTCTGTTCCCGGCCTCTTTCGGCACAAGCCCCCGCTCCGGAGCGCACCGCGGCCGGCCGGACGCTCTCTGCCGGCGAAGGTGCCGCTTCTCCGGCAAGGAAGCCTCAGCCGCTTCTCCTGCACACGGAGAGCGTGCTAGCTGCTGAAACGTGAAGAAAGAAGCTGCAGAACACTGGCACTGAGCGTGCAGCTTTCCAGCGGAGAGAAAAAGCTACTTGAACACTCTGCAAGCCTTCCAACTCCCAAAAACATGCACATGGAAGGAGCTGCTGCAAAAGCGATGCTGTGCTCGCTGCTGCTCCTCCTGAAGCTCCGGCTGCTAAATCTGAGGCTTTCCTTCCAATTTCAAGCTGCAAAGCACTTGCTGAATTGCAGGGAAAGTCCGGGAGGCATTTGCTGTGCTGGCACACTTTCTCCTTCCTAGACAGAGTGGAAAAGCTTTTCCCTGCCGTGTAGGCGACAAGAGACGCATTAGACGGGCATCCGGAGCTGTCCGAAGGTAAGCGCCTGTTCCCGGCCTCTTTCGGCACAAGCCCCCGCTCCGGAGCGCACCGCGGCCGGCCGGATGCTCTCTGCCGGCGAAGGTGCCACTTCTCCGGCAAGGAAGCCTCAGCCGCTTCTCCTGCACACGGAGAGCGTGCTAGCTGCTGAAACGTGAAGAAAGAAGCTGCAGAACACTGGCACTGAGCGTGCAGCTTTCCAGCGGAGAGAAAAAGCTACTTGAACACTCTGCAAGCCTTTCCACTCCCAAAAACATGCACATGGAAGGAGCTGCTGCAAAAGCGATGCTGTGCTCGCTGCTGCTCCTCCTGAAGCTCTGGCTGCTAAATCTGAGGCTTTCCTTCCAATTTCAAGCTGCAAAGCACTTGCTGAATTGCAGGGAAAGTCCGGGAGGCATTTGCTGTGCTGGCACACTTTCTCCTTCCTAGACAGAGTGGAAAAGCTTTTCCCTGCCGTGTAGGCGTCAAGAGACGCATTAGACGGGCATCCGGAGCTGTCCGAAGGTAAGCGCCTGTTCCCGGCCTCTTTCGGCACAAGCCCCCGCTCCGAGCGCATCGCGGCCGGCCGGAGGCTCTCTGCCGGCGAAGGTGCCGCTTCTCCGGCAAGGAAGCCTCAGCCGCTTCTCCTGCACACGGAGAGCGTGCTAGCTGCTGAAACGTGAAGAAAGAAGCTGCAGAACACTGGCACTGAGCGTGCAGCTTTCCAGCGGAGAGAAAAAGCTACTTGAACACTCTGCAAGCCTTTCCACTCCCAAAAACATGCACATGGAAGGAGCTGCTGCAAAAGCGATGCTGTGCTCGCTGCTGCTCCTCCTGAAGCTCTGGCTGCTAAATCTGAGGCTTTCCTTCCAATTTCAAGCTGCAAAGCACTTGCTGAATTGCAGGGAAAGTCCGGGAGGCATTTGCTGTGCTGGCACACTTTCTCCTTCCTAGACAGAGTGGAAAAGCTTTTCCCTGCCGTGTAGGCGACAAGAGACGCATTAGACGGGCATCCGGAGCTGTCCGAAGGTAAGCGCCTGTTCCCGGCCTCTTTCGGCACAAGCCCCCGCTCCGGAGCGCACCGCGGCCGGCCGGAGGCTCTCTGCCGGCGAAGGTGCCACTTCTCCGGCAAGGAAGCCTCAGCCGCTTCTCCTGCACACGGAGAGCGTGCTAGCTGCTGAAACGTGAAGAAAGAAGCTGCAGAACACTGGCACTGAGCCTGCAGCTTTCCAGCGGAGAGAAAAAGCTACTTGAACACTCTGCAAGCCTTTCCACTCCCAAAAACATGCACATGGAAGGAGCTGCTGCAAAAGCGATGCTGTGCTCGCTGCTGCTCCTCCTGAAGCTCTGGCTGCTAAATCTGAGGCTTTCCTTCCAATTTCAAGCTGCAAAGCACTTGCTGAATTGCAGGGAAAGTCCGGGAGGCATTTGCTGTGCTGGCACAGTTTCTCCTTCCTAGACAGAGTGGAAAAGCTTTTCCCTGCCGTGTAGGCGACAAGAGACGCATTAGACGGGCATCCGGAGCTGTCCGAAGGTAAACGTCTGTTCCCGGCCTCTTTCGGCACAAGCCCCCGCTCCGGAGCGCACCGCGGCCGGCAGGATGCTCTCTGCCGGCGAAGGTGCCGCTTCTCCGGCAAGGAAGCCTCAGCTGCTTCTCCTGCACACGGAGAGCGTGCTAGCTGCTGAAACGTGAAGAAAGAAGCTGCAGAACACTGGCACTGAGCGTGCAGCTTTCCAGCGGAGAGAAAAAGCTACTTGAACACTCTGCAAGCCTTCCAACTCCCAAAAACATGCACATGGAAGGAGCTGCTGCAAAAGCGATGCTGTGCTCGCTGCTGCTCCTCCTGAAGCTCTGGCTGCTAAATCTGAGGCTTTCCTTCCAATTTCAAGCTGCAAAGCACTTGCTGAATTGCAGGGAAAGTCCGGGAGGCATTTGCTGTGCTGGCACACTTTCTCCTTCCTAGACAGAGTGGAAAAGCTTTTCCCTGCCGTGTAGGCGACAAGAGACGCATTAGACGGGCATCCGGAGCTGTCCGAAGGTAAGCGCCTGTTCCCGGCCTCTTTCGGCACAAGCCCCCGCTCCGGAGCGCACCGCGGCCGGCCGGAGGCTCTCTGCCGGCGAAGGTGCCACTTCTCCGGCAAGGAAGCCTCAGCCGCTTCTCCTGCACACGGAGAGCGTGCTAGCTGCTGAAACGTGAAGAAAGAAGCTGCAGAACACTGGCACTGAGCGTGCAGCTTTCCAGCGGAGAGAAAAAGCTACTTGAACACTCTGCAAGCCTTTCCACTCCCAAAAACATGCACATGGAAGGAGCTGCTGCAAAAGCGATGCTGTGCTCGCTGCTGCTCCTCCTGAAGCTCTGGCTGCTAAATCTGAGGCTTTCCTTCCAATTTCAAGCTGCAAAGCACTTGCTGAATTGCAGGGAAAGTCCGGGAGGCATTTGCTGTGCTGGCACACTTTCTCCTTCCTAGACAGAGTGGAAAAGCTTTTCCCTGCCGTGTAGGCGTCAAGAGACGCATTAGACGGGCATCCGGAGCTGTCCGAAGGTAAGCGCCTGTTCCCGGCCTCTTTTGGCACAAGCCCCCGCTCCGGAGCGCACCGCGGCCGGCCGGAGGCTCTCTGCCGGCGAAGGTGCCGCTTCTCCGGCAAGGAAGCCTCAGCCGCTTCTCCTGCACACGGAGAGCGTGCTAGCTGCTGAAACGTGAAGAAAGAAGCTGCAGAACACTGGCACTGAGCCTGCAGCTTTCCAGCGGAGAGAAAAAGCTACTTGAACACTCTGCAAGCCTTTCTACTCCCAAAAACATGCACATGGAAGGAGCTGCTGCAAAAGCGATGCTGTGCTCGCTGCTGCTCCTCCTGAAGCTCTGGCTGCTAAATCTGAGGCTTTCCTTCCAATTTCAAGCTGCAAAGCACTTGCTGAATTGCAGGGAAAGTCCGGGAGGCATTTGCTGTGCTGGCACACTTTCTCCTTCCTAGACAGAGTGGAAAAGCTTTTCCCTGCCGTGTAGGCGACAAGAGACGCATTAGACGGGCATCCGGAGCTGTCCGAAGGTAAGCGCCTGTTCCCGGCCTCTTTCGGCACAAGCCCCCGCTCCGGAGTGCACCGCGGCCGGCAGGATGCTCTCTGCCGGCGAAGGTGCCACTTCTCCGGCAAGGAAGCCTCCCCCGCTTCTCCTGCACACGGAGAGCGTGCTAGCTGCTGAAACGTGAAGAAAGAAGCTGCAGAACACTGGCACTGAGCCTGCAGCTTTCCAGCGGAGAGAAAAAGCTACTTGAACACTCTGCAAGCCTTTCCACTCCCAAAAACATGCACATGGAAGGAGCTGCTGCAAAAGCGATGCTGTGCTCGCTGCTGCTCCTCCTGAAGCTCTGGCTGCTAAATCTGAGGCTTTCCTTCCAATTTCAAGCTGCAAAGCACTTGCTGAATTGCAGGGAAAGTCCGGGAGGCATTTGCTGTGCTGGCACACTTTCTCCTTCCTAGACAGAGTGGAAAAGCTTTTCCCTGCCGTGTAGGCGACAAGAGACGCATTAGACGGGCATCCGGAGCTGTCCGAAGGTAAACGTCTGTTCCCGGCCTCTTTCGGCACAAGCCCCCGCTCCGGAGCGCACCGCGGCCGGCAGGATGCTCTCTGCCGGCGAAGGTGCCGCTTCTCCGGCAAGGAAGCCTCAGCTGCTTCTCCTGCACACGGAGAGCGTGCTAGCTGCTGAAACGTGAAGAAAGAAGCTGCAGAACACTGGCACTGAGCGTGCAGCTTTCCAGCGGAGAGAAAAAGCTACTTGAACACTCTGCAAGCCTTCCAACTCCCAAAAACATGCACATGGAAGGAGCTGCTGCAAAAGCGATGCTGTGCTCGCTGCTGCTCCTCCTGAAGCTCTGGCTGCTAAATCTGAGGCTTTCCTTCCAATTTCAAGCTGCAAAGCACTTGCTGAATTGCAGGGAAAGTCCGGGAGGCATTTGCTGTGCTGGCACACTTTCTCCTTCCTAGACAGAGTGGAAAAGCTTTTCCCTGCCGTGTAGGCGTCAAGAGACGCATTAGACGGGCATCCGGAGCTGTCCGAAGGTAAGCGCCTGTTCCCGGCCTCTTTCGGCACAAGCCCCCGCTCCGAGCGCACCGCGGCCGGCCGGAGGCTCTCTGCCGGCGAAGGTGCCGCTTCTCCGGCAAGGAAGCCTCAGCCGCTTCTCCTGCACACGGAATGCGTGCTAGCTGCTGAAACGTGAAGAAAGAAGCTGCAGAACACTGGCACTGAGCGTGCAGCTTTCCAGCGGAGAGAAAAAGCTACTTGAACACTCTGCAAGCCTTTCCACTCCCAAAAACATGCACATGGAAGGAGCTGCTGCAAAAGCGATGCTGTGCTCGCTGCTGCTCCTCCTGAAGCTCTGGCTGCTAAATCTGAGGCTTTCCTTCCAATTTCAAGCTGCAAAGCACTTGCTGAATTGCAGGGAAAGTCCGGCAGGCATTTGCTGTGCTGGCACACTTTCTCCTTCCTAGACAGAGTGGAAAAGCTTTTCCCTGCCGTGTAGGCGACAAGAGACGCATTAGACGGGCATCCGGAGCTGTCCGAAGGTAAGCGCCTGTTCCCGGCCTCTTTCGGCACAAGCCCCCGCTCCGGAGCGCACCGCGGCCGGCCAGAGGCTCTCTGCCGGCGAAGGTGCCACTTCTCCGGCAAGGAAGCCTCAGCCGCTTCTCCTGCACACGGAGAGCGTGCTAGCTGCTGAAACGTGAAGAAAGAAGCTGCAGAACACTGGCACTGAGCGTGCAGCTTTCCAGCGGAGAGAAAAAGCTACTTGAACACTCTGCAAGCCTTTCCACTCCCAAAAACATGCACATGGAAGGAGCTGCTGCAAAAGCGATGCTGTGCTCGCTGCTGCTCCTCCTGAAGCTCTGGCTGCTAAATCTGAGGCTTTCCTTCCAATTTCAAGCTGCAAAGCACTTGCTGAATTGCAGGGAAAGTCCGGGAGGCATTTGCTGTGCTGGCACACTTTCTCCTTCCTAGACAGAGTGGAAAAGCTTTTCCCTGCCGTGTAGGCGTCAAGAGACGCATTAGACGGGCATCCGGAGCTGTCCGAATGTAAACGTCTGTTCCCGGCCTCTTTTGGCACAAGCCCCCGCTCCGGAGCGCACCGCGGCCGGCCGGAGGCTCTCTGCCGGCGAAGGTGCCGCTTCTCCGGCAAGGAAGCCTCAGCCGCTTCTCCTGCACACGGAGAGCGTGCTAGCTGCTGAAACGTGAAGAAGCTGCAGAACACTGGCACTGAGCCTGCAGCTTTCCAGCGGAGAGAAAAAGCTACTTGAACACTCTGCAAGCCTTTCTACTCCCAAAAACATGCACATGGAAGGAGCTGCTGCAAAAGCGATGCTGTGCTCGCTGCTGCTCCTCCTGAAGCTCTGGCTGCTAAATCTGAGGCTTTCCTTCCAATTTCAAGCTGCAAAGCACTTGCTGAATTGCAGGGAAAGTCCGGGAGGCATTTGCTGTGCTGGCACACTTTCTCCTTCCTAGACAGAGTGGAAAAGCTTTTCCCTGCCGTGTAGGCGACAAGAGACGCATTAGACGGGCATCCGGAGCTGTCCGAAGGTAAGCGCCTGTTCCCGGCCTCTTTCGGCACAAGCCCCCGCTCCGAGCGCACCGCGGCCGGCCGGAGGCTCTCTGCCGGCGAAGGTGCCGCTTCTCCGGCAAGGAAGCCTCAGCCGCTTCTCCTGCACACGGAATGCGTGCTAGCTGCTGAAACGTGAAGAAAGAAGCTGCAGAACACTGGCACTGAGCCTGCAGCTTTCCAGCGGAGAGAAAAAGCTACTTGAACACTCTGCAAGCCTTTCCACTCCCAAAAACATGCACATGGAAGGAGCTGCTGCAAAAGCGATGCTGTGCTCGCTGCTGCTCCTCCTGAAGCTCTGGCTGCTAAATCTGAGGCTTTCCTTCCAATTTCAAGCTGCAAAGCACTTGCTGAATTGCAGGGAAAGTCCGGGAGGCATTTGCTGTGCTGGCACACTTTCTCCTTCCTAGACAGAGTGGAAAAGCTTTTCCCTGCCGTGTAGGCGTCAAGAGACGCATTAGACGGGCATCCGGAGCTGTCCGAATGTAAACGTCTGTTCCCGGCCTCTTTTGGCACAAGCCCCCGCTCCGGAGCGCACCGCGGCCGGCCGGAGGCTCTCTGCCGGCGAAGGTGCCGCTTCTCCGGCAAGGAAGCCTCAGCCGCTTCTCCTGCACACGGAGAGCGTGCTAGCTGCTGAAACGTGAAGAAAGAAGCTGCAGAACACTGGCACTGAGCCTGCAGCTTTCCAGCGGAGAGAAAAAGCTACTTGAACACTCTGCAAGCCTTTCTACTCCCAAAAACATGCACATGGAAGGAGCTGCTGCAAAAGCGATGCTGTGCTCGCTGCTGCTCCTCGTGAAGCTCTGGCTGCTAAATCTGAGGCTTTCCTTCCAATTTCAAGCTGCAAAGCACTTGCTGAATTGCAGGGAAAGTCCGGGAGGCATTTGCTGTGCTGGCACACTTTCTCCTTCCTAGACAGAGTGGAAAAGCTTTTCCCTGCCGTGTAGGCGACAAGAGACGCATTAGACGGGCATCCGGAGCTGCCCGAAGGTAAGCGCCTGTTCCCGGCCTCTTTCGGCACAAGCCCCCGCTCCGGAGTGCACCGCAGCCGGCAGGATGCTCTCTGCCGGCGAAGGTGCCACTTCTCCGGCAAGGAAGCCTCAGCCGCTTCTCCTGCACACGGAGAGCGTGCTAGCTGCTGAAACGTGAAGAAAGAAGCTGCAGAACACTGGCACTGAGCCTGCAGCTTTCCAGCGGAGAGAAAAAGCTACTTGAACACTCTGCAAGCCTTTCCACTCCCAAAAACATGCACATGGAAGGAGCTGCTGCAAAAGCGATGCTGTGCTCGCTGCTGCTCCTCCTGAAGCTCTGGCTGCTAAATCTGAGGCTTTCCTTCCAATTTCAAGCTGCAAAGCACTTGCTGAATTGCAGGGAAAGTCCGGGAGGCATTTGCTGTGCTGGCACACTTTCTCCTTCCTAGACAGAGTGGAAAAGCTTTTCCCTGCCGTGTAGGCGACAAGAGACGCATTAGACGGGCATCCGGAGCTGTCCGAAGGTAAACGTCTGTTCCCGGCCTCTTTCGGCACAAGCCCCCGCTCCGGAGCGCACCGCGGCCGGCAGGATGCTCTCTGCCGGCGAAGGTGCCGCTTCTCCGGCAAGGAAGCCTCAGCTGCTTCTCCTGCACACGGAGAGCGTGCTAGCTGCTGAAACGTGAAGAAAGAAGCTGCAGAACACTGGCACTGAGCGTGCAGCTTTCCAGCGGAGAGAAAAAGCTACTTGAACACTCTGCAAGCCTTTCCACTCCCAAAAACATGCACATGGAAGGAGCTGCTGCAAAAGCGATGCTGTGCTCGCTGCTGCTCCTCCTGAAGCTCTGGCTGCTAAATCTGAGGCTTTCCTTCCAATTTCAAGCTGCAAAGCACTTGCTGAATTGCAGGGAAAGTCCGGCAGGCATTTGCTGTGCTGGCACACTTTCTCCTTCCTAGACAGAGTGGAAAAGCTTTTCCCTGCCGTGTAGGCGACAAGAGACGCATTAGACGGGCATCCGGAGCTGTCCGAAGGTAAACGTCTGTTCCCGGCCTCTTTCGGCACAAGCCCCCGCTCCGGAGCGCACCGCGGCCGGCCGGAGGCTCTCTGCCGGCGAAGGTGCCGCTTCTCCGGCAAGGAAGCCTCAGCCGCTTCTCCTGCACACGGAGAGCGTGCTAGCTGCTGAAACGTGAAGAAAGAAGCTGCAGAACACTGGCACTGAGCGTGCAGCTTTCCAGCGGAGAGAAAAAGCTACTTGAACACTCTGCAAGCCTTCCAACTCCCAAAAACATGCACATTGAAGGAGCTGCTGCAAAAGCGATGCTGTGCTCGCTGCTGCTCCTCCTGAAGCTCTGGCTGCTAAATCTGAGGCTTTCCTTCCAATTTCAAGCTGCAAAGCACTTGCTGAATTGCAGGGAAAGTCCGGGAGGCATTTGCTGTGCGGGCACACTTTCTCCTTCCTAGACAGAGTGGAAAAGCTTTTCCCTGCCGTGTAGGCGACAAGAGACGCATTAGACGGGCATCCGGAGCTGTCCGAAGGTAAGCGCCTGTTCCCGGCCTCTTTCGGCACAAGCCCCCGCTCCGGAGCGCACCGCGGCCGGCCAGAGGCTCTCTGCCGGCGAAGGTGCCACTTCTCCGGCAAGGAAGCCTCAGCCGCTTCTCCTGCACACGGAGAGCGTGCTAGCTGCTGAAACGTGAAGAAAGAAGCTGCAGAACACTGGCACTGAGCGTGCAGCTTTCCAGCGGAGAGAAAAAGCTACTTGAACACTCTGCAAGCCTTTCCACTCCCAAAAACATGCACATGGAAGGAGCTGCTGCAAAAGCGATGCTGTGCTCGCTGCTGCTCCTCCTGAAGCTCTGGCTGCTAAATCTGAGGCTTTCCTTCCAATTTCAAGCTGCAAAGCACTTGCTGAATTGCAGGGAAAGTCCGGGAGGCATTTGCTGTGCTGGCACACTTTCTCCTTCCTAGACAGAGTGGAAAAGCTTTTCCCTGCCGTGTAGGCGTCAAGAGACGCATTAGACGGGCATCCGGAGCTGTCCGAATGTAAACGTCTGTTCCCGGCCTCTTTTGGCACAAGCCCCCGCTCCGGAGCGCACCGCGGCCGGCCGGAGGCTCTCTGCCGGCGAAGGTGCCGCTTCTCCGGCAAGGAAGCCTCAGCCGCTTCTCCTGCACACGGAGAGCGTGCTAGCTGCTGAAACGTGAAGAAGCTGCAGAACACTGGCACTGAGCCTGCAGCTTTCCAGCGGAGAGAAAAAGCTACTTGAACACTCTGCAAGCCTTTCTACTCCCAAAAACATGCACATGGAAGGAGCTGCTGCAAAAGCGATGCTGTGCTCGCTGCTGCTCCTCCTGAAGCTCTGGCTGCTAAATCTGAGGCTTTCCTTCCAATTTCAAGCTGCAAAGCACTTGCTGAATTGCAGGGAAAGTCCGGGAGGCATTTGCTGTGCTGGCACACTTTCTCCTTCCTAGACAGAGTGGAAAAGCTTTTCCCTGCCGTGTAGGCGACAAGAGACGCATTAGACGGGCATCCGGAGCTGTCCGAAGGTAAGCGCCTGTTCCCGGCCTCTTTCGGCACAAGCCCCCGCTCCGAGCGCACCGCGGCCGGCCGGAGGCTCTCTGCCGGCGAAGGTGCCGCTTCTCCGGCAAGGAAGCCTCAGCCGCTTCTCCTGCACACGGAATGCGTGCTAGCTGCTGAAACGTGAAGAAAGAAGCTGCAGAACACTGGCACTGAGCCTGCAGCTTTCCAGCGGAGAGAAAAAGCTACTTGAACACTCTGCAAGCCTTTCCACTCCCAAAAACATGCACATGGAAGGAGCTGCTGCAAAAGCGATGCTGTGCTCGCTGCTGCTCCTCCTGAAGCTCTGGCTGCTAAATCTGAGGCTTTCCTTCCAATTTCAAGCTGCAAAGCACTTGCTGAATTGCAGGGAAAGTCCGGGAGGCATTTGCTGTGCTGGCACACTTTCTCCTTCCTAGACAGAGTGGAAAAGCTTTTCCCTGCCGTGTAGGCGTCAAGAGACGCATTAGACGGGCATCCGGAGCTGTCCGAATGTAAACGTCTGTTCCCGGCCTCTTTTGGCACAAGCCCCCGCTCCGGAGCGCACCGCGGCCGGCCGGAGGCTCTCTGCCGGCGAAGGTGCCGCTTCTCCGGCAAGGAAGCCTCAGCCGCTTCTCCTGCACACGGAGAGCGTGCTAGCTGCTGAAACGTGAAGAAAGAAGCTGCAGAACACTGGCACTGAGCCTGCAGCTTTCCAGCGGAGAGAAAAAGCTACTTGAACACTCTGCAAGCCTTTCTACTCCCAAAAACATGCACATGGAAGGAGCTGCTGCAAAAGCGATGCTGTGCTCGCTGCTGCTCCTCGTGAAGCTCTGGCTGCTAAATCTGAGGCTTTCCTTCCAATTTCAAGCTGCAAAGCACTTGCTGAATTGCAGGGAAAGTCCGGGAGGCATTTGCTGTGCTGGCACACTTTCTCCTTCCTAGACAGAGTGGAAAAGCTTTTCCCTGCCGTGTAGGCGACAAGAGACGCATTAGACGGGCATCCGGAGCTGCCCGAAGGTAAGCGCCTGTTCCCGGCCTCTTTCGGCACAAGCCCCCGCTCCGGAGTGCACCGCAGCCGGCAGGATGCTCTCTGCCGGCGAAGGTGCCACTTCTCCGGCAAGGAAGCCTCAGCCGCTTCTCCTGCACACGGAGAGCGTGCTAGCTGCTGAAACGTGAAGAAAGAAGCTGCAGAACACTGGCACTGAGCCTGCAGCTTTCCAGCGGAGAGAAAAAGCTACTTGAACACTCTGCAAGCCTTTCCACTCCCAAAAACATGCACATGGAAGGAGCTGCTGCAAAAGCGATGCTGTGCTCGCTGCTGCTCCTCCTGAAGCTCTGGCTGCTAAATCTGAGGCTTTCCTTCCAATTTCAAGCTGCAAAGCACTTGCTGAATTGCAGGGAAAGTCCGGGAGGCATTTGCTGTGCTGGCACACTTTCTCCTTCCTAGACAGAGTGGAAAAGCTTTTCCCTGCCGTGTAGGCGACAAGAGACGCATTAGACGGGCATCCGGAGCTGTCCGAAGGTAAACGTCTGTTCCCGGCCTCTTTCGGCACAAGCCCCCGCTCCGGAGCGCACCGCGGCCGGCAGGATGCTCTCTGCCGGCGAAGGTGCCGCTTCTCCGGCAAGGAAGCCTCAGCTGCTTCTCCTGCACACGGAGAGCGTGCTAGCTGCTGAAACGTGAAGAAAGAAGCTGCAGAACACTGGCACTGAGCGTGCAGCTTTCCAGCGGAGAGAAAAAGCTACTTGAACACTCTGCAAGCCTTCCAACTCCCAAAAACATGCACATGGAAGGAGCTGCTGCAAAAGCGATGCTGTGCTCGCTGCTGCTCCTCCTGAAGCTCTGGCTGCTAAATCTGAGGCTTTCCTTCCAATTTCAAGCTGCAAAGCACTTGCTGAATTGCAGGGAAAGTCCGGGAGGCATTTGCTGTGCTGGCACACTTTCTCCTTCCTAGACAGAGTGGAAAAGCTTTTCCCTGCCGTGTAGGCGTCAAGAGACGCATTAGACGGGCATCCGGAGCTGTCCGAAGGTAAGCGCCTGTTCCCGGCCTCTTTCGGCACAAGCCCCTGCTCCGAGCGCACCGCGGCCGGCCGGAGGCTCTCTGCCGGCGAAGGTGCCGCTTCTCCGGCAAGGAAGCCTCAGCCGCTTCTCCTGCACACGGAATGCGTGCTAGCTGCTGAAACGTGAAGAAAGAAGCTGCAGAACACTGGCACTGAGCCTGCAGCTTTCCAGCGGAGAGAAAAAGCTACTTGAACACTCTGCAAGCCTTTCCACTCCCAAAAACATGCACATGGAAGGAGCTGCTGCAAAAGCGATGCTGTGCTCGCTGCTGCTCCTCCTGAAGCTCTGGCTGCTAAATCTGAGGCTTTCCTTCCAATTTCAAGCTGCAAAGCACTTGCTGAATTGCAGGGAAAGTCCGGGAGGCATTTGCTGTGCTGGCACACTTTCTCCTTCCTAGACAGAGTGGAAAAGCTTTTCCCTGCCGTGTAGGCGACAAGAGACGCATTAGACGGGCATCCGGAGCTGTCCGAAGGTAAGCGCCTGTTCCCGGCCTCTTTCGGCACAAGCCCCCGCTCCGAGCGCACCGCGGCCGGCCGGAGGCTCTCTGCCGGCGAAGGTGCCGCTTCTCCGGCAAGGAAGCCTCAGCCGCTTCTCCTGCACACGGAATGCGTGCTAGCTGCTGAAACGTGAAGAAAGAAGCTGCAGAACACTGGCACTGAGCCTGCAGCTTTCCAGCGGAGAGAAAAAGCTACTTGAACACTCTGCAAGCCTTTCCACTCCCAAAAACATGCACATGGAAGGAGCTGCTGCAAAAGCGATGCTGTGCTCGCTGCTGCTCCTCCTGAAGCTCTGGCTGCTAAATCTGAGGCTTTCCTTCCAATTTCAAGCTGCAAAGCACTTGCTGAATTGCAGGGAAAGTCCGGGAGGCATTTGCTGTGCTGGCACACTTTCTCCTTCCTAGACAGAGTGGAAAAGCTTTTCCCTGCCGTGTAGGCGTCAAGAGACGCATTAGACGGGCATCCGGAGCTGTCCGAATGTAAACGTCTGTTCCCGGCCTCTTTTGGCACAAGCCCCCGCTCCGGAGCGCACCGCGGCCGGCCGGAGGCTCTCTGCCGGCGAAGGTGCCGCTTCTCCGGCAAGGAAGCCTCAGCCGCTTCTCCTGCACACGGAGAGCGTGCTAGCTGCTGAAACGTGAAGAAAGAAGCTGCAGAACACTGGCACTGAGCCTGCAGCTTTCCAGCGGAGAGAAAAAGCTACTTGAACACTCTGCAAGCCTTTCTACTCCCAAAAACATGCACATGGAAGGAGCTGCTGCAAAAGCGATGCTGTGCTCGCTGCTGCTCCTCCTGAAGCTCTGGCTGCTAAATCTGAGGCTTTCCTTCCAATTTCAAGCTGCAAAGCACTTGCTGAATTGCAGGGAAAGTCCGGGAGGCATTTGCTGTGCTGGCACACTTTCTCCTTCCTAGACAGAGTGGAAAAGCTTTTCCCTGCCGTGTAGGCGTCAAGAGACGCATTAGACGGGCATCCGGAGCTGTCCGAATGTAAACGTCTGTTCCCGGCCTCTTTTGGCACAAGCCCCCGCTCCGGAGCGCACCGCGGCCGGCCGGAGGCTCTCTGCCGGCGAAGGTGCCGCTTCTCCGGCAAGGAAGCCTCAGCCGCTTCTCCTGCACACGGAGAGCGTGCTAGCTGCTGAAACGTGAAGAAAGAAGCTGCAGAACACTGGCACTGAGCCTGCAGCTTTCCAGCGGAGAGAAAAAGCTACTTGAACACTCTGCAAGCCTTTCTACTCCCAAAAACATGCACATGGAAGGAGCTGCTGCAAAAGCGATGCTGTGCTCGCTGCTGCTCCTCCTGAAGCTCTGGCTGCTAAATCTGAGGCTTTCCTTCCAATTTCAAGCTGCAAAGCACTTGCTGAATTGCAGGGAAAGTCCGGGAGGCATTTGCTGTGCTGGCACACTTTCTCCTTCCTAGACAGAGTGGAAAAGCTTTTCCCTGCCGTGTAGGCGACAAGAGACGCATTAGACGGGCATCCGGAGCTGCCCGAAGGTAAGCGCCTGTTCCCGGCCTCTTTCGGCACAAGCCCCCGCTCCGGAGCGCACCGCGGCCGGCAGGATGCTCTCTGCCGGCGAAGGTGCCACTTCTCCGGCAAGGAAGCCTCAGCCGCTTCTCCTGCACACGGAGAGCGTGCTAGCTGCTGAAACGTGAAGAAAGAAGCTGCAGAACACTGGCACTGAGCCTGCAGCTTTCCAGCGGAGAGAAAAAGCTACTTGAACACTCTGCAAGCCTTTCCACTCCCAAAAACATGCACATGGAAGGAGCTGCTGCAAAAGCGATGCTGTGCTCGCTGCTGCTCCTCCTGAAGCTCTGGCTGCTAAATCTGAGGCTTTCCTTCCAATTTCAAGCTGCAAAGCACTTGCTGAATTGCAGGGAAAGTCCGGGAGGCATTTGCTGTGCTGGCACACTTTCTCCTTCCTAGACAGAGTGGAAAAGCTTTTCCCTGCCGTGTAGGCGACAAGAGACGCATTAGACGGGCATCCGGAGCTGTCCGAAGGTAAGCGTCTGTTCCCGGCCTCTTTCGGCACAAGCCCCCGCTCCGGAGCGCACCGCGGCCGGCAGGATGCTCTCTGCCGGCGAAGGTGCCGCTTCTCCGGCAAGGAAGCCTCAGCTGCTTCTCCTGCACACGGAGAGCGTGCTAGCTGCTGAAACGTGAAGAAAGAAGCTGCAGAACACTGGCACTGAGCCTGCAGCTTTCCAGCGGAGAGAAAAAGCTACTTGAACACTCTGCAAGCCTTCCAACTCCCAAAAACATGCACATGGAAGGAGCTGCTGCAAAAGCGATGCTGTGCTCGCTGCTGCTCCTCCTGAAGCTCTGGCTGCTAAATCTGAGGCTTTCCTTCCAATTTCAAGCTGCAAAGCACTTGCTGAATTGCAGGGAAAGTCCGGGAGGCATTTGCTGTGCTGGCACACTTTCTCCTTCCTAGACAGAGTGGAAAAGCTTTTCCCTGCCGTGTAGGCGTCAAGAGACGCATAAGACGGGCATCCGGAGCTGTCCGAAGGTAAGCGCCTGTTCCCGGCCTCTTTCGGCACAAGCCCCTGCTCCGAGCGCACCGCGGCCGGCCGGAGGCTCTCTGCCGGCGAAGGTGCCGCTTCTCCGGCAAGGAAGCCTCAGCCGCTTCTCCTGCACACGGAATGCGTGCTAGCTGCTGAAACGTGAAGAAAGAAGCTGCAGAACACTGGCACTGAGCCTGCAGCTTTCCAGCGGAGAGAAAAAGCTACTTGAACACTCTGCAAGCCTTTCCACTCCCAAAAACATGCACATGGAAGGAGCTGCTGCAAAAGCGATGCTGTGCTCGCTGCTGCTCCTCCTGAAGCTCTGGCTGCTAAATCTGAGGCTTTCCTTCCAATTTCAAGCTGCAAAGCACTTGCTGAATTGCAGGGAAAGTCCGGGAGGCATTTGCTGTGCTGGCACACTTTCTCCTTCCTAGACAGAGTGGAAAAGCTTTTCCCTGCCGTGTAGGCGACAAGAGACGCATTAGACGGGCATCCGGAGCTGTCCGAAGGTAAGCGCCTGTTGCCGGCCTCTTTCGGCACAAGCCCCCGCTCCGGAGCGCACCGCGGCCGGCCGGAGGCTCTCTGCCGGCGAAGGTGCCGCTTCTCCGGCAAGGAAGCCTCAGCCGCTTCTCCTGCACACGGAGAGCGTGCTAGCTGCTGAAACGTGAAGAAAGAAGCTGCAGAACACTGGCACTGAGCGTGCAGCTTTCCAGCGGAGAGAAAAAGCTACTTGAACACTCTGCAAGCCTTCCAACTCCCAAAAACATGCACATGGAAGGAGCTGCTGCAAAAGCGATGCTGTGCTCGCTGCTGCTCCTCCTGAAGCTCTGGCTGCTAAATCTGAGGCTTTCCTTCCAATTTCAAGCTGCAAAGCACTTGCTGAATTGCAGGGAAAGTCCGGGAGGCATTTGCTGTGCTGGCACACTTTCTCCTTCCTAGACAGAGTGGAAAAGCTTTTCCCTGCCGTGTAGGCGTCAAGAGACGCATTAGACGGGCATCCGGAGCTGTCCGAATGTAAACGTCTGTTCCCGGCCTCTTTTGGCACAAGCCCCCGCTCCGGAGCGCACCGCGGCCGGCCGGAGGCTCTCTGCCGGCGAAGGTGCCGCTTCTCCGGCAAGGAAGCCTCAGCCGCTTCTCCTGCACACGGAGAGCGTGCTAGCTGCTGAAACGTGAAGAAAGAAGCTGCAGAACACTGGCACTGAGCCTGCAGCTTTCCAGCGGAGAGAAAAAGCTACTTGAACACTCTGCAAGCCTTTCTACTCCCAAAAACATGCACATGGAAGGAGCTGCTGCAAAAGCGATGCTGTGCTCGCTGCTGCTCCTCCTGAAGCTCTGGCTGCTAAATCTGAGGCTTTCCTTCCAATTTCAAGCTGCAAAGCACTTGCTGAATTGCAGGGAAAGTCCGGGAGGCATTTGCTGTGCTGGCACACTTTCTCCTTCCTAGACAGAGTGGAAAAGCTTTTCCCTGCCGTGTAGGCGACAAGAGACGCATTAGACGGGCATCCGGAGCTGCCCGAAGGTAAGCGCCTGTTCCCGGCCTCTTTCGGCACAAGCCCCCGCTCCGGAGTGCACCGCGGCCGGCAGGATGCTCTCTGCCGGCGAAGGTGCCACTTCTCCGGCAAGGAAGCCTCCCCCGCTTCTCCTGCACACGGAGAGCGTGCTAGCTGCTGAAACGTGAAGAAAGAAGCTGCAGAACACTGGCACTGAGCCTGCAGCTTTCCAGCGGAGAGAAAAAGCTACTTGAACACTCTGCAAGCCTTTCCACTCCCAAAAACATGCACATGGAAGGAGCTGCTGCAAAAGCGATGCTGTGCTCGCTGCTGCTCCTCCTGAAGCTCTGGCTGCTAAATCTGAGGCTTTCCTTCCAATTTCAAGCTGCAAAGCACTTGCTGAATTGCAGGGAAAGTCCGGGAGGCATTTGCTGTGCTGGCACACTTTCTCCTTCCTAGACAGAGTGGAAAAGCTTTTCCCTGCCGTGTAGGCGACAAGAGACGCATTAGACGGGCATCCGGAGCTGTCCGAAGGTAAGCGCCTGTTCCCGGCCTCTTTCGGCACAAGCCCCCGCTCCGGAGCGCACCGCGGCCGGCAGGATGCTCTCTGCCGGCGAAGGTGCCGCTTCTCCGGCAAGGAAGCCTCAGCCGCTTCTCCTGCACACGGAGAGCGTGCTAGCTGCTGAAACGTGAAGAAAGAAGCTGCAGAACACTGGCACTGAGCGTGCAGCTTTCCAGCGGAGAGAAAAAGCTACTTGAACACTCTGCAAGCCTTTCCACTCCCAAAAACATGCACATGGAAGGAGCTGCTGCAAAAGCGATGCTGTGCCTGCTGCTGCTCCTCCTGAAGCTCTGGCTGCTAAATCTGAGGCTTTCCTTCCAATTTCAAGCTGCAAAGCACTTGCTGAATTGCAGGGAAAGTCCGGGAGGCATTTGCTGTGCTGGCACACTTTCTCCTTCCTAGACAGAGTGGAAAAGCTTTTTACTGCCGTGTAGGCGACAAGAGACGCATTAGACGGGCATCCGGAGCTGTCCGAAGGTAAGCGTCTGTTCCCGGCCTCTTTCGGCACAAGCCCCCGCTCCGGAGCGCACCGCGGCCGGCCGGAGGCTCTCTGCCGGCGAAGGTGCCACTTCTCCGGCAAGGAAGCCTCGGCCGCTTCTCCTGCACACGGAGAGCGTGCTAGCTGCTGAAACGTGAAGAAAGAAGCTGCAGAACACTGGCACTGAGCGTGCAGCTTTCCAGCGGAGAGAAAATGCTACTTGAACACTCTGCAAGCCTTTCCACTCCCAAAAACATGCACATGGAAGGAGCTGCTGCAAAAGCGATGCTGTGCTCGCTGCTGCTCCTCCTGAAGCTCTGGCTGCTAAATCTGAGGCTTTCCTTCCAATTTCAAGCTGCAAAGCACTTGCTGAATTGCAGGGAAAGTCCGGGAGGCATTTGCTGTGCTGGCACACTTTCTCCTTCCTAGACAGAGTGGAAAAGCTTTTCCCTGCCGTGTAGGCGACAAGAGACGCATTAGACGGGCATCCGGAGCTGTCCGAATGTAAACGTCTGTTCCCGGCCTCTTTTGGCACAAGCCCCCGCTCCGGAGCGCACCGCGGCCGGCCGGAGGCTCTCTGCCGGCGAAGGTGCCGCTTCTCCGGCAAGGAAGCCTCAGCCGCTTCTCCTGCACACGGAGAGCGTGCTAGCTGCTGAAACGTGAAGAAAGAAGCTGCAGAACACTGGCACTGAGCGTGCAGCTTTCCAGCGGAGAGAAAAAGCTACTTGAACACTCTGCAAGCCTTCCAACTCCCAAAAACATGCACATGGAAGGAGCTGCTGCAAAAGCGATGCTGTGCTCGCTGCTGCTCCTCCTGAAGCTCTGGCTGCTAAATCTGAGGCTTTCCTTCCAATTTCAAGCTGCAAAGCACTTGCTGAATTGCAGGGAAAGTCCGGGAGGCATTTGCTGTGCTGGCACACTTTCTCCTTCCTAGACAGAGTGGAAAAGCTTTTCCCTGCCGTGTAGGCGACAAGAGACGCATTAGACGGGCATCCGGAGCTGTCCGAAGGTAAGCGCCTGTTCCCGGCCTCTTTCGGCACAAGCCCCCGCTCCGGAGCGCACCGCGGCCGGCCAGAGGCTCTCTGCCGGCGAAGGTGCCACTTCTCCGGCAAGGAAGCCTCAGCCGCTTCTCCTGCACACGGAGAGCGTGCTAGCTGCTGAAACGTGAAGAAAGAAGCTGCAGAACACTGGCACTGAGCCTGCAGCTTTCCAGCGGAGAGAAAAAGCTACTTGAACACTCTGCAAGCCTTTCCACTCCCAAAAACATGCACATGGAAGGAGCTGCTGCAAAAGCGATGCTGTGCTCGCTGCTGCTCCTCCTGAAGCTCTGGCTGCTAAATCTGAGGCTTTCCTTCCAATTTCAAGCTGCAAAGCACTTGCTGAATTGCAGGGAAAGTCCGGGAGGCATTTGCTGTGCTGGCACACTTTCTCCTTCCTAGACAGAGTGGAAAAGCTTTTCCCTGCCGTGTAGGCGTCAAGAGACGCATTAGACGGGCATCCGGAGCTGTCCGAATGTAAACGTCTGTTCCCGGCCTCTTTTGGCACAAGCCCCCGCTCCGGAGCGCACCGCGGCCGGCCGGAGGCTCTCTGCCGGCGAAGGTGCCGCTTCTCCGGCAAGGAAGCCTCAGCCGCTTCTCCTGCACACGGAGAGCGTGCTAGCTGCTGAAACGTGAAGAAAGAAGCTGCAGAACACTGGCACTGAGCCTGCAGCTTTCCAGCGGAGAGAAAAAGCTACTTGAACACTCTGCAAGCCTTTCTACTCCCAAAAACATGCACATGGAAGGAGCTGCTGCAAAAGCGATGCTGTGCTCGCTGCTGCTCCTCCTGAAGCTCTGGCTGCTAAATCTGAGGCTTTCCTTCCAATTTCAAGCTGCAAAGCACTTGCTGAATTGCAGGGAAAGTCCGGGAGGCATTTGCTGTGCTGGCACACTTTCTCCTTCCTAGACAGAGTGGAAAAGCTTTTCCCTGCCGTGTAGGCGACAAGAGACGCATTAGACGGGCATCCGGAGCTGTCCGAAGGTAAGCGCCTGTTCCCGGCCTCTTTCGGCACAAGCCCCCGCTCCGGAGTGCACCGCGGCCGGCAGGATGCTCTCTGCCGGCGAAGGTGCCACTTCTCCGGCAAGGAAGCCTCCCCCGCTTCTCCTGCACACGGAGAGCGTGCTAGCTGCTGAAACGTGAAGAAAGAAGCTGCAGAACACTGGCACTGAGCGTGCAGCTTTCCAGCGGAGAGAAAAAGCTACTTGAACACTCTGCAAGCCTTTCCACTCCCAAAAACATGCACATGGAAGGAGCTGCTGCAAAAGCGATGCTGTGCTCGCTGCTGCTCCTCCTGAAGCTCTGGCTGCTAAATCTGAGGCTTTCCTTCCAATTTCAAGCTGCAAAGCACTTGCTGAATTGCAGGGAAAGTCCGGGAGGCATTTGCTGTGCTGGCACACTTTCTCCTTCCTAGACAGAGTGGAAAAGCTTTTCCCTGCCGTGTAGGCGACAAGAGACGCATTAGACGGGCATCCGGAGCTGTCCGAAGGTAAGCGCCTGTTGCCGGCCTCTTTCGGCACAAGCCCCCACTCCGGAGCGCACCGCGGCCGGCCGGAGGCTCTCTGCCGGCAAAGGTGCCACTTCTCCGGCAAGGAAGCCTCGGCCGCTTCTCCTGCACACGGAGAGCGTGCTAGCTGCTGAAACGTGAAGAAAGAAGCTGCAGAACACTGGCACTGAGCGTGCAGCTTTCCAGCGGAGAGAAAATGCTACTTGAACACTCTGCAAGCCTTTCCACTCCCAAAAACATGCACATGGAAGGAGCTGCTGCAAAAGCGATGCTGTGCTCGCTGCTGCTCCTCCTGAAGCTCTGGCTGCTAAATCTGAGGCTTTCCTTCCAATTTCAAGCTGCAAAGCACTTGCTGAATTGCAGGGAAAGTCCGGGAGGCATTTGCTGTGCTGGCACACTTTCTCCTTCCTAGACAGAGTGGAAAAGCTTTTCCCTGCCGTGTAGGCGACAAGAGACGCATTAGACGGGCATCCGGAGCTGTCCGAAGGTAAACGTCTGTTCCCGGCCTCTTTCGGCACAAGCCCCCGCTCCGGAGCGCACCACTGTTCAGGGTATCAGTTTGCAAGACCCACTTTGCAATCTCAAACCCGTCCAAGTTGGCAGTGGTGCTGCTTAGTGTCTGGGAAACATCTTGCGAGAGGCGGAATTCCAGAAGGCCCCCTATAATTTTAGGCCTCAGGACCCTGAACCATTATACAGGCCTTTTCCCTGGGAAACAAAACTCAGCTGCCACTGTTCTGGGTGTCAGTTTGCAGGACCCACTTTGCACTCTCAAACCAGACCAAGTTTGCACTGGTTCCGCTAAGCATCTGGGGAACATCCTGCGAGAGGCGGATCTCCAGGAGGGACCCTGAAATTTAAGGCCTCAGGACCCTGAACCACTCTAAAGGGTATTTCCCTGGGAAACAAAACTCACAAGCCACTGTTCTGGGTGTCAGTTTTCAGGACGCACTAGGAACTCTCAAACCAGACCAAGTTGGCACTGGTGCTACCTTGCATCTGGGAGGCATCCGGTGTGAGGCAGAATTCTAGGAGGCACCCTGAAATTTAACGCGGCAGGACCCTGAACGACTGTACAGTGTTTTTCCCTGGGAAACAAAACTCAGAAGCCACTGTTCTGGGTATCAGTTTGGAGACCCACTTGGCACTCTCAAATCAGACCAAGTTGGCACTGGTGCCACTTTGCGTCTGGGAGGCATCCTGCGAGAGGCCGAATTCCAGAAGGCACTTGGCCATTTAAGGCCTCAGGACCCTGAATCACTCTACAGGTTTTTTCCCTGGGAAACAAAACTCAGAAGACAATGTTCTTGGTGTCAGTTTTCAGGACCCACTTGACACTCTCAAACCAGACTAAGTGGGCAATGGTGCCGCATAGCATCTGGGAAAAATTTTGCAAGAGGCGGATCTCCTGGAGGCACCTGGCAATTTAAGGCCGCAGGACCCCGAACCATTGTACAGGCTTTCTCCCTGGGAAACAAAACTCACAAACCACTGTTCTGGGTGTCAGTTTGCAGGACCCACTAGGCACTCTCAAACAAGACCAAGTTGGCACTGGTGTCACATTGCGTCTGGGAGGCATCCTGCGAGAGGCCGAATTCAAGAAGGCACCTGGCCTTTTAAAGTTTCAGTCCCCTCAACCAGTGTACAGGCCTTTTCCCTCGGAAACAAACCTCACATGCCACTGTTCTGGGTGTAAATTTTCAGGACCCACTTGGCACTCTATAACCAGACCAAGTTGGCACTGGAGCCACCCTTCGTCTGAAACGCATCCTGCGAGAGGCCGAATTCCAGGAGGCACCTGGCCATTTAAGGCCTCAGGACCCTGAACCATTGTACAGGCTTTTACCCTGGGAAACAAATCTCAGCAGCCACTGTTCTTGGTGTCAGTTTGCAGGACCCACTTGGCACTCTCAAACCAGACCAAGTTGGCACTGGTGCCGCTAAGCGTCTGGGGAACATCCTGCGAGAGGCGGATCTCCAGGAGGGACCCTGAAATTTAAGGCCCCAGGACCCTGAACCACTGTACAGGCTATTCCCCAGGGAGAAAAAACTCACAAGCCACTGTTCTGGGTGTCAGTTTGCAGGACCCGCTTGCACTCTTAAACCAGACCAAGTTGGCATGGGTGACACTTTGCGTCTGGGAGGCATCCTGCTAGGGACCGAATTCCAAGAGGGACCCGGCAATTTAAGGCTGCAGGACACTGAACCACTCTACAGGCTTTTTCCCTGGGAAACAAATCTCAGCAGCCACTGTTCTGGGTGTCAGTTTGCAGGACCCGTTTGCACTCTTAAACCAGACCAAGTTTGCACGGGTGACACTTTGCGTCTGGGAGGCACCTTGCTAGGGGCCGAATTCCAAGAGCCACCCGGCAATTTAAGGCCGCAGGACCCTGAACCACTCTACAGGGTATTTCCCTGCGAAACAAAACTCAGAAGCCACTGTTCTGGATGTCAGTTTTCAGGACCCACTAGGCACTCTCAAACGAGACCATGTTGGCACTTGTGACAGCTTGCGTCTGGGAGGCATCCTGCGAGAGTCAGAATTCACCTAGGCACCCTGAAATTTAAGGTCTCAGGACCCTGAACCACTTTACAGGCTTTTTCCCTGGGAAACAAAACTCAGAAGACAATGTTCTTTGTGTCAGTTTTCAGGACCCACTTGACACTCTCAAACCAGACTAAATGGGCAAAGGTGCCGCATAGCGTCTGGGAAAAATCCTGCAAGTGGCGGATCTCCAGGAAGCACACGGCAATTTAAGGCCGCAGGACCCCGAACCATTGTACAGGCTTTTTCCCTGGGAAACAAAACTCACAAACCACTGTTCTGGGTGTCAGTTTTCAGGACCCACTAGGCACTCTCAAACAAGACCAAGTTGGCACTGGTGTCACATTGCGTCTGGGAGGCATCCTGCGAGAGGCCGAATTCAAGAAGGCACCTGGCCTTTTAAAGTTTCAGTCCCCTGAACCAGTGTACAGGCCTTTTCCCTGGGAAACAAACCTCACATGCCACTGTTCTGGGTGTAAATTTTCAGGACCCACTTGGCACTCTATAACCAGACCAAGTTGGCACTGGAGCCACCCTTCGTCTGAAACGCATCCTGCGAGAGGCCGAATTCCAGGAGGCACCTGGCCATTTAAGGCCTCAGGACCCTGAACCATTGTACAGGCTTTTTCCCTGGGAAACAAATCTCAGCAGCCACTGTTCTTGGTGTCAGTTTGCAGGACCCACTTGGCACTCTCAAACCAGACCAAGTTGGCACTGGTGCCGCTAAGCGTCTGGGGAACATCCTGCGAGAGGCGGATCTCCAGGAGGGACCCTGAAATTTAAGGCCCCAGGACCCTGAACCACTGTACAGGCTATTCCCCAGGGAGAAAAAACTCACAAGCCACTGTTCTGGGTGTCAGTTTGCAGGACCCGCTTGCACTCTTAAACCAGACCAAGTTGGCATGGGTGACACTTTGCGTCTGGGAGGCATCCTGCTAGGGACCGAATTCCAAGAGGGACCCGGCAATTTAAGGCTGCAGGACACTGAACCACTCTACAGGCTTTTTCCCTGGGAAACAAATCTCAGCAGCCACTGTTCTGGGTGTCAGTTTGCAGGACCCGTTTGCACTCTTAAACCAGACCAAGTTTGCACGGGTGAAACTTTGCGTCTGGGAGGCACCTTGCTAGGGGCCGAATTCCAAGAGCCACCCGGCAATTTAAGGCCGCAGGACCCTGAACCACTCTACAGGGTATTTCCCTGCGAAACAAAACTCAGAAGCCACTGTTCTGGATGTCAGTTTTCAGGACCCACTAGGCACTCTCAAACGAGACCATGTTGGCACTTGTGACAGCTTGCGTCTGGGAGGCATCCTGCGAGAGTCAGAATTCACCTAGGCACCCTGAAATTTAAGGTCTCAGGACCCTGAACCACTTTACAGGCTTTTTCCCTGGGAAACAAAACTCAGAAGACAATGTTCTTTGTGTCAGTTTTCAGGACCCACTTGACACTCTCAAACCAGACTAAATGGGCAAAGGTGCCGCATAGCGTCTGGGAAAAATCCTGCAAGTGGCGGATCTCCAGGAAGCACACGGCAATTTAAGGCCGCAGGACCCCGAACCATTGTACAGGCTTTTTCCCTGGGAAACAAAACTCACAAACCACTGTTCTGGGTGTCAGTTTTCAGGACCCACTAGGCACTCTCAAACAAGACCAAGTTGGCACTGGTGTCACATTGCGTCTGGGAGGCATCCTGCGAGAGGCCGAATTCAAGAAGGCACCTGGCCTTTTAAAGTTTCAGTCCCCTGAACCAGTGTACAGGCCTTTTCCCTGGGAAACAAACCTCACATGCCACTGTTCTGGGTGTAAATTTTCAGGACCCACTTGGCACTCTATAACCAGACCAAGTTGGCACTGGAGCCACCCTTCGTCTGAAACGCATCCTGCGAGAGGCCGAATTCCAGGAGGCACCTGGCCATTTAAGGCCTCAGGACCCTGAACCATTGTACAGGCTTTTACCCTGGGAAACAAATCTCAGCAGCCACTGTTCTTGGTGTCAGTTTGCAGGACCCACTTGGCACTCTCAAACCAGACCAAGTTGGCACTGGTGCCGCTAAGCGTCTGGGGAACATCCTGCGAGAGGCGGATCTCCAGGAGGGACCCTGAAATTTAAGGCCCCAGGACCCTGAACCACTGTACAGGCTATTGCCCAGGGAGAAAAAACTCACAAGCCACTGTTCTGGGTGTCAGTTTGCAGGACCCGCTTGCACTCTTAAACCAGACCAAGTTGGCATGGGTGACACTTTGCGTCTGGGAGGCATCCTGCTAGGGACCGAATTCCAAGAGGGACCCGGCAATTTAAGGCTGCAGGACACTGAACCACTCTACAGGCTTTTTCCCTGGGAAACAAATCTTAGCAGCCACTGTTCTGGGTGTCAGTTTGCAGGACCCGTTTGCACTCTTAAACCAGACCAAGTTTGCACGGGTGACACTTTGCGTCTGGGAGGCATCTTGCTAGGGGCCGAATTCCAAGAGCCACCCGGCAATTTAAGGCCGCAGGACCCTGAACCACTCTACAGGGTATTTCCCTGCGAAACAAAACTCAGAAGCCACTGTTCTGGATGTCAGTTTTCAGGACCCACTAGGCACTCTCAAACGAGACCATGTTGGCACTTGTGACAGCTTGCGTCTGGGAGGCATCCTGCGAGAGTCAGAATTCACCTAGGCACCCTGAAATTTAAGGTCTCAGGACCCTGAACCACTTTACAGGCTTTTTCCCTGGGAAACAAAACTCAGAAGACAATGTTCTTGGTGTCAGTTTTCAGGACCCACTTGACACTCTCAAACCAGACTAAATGGGCAAAGGTGCCGCATAGCGTCTGGGAAAAATCCTGCAAGTGGCGGATCTCCAGGAAGCACACGGCAATTTAAGGCCGCAGGACCCCGAATCATTGTACAGGCTTTTTCCCTGGGAAACAAAACTCAGAAGCCACTGTTCTGGGTGTCAGTTTTCAGGACCCACTAGGCACTCTCAAACAAGACCAAGTTGGCACTGCTGCCACCCTTCCTCTGAAACGCATCCTGCGAGACGCGGAATTCTAGGAGGCACCTGGCTATTTATGGCCTCTGGACCCTGAACCACTCTACAGGCCTTTTCCCTGGGAAAAAAAACTCAGAAGCCACTGTTCTGGGTGTCAGTTTGCAGGACCCACTCTGCACTGTCAAACCAGACCAAGAATGCATTGGTGCCAGCTTGTGTTTGGGAGGCATCCTTAGAGAGGCGGAATTCACCTAGGCACCCTGAAATTTAAGGCCTCAGGATCCTGAACCACCGTACAGGCTTTTTCCCTGGGAAACAAAACTCAGAAGCCACTGTTCTGGGTGTCAGTTTTCAGCACCCACTTGGCACTCTCAAACCAGACTAAGTGGGCAATGGTGCCGCTAAGCGTCTGGGAAACATCCTGCGAGAGGCGGATCTCCAGGAGGGACCCTGAAATTTAAGGCCTCAGGACCCTGAACCACTGTACAGGCTATTTTCCAGGGAGAAAAAACTCAGAAGCCACTGTTCTGGGTGTCAGTTTTCAGGACCCGCTTGGCACTCTCAAACCAGACCAAGTTGGCACTTGTGCCACTTTGCGTCTGGGAGGCATCCAGCGAGAGGCGGAATTCCAGGAGGCACCTAGAATTTAAGGCCTCAGGACCCTGAACCACTGTACAGGCTTTTTCCCTGGGAGCCAAAACTCAGAAGCCACAGTTCTGGGTGTCTGTTTGCAGAACCCACTTGGCACTCTCAAACCAGCCCAAGTTGGCACTGCAGCCACCTTGCGTCTGAGAGGCATCCTGCGAGAGGCGGAATTCCAAGAATCACCCGGCCATTTAAGGCCTCAGGCCCCTGAAACATTCTAGAGGCTTTTTCCCTGGGAGGCAAAACGCAGAAGCCACTGTTCTGGGTGTCAATTTTCAGGACCCACTTGGCACTCTCAAACAAGACCAAGTTGGCACTGCTGCCACCCTTCGTCTGAAACGCATCTTGCGAGACGCGGAATTCCAGGAGGCACCTGGCCATTTAAGGCCTCAGGACCCTGAACCATTGTACAGGCTTTTTCCCTGGGAAACAAATCTCAGCAGCCACTGTTCTTGGTGTCAGTTTGCAGGACCCACTTGGCACTCTCAAACCAGACCAAGTTGGCACTGGTGCCGCTAAGCGTCTGGGGAACATCCTGCGAGAGGTGGATCTCCAGGAGGGACCCTGAAATTTAAGGCCTCAGGACCCTGAACCACTGTACAGGCTATTGCCCAGAGAAAGAAAACTCACAAGCCACTGTTCTGGGTGTCAGTTTGCAGGACCCGCTTGCACTCTTAAACCAGACCAAGTTGGCACGGGTACCACTTTGCGTCTGGGAGGCATCCTGCTAGGGGCCGAATTCCAAGAGGGACCTGGCAATTTAAGGCCGCAGGACCCGGAACCACTCTAAAGGGTATTTCCCTGGGAAACAAAACTCACAAGCCACTGTTCTGGGTGTCATTTTTCAGGACCCACTAGGAACTCTCAAACCAGACCAAGTTGGCACTGGTGCCAGCTTGCATCTAGGGGGCATCCTGTGTGAGGCGAAATTCTAGGAGGCACCCGGCAATTTAGAGGCCGCAGGACCCTGAACCACTCTACAGGGTATTTCCCTGCGAAACAAAACTCACAAGCCACTGTTCTGGATGTCAGTTTTCAGGACCCACTAGGCACTCTCAAACGAGACCATGTTGGCACTTGTGACAGCTTGCGTCTGGGAGGCATCCTGCGACAGGCCGAATTCCAGGAGGCACCCTGAAATTTAACGCGGCAGGACCCTGAACCACTCTACAAGGTATTTCCCTGGGAAACAAAACTCAGAGGCCACTGTTCTGGGTATCAGTTTGGAGACCCACTTGGCACTCTCAAATCAGACCAAGTTGGCACTGGTTCCACTTTGCGTCTGGGAGGCATCCTGCGAGAGTCGGAATTCACCTAGGCACCCTGAAATTTAAGGCCTCAGGATCCTGAAACACTGTACAGGCTTTTTCCCTGGGAAACAAAACTCAGAAGCCACTGTTCTGGGTGTCAGTTTTCAGCACCCACTTGGCACTCTCAAACCAGACTAAGTGGGCACCGGTGCCGCTAAGCCTCTGGGAAACATCCTGCGAGAGGCGGATCTCCAGGAGGGACCCTGAAATTTAAGGCCTCACGACCCTGAACCACTGTACAGGCTATTTTCCAGGGACAAAAAACTCAGAAGCCACTGTTCTGGGTTTCAGTTTTCAGGACCCGCTTGGCACTCTCAAACCAGACCAAGTTGGCACTGCTGCCACCCTTCCTCTGAAACGCATCCTGCGAGACGCGGAATTCCAGGAGGCACCTGGCCATTTATGGCCTCAAGACCCTGAACCACTGTACAGGCTTTTTCCCTGGGAAAAAAAACTCAGAAGCCACTGTTCTGGGTGTCAGTTTGCAGGACCCACTCTGCACTGTCAAACCAGACCAAGAATGCATTGGTGCCAGCTTGTGTTTGGGAGGCATCCTGCGAGAGGCGGAATTCACCTAGGCACCCTGAAATTTAAGGCCTCAGGATCCTGAACCACCGTACAGGCTTTTTCCCTGGGAAACAAAACTCAGAAGCCACTGTTCTGGGTGTCAGTTTTCAGCACCCACTTGGCACTCTCAAACCAGACTAAGTGGGCACCGGTGCCGCTAAGCGTCTGGGAAACATCCTGCAAGAGGCAGATCTCCAGGAGGGACCCTGAAATTTAAGGCCTCAGGACCCTGAACCACTGTACAGGCTATTTTCCAGGGAGAAAAAACTCAGAAGCCACTGTTCTGGGTGTCAGTTTTCAGGACCCGCTTTGCACTCTCAAACCAGACCAAGTTGGCACGGGTGCCACTTTGCGTCTGGGAGGCATCCTGCTAGGGGCCGAATTCTAAGAGGCACCCGGCAATTTAAGGCCTCAGGCCCCTGAACCACTCTACAGGCCTTTTCCCTGGGAAAGAAAACTCACAAGCCACTGTTCTGGGTGTCAGTTTGCAGGACCCACTAGGCACTCTCAAACCAGACCAAGTTGGCACTGGTGCCACCTTGCATCTGGGAGGCATCCTGTGTGAGGCGGAATTCTAGGAGGCACCCGGCAATTTAACGCCGCAGGACCCTGAACCATTGTACAGGCTTTTTCCCTGGGAAAAAAAACTCAGAAGCCACTGTTCTTGGTGTCAGCTTGCAGGACCCACTTGGCATTCTCAAACCAGACGAAGTTGGCACTGGTGCCACTATGTGTCTGGGAGGCATCCTGCGAGAGGCCGAATTCCAAGAGGAACTTGGCCATTTAAGGCCTCAGGACCCTGAACCACTTTACAGGCCTTTTCCCTGGGAAGCAAAACTCAGAAGACAATGTTCTTGGTGTCAGTTTTCAGGACCCACTTGACACTCTCAAACCAGACTAAGTGGGCAATGGTGCCGCATAGCGTCTGGGAAAAATCCTGCAAGAGGCGGATCTAAAGGAGGAACCCGACAATTTAAGGCCGCAGGACCCCGAACCATTGCACAGGCTTTTTCCCTGGGAAACAAAACTCACAAACCACTGTTCTGGGTGTCAGTTTTCAGGACCCACTTGACACTCTCAAACCAGACCAAGTTGGCACGGGTGTCACATTGCGTCTGGGAGGCATCCTGCGAGAGGCCGAATTCGACGAGGCACCTGCCCATTTAAGGCCTCAGGACCCTGAACCATTGTACAGGCTTTTTCCCTGGGAAACAAATCTCAGCAGCCACTGTTCTTGGTGTCAGTTTGCAGGACCCACTTGGCACTCTCAAACCAGACCAAGTTGGCACTGGTGCCGCTAAGCGTCTGGGGAACATCCTGCGAGAGGTGGATCTCCAGGAGGGACCCTGAAATTTAAGGCCTCAGGACCCTGAACCACTGTACAGGCTTTTTCCCTGTGAAACAAAACTCAGAAGCCACTGTTCTGGGTGTCAATTTTCAGGACCCACTTGGCACTCTCAAACAAGACCAAGTTGGCACTGCTGCCACCCTTCCTCTGAAACGCATCCTGCGAGACGCGGAATTCCAGGAGGCACCTGGCCATTTAAGGCCTCAGGACCCTGAACCATTGTACAGGCTTTTTCCCTGGGAAACAAATCTCAGCAGCTACTGTTCTTGGTGTCAGTTTGCAGGACCCACTTGGCACTCTCAAACCAGACCAAGTTGGCACTGGTGCCGCTAAGCGTCTGGGGAACATCCTGCGAGAGGTGGATCTCCAGGAGGGACCCTGAAATTTAAGGCCTCAGGACCCTGAACCACTGTACAGGCTTTTTCCCTGTGAAACAAAACTCAGAAGCCACTGTTCTGGGTGTCAATTTTCAGGACCCACTTGGCACTCTCAAACAAGACCAAGTTGGCACTGCTGCCACCCTTCGTCTGAAACGCATCCTGCGAGACGCGGAATTCCAGGAGGCACCTGGCCATTTAAGGCCTCAGGACCCTGAACCATTGTACAGGCTTTTTCCCTGGGAAACAAATCTCAGCAGCCACTGTTCTTGGTGTCAGTTTGCAGGACCCACTAGGCACTCTCAAATCATACCAAGTTGGCACTGGTGCCGCTAAGCGTCTGGGGAACATCCTGCGAGAGGCGGATCTCCAGGAGGGACCCTGAAATTTAACGTGGCAGGACCCTGAACCACTGTACAGGCTATTGCCCAGAGGAAAAAAACTCACAAGCCACTGTTCTGGGTGTCAGTTTTCAGGACCCACTTGGCACTCTCAAACCAGACCAAGTTGGCACTGGTGCCGCTAAGCGTCTGGGAAACATCCTGTGAGAGGCGGATCTCCAGGAGGGACCCTGAAATTTAAGGCCTCAGGACCCTGAACCACTGTACAGGCTATTTTCCAGGGAGAAAAAACTCAGAAGCCACTGTTCTGGGTGTCAGTTTTCAGGACCCGCTTGGCACTCTCAAACCAGACCAAGTTGGCACGGGTGCCACTTTGCGTCTGGGAGGCATCCTGCTAGGGGCCGAATTCCAAGAGGCACCCGGCAATTTAAGTCCTCAGGACCCTGAACCACTCTACAGGCCTTTTCCCTGGGAAAGAAAACTCACAAGCCACTGTTCTGGGTGTCAGTTTGCAGGACCCACTAGGCACTCTCAAACCAGACCAAGTTGTCACTGGTGCCACCTTGCATCTGGGAGGCATCCTGTGTGAGGCGGAATTCAAGGAGGCACCTGGCAATTTAACGCCGCAGGACCCTGAACCATTGTACAGGCTTTTTCCCTGGGAAACAAAACTCAGAAGCCACTGTTCTTGGTGTCAGCTTGCAGGACCCACTTGGCATTCTCAAACCAGACGAAGTTGGCACTGGTGCCACTATGTGTCTGGGAGGCATCCTGCGAGAGGCCGAATTCCAAGAGGAACTTGGCCATTTAAGGCCTCAGGACCCTGAACCACTTTACAGGCCTTTTCCCTGGGAAGCAAAACTCAGAAGACAATGTTCTTGGTGTCAGTTTTCAGGACCCACTTGACACTCTCAAACCAGACTAAGTGGGCAATGGTGCCGCATAGCGTCTGGGAAAAATCCTGCAAGAGGCGGATCTAAAGGAGGAACCCGACAATTTAAGGCCGCAGGACCCCGAACCATTGCACAGGCTTTTTCCCTGGGAAACAAAACTCACAAACCACTGTTCTGGGTGTCAGTTTTCAGGACCCACTTGACACTCTCAAACCAGACCAAGTTGGCACGGGTGTCACATTGCGTCTGGGAGGCATCCTGCGAGAGGCCGAATTCGACGAGGCACCTGCCCATTTAAGGCCTCAGGACCCTGAACCATTGTACAGGCTTTTTCCCTGGGAAACAAATCTCAGCAGCCACTGTTCTTGGTGTCAGTTTGCAGGACCCACTTGGCACTCTCAAACCAGACCAAGTTGGCACTGGTGCCGCTAAGCGTCTGGGGAACATCCTGCGAGAGGTGGATCTCCAGGAGGGACCCTGAAATTTAAGGCCTCAGGACCCTGAACCACTGTACAGGCTTTTTCCCTGTGAAACAAAACTCAGAAGCCACTGTTCTGGGTGTCAATTTTCAGGACCCACTTGGCACTCTCAAACAAGACCAAGTTGGCACTGCTGCCACCCTTCCTCTGAAACGCATCCTGCGAGACGCGGAATTCCAGGAGGCACCTGGCCATTTAAGGCCTCAGGACCCTGAACCATTGTACAGGCTTTTTCCCTGGGAAACAAATCTCAGCAGCTACTGTTCTTGGTGTCAGTTTGCAGGACCCACTTGGCACTCTCAAACCAGACCAAGTTGGCACTGGTGCCGCTAAGCGTCTGGGGAACATCCTGCGAGAGGTGGATCTCCAGGAGGGACCCTGAAATTTAAGGCCTCAGGACCCTGAACCACTGTACAGGCTTTTTCCCTGGGAACCAAAACTCAGAAGCCACTGTTCTGGGTGTCAGTTTTCAGCACCCACTTGGCACTCTCAAACCAGACTAAGTGGGCAACGGTGCCACTTTGCGTCTGGGAAACATCCTGCGAGAGGCGGATCTCCAGGAGGGACCCTGAAATTTAAGGCCTCAGGACCCTGAACCACTGTACAGGCTATTTTCCAGGGAGAAAAAACTCAGAAACCACTGTTCTGGGTGTCAGTTTTCAGGACCCGCTTGGCACTCTCAAACCAGACCAAGTTGGCACGGGTGCCACTTTGCGTCTGGGAGGCATCCTGCTAGGGGCCGAATTCCAAGAGGCACCCGGCAATTTAAGTCCTCAGGACCCTGAACCACTCTACAGGCCTTTTCCCTGGGAAAGAAAACTCACAAGCCACTGTTCTGGGTGTCAGTTTTCAGGACCCACTAGGCACTCTCAAACCAGACCAAGTTGGCACTGGTGCCACCTTGCATCTGGGAGACATCCTGTGTGAGGCGGAATTCAAGGAGGCACCCGGCAATTTAACGCCGCAGGACCCTGAACCATTGTACAGGCTTTTTCCCTGGGAAACAAAACTCAGAAGCCACTGTTCTTGGTGTCAGCTTGCAGGACCCACTTCGCATTCTCAAACCAGACGAAGTTGGCACTGGTGCCACTATGTGTCTGGGAGGCATCCTGCTAGGGGCCGAATTCCAGGAGGAACTTGGCCATTTAAGGCCTCAGGACCCTGAACCACTTTACAGGCTTTTTCCCTGGGAAGCAAAACTCAGAAGACAATGTTCTTGGTGTCAGTTTTCAGGACCCACTTGACACTCTCAAACCAGACTAAGTGGGCAATGGTGCCGCATAGCGTCTGGGAAAAATCCTGCAAGAGGCGGATCTCCTGGAGGCACCCTGCAATTTAAGGCCTCAGGACCCTGAACCACTCTACTGGCTATTTCCCTGGGAAACAAAACTCACAAACCACTTTTCTGGGTTTCAGTTTTCAGGACCCACTTGACACTCCCAAACCAGACCAAGTTGGCACTTGTGCCACATTGCGTCTGGGAGGCATCCAGCGAGAGGCGGAATTCCAGGAGGCACCCTGAAATTTAAGGCCTCAGGACCCTGAACCACTGTACAGGCTTTTTCCCTGGGAGCCAAAACTCAGAAGCCACAGTTCTGGGTGTCAGTTTGCAGAACCCACTTGGCACTCTCAAACCAGCCCAAGTTGGCACTGCAGCCACCTTGCGTCTGGGAGGCATCCTGCGAGAGGCGGAATTCCAAGAATCACCCGGCCATTTAAGGCCTCAGGCCCCTGAAACATTCTAGAGGCTTTTTCCCTGAGAGACAAAACTCACAAGCCACTGTTCTGGGTGTCAATTTTCAGGACCCACTTGGCACTCTCAAACAAGACCAAGTTGGCACTGCTGCCACCCTTCCTCTGAAACGCATCCTGCGAGACGCGGAATTCCAGGAGGCACCTGGCCATTTAAGGCCTCAGGACCCTGAACCATTGTACAGGCTTTTTCCCTGGGAAACAAATCTCAGCAGCTACTGTTCTTGGTGTCAGTTTGCAGGACCCACTTGGCACTCTCAAACCAGACCAAGTTGGCACTGGTGCCGCTAAGCGTCTGGGGAACATCCTGCGAGAGGTGGATCTCCAGGAGGGACCCTGAAATTTAAGGCCTCAGGACCCTGAACCACTGTACAGGCTTTTTCCCTGTGAAACAAAACTCAGAAGCCACTGTTCTGGGTGTCAATTTTCAGGACCCACTTGGCACTCTCAAACAAGACCAAGTTGGCACTGCTGCCACCCTTCCTCTGAAACGCATCCTGCGAGACGCGGAATTCCAGGAGGCACCTGGCCATTTAAGGCCTCAGGACCCTGAACCATTGTACAGGCTTTTTCCCTGGGAAACAAATCTCAGCAGCTACTGTTCTTGGTGTCAGTTTGCAGGACCCACTTGGCACTCTCAAACCAGACCAAGTTGGCACTGGTGCCGCTAAGCGTCTGGGGAACATCCTGCGAGAGGTGGATCTCCAGGAGGGACCCTGAAATTTAAGGCCTCAGGACCCTGAACCACTGTACAGGCTTTTTCCCTGTGAAACAAAACTCAGAAGCCACTGTTCTGGGTGTCAATTTTCAGGACCCACTTGGCACTCTCAAACAAGACCAAGTTGGCACTGCTGCCACCCTTCGTCTGAAACGCATCCTGCGAGACGCGGAATTCCAGGAGGCACCTGGCCATTTAAGGCCTCAGGACCCTGAACCATTGTACAGGCTTTTTCCCTGGGAAACAAATCTCAGCAGCCACTGTTCTTGGTGTCAGTTTGCAGGACCCACTAGGCACTCTCAAATCATACCAAGTTGGCACTGGTGCCGCTAAGCGTCTGGGGAACATCCTGCGAGAGGCGGATCTCCAGGAGGGACCCTGAAATTTAACGTGGCAGGACCCTGAACCACTGTACAGGCTATTGCCCAGAGGAAAAAAACTCACAAGCCACTGTTCTGGGTGTCAGTTTTCAGGACCCACTTGGCACTCTCAAACCAGACCAAGTTGGCACTGGTGCCGCTAAGCGTCTGGGAAACATCCTGTGAGAGGCGGATCTCCAGGAGGGACCCTGAAATTTAAGGCCTCAGGACCCTGAACCACTGTACAGGCTATTTTCCAGGGAGAAAAAACTCAGAAGCCACTGTTCTGGGTGTCAGTTTTCAGGACCCGCTTGGCACTCTCAAACCAGACCAAGTTGGCACGGGTGCCACTTTGCGTCTGGGAGGCATCCTGCTAGGGGCCGAATTCCAAGAGGCACCCGGCAATTTAAGTCCTCAGGACCCTGAACCACTCTACAGGCCTTTTCCCTGGGAAAGAAAACTCACAAGCCACTGTTCTGGGTGTCAGTTTGCAGGACCCACTAGGCACTCTCAAACCAGACCAAGTTGGCACTGGTGCCACCTTGCATCTGGGAGGCATCCTGTGTGAGGCGGAATTCAAGGAGGCACCTGGCAATTTAACGCCGCAGGACCCTGAACCATTGTACAGGCTTTTTCCCTGGGAAACAAAACTCAGAAGCCACTGTTCTTGGTGTCAGCTTGCAGGACCCACTTGGCATTCTCAAACCAGACGAAGTTGGCACTGGTGCCACTAAGCGTCTGGGAGGCATCCTGCTAGGGGCCGAATTCCAGGAGGAACTTGGCCATTTAAGGCCTCAGGACCCTGAACCACTTTACAGGCGTTTTCCCTGGGAAGCAAAACTCAGAAGACAATGTTCTTGGTGTCAGTTTTCAGGACCCACTTGACACTCTCAAACCAGACTAAGTGGGCAATGGTGCCGCATAGCGTCTGGGAAAAATCCTGCAAGAGGCGGATCTCCTGGAGGCACCCTGCAATTTAAGGCCTCAGGACCCTGAACCACTCTACTGGCTATTTCCCTGGGAAACAAAACTCACAAACCACTTTTCTGGGTTTCAGTTTTCAGGACCCACTTGACACTCCCAAACCAGACCAAGTTGGCACTTGTGGCACATTGCGTCTGGGAGGCATCCAGCGAGAGGCGGAATTCCAGGAGGCACCCTGAAATTTAAGGCCTCAGGACCCTGAACCACTGTACAGGCTTTTTCCCTGGGAGCCAAAACTCAGAAGCCACAGTTCTGGGTGTCTGTTTGCAGAACCCACTTGGCACTCTCAAACCAGCCCAAGTTGGCACTGCAGCCACCTTGCGTCTGAGAGGCATCCTTCTAGAGGCGGAATTCCAAGAATCACCCGGCCATTTAAGGCCTCAGGCCCCTGAAACATTCTAGAGGCTTTTTCCCTGAGAGACAAAACTCACAAGCCACTGTTCTGGGTGTCAATTTTCAGGACCCTCTTGGCACTCTCAAACAAGACCAAGTTGGCACTGCTGCCACCCTTCGTCTGAAACGCATCTTGCGAGACGCGGAATTCCAGGAGGCACCTGGCCATTTAAGGCCTCAGGACCCTGAACCATTGTACAGGCTTTTTCCCTGGGAAACAAATCTCAGCAGCTACTGTTCTTGGTGTCAGTTTGCAGGACCCACTTGGCACTCTCAAACCAGACCAAGTTGGCACTGGTGCCGCTAAGCGTCTGGGGAACATCCTGCGAGAGGTGGATCTCCAGGAGGGACCCTGAAATTTAAGGCCTCAGGACCCTGAACCACTGTACAGGCTTTTTCCCTGTGAAACAAAACTCAGAAGCCACTGTTCTGGGTGTCAATTTTCAGGACCCAGTTGGCACTCTCAAACCAGACCAAGTTGGCACTTGTGCCACTTTGCGTCTGGGAGGCATCCTGTGAGACGCGGAATTCCAGGAGGCACCTGGCCATTTATGGCCTCAAGACCCTGAACCACTCTACAGGCTTTTTCCCTGGGAAACAAAACTCAGAAGCCACTGTTCTGGGTGTCAGTTTGCAGGACCCACTCTGCACTGTCAAACCAGACCAAGAATGCATTGGTGCCAGCTTGCGTTTGGGAGGCATACTGCGAGAGGCGGAATTCACCTAGGCACCCTGAAATTTAAGGCCGCAGGGCCCCGAACCATTGTACAGGCTTTTTCCCTGGGAACCAAAACTCAGAAGCCACTGTTCTGGGTGTCAGTTTTCAGCACCCACTTGGCACTCTCAAACCAGACTAAGTGGGCAACGGTGCCACTTTGCGTCTGGGAAACATCCTGCGAGAGGCGGATCTCCAGGAGGGACCCTGAAATTTAAGGCCTCAGGACCCTGAACCACTGTACAGGCTATTTTCCAGGGAGAAAAAACTCAGAAACCACTGTTCTGGGTGTCAGTTTTCAGGATCCGCTTGGCACTCTCAAACCAGACCAAGTTGGCACGGGTGCCACTTTGCGTCTGGGAGGCATCCTGCTAGGGGCCGAATTCCAAGAGGCACCCGGCAATTTAAGTCCTCAGGACCCTGAACCACTCTACAGGCCTTTTCCCTGGGAAAGAAAACTCACAAGCCACTGTTCTGGGTGTCAGTTTGCAGGACCCACTAGGCACTCTCAAACCAGACCAAGTTGGCACTGGTGCCACCTTGCATCTGGGAGGCATCCTGTGTGAGGCGGAATTCAAGGAGGCACCCGGCAATTTAACGCCGCAGGACCCTGAACCATTGTACAGGCTTTTTCCCTGGGAAACAAAACTCAGAAGCCACTGTTCTTGGTGTCAGCTTGCAGGACCCACTTCGCATTCTCAAACCAGACGAAGTTGGCACTGGTGCCACTATGTGTCTGGGAGGCATCCTGCTAGGGGCCGAATTCCAGGAGGAACTTGGCCATTTAAGGCCTCAGGACCCTGAACCACTTTACAGGCTTTTTCCCTGGGAAGCAAAACTCAGAAGACAATGTTCTTGGTGTCAGTTTTCAGGACCCACTTGACACTCTCAAACCAGACTAAGTGGGCAATGGTGCCGCATAGCGTCTGGGAAAAATCCTGCAAGAGGCGGATCTCCTGGAGGCACCCTGCAATTTAAGGCCTCAGGACCCTGAACCACTCTACTGGCTATTTCCCTGGGAAACAAAACTCACAAACCACTTTTCTGGGTTTCAGTTTTCAGGACCCACTTGACACTCCCAAACCAGACCAAGTTGGCACTTGTGGCACATTGCGTCTGGGAGGCATCCAGCGAGAGGCGGAATTCCAGGAGGCACCCTGAAATTTAAGGCCTCAGGACCCTGAACCACTGTACAGGCTTTTTCCCTGGGAGCCAAAACTCAGAAGCCACAGTTCTGGGTGTCAGTTTGCAGAACCCACTTGGCACTCTCAAACCAGCCCAAGTTGGCACTGCAGCCACCTTGCGTCTGGGAGGCATCCTGCGAGAGGCGGAATTCCAAGAATCACCCGGCCATTTAAGGCCTCAGGCCCCTGAAACATTCTAGAGGCTTTTTCCCTGAGAGACAAAACTCACAAGCCACTGTTCTGGGTGTCAATTTTCAGGACCCACTTGGCACTCTCAAACAAGACCAAGTTGGCACTGCTGCCACCCTTCCTCTGAAACGCATCCTGCGAGACGCGGAATTCCAGGAGGCACCTGGCCATTTAAGGCCTCAGGACCCTGAACCATTGTACAGGCTTTTTCCCTGGGAAACAAATCTCAGCAGCTACTGTTCTTGGTGTCAGTTTGCAGGACCCACTTGGCACTCTCAAACCAGACCAAGTTGGCACTGGTGCCGCTAAGCGTCTGGGGAACATCCTGCGAGAGGTGGATCTCCAGGAGGGACCCTGAAATTTAAGGCCTCAGGACCCTGAACCACTGTACAGGCTTTTTCCCTGCGAAACAAAACTCAGAAGCCACTGTTCTGGGTGTCAATTTTCAGGACCCACTTGGCACTCTCAAACAAGACCAAGTTGGCACTGCTGCCACCCTTCGTCTGAAACGCATCCTGCGAGACGCGGAATTCCAGGAGGCACCTGGCCATTTAAGGCCTCAGGACCCTGAACCATTGTACAGGCTTTTCGCCTGGGAAACAAATCTCAGCAGCCACTGTTCTTGGTGTCAGTTTGCAGGACCCACTAGGCACTCTCAAACCAGACCAAGTTGGCACTGGTGCCGCTAAGCGTCTGGGAAAAATCCTGCGAGAGGTGGATCTCCCGGAGGGACCCTGAAATTTAAGGCCTCAGGACCCTGAACCACTGTACAGGCTATTGCCCAGAGAAAGAAAACTCACAAGCCACTGTTCTGGGTGTCAGTTTGCAGGACCCGCTTGCACTCTTAAACCAGACCAAGTTGGCACGGGTGCCACTTTGCGTCTGGAAGGCATCCTGCAAGGGGCCGAATTCCAAGAGGGACCTGGCAATTTAAGGCCTCAGGACCCTGAACCACTCTACAGGCCTTTTCCCTGGGAAACAAAACTCAAAAGCCACTGTTCTGGGTGTCAGTTTTCAGGACCCACTAGGCACTCTCAAACCAGACCAAGTTGGCACTGGTGCCACCTTGCATCTGGGAGGCATCCTGTGTGAGGCGGAATTCAAGGAGGCACCCGGAAATTTAAGGCCGCAGGACCCTGAACCATTGTACAGGCTTTTTCCCTGGGAAACAAAACTCAGAAGCCACTGTTCTTAGTGTCAGTTTGCAGGACCCACTTGGCACTCTCAAACCAGACCAAGTTGGCACTGGTGCCACCTTGCGTCTGGGAGACATCCTGAGAAAGGCGGAATTCGACGAGGCACCTGGCCATTTAAGGCCTCAGGACCCTGAACCACTGTACAGTGTTTTTCCCTGGGAAACAAAACTCAGAAGCCACTGTTCTGGGTGTCAGTTTGGAGGACCCACTTGACACTCTCAAACCAGACTAAGTGGGCAATGTTGCCGCATGGCATCTGGGAAAAATCCTGCAAGAGGCGGATCTCCAGGAGGCACCCGGCAATTTAAGGCCTCAGGGCCCCAAACCATTGTACAGGCTTTTTTACTGGGAAACAAAACTCACAAACCACTTTTCTGGGTGTCAGTTTTCAGGACCCACTTGACACTCCCAAACCAGACCAAGTTGGCACGGGTGCCACCTTGCGTCTGGGAGGCATCCTGCGAGAGGCCGAATTCGACGAGGCACCTAGCCATTTAAGGCCTCAGGACCCTGAACCACTGTACAGTGTTTATCCCTGGGAAACAAAACTCACAAGCCACTGTTCTGGGTGTCAATTTTCAGGACCCACTTGACACTCTCAAACCAGACTAAATGGGAAATGGTGCGTCTGGGAAAAATCCTGCAAGAGGCGGAGCTCCAGGAGGCACCCGGAGATCTAAGGCCGCAGGAACCTGAACCATTGTACAGGCTTTTTCCCTGGGAAACAAAACTCAGAAGCCACTGTTCTGGGTGTCAGTTTTCCGGACCCACTTGGCACTCTCAAACCAGACCAAGTTGGCACTTGTGCCACTTTGCGTCTGGAAGGCATCCTGCGAGACGCGGAATTCCAGGAGGCACCTGGCCATTTAAGGCCTCAAGACCCTGAACCACTCTACAGGCTTTTTCCCAGGGAAACAAAACTCAGAAGCCACTGTTCTGGGTGTCAGTTTGCAGGACCCACTCTGCACTGTCAAACCAGACCAAGAATGCATTGGTGCCAGCTTGCGTTTGGGAGGCATCCTGCGAGAGGCGGAATTCAAGGAGGCACCCTGATATTTAAGGCCTCAGGATCCTGAACCACCGTACAGGCTTTTTCCCTGGGAAACAAAACTCAGAAGCCACTGTTCTGGGCGTCCGTTTTCAGCACCCACTTGGCACTCTCAAAGAAGACTAAGTGGGCACCGGTGCCGCTAAGCGTCTGGGAAACATCCTGCGAGAGGCGGATCTCCAGGAGGGACCCTGAAATTTAAGGCCTCAGGACCCTGAACCACTCTACAGGGTATTTCCCTGGGAAACAAAACTCAGAAACCACTGTTCTGGGTGTCAGTTTTCAGGACCCACTTGACACTCTCAAACCAGACCAAGTTGGCACTGCTGCCACATTGCGTCTGGCAGGCATCCTGAGAGAGGCGGAATTCCACGAGACACCTGGCCATTTAAGACCTCAGGACCCTGAAGCACTGTACAGTGTTTTTCCCTGGGAAACAAAACTCAGAAGCCACTGTTCTGGATGTCAGTTTTCAGGAACCACTTGGCACTCTCAAACTTAACCATGTTGGCACTTGTTCCAGCTTGCGTCTGGGAAAAATCCTTCGAGAGGCCGAATTCCAGGAGGTACCTGGCCATTTAAGGCCTCAGGACCCTGAACCACTCTACAGGGTATTTCCCTGGGAAACAAAATTCAGAAACCACTGTTCTGGGTGTCAGCTTGGAGGACCCACTTGGAACTCTCAAACCAGACCAAGTTGGCACTGGTGCCACTTTGCGTCTGGGAGGCATCCTGCGAGAGGCCGAATTCAAGAAGGCACCCGGCCATTTAAAGTTTCAGGCCCCGGAACCAGTGTACAGGCCATTTCCCTGGGAAACAAAACTCAGAAGCCACTGTTCTGTGTGTCAGTTTTCAGGACCCACTTGACTCTATCAAACCAGACTAAGTGGGAAGTGGTGCCGCAGAGCGTCTGGGAAAAATCCTGCAAGAGGCGGATCTCCAGGAGGCACCCGGAGATCTAAGGCCGCAGGAATCTGAACCATTGTACAGGCTTTTTCCCTGGGAAACAAAACTCAGAAGACAATGTTCTTGGTGTCAGTTTTCAGGACCCACTTGACACTCTCAAACCAGACTAAATGGGCAATGGTAGCGCATAGCATCTGGGAAAAATCCTGCAAGAGGCGGATCTCCAGGAGGCACCTGGCAATTTAAGGCCGCAGGACCCCGAACCATTGTACAGGCTTTTTCCCTGGGAAACAAAACTCACAAACCACTGTTCTGGGTGTCAGTTTTCAGGACCCACTAGGCACTCTCAAACAAGACCAAGTTGGCACTGGTGTCACATTGCGTCTGGGAGGCATCCTGCGAGAGGCCGAATTCAAGAAGGCACCTGGCCATTTAAAGTTTCAGGCCCCTGAACCAGTGTACAGGCCTTTTCCCTGGGAAACAAAACTCACAAGCCACTGTTCTGGGTGTCAATTTTCAGGACCCACTTGGCACTTTCAAACCAGACCAAGTTGGCACTGCTGCCACCCTTCGTCTGAAACGCATCCTGCAAGACGCGGAATTCCAGGAGGCACCTGGCCATTTATGGCCTCAAGACCCTGAACCATTGTACAGGCTTTTTCCCTGGGAAAAAAAACTCAGAAGCCACTGTTCTGGGTGTCAGTTTGCAGGACCCACTCTGCACTGTCAAACCAGACCCAGAATGCATTGGTGCCAGCTTGTGTTTGGGAGGCATCCTGCAAGAGGCGGAATTCACCTAGGCACCCTGAAATTTAAGGCCTCAGGATCCTGAACCACCGTACAGGCTTTTTCCCTGGGAAACAAAACTCAGAAGCCACTGTTCTGGGTGTCAGTTTTCAGCACCCACTTGGCACTCTCAAACCAGACTAAGTGGGCACCGGTGCCGCTAAGCGTCTGGGAAACATCCTGCAAGAGGCAGATCTCCAGGAGGGACCCTGAAATTTAAGGCCTCAGGACCCTGAACCACTGTACAGGCTATTTTCCAGGGAGAAAAAACTCAGAAGCCACTGTTCTGGGTGTCAGTTTTCAGGACCCGCTTTGCACTCTCAAACCAGACCAAGTTGGCACGGGTGCCACTTTGTGTCTGGGAGGCATCCTGCTAGGGGCCGAATTCTAAGAGGCACCCGGCAATTTAAGGCCTCAGGCCCCTGAACCACTCTACAGGCCTTTTCCCTGGGAAAGAAAATTCACAAGCCACTGTTCTGGGTGTCAGTTTTCAGGACCCACTAGGCACTCTCAAACCAGACCAAGTTGGCACTGGTGCCACTATGTGTCTGGGAGGCATCCTGCGAGAGGCCGAATTCCAGGAGGAACTTGGCCATTTAAGGCCTCAGGACCCTGAACCACTTTACAGGCTTTTTCCCTGGGAAGCAAAACTCAGAAGACAATGATCTGGGTGTCAGTTTTCAGGACCCACTTGACACTCTCAAACCAGACTAAGTGGGCAATGGTGCCACATAGCATCTGGGAAAAATCCTGCAAGAGGCGGATCTACAGGAGGCCCCCGACAATTTAAGGCCGCAGGACCCCGAACCATTGTACAGGCTTTTTCCCTGGGAACCAAAACTCAGAAGCCACTGTTCTGGGTGTCAGTTTTCAGCTCCCACTTGGCACTCTCAAACCAGACTAAGTGGGCAACGGTGCCACTTTGCGTCTGGGAAACATCCTGTGAGAGGCGGATCTCCAGGAGGGACCCTGAAATTTAAGGCCTCAGGACCCTGAACCACTGTACAGGCTATTTTCCAGGGAGAAAAAACTCAGAAGCCACTGTTCTGGGTGTCAGTTTTCAGGACCCGCTTGGCACTCTCAAACCAGACCAAGTTGGCACGGGTGCCACTTTGCGTCTGGGAGGCATCCTGCTAGGGGCCGAATTCCAGGAGGAACTTGGCCATTTAAGGCCTCAGGACCCTGAACCACTTTACAGGCTTTTTCCCTGGGAAGCAAAACTCAGAAGACAACGTTCTTGGTGTGAGTTTTCAGGACCCACTTGACACTCTCAAACCAGACTAAGTGGGCAATGGTGCCACCTTGCGTCTGGGAAAAATCCTGCAAGAGGCGGATCTCCTGGAGGCACCCGACAATTTAAGGCCTCAGGACCCTGAACCACTCTACTGGCTATTTCCCTGGGAAACAAAACTCACAAACCACTTTTCTGGGTTTCAGTTTTCAGGACCCACTTGACACTCCCAAACCAGACCAAGTTGGCACTTGTGCCACATTGCGTCTGGGAGGCATCCAGCGAGAGGCGGAATTCCAGGAGGCACCCTGAAATTTAAGGCCTCAGGACCCTGAACCACTGTACAGGCTTTTTCCCTGGGAGCCAAAACTCAGAAGCCACAGTTCTGGGTGTCAGTTTGCAGAACCCACTTGGCACTCTCAAACCAGCCCAAGTTGGCACTGCAGCCACCTTGCGTCTGAGAGGCATCCTTCGAGAGGCGGAATTCCAAGAATCACCCGGCCATTTAAGGCCTCAGGCCCCTGAAACATTCTAGAGGCTTTTTCCCTGAGAGACAAAACTCACAAGCCACTGTTCTGGGTGTCAATTTTCAGGACCCACTTGGCACTCTCAAACAAGACCAAGTTGGCACTGCTGCCACCCTTCCTCTGAAACGCATCCTGCGAGACGCGGAATTCCAGGAGGCACCTGGCCATTTAAGGCCTCAAGACCCTGAACCACTCTACAGGCTTTTTCCCTGGGAAACAAAACTCAGAAGCCACTGTTCTGGGTGTCAGTTTGCAGGACCCACTCTGCACTGTCAAACCAGACCAAGAATGCATTGGTGCCAGCTTGCGTTTGGGAGGCATCCTGCGAGAGGCGGAATTCAAGGAGGCACCCTGATATTTAAGGCCTCAGGATCCTGAACCACCGTACAGGCTTTTTCCCTGGGAAACAAAACTCAGAAGCCACTGTTCTGGGTGTCCGTTTTCAGCACCCACTTGGCACTCTCAAAGAAGACTAAGTGGGCACCGGTGCCGCTAAGCGTCTGGGAAACATCCTGTGAGAGGCGGATCTCCAGGAGGGACCCTGAAATTTAAGGCCTCAGGACCCTGAACCACTGTACAGGCTTTTTCCCTGTGAAACAAAACTCAGAAACCACTGTTCTGGGTGTCAGTTTTCAGGACCCACTTGACACTCTCAAACCAGACCAAGTTGGCACTGCTGCCACATTGCGTCTGGCAGGCATCCTGAGAGAGGCGGAATTCCACGAGACACCTGGCCATTTAAGACCTCAGGACCCTGAAGCACTGTACAGTGTTTTTCCCTGGGAAACAAAACTCAGAAGCCACTGTTCTGGATGTCAGTTTTCAGGAACCACTTGTCACTCTCAAACTTAACCATGTTGGCACTTGTTCCAGCTTGCGTCTGGGAAAAATCCTTCGAGAGGCCGAATTCCAGGAGGCACCTGGCCATTTAAGGCCTCAGGACCCTGAACCACTCTACAGGGTATTTCCCTGGGAAACAAAATTCAGAAACCACTGTTCTGGGTGTCAGCTTGGAGGACCCACTTGGCACTCTCAAACCAGACCAAGTTGGCACTGGTGCCACTTTGCGTCTGGGAGGCATCCTGCGAGAGGCCGAATTCAAGAAGGCACCCGGCCATTTAAAGTTTCAGGCCCCGGAACCAGTGTACAGGCCATTTCCCTGGGAAACAAAACTCAGAAGCCACTGTTCTTGGTGTCAGTTTTCAGGACCCACTTGACACTCTCAAACCAGACTAAATGGGCAATGGTAGCGCATAGCATCTGGGAAAAATCCTGCAAGAGGCGGATCTCCAGGAGGCACCCGGCAATTTAAGGCCGCAGGACCCCGAACCATTGTACAGGCTTTTTCCCTGGGAAACAAAACTCACAAACCACTGTTCTGGGTGTCAGTTTTCAGGACCCACTAGGCACTCTCAAACAAGACCAAGTTGGCACTGGTGTCACATTGCGTCTGGGAGGCATCCTGCGAGAGGCCGAATTCAAGAAGGCACCTGGCCATTTAAAGTTTCAGGCCCCTGAACCAGTGTACAGGCCTTTTCCCTGGGAAACAAAACTCACAAGCCACTGTTCTGGGTGTCAATTTTCAGGACCCACTTGGCACTCTCAAACCAGACCAAGTTGGCACTGCTGCCACCCTTCCTCTGAAACGCATCCTGCGAGACGCGGAATTCCAGGAGGCACCTGGCCATTTATGGCCTCAAGACCCTGAACCATTGTACAGGCTTTTTCCCTGGGAAAGAAAACTCACAAGCCACTGTTCTGGGTGTCAGTTTGCAGGACCCGCTTGCACTCTTAAACCAGACCAAGTTGGCACGGGTGCCACTTTGCGTCTGGAAGGCATCCTGCAAGGGGCCGAATTCCAAGAGGGACCCGGCAATTTAAGGCCTCAGGACCCTGAACCACTCTACAGGCCTTTTCCCTGGGAAACAAAACTCAAAAGCCACTGTTCTGGGTGTCAGTTTTCAGGACCCACTAGGCACTCTCAAACCAGACCAAGTTGGCACTGGTGCCACCTTGCATCTGGGAGGCATCCTGTGTGAGGCGGAATTCAAGGAGGCACCCGGAAATTTAAGGCCGCAGGACCCTGAACCATTGTACAGGCTTTTTCCCTGGGAAACAAAACTCAGAAGCCACTGTTCTTAGTGTCAGTTTGCAGGACCCGCTTGGCACTCTCAAACCAGACCAAGTTGGCACTGGTGCCACCTTGCGTCTGGGAGACATCCTGAGAAAGGCGGAATTCGACGAGGCACCTGGCCATTTAAGGCCTCAGGACCCTGAACCATTGTACAGGCTTTTTCCCTGGGAAACAAATCTCAGCAGCTACTGTTCTTGGTGTCAGTTTGCAGGACCCACTTGGCACTCTCAAACCAGACCAAGTTGGCACTGGTGCCGCTAAGCGTCTGGGGAACATCCTGCGAGAGGTGGATCTCCAGGAGGGACCCTGAAATTTAAGGCCTCAGGACCCTGAACCACTGTACAGGCTTTTTCCCTGTGAAACAAAACTCAGAAGCCACTGTTCTGGGTGTCAATTTTCAGGACCCACTTGGCACTCTCAAACAAGACCAAGTTGGCACTGCTGCCACCCTTCCTCTGAAACGCATCCTGCGAGACGCGGAATTCCAGGAGGCACCTGGCCATTTAAGGCCTCAGGACCCTGAACCATTGTACAGGCTTTTTCCCTGGGAAACAAATCTCAGCAGCTACTGTTCTTGGTGTCAGTTTGCAGGACCCACTTGGCACTCTCAAACCAGACCAAGTTGGCACTGGTGCCGCTAAGCGTCTGGGGAACATCCTGCGAGAGGTGGATCTCCCGGAGGGACCCTGAAATTTAAGGCCTCAGGACCCTGAACCACTGTACAGGCTTTTTCCCTGTGAAACAAAACTCAGAAGCCACTGTTCTGGGTGTCAATTTTCAGGACCCACTTGGCACTCTCAAACAAGACCAAGTTGGCACTGCTGCCACCCTTCGTCTGAAACGCATCCTGCGAGACGCGGAATTCCAGGAGGCACCTGGCCATTTAAGGCCTCAGGACCCTGAACCATTGTACAGGCTTTTTCCCTGGGAAACAAATCTCAGCAGCCACTGTTCTTGGTGTCAGTTTGCAGGACCCACTAGGCACTCTCAAATCATACCAAGTTGGCACTGGTGCCGCTAAGCGTCTGGGGAACATCCTGCGAGAGGCGGATCTCCAGGAGGGACCCTGAAATTTAACGTGGCAGGACCCTGAACCACTGTACAGGCTATTGCCCAGAGGAAAAAAACTCACAAGCCACTGTTCTGGGTGTCAGTTTTCAGGACCCACTTGGCACTCTCAAACCAGACCAAGTTGGCACTGGTGCCGCTAAGCGTCTGGGAAACATCCTGTGAGAGGCGGATCTCCAGGAGGGACCCTGAAATTTAAGGCCTCAGGACCCTGAACCACTGTACAGGCTATTTTCCAGGGAGAAAAAACTCAGAAGCCACTGTTCTGGGTGTCAGTTTTCAGGACCCGCTTGGCACTCTCAAACCAGACCAAGTTGGCACGGGTGCCACTTTGCGTCTGGGAGGCATCCTGCTAGGGGCCGAATTCCAAGAGGCACCCGGCAATTTAAGTCCTCAGGACCCTGAACCACTCTACAGGCCTTTTCCCTGGGAAAGAAAACTCACAAGCCACTGTTCTGGGTGTCAGTTTGCAGGACCCACTAGGCACTCTCAAACCAGACCAAGTTGGCACTGGTGCCACCTTGCATCTGGGAGGCATCCTGTGTGAGGCGGTATTCAAGGAGGCACCTGGCAATTTAACGCCGCAGGACCCTGAACCATTGTACAGGCTTTTTCCCTGGGAAACAAAACTCAGAAGCCACTGTTCTTGGTGTCAGCTTGCAGGACCCACTTGGCATTCTCAAACCAGACGAAGTTGGCACTGGTGCCACTAAGCGTCTGGGAGGCATCCTGCTAGGGGCCGAATTCCAGGAGGAACTTGGCCATTTAAGGCCTCAGGACCCTGAACCACTTTACAGGCGTTTTCCCTGGGAAGCAAAACTCAGAAGACAATGTTCTTGGTGTCAGTTTTCAGGACCCACTTGACACTCTCAAACCAGACTAAGTGGGCAATGGTGCCGCATAGCGTCTGGGAAAAATCCTGCAAGAGGCGGATCTCCTGGAGGCACCCTGCAATTTAAGGCCTCAGGACCCTGAACCACTCTACTGGCTATTTCCCTGGGAAACAAAACTCACAAACCACTTTTCTGGGTTTCAGTTTTCAGGACCCACTTGACACTCCCAAACCAGACCAAGTTGGCACTTGTGGCACATTGCGTCTGGGAGGCATCCAGCGAGAGGCGGAATTCCAGGAGGCACCCTGAAATTTAAGGCCTCAGGACCCTGAACCACTGTACAGGCTTTTTCCCTGGGAGCCAAAACTCAGAAGCCACAGTTCTGGGTGTCTGTTTGCAGAACCCACTTGGCACTCTCAAACCAGCCCAAGTTGGCACTGCAGCCACCTTGCGTCTGAGAGGCATCCTTCTAGAGGCGGAATTCCAAGAATCACCCGGCCATTTAAGGCCTCAGGCCCCTGAAACATTCTAGAGGCTTTTTCCCTGAGAGACAAAACTCACAAGCCACTGTTCTGGGTGTCAATTTTCAGGACCCTCTTGGCACTCTCAAACAAGACCAAGTTGGCACTGCTGCCACCCTTCGTCTGAAACGCATCTTGCGAGACGCGGAATTCCAGGAGGCACCTGGCCATTTAAGGCCTCAGGACCCTGAACCATTGTACAGGCTTTTTCCCTGGGAAACAAATCTCAGCAGCTACTGTTCTTGGTGTCAGTTTGCAGGACCCACTTGGCACTCTCAAACCAGACCAAGTTGGCACTGGTGCCGCTAAGCGTCTGGGGAACATCCTGCGAGAGGTGGATCTCCAGGAGGGACCCTGAAATTTAAGGCCTCAGGACCCTGAACCACTGTACAGGCTTTTTCCCTGTGAAACAAAACTCAGAAGCCACTGTTCTGGGTGTCAATTTTCAGGACCCAGTTGGCACTCTCAAACCAGACCAAGTTGGCACTTGTGCCACTTTGCGTCTGGGAGGCATCCTGTGAGACGCGGAATTCCAGGAGGCACCTGGCCATTTATGGCCTCAAGACCCTGAACCACTCTACAGGCTTTTTCCCTGGGAAACAAAACTCAGAAGCCACTGTTCTGGGTGTCAGTTTGCAGGACCCACTCTGCACTGTCAAACCAGACCAAGAATGCATTGGTGCCAGCTTGCGTTTGGGAGGCATCCTGCGAGAGGCGGAATTCACCTAGGCACCCTGAAATTTAAGGCCGCAGGGCCCCGAACCATTGTACAGGCTTTTTCCCTGGGAACCAAAACTCAGAAGCCACTGTTCTGGGTGTCAGTTTTCAGCACCCACTTGGCACTCTCAAACCAGACTAAGTGGGCAACGGTGCCACTTTGCGTCTGGGAAACATCCTGCGAGAGGCGGATCTCCAGGAGGGACCCTGAAATTTAAGGCCTCAGGACCCTGAACCACTGTACAGGCTATTTTCCAGGGAGAAAAAACTCAGAAACCACTGTTCTGGGTGTCAGTTTTCAGGACCCGCTTGGCACTCTCAAACCAGACCAAGTTGGCACGGGTGCCACTTTGCGTCTGGGAGGCATCCTGCTAGGGGCCGAATTCCAAGAGGCACCCGGCAATTTAAGTCCTCAGGACCCTGAACCACTCTACAGGCCTTTTCCCTGGGAAAGAAAACTCACAAGCCACTGTTCTGGGTGTCAGTTTGCAGGACCCACTAGGCACTCTCAAACCAGACCAAGTTGGCACTGGTGCCACCTTGCATCTGGGAGGCATCCTGTGTGAGGCGGAATTCAAGGAGGCACCCGGCAATTTAACGCCGCAGGACCCTGAACCATTGTACAGGCTTTTTCCCTGGGAAACAAAACTCAGAAGCCACTGTTCTTGGTGTCAGCTTGCAGGACCCACTTCGCATTCTCAAACCAGACGAAGTTGGCACTGGTGCCACTATGTGTCTGGGAGGCATCCTGCTAGGGGCCGAATTCCAGGAGGAACTTGGCCATTTAAGGCCTCAGGACCCTGAACCACTTTACAGGCTTTTTCCCTGGGAAGCAAAACTCAGAAGACAATGTTCTTGGTGTCAGTTTTCAGGACCCACTTGACACTCTCAAACCAGACTAAGTGGGCAATGGTGCCGCATAGCGTCTGGGAAAAATCCTGCAAGAGGCGGATCTCCTGGAGGCACCCTGCAATTTAAGGCCTCAGGACCCTGAACCACTCTACTGGCTATTTCCCTGGGAAACAAAACTCACAAACCACTTTTCTGGGTTTCAGTTTTCAGGACCCACTTGACACTCCCAAACCAGACCAAGTTGGCACTTGTGGCACATTGCGTCTGGGAGGCATCCAGCGAGAGGCGGAATTCCAGGAGGCACCCTGAAATTTAAGGCCTCAGGACCCTGAACCACTGTACAGGCTTTTTCCCTGGGAGCCAAAACTCAGAAGCCACAGTTCTGGGTGTCAGTTTGCAGAACCCACTTGGCACTCTCAAACCAGCCCAAGTTGGCACTGCAGCCACCTTGCGTCTGGGAGGCATCTTGCGAGAGGCGGAATTCCAAGAATCACCCGGCCATTTAAGGCCTCAGGCCCCTGAAACATTCTAGAGGCTTTTTCCCTGAGAGACAAAACTCACAAGCCACTGTTCTGGGTGTCAATTTTCAGGACCCACTTGGCACTCTCAAACAAGACCAAGTTGGCACTGCTGCCACCCTTCCTCTGAAACGCATCCTGCGAGACGCGGAATTCCAGGAGGCACCTGGCCATTTAAGGCCTCAGGACCCTGAACCATTGTACAGGCTTTTTCCCTGGGAAACAAATCTCAGCAGCTACTGTTCTTGGTGTCAGTTTGCAGGACCCACTTGGCACTCTCAAACCAGACCAAGTTGGCACTGGTGCCGCTAAGCGTCTGGGGAACATCCTGCGAGAGGTGGATCTCCAGGAGGGACCCTGAAATTTAAGGCCTCAGGACCCTGAACCACTGTACAGGCTTTTTCCCTGCGAAACAAAACTCAGAAGCCACTGTTCTGGGTGTCAATTTTCAGGACCCACTTGGCACTCTCAAACAAGACCAAGTTGGCACTGCTGCCACCCTTCGTCTGAAACGCATCCTGCGAGACGCGGAATTCCAGGAGGCACCTGGCCATTTAAGGCCTCAGGACCCTGAACCATTGTACCGGCTTTTCGCCTGGGAAACAAATCTCAGCAGCCACTGTTCTTGGTGTCAGTTTGCAGGACCGACTAGGCACTCTCAAACCAGACCAAGTTGGCACTGGTGCCGCTAAGCGTCTGGGAAAAATCCTGCGAGAGGTGGATCTCCCGGAGGGACCCTGAAATTTAAGGCCTCAGGACCCTGAACCACTGTACAGGCTATTGCCCAGAGAAAGAAAACTCACAAGCCACTGTTCTGGGTGTCAGTTTGCAGGACCCGCTTGCACTCTTAAACCAGACCAAGTTGGCACGGGTGCCACTTTGCGTCTGGAAGGCATCCTGCAAGGGGCCGAATTCCAAGAGGGACCCGGCAATTTAAGGCCTCAGGACCCTGAACCACTCTACAGGCCTTTTCCCTGGGAAACAAAACTCAAAAGCCACTGTTCTGGGTGTCAGTTTTCAGGACCCACTAGGCACTCTCAAACCAGACCAAGTTGGCACTGGTGCCACCTTGCATCTGGGAGGCATCCTGTGTGAGGCGGAATTCAAGGAGGCACCCGGAAATTTAAGGCCGCAGGACCCTGAACCATTGTACAGGCTTTTTCCCTGGGAAACAAAACTCAGAAGCCACTGTTCTTAGTGTCAGTTTGCAGGACCCGCTTGGCACTCTCAAACCAGACCAAGTTGGCACTGGTGCCACCTTGCGTCTGGGAGACATCCTGAGAAAGGCGGAATTCGACGAGGCACCTGGCCATTTAAGGCCTCAGGACCCTGAACCACTGTACAGTGTTTTTCCCTGGGAAACAAAACTCAGAAGCCACTGTTCTGGGTGTCAGTTTGGAGGACCCACTTGACACTCTCAAACCAGACTAAGTGGGCAATGTTGCCGCATGGCATCTGGGAAAAATCCTGCAAGAGGCGGATCTCCAGGAGGCACCCGGCAATTTAAGGCCTCAGGGCCCCAAACCATTGTACAGGCTTTTTTACTGGGAAACAAAACTCACAAACCACTGTTCTGGGTGTCAGTTTTCAGGACCCACTTGACACTCCCAAACCAGACCAAGTTGGCACGGGTGCCACCTTGCGTCTGGGAGGCATCCTGCGAGAGGCCGAATTCGACGAGGCACCTGGCCATTTAAGGCCTCAGGACCCTGAACCACTGTACAGTGTTTATCCCTGGGAAACAAAACTCACAAGCCACTGTTCTGGGTGTCAATTTTCAGGACCCACTTGACACTCTCAAACCAGACTAAATGGGAAATGGTGCGTCTGGGAAAAATCCTGCAAGAGGCGGAGCTCCAGGAGGCACCCGGAGATCTAAGGCCGCAGGAACCTGAACCATTGTACAGGCTTTTTCCCTGGGAAACAAAACTCAGAAGCCACTGTTCTGGGTGTCAGTTTTCCGGACCCACTTGGCACTCTCAAACCAGACCAAGTTGGCACTTGTGCCACTTTGCGTCTGGAAGGCATCCTGCCAGACGCGGAATTCCAGGAGGCACCTGGCCATTTAAGGCCTCAAGACCCTGAACCACTCTACAGGCTTTTTCCCAGGGAAACAAAACTCAGAAGCCACTGTTCTGGGTGTCAGTTTGCAGGACCCACTCTGCACTGTCAAACCAGACCAAGAATGCATTGGTGCCAGCTTGCGTTTGGGAGGCATCCTGCGAGAGGCGGAATTCAAGGAGGCACCCTGATATTTAAGGCCTCAGGATCCTGAACCACCGTACAGGCTTTTTCCCTGGGAAACAAAACTCAGAAGCCACTGTTCTGGGCGTCCGTTTTCAGCACCCACTTGGCACTCTCAAAGAAGACTAAGTGGGCACCGGTGCCGCTAAGCGTCTGGGAAACATCCTGCGAGAGGCGGATCTCCAGGAGGGACCCTGAAATTTAAGGCCTCAGGACCCTGAACCACTCTACAGGGTATTTCCCTGGGAAACAAAACTCAGAAACCACTGTTCTGGGTGTCAGTTTTCAGGACCCACTTGACACTCTCAAACCAGACCAAGTTGGTACTGCTGCCACATTGCGTCTGGCAGGCATCCTGAGAGAGGCGGAATTCCACGAGACACCTGGCCATTTAAGACCTCAGGACCCTGAAGCACTGTACAGTGTTTTTCCCTGGGAAACAAAACTCAGAAGCCACTGTTCTGGATGTCAGTTTTCAGGAACCACTTGTCACTCTCAAACTTAACCATGTTGGCACTTGTTCCAGCTTGCGTCTGGGAAAAATCCTTCGAGAGGCCGAATTCCAGGAGGCACCTGGCCATTTAAGGCCTCAGGACCCTGAACCACTCTACAGGGTATTTCCCTGGGAAACAAAATTCAGAAACCACTGTTCTGGGTGTCAGCTTGGAGGACCCACTTGGCACTCTCAAACCAGACCAAGTTGGCACTGGTGCCACTTTGCGTCTGGGAGGCATCCTGCGAGAGGCCGAATTCAAGAAGGCACCCGGCCATTTAAAGTTTCAGGCCCCGGAACCAGTGTACAGGCCATTTCCCTGGGAAACAAAACTCAGAAGCCACTGTTCTGTGTGTCAGTTTTCAGGACCCACTTGACTCTATCAAACCAGACTAAGTGGGAAGTGGTGCCGCAGAGCGTCTGGGAAAAATCCTGCAAGAGGCGGATCTCCAGGAGGCACCCGGAGATCTAAGGCCGCAGGAATCTGAACCATTGTACAGGCTTTTTCCCTGGGAAACAAAACTCACAAGCCACTGTTCTGGGTGTCAGTTTTCAGGACCCACTAGGCACTCTCAAACCAGACCAAGTTGGCACTGGTGTCACATTGCGTCTGGGAGGCATCCTGCGAGAGGCCGAATTCAAGAAGGCACCTGGCCATTTAAAGTTTCAGGCCCCTGAACCAGTGTACAGGCCTTTTCCCTGGGAAACAAAACTCACAAGCCACTGTTCTGGGTGTCAATTTTCAGGACCCACTTGGCACTTTCAAACCAGACCAAGTTGGCACTGCTGCCACCCTTCGTCTGAAACGCATCCTGCAAGACGCGGAATTCCAGGAGGCACCTGGCCATTTATGGCCTCAAGACCCTGAACCATTGTACAGGCTTTTTCCCTGGGAAAAAAAACTCAGAAGCCACTGTTCTGGGTGTCAGTTTGCAGGACCCACTCTGCACTGTCAAACCATACCCAGAATGCATTGGTGCCAGCTTGTGTTTGGGAGGCATCCTGCAAGAGGCGGAATTCACCTAGGCACCCTGAAATTTAAGGCCTCAGGATCCTGAACCACCGTACAGGCTTTTTCCCTGGGAAACAAAACTCAGAAGCCACTGTTCTGGGTGTCAGTTTTCAGCACCCACTTGGCACTCTCAAACCAGACTAAGTGGGCACCGGTGCCGCTAAGCGTCTGGGAAACATCCTGCAAGAGGCAGATCTCCAGGAGGGACCCTGAAATTTAAGGCCTCAGGACCCTGAACCACTGTACAGGCTATTTTCCAGGGAGAAAAAACTCAGAAGCCACTGTTCTGGGTGTCAGTTTTCAGGACCCGCTTTGCACTCTCAAACCAGACCAAGTTGGCACGGGTGCCACTTTGCGTCTGGGAGGCATCCTGCTAGGGGCCGAATTCTAAGAGGCACCCGGCAATTTAAGGCCTCAGGCCCCTGAACCACTCTACAGGCCTTTTCCCTGGGAAAGAAAATTCACAAGCCACTGTTCTGGGTGTCAGTTTTCAGGACCCACTAGGCACTCTCAAACCAGACCAAGTTGGCACTGGTGCCACTATGTGTCTGGGAGGCATCCTGCGAGAGGCCGAATTCCAGGAGGAACTTGGCCATTTAAGGCCTCAGGACCCTGAACCACTTTACAGGCTTTTTCCCTGGGAAGCAAAACTCAGAAGACAATGTTCTTGGTGTCAGTTTTCAGGACCCACTTGACACTCTCAAACCAGACTAAGTGGGCAATGGTGCCACATAGCATCTGGGAAAAATCCTGCAAGAGGCGGATCTACAGGAGGCACCCGACAATTTAAGGCCTCAGGACCCCGAACCATTGTACAGGCTTTTTCCCTGGGAACCAAAACTCAGAAGCCACTGTTCTGGGTGTCAGTTTTCAGCTCCCACTTGGCACTCTCAAACCAGACTAAGTGGGCAACGGAGCCACTTTGCGTCTGGGAAACATCCTGTGAGAGGCGGATCTCCAGGAGGGACCCTGAAATTTAAGGCCTCAGGACCCTGAACCACTGTACAGGCTATTTTCCAGGGAGAAAAAACTCAGAAACCACTGTTCTGGGTGTCAGTTTTCAGGACCCGCTTGGCACTCTCAAACCAGACCAAGTTGGCACTGGTGCCGCTAAGCGTCTGGGGAACATCCTGCGAGAGGTGGATCTCCAGGAGGGACCCTGAAATTTAAGGCCTCAGGACCCTGAACCACTGTACAGGCTTTTTCCCTGTGAAACAAAACTCAGAAGCCACTGTTCTGGGTGTCAATTTTCAGGACCCACTTGGCACTCTCAAACAAGACCAAGTTGGCACTGCTGCCACCCTTCCTCTGAAACGCATCCTGCGAGACGCGGAATTCCAGGAGGCACCTGGCCATTTAAGGCCTCAGGACCCTGAACCATTGTACAGGCTTTTTCCCTGGGAAACAAATCTCAGCAGCTACTGTTCTTGGTGTCAGTTTGCAGGACCCACTTGGCACTCTCAAACCAGACCAAGTTGGCACTGGTGCCGCTAAGCGTCTGGGGAACATCCTGCGAGAGGTGGATCTCCAGGAGGGACCCTGAAATTTAAGGCCTCAGGACCCTGAACCACTGTACAGGCTTTTTCCCTGCGAAACAAAACTCAGAAGCCACTGTTCTGGGTGTCAATTTTCAGGACCCACTTGGCACTCTCAAACAAGACCAAGTTGGCACTGCTGCCACCCTTCGTCTGAAACGCATCCTGCGAGACGCGGAATTCCAGGAGGCACCTGGCCATTTAAGGCCTCAGGACCCTGAACCATTGTACAGGCTTTTCGCCTGGGAAACAAATCTCAGCAGCCACTGTTCTTGGTGTCAGTTTGCAGGACCGACTAGGCACTCTCAAACCAGACCAAGTTGGCACTGGTGCCGCTAAGCGTCTGGGAAAAATCCTGCGAGAGGTGGATCTCCCGGAGGGACCCTGAAATTTAAGGCCTCAGGACCCTGAACCACTGTACAGGCTATTGCCCAGAGAAAGAAAACTCACAAGCCACTGTTCTGGGTGTCAGTTTGCAGGACCCGCTTGCACTCTTAAACCAGACCAAGTTGGCACGGGTGCCACTTTGCGTCTGGAAGGCATCCTGCAAGGGGCCGAATTCCAAGAGGGACCCGGCAATTTAAGGCCTCAGGACCCTGAACCACTCTACAGGCCTTTTCCCTGGGAAACAAAACTCAAAAGCCACTGTTCTGGGTGTCAGTTTTCAGGACCCACTAGGCACTCTCAAACCAGACCAAGTTGGCACTGGTGCCACCTTGCATCTGGGAGGCATCCTGTGTGAGGCGGAATTCAAGGAGGCACCCGGAAATTTAAGGCCGCAGGACCCTGAACCATTGTACAGGCTTTTTCCCTGGGAAACAAAACTCAGAAGCCACTGTTCTTAGTGTCAGTTTGCAGGACCCGCTTGGCACTCTCAAACCAGACCAAGTTGGCACTGGTGCCACCTTGCGTCTGGGAGACATCCTGAGAAAGGCGGAATTCGACGAGGCACCTGGCCATTTAAGGCCTCAGGACCCTGAACCACTGTACAGTGTTTTTCCCTGGGAAACAAAACTCAGAAGCCACTGTTCTGGGTGTCAGTTTGGAGGACCCACTTGACACTCTCAAACCAGACTAAGTGGGCAATGTTGCCGCATGGCATCTGGGAAAAATCCTGCAAGAGGCGGATCTCCAGGAGGCACCCGGCAATTTAAGGCCTCAGGGCCCCAAACCATTGTACAGGCTTTTTTACTGGGAAACAAAACTCACAAACCACTGTTCTGGGTGTCAGTTTTCAGGACCCACTTGACACTCCCAAACCAGACCAAGTTGGCACGGGTGCCACCTTGCGTCTGGGAGGCATCCTGCGAGAGGCCGAATTCGACGAGGCACCTGGCCATTTAAGGCCTCAGGACCCTGAACCACTGTACAGTGTTTATCCCTGGGAAACAAAACTCACAAGCCACTGTTCTGGGTGTCAATTTTCAGGACCCACTTGACACTCTCAAACCAGACTAAATGGGAAATGGTGCGTCTGGGAAAAATCCTGCAAGAGGCGGAGCTCCAGGAGGCACCCGGAGATCTAAGGCCGCAGGAACCTGAACCATTGTACAGGCTTTTTCCCTGGGAAACAAAACTCAGAAGCCACTGTTCTGGGTGTCAGTTTTCCGGACCCACTTGGCACTCTCAAACCAGACCAAGTTGGCACTTGTGCCACTTTGCGTCTGGAAGGCATCCTGCCAGACGCGGAATTCCAGGAGGCACCTGGCCATTTAAGGCCTCAAGACCCTGAACCACTCTACAGGCTTTTTCCCAGGGAAACAAAACTCAGAAGCCACTGTTCTGGGTGTCAGTTTGCAGGACCCACTCTGCACTGTCAAACCAGACCAAGAATGCATTGGTGCCAGCTTGCGTTTGGGAGGCATCCTGCGAGAGGCGGAATTCAAGGAGGCACCCTGATATTTAAGGCCTCAGGATCCTGAACCACCGTACAGGCTTTTTCCCTGGGAAACAAAACTCAGAAGCCACTGTTCTGGGCGTCCGTTTTCAGCACCCACTTGGCACTCTCAAAGAAGACTAAGTGGGCACCGGTGCCGCTAAGCGTCTGGGAAACATCCTGCGAGAGGCGGATCTCCAGGAGGGACCCTGAAATTTAAGGCCTCAGGACCCTGAACCACTCTACAGGGTATTTCCCTGGGAAACAAAACTCAGAAACCACTGTTCTGGGTGTCAGTTTTCAGGACCCACTTGACACTCTCAAACCAGACCAAGTTGGTACTGCTGCCACATTGCGTCTGGCAGGCATCCTGAGAGAGGCGGAATTCCACGAGACACCTGGCCATTTAAGACCTCAGGACCCTGAAGCACTGTACAGTGTTTTTCCCTGGGAAACAAAACTCAGAAGCCACTGTTCTGGATGTCAGTTTTCAGGAACCACTTGTCACTCTCAAACTTAACCATGTTGGCACTTGTTCCAGCTTGCGTCTGGGAAAAATCCTTCGAGAGGCCGAATTCCAGGAGGCACCTGGCCATTTAAGGCCTCAGGACCCTGAACCACTCTACAGGGTATTTCCCTGGGAAACAAAATTCAGAAACCACTGTTCTGGGTGTCAGCTTGGAGGACCCACTTGGCACTCTCAAACCAGACCAAGTTGGCACTGGTGCCACTTTGCGTCTGGGAGGCATCCTGCGAGAGGCCGAATTCAAGAAGGCACCCGGCCATTTAAAGTTTCAGGCCCCGGAACCAGTGTACAGGCCATTTCCCTGGGAAACAAAACTCAGAAGCCACTGTTCTGTGTGTCAGTTTTCAGGACCCACTTGACTCTATCAAACCAGACTAAGTGGGAAGTGGTGCCGCAGAGCGTCTGGGAAAAATCCTGCAAGAGGCGGATCTCCAGGAGGCACCCGGAGATCTAAGGCCGCAGGAATCTGAACCATTGTACAGGCTTTTTCCCTGGGAAACAAAACTCACAAGCCACTGTTCTGGGTGTCAGTTTTCAGGACCCACTAGGCACTCTCAAACCAGACCAAGTTGGCACTGGTGTCACATTGCGTCTGGGAGGCATCCTGCGAGAGGCCGAATTCAAGAAGGCACCTGGCCATTTAAAGTTTCAGGCCCCTGAACCAGTGTACAGGCCTTTTCCCTGGGAAACAAAACTCACAAGCCACTGTTCTGGGTGTCAATTTTCAGGACCCACTTGGCACTTTCAAACCAGACCAAGTTGGCACTGCTGCCACCCTTCGTCTGAAACGCATCCTGCAAGACGCGGAATTCCAGGAGGCACCTGGCCATTTATGGCCTCAAGACCCTGAACCATTGTACAGGCTTTTTCCCTGGGAAAAAAAACTCAGAAGCCACTGTTCTGGGTGTCAGTTTGCAGGACCCACTCTGCACTGTCAAACCATACCCAGAATGCATTGGTGCCAGCTTGTGTTTGGGAGGCATCCTGCAAGAGGCGGAATTCACCTAGGCACCCTGAAATTTAAGGCCTCAGGATCCTGAACCACCGTACAGGCTTTTTCCCTGGGAAACAAAACTCAGAAGCCACTGTTCTGGGTGTCAGTTTTCAGCACCCACTTGGCACTCTCAAACCAGACTAAGTGGGCACCGGTGCCGCTAAGCGTCTGGGAAACATCCTGCAAGAGGCAGATCTCCAGGAGGGACCCTGAAATTTAAGGCCTCAGGACCCTGAACCACTGTACAGGCTATTTTCCAGGGAGAAAAAACTCAGAAGCCACTGTTCTGGGTGTCAGTTTTCAGGACCCGCTTTGCACTCTCAAACCAGACCAAGTTGGCACGGGTGCCACTTTGCGTCTGGGAGGCATCCTGCTAGGGGCCGAATTCTAAGAGGCACCCGGCAATTTAAGGCCTCAGGCCCCTGAACCACTCTACAGGCCTTTTCCCTGGGAAAGAAAATTCACAAGCCACTGTTCTGGGTGTCAGTTTTCAGGACCCACTAGGCACTCTCAAACCAGACCAAGTTGGCACTGGTGCCACTATGTGTCTGGGAGGCATCCTGCGAGAGGCCGAATTCCAGGAGGAACTTGGCCATTTAAGGCCTCAGGACCCTGAACCACTTTACAGGCTTTTTCCCTGGGAAGCAAAACTCAGAAGACAATGTTCTTGGTGTCAGTTTTCAGGACCCACTTGACACTCTCAAACCAGACTAAGTGGGCAATGGTGCCACATAGCATCTGGGAAAAATCCTGCAAGAGGCGGATCTACAGGAGGCACCCGACAATTTAAGGCCGCAGGACCCCGAACCATTGTACAGGCTTTTTCCCTGGGAACCAAAACTCAGAAGCCACTGTTCTGGGTGTCAGTTTTCAGCTCCCACTTGGCACTCTCAAACCAGACTAAGTGGGCAACGGAGCCACTTTGCGTCTGGGAAACATCCTGTGAGAGGCGGATCTCCAGGAGGGACCCTGAAATTTAAGGCCTCAGGACCCTGAACCACTGTACAGGCTATTTTCCAGGGAGAAAAAACTCAGAAACCACTGTTCTGGGTGTCAGTTTTCAGGACCCGCTTGGCACTCTCAAACCAGACCAAGTTGGCACGGGTGCCACTTTGCGTCTGGGAGGCATCCTGCTAGGGGCCGAATTCCAAGAGGCACCCGGCAATTTAAGGCCTCAGGCCCCTGAACCACTCTACAGGCCTTTTCCCTGGGAAAGAAAACTCACAAGCCACTGTTCTGGGTGTCAGTTTGCAGGACCCACTAGGCACTCTCAAACCAGACCAAGTTGGCACTGGTGCCACCTTGCATCTGGGAGGCATCCTGTGTGAGGCGGAATTCTAGGAGGCACCCGGCAATTTAACGCCGCAGGACCCTGAACCATTGTACAGGCTTTTTCCCTGGGAAACAAAACTCAGAAGCCACTGTTCTTGGTGTCAGCTTGCAGGACCCACTTGGCATTCTCAAACCAGACGAAGTTGGCACTGGTGCCACTATGTGTCTGGGAGGCATCCTGCTAGGGGCCGAATTCCAGGAGGAACTTGGCCATTTAAGGCCTCAGGACCCTGAACCACTTTACAGGCTTTTTCCCTGGGAAGCAAAACTCAGAAGACAACGTTCTTGGTGTGAGTTTTCAGGACCCACTTGACACTCTCAAACCAGACTAAGTGGGCAATGGTGCCACATAGCGTCTGGGAAAAATCCTGCAAGAGGCGGATCTACAGGAGGCACCCGACAATTTAAGGCCTCAGGACCCTGAACCACTCTACTGGCTATTTCCCTGGGAAACAAAACTCACAAACCACTTTTCTGGGTTTCAGTTTTCAGGACCCACTTGACACTCCCAAACCAGACCAAGTTGGCACTTGTGCCACATTGCGTCTGGGAGGCATCCAGCGAGAGGCGGAATTCCAGGAGGCACCCTGAAATTTAAGGCCTCAGGACCCTGAACCACTGTACAGGCTTTTTCCCTGGGAGCCAAAACTCAGAAGCCACAGTTCTGGGTGTCAGTTTGCAGAACCCACTTGGCACTCTCAAACCAGCCCAAGTTGGCACTGCAGCCACCTTGCGTCTGAGAGGCATCCTTCGAGAGGCGGAATTCCAAGAATCACCCGGCCATTTAAGGCCTCAGGCCCCTGAAACATTCTAGAGGCTTTTTCCCTGAGAGACAAAACTCACAAGCCACTGTTCTGGGTGTCAATTTTCAGGACCCACTTGGCACTCTCAAACAAGACCAAGTTGGCACTGCTGCCACCCTTCCTCTGAAACGCATCCTGCGAGACGCGGAATTCCAGGAGGCACCTGGCCATTTAAGGCCTCAAGACCCTGAACCACTCTACAGGCTTTTTCCCAGGGAAACAAAACTCAGAAGCCACTGTTCTGGGTGTCAGTTTGCAGGACCCACTCTGCACTGTCAAACCAGACCAAGAATGCATTGGTGCCAGCTTGCGTTTGGGAGGCATCCTGCGAGAGGCGGAATTCAAGGAGGCACCCTGATATTTAAGGCCTCAGGATCCTGAACCACCGTACAGGCTTTTTCCCTGGGAAACAAAACTCAGAAGCCACTGTTCTGGGTGTCCGTTTTCAGCACCCACTTGGCACTCTCAAAGAAGACTAAGTGGGCACCGGTGCCGCTAAGCGTCTGGGAAACATCCTGTGAGAGGCGGATCTCCAGGAGGGACCCTGAAATTTAAGGCCTCAGGACCCTGAACCACTCTACAGGGTATTTCCCTGGGAAACAAAACTCAGAAACCACTGTTCTGGGTGTCAGTTTTCAGGACCCACTTGACACTCTCAAACCAGACCAAGTTGGCACTGCTGCCACATTGCGTCTGGCAGGCATCCTGAGAGAGGCGGAATTCCACGAGACACCTGGCCATTTAAGACCTCAGGACCCTGAAGCACTGTACAGTGTTTTTCCCTGGGAAACAAAACTCAGAAGCCACTGTTCTGGATGTCAGTTTTCAGGAACCACTTGGCACTCTCAAACTTAACCATGTTGGCACTTGTTCCAGCTTGCGTCTGGGAAAAATCCTTCGAGAGGCCGAATTCCAGGAGGCACCTGGCCATTTAAGGCCTCAGGACCCTGAACCACTCTACAGGGTATTTCCCTGGGAAACAAAATTCAGAAACCACTGTTCTGGGTGTCAGCTTGGAGGACCCACTTGGCACTCTCAAACCAGACCAAGTTGGCACTGGTGCCACTTTGCGTCTGGGAGGCATCCTGCGAGAGGCCGAATTCAAGAAGGCACCCGGCCATTTAAAGTTTCAGGCCCCGGAACCAGTGTACAGGCCATTTCCCTGGGAAACAAAACTCAGAAGCCACTGTTCTGTGTGTCAGTTTTCAGGACCCACTTGACTCTATCAAACCAGACTAAGTGGGAAGTGGTGCCGCAGAGCGTCTGGGAAAAATCCTGCAAGAGGCGGATCTCCAGGAGGCACCCGGAGATCTAAGGCCGCAGGAATCTGAACCATTGTACAGGCTTTTTCCCTGGGAAACAAAACTCACAAGCCACTGTTCTGGGTGTCAGTTTTCAGGACCCACTAGGCACTCTCAAACAAGACCAAGTTGGCACTGGTGTCACATTGCGTCTGGGAGGCATCCTGCGAGAGGCCGAATTCAAGAAGGCACCTGGCCATTTAAAGTTTCAGGCCCCTGAACCAGTGTACAGGCCTTTTCCCTGGGAAACAAAACTCACAAGCCACTGTTCTGGGTGTCAATTTTCAGGACCCACTTGGCACTTTCAAACCAGACCAAGTTGGCACTGCTGCCACCCTTCGTCTGAAACGCATCCTGCAAGACGCGGAATTCCAGGAGGCACCTGGCCATTTATGGCCTCAAGACCCTGAACCATTGTACAGGCTTTTTCCCTGGGAAAAAAAACTCAGAAGCCACTGTTCTGGGTGTCAGTTTGCAGGACCCACTCTGCACTGTCAAACCATACCCAGAATGCATTGGTGCCAGCTTGTGTTTGGGAGGCATCCTGCAAGAGGCGGAATTCACCTAGGCACCCTGAAATTTAAGGCCTCAGGATCCTGAACCACCGTACAGGCTTTTTCCCTGGGAAACAAAACTCAGAAGCCACTGTTCTGGGTGTCAGTTTTCAGCACCCACTTGGCACTCTCAAACCAGACTAAGTGGGCACCGGTGCCGCTAAGCGTCTGGGAAACATCCTGCAAGAGGCAGATCTCCAGGAGGGACCCTGAAATTTAAGGCCTCAGGACCCTGAACCACTGTACAGGCTATTTTCCAGGGAGAAAAAACTCAGAAGCCACTGTTCTGGGTGTCAGTTTTCAGGACCCGCTTTGCACTCTCAAACCAGACCAAGTTGGCACGGGTGCCACTTTGTGTCTGGGAGGCATCCTGCTAGGGGCCGAATTCTAAGAGGCACCCGGCAATTTAAGGCCTCAGGCCCCTGAACCACTCTACAGGCCTTTTCCCTGGGAAAGAAAATTCACAAGCCACTGTTCTGGGTGTCAGTTTTCAGGACCCACTAGGCACTCTCAAACCAGACCAAGTTGGCACTGGTGCCACTATGTGTCTGGGAGGCATCCTGCGAGAGGCCGAATTCCAGGAGGAACTTGGCCATTTAAGGCCTCAGGACCCTGAACCACTTTACAGGCTTTTTCCCTGGGAAGCAAAACTCAGAAGACAATGTTCTTGGTGTCAGTTTTCAGGACCCACTTGACACTCTCAAACCAGACTAAGTGGGCAATGGTGCCACATAGCATCTGGGAAAAATCCTGCAAGAGGCGGATCTACAGGAGGCACCCGACAATTTAAGGCCGCAGGACCCCGAACCATTGTACAGGCTTTTTCCCTGGGAACCAAAACTCAGAAGCCACTGTTCTGGGTGTCAGTTTTCAGCTCCCACTTGGCACTCTCAAACCAGACTAAGTGGGCAACGGTGCCACTTTGCGTCTGGGAAACATCCTGTGAGAGGCGGATCTCCAGGAGGGACCCTGAAATTTAAGGCCTCAGGACCCTGAACCACTGTACAGGCTATTTTCCAGGGAGAAAAAACTCAGAAACCACTGTTCTGGGTGTCAGTTTTCAGGACCCACTTGGCACTCTCAAACCAGACCAAGTTGGCACGGGTGCCACTTTGCGTCTGGGAGGCATCCTGCTAGGGGCCGAATTCCAAGAGGCACCCGGCAATTTAAGGCCTCAGGCCCCTGAACCACTCTACAGGCCTTTTCCCTGGGAAAGAAAACTCACAAGCCACTGTTCTGGGTGTCAGTTTGCAGGACCCACTAGGCACTCTCAAACCAGACCAAGTTGGCACTGGTGCCACCTTGCATCTGGGAGGCATCCTGTGTGAGGCGGAATTCTAGGAGGCACCCGGCAATTTAACGCCGCAGGACCCTGAACCATTGTACAGGCTTTTTCCCTGGGAAACAAAACTCAGAAGCCACTGTTCTTGGTGTCAGCTTGCAGGACCCACTTGGCATTCTCAAACCAGACGAAGTTGGCACTGGTGCCACTATGTGTCTGGGAGGCATCCTGCTAGGGGCCGAATTCCAGGAGGAACTTGGCCATTTAAGGCCTCAGGACCCTGAACCACTTTACAGGCTTTTTCCCTGGGAAGCAAAACTCAGAAGACAACGTTCTTGGTGTGAGTTTTCAGGACCCACTTGACACTCTCAAACCAGACTAAGTGGGCAATGGTGCCACATAGCGTCTGGGAAAAATCCTGCAAGAGGCGGATCTACAGGAGGCACCCGACAATTTAAGGCCTCAGGACCCTGAACCACTCTACTGGCTATTTCCCTGGGAAACAAAACTCACAAACCACTTTTCTGGGTTTCAGTTTTCAGGACCCACTTGACACTCCCAAACCAGACCAAGTTGGCACTTGTGCCACATTGCGTCTGGGAGGCATCCAGCGAGAGGCGGAATTCCAGGAGGCACCCTGAAATTTAAGGCCTCAGGACCCTGAACCACTGTACAGGCTTTTTCCCTGGGAGCCAAAACTCAGAAGCCACAGTTCTGGGTGTCAGTTTGCAGAACCCACTTGGCACTCTCAAACCAGCCCAAGTTGGCACTGCAGCCACCTTGCGTCTGAGAGGCATCCTTCGAGAGGCGGAATTCCAAGAATCACCCGGCCATTTAAGGCCTCAGGCCCCTGAAACATTCTAGAGGCTTTTTCCCTGAGAGACAAAACTCACAAGCCACTGTTCTGGGTGTCAATTTTCAGGACCCACTTGGCACTCTCAAACAAGACCAAGTTGGCACTGCTGCCACCCTTCCTCTGAAACGCATCCTGCGAGACGCGGAATTCCAGGAGGCACCTGGCCATTTAAGGCCTCAAGACCCTGAACCACTCTACAGGCTTTTTCCCAGGGAAACAAAACTCAGAAGCCACTGTTCTGGGTGTCAGTTTGCAGGACCCACTCTGCACTGTCAAACCAGACCAAGAATGCATTGGTGCCAGCTTGCGTTTGGGAGGCATCCTGCGAGAGGCGGAATTCAAGGAGGCACCCTGATATTTAAGGCCTCAGGATCCTGAACCACCGTACAGGCTTTTTCCCTGGGAAACAAAACTCAGAAGCCACTGTTCTGGGTGTCCGTTTTCAGCACCCACTTGGCACTCTCAAAGAAGACTAAGTGGGCACCGGTGCCGCTAAGCGTCTGGGAAACATCCTGTGAGAGGCGGATCTCCAGGAGGGACCCTGAAATTTAAGGCCTCAGGACCCTGAACCACTCTACAGGGTATTTCCCTGGGAAACAAAACTCAGAAACCACTGTTCTGGGTGTCAGTTTTCAGGACCCACTTGACACTCTCAAACCAGACCAAGTTGGCACTGCTGCCACATTGCGTCTGGCAGGCATCCTGAGAGAGGCGGAATTCCACGAGACACCTGGCCATTTAAGACCTCAGGACCCTGAAGCACTGTACAGTGTTTTTCCCTGGGAAACAAAACTCAGAAGCCACTGTTCTGGATGTCAGTTTTCAGGAACCACTTGGCACTCTCAAACTTAACCATGTTGGCACTTGTTCCAGCTTGCGTCTGGGAAAAATCCTTCGAGAGGCCGAATTCCAGGAGGCACCTGGCCATTTAAGGCCTCAGGACCCTGAACCACTCTACAGGGTATTTCCCTGGGAAACAAAATTCAGAAACCACTGTTCTGGGTGTCAGCTTGGAGGACCCACTTGGCACTCTCAAACCAGACCAAGTTGGCACTGGTGCCACTTTGCGTCTGGGAGGCATCCTGCGAGAGGCCGAATTCAAGAAGGCACCCGGCCATTTAAAGTTTCAGGCCCCGGAACCAGTGTACAGGCCATTTCCCTGGGAAACAAAACTCAGAAGCCACTGTTCTGTGTGTCAGTTTTCAGGACCCACTTGACTCTATCAAACCAGACTAAGTGGGAAGTGGTGCCGCAGAGCGTCTGGGAAAAATCCTGCAAGAGGCGGATCTCCAGGAGGCACCCGGAGATCTAAGGCCGCAGGAATCTGAACCATTGTACAGGCTTTTTCCCTGGGAAACAAAACTCACAAGCCACTGTTCTGGGTGTCAGTTTTCAGGACCCACTAGGCACTCTCAAACAAGACCAAGTTGGCACTGGTGTCACATTGCGTCTGGGAGGCATCCTGCGAGAGGCCGAATTCAAGAAGGCACCTGGCCATTTAAAGTTTCAGGCCCCTGAACCAGTGTACAGGCCTTTTCCCTGGGAAACAAAACTCACAAGCCACTGTTCTGGGTGTCAATTTTCAGGACCCACTTGGCACTTTCAAACCAGACCAAGTTGGCACTGCTGCCACCCTTCGTCTGAAACGCATCCTGCAAGACGCGGAATTCCAGGAGGCACCTGGCCATTTATGGCCTCAAGACCCTGAACCATTGTACAGGCTTTTTCCCTGGGAAAAAAAACTCAGAAGCCACTGTTCTGGGTGTCAGTTTGCAGGACCCACTCTGCACTGTCAAACCATACCCAGAATGCATTGGTGCCAGCTTGTGTTTGGGAGGCATCCTGCAAGAGGCGGAATTCACCTAGGCACCCTGAAATTTAAGGCCTCAGGATCCTGAACCACCGTACAGGCTTTTTCCCTGGGAAACAAAACTCAGAAGCCACTGTTCTGGGTGTCAGTTTTCAGCACCCACTTGGCACTCTCAAACCAGACTAAGTGGGCACCGGTGCCGCTAAGCGTCTGGGAAACATCCTGCAAGAGGCAGATCTCCAGGAGGGACCCTGAAATTTAAGGCCTCAGGACCCTGAACCACTGTACAGGCTATTTTCCAGGGAGAAAAAACTCTGAAGCCACTGTTCTGGGTGTCAGTTTTCAGGACCCGCTTGGCACTCTCAAACCAGACCAAGTTGGCACGGGTGCCACTTTGCGTCTGGGAGGCATCCTGCTAGGGGCCGAATTCCAAGAGGCACCCGGCAATTTAAGGCCTCAGGCCCCTGAACCACTCTACAGGCCTTTTCCCTGGGAAAGAAAACTCACAAGCCACTGTTCTGGGTGTCAGTTTGAAGGACCCACTAGGCACTCTCAAACCAGACCAAGTTGGCACTGGTGCCACTATGTGTCTGGGAGGCATCCTGCGAGAGGCCGAATTCCAGGAGGAACTTGGCCATTTAAGGCCTCAGGACCCTGAACCACTTTACAGGCTTTTTCCCTGGGAAGCAAAACTCAGAAGACAATGTTCTTGGTGTCAGTTTTCAGGACCCACTTGACACTCTCAAACCAGACTAAGTGGGCAATGGTGCCACATAGCATCTGGGAAAAATCCTGCAAGAGGCGGATCTACAGGAGGCACCCGACAATTTAAGGCCGCAGGACCCCGAACCATTGTACAGGCTTTTTCCCTGGGAACCAAAACTCAGAAGCCACTGTTCTGGGTGTCAGTTTTCAGCTCCCACTTGGCACTCTCAAACCAGACTAAGTGGGCAACGGTGCCACTTTGCGTCTGGGAAACATCCTGTGAGAGGCGGATCTCCAGGAGGGACCCTGAAATTTAAGGCCTCAGGACCCTGAACCACTGTACAGGCTATTTTCCAGGGAGAAAAAACTCAGAAGCCACTGTTCTGGGTGTCAGTTTTCAGGACCCGCTTGGCACTCTCAAACCAGACCAAGTTGGCACGGGTGCCACTTTGCGTCTGGGAGGCATCCTGCTAGGGGCCGAATTCCAAGAGGCACCCGGCAATTTAAGGCCTCAGGCCCCTGAACCACTCTACAGGCCTTTTCCCTGGGAAAGAAAACTCACAAGCCACTGTTCTGGGTGTCAGTTTGCAGGACCCACTAGGCACTCTCAAACCAGACCAAGTTGGCACTGGTGCCACCTTGCATCTGGGAGGCATCCTGTGTGAGGCGGAATTCTAGGAGGCACCCGGCAATTTAACGCCGCAGGACCCTGAACCATTGTACAGGCTTTTTCCCTGGGAAACAAAACTCAGAAGCCACTGTTCTTGGTGTCAGCTTGCAGGACCCACTTGGCATTCTCAAACCAGACGAAGTTGGCACTGGTGCCACTATGTGTCTGGGAGGCATCCTGCTAGGGGCCGAATTCCAGGAGGAACTTGGCCATTTAAGGCCTCAGGACCCTGAACCACTTTACAGGCTTTTTCCCTGGGAAGCAAAACTCAGAAGACAACGTTCTTGGTGTGAGTTTTCAGGACCCACTTGACACTCTCAAACCAGACTAAGTGGGCAATGGTGCCACATAGCGTCTGGGAAAAATCCTGCAAGAGGCGGATCTCCTGGAGGCACCCGACAATTTAAGGCCTCAGGACCCTGAACCACTCTACTGGCTATTTCCCTGGGAAACAAAACTCACAAACCACTTTTCTGGGTTTCAGTTTTCAGGACCCACTTGACACTCCCAAACCAGACCAAGTTGGCACTTGTGCCACATTGCGTCTGGGAGGCATCCAGCGAGAGGCGGAATTCCAGGAGGCACCCTGAAATTTAAGGCCTCAGGACCCTGAACCACTGTACAGGCTTTTTCCCTGGGAGCCAAAACTCAGAAGCCACAGTTCTGGGTGTCAGTTTGCAGAACCCACTTGGCACTCTCAAACCAGCCCAAGTTGGCACTGCAGCCACCTTGCGTCTGAGAGGCATCCTTCGAGAGGCGGAATTCCAAGAATCACCCGGCCATTTAAGGCCTCAGGCCCCTGAAACATTCTAGAGGCTTTTTCCCTGAGAGACAAAACTCACAAGCCACTGTTCTGGGTGTCAATTTTCAGGACCCACTTGGCACTCTCAAACAAGACCAAGTTGGCACTGCTGCCACCCTTCCTCTGAAACGCATCCTGCGAGACGCGGAATTCCAGGAGGCACCTGGCCATTTAAGGCCTCAAGACCCTGAACCACTCTACAGGCTTTTTCCCAGGGAAACAAAACTCAGAAGCCACTGTTCTGGGTGTCAGTTTGCAGGACCCACTCTGCACTGTCAAACCAGACCAAGAATGCATTGGTGCCAGCTTGCGTTTGGGAGGCATCCTGCGAGAGGCGGAATTCAAGGAGGCACCCTGATATTTAAGGCCTCAGGATCCTGAACCACCGTACAGGCTTTTTCCCTGGGAAACAAAACTCAGAAGCCACTGTTCTGGGTGTCCGTTTTCAGCACCCACTTGGCACTCTCAAAGAAGACTAAGTGGGCACCGGTGCCGCTAAGCGTCTGGGAAACATCCTGTGAGAGGCGGATCTCCAGGAGGGACCCTGAAATTTAAGGCCTCAGGACCCTGAACCACTCTACAGGGTATTTCCCTGGGAAACAAAACTCAGAAACCACTGTTCTGGGTGTCAGTTTTCAGGACCCACTTGACACTCTCAAACCAGACCAAGTTGGCACTGCTGCCACATTGCGTCTGGCAGGCATCCTGAGAGAGGCGGAATTCCACGAGACACCTGGCCATTTAAGACCTCAGGACCCTGAAGCACTGTACAGTGTCTTTCCCTGGGAAACAAAACTCAGAAGCCACTGTTCTGGATGTCAGTTTTCAGGAACCACTTGTCACTCTCAAACTTAACCATGTTGGCACTTGTTCCAGCTTGCGTCTGGGAAAAATCCTTCGAGAGGCCGAATTCCAGGAGGCACCTGGCCATTTAAGGCCTCAGGACCCTGAACCACTCTACAGGGTATTTCCCTGGGAAACAAAATTCAGAAACCACTGTTCTGGGTGTCAGCTTGGAGGACCCACTTGGCACTCTCAAACCAGACCAAGTTGGCACTGGTGCCACTTTGCGTCTGGGAGGCATCCTGCGAGAGGCCGAATTCAAGAAGGCACCCGGCCATTTAAAGTTTCAGGCCCCGGAACCAGTGTACAGGCCATTTCCCTGGGAAACAAAACTCGGAAGCCACTGTTCTGTGTGTCAGTTTTCAGGACCCACTTGACTCTATCAAACCAGACTAAGTGGGAAGTGGTGCCGCAGAGCGTCTGGGAAAAATCCTGCAAGAGGCGGATCTCCAGGAGGCACCCGGAGATCTAAGGCCGCAGGAATCTGAACCAGTGTACAGGCTTTTTCCCTGGGAAACAAAACTCACAAGCCACTGTTCTGGGTGTCAGTTTTCAGGACCCACTAGGCACTCTCAAACAAGACCAAGTTGGCACTGGTGTCACATTGCGTCTGGGAGGCATCCTGCGAGAGGCCGAATTCAAGAAGGCACCTGGCCATTTAAAGTTTCAGGCCCCTGAACCAGTGTACAGGCCTTTTCCCTGGGAAACAAAACTCACAAGCCACTGTTCTGGGTGTCAATTTTCAGGACCCACTTGGCACTTTCAAACCAGACCAAGTTGGCACTGCTGCCACCCTTCGTCTGAAACGCATCCTGCAAGACGCGGAATTCCAGGAGGCACCTGGCCATTTATGGCCTCAAGACCCTGAACCATTGTACAGGCTTTTTCCCTGGGAAAAAAAACTCAGAAGCCACTGTTCTGGGTGTCAGTTTGCAGGACCCACTCTGCACTGTCAAACCAGACCAAGAATGCATTGGTGCCAGCTTGTGTTTGGGAGGCATCCTGCAAGAGGCGGAATTCACCTAGGCACCCTGAAATTTAAGGCCTCAGGATCCTGAACCACCGTACAGGCTTTTTCCCTGGGAAACAAAACTCAGAAGCCACTGTTCTGGGTGTCAGTTTTCCGGACCCACTTGGCACTCTCAAACCAGACTAAGTGGGCACCGGTGCCGCTAAGCGTCTGGGAAACATCCTGCAAGAGGCAGATCTCCAGGAGGGACCCTGAAATTTAAGGCCTCAGGACCCTGAACCACTGTACAGGCTATTTTCCAGGGAGAAAAAACTCTGAAGCCACTGTTCTGGGTGTCAGTTTTCAGGACCCGCTTGGCACTCTCAAACCAGACCAAGTTGGCACGGGTGCCACTTTGCGTCTGGGAGGCATCCTGCTAGGGGCCGAATTCCAAGAGGCACCCGGCAATTTAAGGCCTCAGGCCCCTGAACCACTCTACAGGCCTTTTCCCTGGGAAAGAAAATTCACAAGCCACTGTTCTGGGTGTCAGTTTTCAGGACCCACTAGGCACTCTCAAACCAGACCAAGTTGGCACTGGTGCCACTATGTGTCTGGGAGGCATCCTGCGAGAGGCCGAATTCCAGGAGGAACTTGGCCATTTAAGGCCTCAGGACCCTGAACCACTTTACAGGCTTTTTCCCTGGGAAGCAAAACTCAGAAGACAATGTTCTTGGTGTCAGTTTTCAGGACCCACTTGACACTCTCAAACCAGACTAAGTGGGCAATGGTGCCACATAGCATCTGGGAAAAATCCTGCAAGAGGCGGATCTACAGGAGGCACCCGACAATTTAAGGCCGCAGGACCCCGAACCATTGTACAGGCTTTTTCCCTGGGAACCAAAACTCAGAAGCCACTGTTCTGGGTGTCAGTTTTCAGCTCCCACTTGGCACTCTCAAACCAGACTAAGTGGGCAACGGTGCCACTTTGCGTCTGGGAAACATCCTGTGAGAGGCGGATCTCCAGGAGGGACCCTGAAATTTAAGGCCTCAGGACCCTGAACCACTGTACAGGCTATTTTCCAGGGAGAAAAAACTCAGAAACCACTGTTCTGGGTGTCAGTTTTCAGGACCCGCTTGGCACTCTCAAACCAGACCAAGTTGGCACGGGTGCCACTTTGCGTCTGGGAGGCATCCTGCTAGGGGCCGAATTCCAAGAGGCACCCGGCAATTTAAGGCCTCAGGCCCCTGAACCACTCTACAGGCCTTTTCCCTGGGAAAGAAAACTCACAAGCCACTGTTCTGGGTGTCAGTTTGCAGGACCCACTAGGCACTCTCAAACCAGACCAAGTTGGCACTGGTGCCACCTTGCATCTGGGAGGCATCCTGTGTGAGGCGGAATTCTAGGAGGCACCCGGCAATTTAACGCCGCAGGACCCTGAACCATTGTACAGGCTTTTTCCCTGGGAAACAAAACTCAGAAGCCACTGTTCTTGGTGTCAGCTTGCAGGACCCACTTGGCATTCTCAAACCAGACGAAGTTGGCACTGGTGCCACTATGTGTCTGGGAGGCATCCTGCTAGGGGCCGAATTCCAGGAGGAACTTGGCCATTTAAGGCCTCAGGACCCTGAACCACTTTACAGGCTTTTTCCCTGGGAAGCAAAACTCAGAAGACAATGTTCTTGGTGTGAGTTTTCAGGACCCACTTGACACTCTCAAACCAGACTAAGTGGGCAATGGTGCCACATAGCGTCTGGGAAAAATCCTGCAAGAGGCGGATCTCCTGGAGGCACCCGACAATTTAAGGCCTCAGGACCCTGAACCACTCTACTGGCTATTTCCCTGGGAAACAAAACTCACAAACCACTTTTCTGGGTTTCAGTTTTCAGGACCCACTTGACACTCCCAAACCAGACCAAGTTGGCACTTGTGCCACATTGCGTCTGGGAGGCATCCAGCGAGAGGCGGAATTCCAGGAGGCACCCTGAAATTTAAGGCCTCAGGACCCTGAACCACTGTACAGGCTTTTTCCCTGGGAGCCAAAACTCAGAAGCCACAGTTCTGGGTGTCAGTTTGCAGAACCCACTTGGCACTCTCAAACCAGCCCAAGTTGGCACTGCAGCCACCTTGCGTCTGAGAGGCATCCTTCGAGAGGCGGAATTCCAAGAATCACCCGGCCATTTAAGGCCTCAGGCCCCTGAAACATTCTAGAGGCTTTTTCCCTGAGAGACAAAACTCACAAGCCACTGTTCTGGGTGTCAATTTTCAGGACCCACTTGGCACTCTCAAACAAGACCAAGTTGGCACTGCTGCCACCCTTCCTCTGAAACGCATCCTGCGAGACGCGGAATTCCAGGAGGCACCTGGCCATTTAAGGCCTCAAGACCCTGAACCACTCTACAGGCTTTTTCCCAGGGAAACAAAACTCAGAAGCCACTGTTCTGGGTGTCAGTTTGCAGGACCCACTCTGCACTGTCAAACCAGACCAAGAATGCATTGGTGCCAGCTTGCGTTTGGGAGGCATCCTGCGAGAGGCGGAATTCAAGGAGGCACCCTGATATTTAAGGCCTCAGGATCCTGAACCACCGTACAGGCTTTTTCCCTGGGAAACAAAACTCAGAAGCCACTGTTCTGGGTGTCCGTTTTCAGCACCCACTTGGCACTCTCAAAGAAGACTAAGTGGGCACCGGTGCCGCTAAGCGTCTGGGAAACATCCTGTGAGAGGCGGATCTCCAGGAGGGACCCTGAAATTTAAGGCCTCAGGACCCTGAACCACTCTACAGGGTATTTCCCTGGGAAACAAAACTCAGAAACCACTGTTCTGGGTGTCAGTTTTCAGGACCCACTTGACACTCTCAAACCAGACCAAGTTGGCACTGCTGCCACATTGCGTCTGGCAGGCATCCTGAGAGAGGCGGAATTCCACGAGACACCTGGCCATTTAAGACCTCAGGACCCTGAAGCACTGTACAGTGTTTTTCCCTGGGAAACAAAACTCAGAAGCCACTGTTCTGGATGTCAGTTTTCAGGACCCACTTGTCACTCTCAAACTTAACCATGTTGGCACTTGTTCCAGCTTGCGTCTGGGAAAAATCCTTCGAGAGGCCGAATTCCAGGAGGCACCTGGCCATTTAAGGCCTCAGGACCCTGAACCACTCTACAGGGTATTTCCCTGGGAAACAAAATTCAGAAACCACTGTTCTGGGTGTCAGCTTGGAGGACCCACTTGGCACTCTCAAACCAGACCAAGTTGGCACTGGTGCCACTTTGCGTCTGGGAGGCATCCTGCGAGAGGCCGAATTCAAGAAGGCACCCGGCCATTTAAAGTTTCAGGCCCCGGAACCAGTGTACAGGCCATTTCCCTGGGAAACAAAACTCAGAAGCCACTGTTCTGTGTGTCAGTTTTCAGGACACACTTGACTCTATCAAACCAGACTAAGTGGGAAGTGGTGCCGCAGAGCGTCTGGGAAAAATCCTGCAAGAGGCGGATCTCCAGGAGGCACCCGGAGATCTAAGGCCGCAGGAATCTGAACCATTGTACAGGCTTTTTCCCTGGGAAACAAAACTCAGAAGCCACTGTTCTTGGTGTCAGTTTTCAGGACCCACTTGACACTCTCAAACCAGACTAAATGGGCAATGGTAGCGCATAGCATCTGGGAAAAATCCTGCAAGAGGCGGATCTCCAGGAGGCACCCGGCAATTTAAGGCCGCAGGACCCCGAACCATTGTACAGGCTTTTTCCCTGGGAAACAAAACTCACAAACCAATGTTCTGGGTGTCAGTTTTCAGGACCCACTAGGCACTCTCAAACAAGACCAAGTTGGCACTGGTGTCACATTGCGTCTGGGAGGCATCCTGCGAGAGGCCGAATTCAAGAAGGCACCTGGCCATTTAAAGTTTCAGGCCCCTGAACCAGTGTACAGGCCTTTTCCCTGGGAAACAAAACTCACAAGCCACTGTTCTGGGTGTCAATTTTCAGGACCCACTTGGCACTCTCAAACCAGACCAAGATGGCACTGCTGCCACCCTTCGTCTGAAACGCATCCTGCGAGACGCGGAATTCCAGGAGGCACCTGGCCATTTATGGCCTCAAGACCCTGAACCATTGTACAGGCTTTTTCCCTGGGAAAGAAAACTCAGAAGCCACTGTTCTGGGTGTCAGTTTGCAGGACCCGCTTGCACTCTTAAACCAGACCAAGTTGGCACGGGTGCCACTTTGCGTCTGGAAGGCATCCTGCAAGGGGCCGAATTCCAAGAGGGACCCGGCAATTTAAGGCCTCAGGACCCTGAACCACTCTACAGGCCTTTTCCCTGGGAAACAAAACTCAAAAGCCACTGTTCTGGGTGTCAGTTTTCAGGACCCACTAGGCACTCTCAAACCAGACCAAGTTGGCACTGGTGCCACCTTGCATCTGGGAGGCATCCTGTGTGAGGCGGAATTCAAGGAGGCACCCGGAAATTTAAGGCCGCAGGACCCTGAACCATTGTACAGGCTTTTTCCCTGGGAAACAAAACTCAGAAGCCACTGTTCTTAGTGTCAGTTTGCAGGACCCACTTGGCACTCTCAAACCAGACCAAGTTGGCACTGGTGCCACCTTGCGTCTGGGAGACATCCTGAGAAAGGCGGAATTCGACGAGGCACCTGGCCATTTAAGGCCTCAGGACCCTGAACCACCGTACAGGCTTTTTCCCTGGGAAACAAAACTCAGAAGCCACTGTTCTGGGTGTCAGTTTGGAGGACCCACTTGACACTCTCAAACCAGACTAAGTGGGCAATGTTGCCGCATGGCATCTGGGAAAAATCCTGCAAGAGGCGGATCTCCAGGAGGCACCCGGCAATTTAAGGCCTCAGGGCCCCGAACCATTGTACAGGCTTTTTTACTGGGAAACAAAACTCACAAACCACTGTTCTGGGTGTCAGTTTTCAGGACCCACTTGACACTCCCAAACCAGACCAAGTTGGCACGGGTGCCACCTTGCGTCTGGGAGGCATCCTGCGAGAGGCCGAATTCGACGAGGCACCTGGCCATTTAAGGCCTCAGGACCCTGAACCACTGTACAGTGTTTATCCCTGGGAAACAAAACTCACAAGCCACTGTTCTGGGTGTCAATTTTCAGGACCCACTTGACACTCTCAAACCAGACTAAATGGGAAATGGTGCGTCTGGGAAAAATCCTGCAAGAGGCGGAGCTCCAGGAGGCACCCGGAGATCTAAGGCCGCAGGAACCTGAACCATTGTACAGGCTTTTTCCCTGCGAAACAAAACTCAGAAGCCACTGTTCTGGGTGTCAGTTTTCCGGACCCACTTGGCACTCTCAAACCAGACCAAGTTGGCACTTGTGCCACTTTGCGTCTGGAAGGCATCCTGCAAGACGCGGAATTCCAGGAGGCACCTGGCCATTTAAGGCCTCAAGACCCTGAACCACTCTACAGGCTTTTTCCCAGGGAAACAAAACTCAGAAACCACTGTTCTGGGTGTCAGTTTGCAGGACCCACTCTGCACTGTCAAACCAGACCAAGAATGCATTGGTGCCAGCTTGCGTTTGGGAGGCATCCTGCGAGAGGCGGAATTCAAGGAGGCACCCTGATATTTAAGGCCTCAGGATCCTGAACCACCGTACAGGCTTTTTCCCTGGGAAACAAAACTCAGAAGCCACTGTTCTGGGCGTCCGTTTTCAGCACCCACTTGGCACTCTCAAAGAAGACTAAGTGGGCACCGGTGCCGCTAAGCGTCTGGGAAACATCCTGCGAGAGGCGGATCTCCAGGAGGGACCCTGAAATTTAAGGCCTCAGGACCCTGAACCACTCTACAGGGTATTTCCCTGGGAAACAAAACTCAGAAACCACTGTTCTGGGTGTCAGTTTTCAGGACCCACTTGACACTCTCAAACCAGACCAAGTTGGCACTGCTGCCACATTGCGTCTGGCAGGCATCCTGAGAGAGGCGGAATTCCACGAGACACCTGGCCATTTAAGACCTCAGGACCCTGAAGCACTGTACAGTGTTTTTCCCTGGGAAACAAAGCTCAGAAGCCACTGTTCTGGATGTCAGTTTTCAGGAACCACTTGGCACTCTCAAACTTAACCATGTTGGCACTTGTTCCAGCTTGCGTCTGGGAAAAATCCTTCGAGAGGCCGAATTCCAGGAGGTACCTGGCCATTTAAGGCCTCAGGACCCTGAACCACTCTACAGGGTATTTCCCTGGGAAACAAAATTCAGAAACCACTGTTCTGGGTGTCAGCTTGGAGGACCCACTTGGCACTCTCAAACCAGACCAAGTTGGCACTGGTGCCACTTTGCGTCTGGGAGGCATCCTGCGAGAGGCCGAATTCAAGAAGGCACCCGGCCATTTAAATTTTCAGGCCCCGGAACCAGTGTACAGGCCATTTCCCTGGGAAACAAAACTCGGAAGCCACTGTTCTGTGTGTCAGTTTTCAGGACCCACTTGACTCTATCAAACCAGACTAAGTGGGAAGTGGTGCCGCAGAGCGTCTGGGAAAAATCCTGCAAGAGGCGGATCTCCAGGAGGCACCCGGAGATCTAAGGCCGCAGGAATCTGAACCATTGTACAGGCTTTTTCCCTGGGAAACAAAACTCAGAAGACAATGTTCTTGGTGTCAGTTTTCAGGACCCACTTGACACTCTCAAACCAGACTAAATGGGCAATGGTAGCGCATAGCATCTGGGAAAAATCCTGCAAGAGGCGGATCTCCAGGAGGCACCTGGCAATTTAAGGCCGCAGGACACCGAACCATTGTACAGGCTTTTTCCCTGGGAAACAAAACTCACAAACCTCTGTTCTGGGTGTCAGTTTTCAGGACCCACTAGGCACTCTCAAACAAGACCAAGTTGGCACTGGTGTCACATTGCGTCTGGGAGGCATCCTGCGAGAGGCCGAATTCAAGAAGGCACCTGGCCATTTAAAGTTTCAGGCCCCTGAACCAGTGTACAGGCCTTTTCCCTGGGAAACAAAACTCACAAGCCACTGTTCTGGGTGTCAATTTTCAGGACCCACTTGGCACTCTCAAACCAGACCAAGATGGCACTGCTGCCACCCTTCCTCTGAAACGCATCCTGCGAGACGCGGAATTCCAGGAGGCACCTGGCCATTTATGGCCTCAAGACCCTGAACCATTGTACAGGCTTTTTCCCTGGGAAAGAAAACTCAGAAGCCACTGTTCTGGGTGTCAGTTTGCAGGACCCGCTTGCACTCTTAAACCAGACCAAGTTGGCACGGGTGCCACTTTGCGTCTGGAAGGCATCCTGCAAGGGGCCGAATTCCAAGAGGGACCCGGCAATTTAAGGCCTCAGGACCCTGAACCACTCTACAGGCCTTTTCCCTGGGAAACAAAACTCAAAAGCCACTGTTCTGGGTGTCAGTTTTCAGGACCCACTAGGCACTCTCAAACCAGACCAAGTTGGCACTGGTGCCACCTTGCATCTGGGAGGCATCCTGTGTGAGGCGGAATTCAAGGAGGCACCCGGAAATTTAAGGCCGCAGGACCCTGAACCATTGTACAGGCTTTTTCCCTGGGAAACAAAACTCAGAAGCCACTGTTCTTAGTGTCAGTTTGCAGGACCCACTTGGCACTCTCAAACCAGACCAAGTTGGCACTGGTGCCACCTTGCGTCTGGGAGACATCCTGAGAAAGGCGGAATTCGACGAGGCACCTGGCCATTTAAGGCCTCAGGACCCTGAACCACTTTACAGTGTTTTTCCCTGGGAAACAAAACTCAGAAGCCACTGTTCTGGGTGTCAGTTTGGAGGACCCACTTGACACTCTCAAACCAGACTAAGTGGGCAATGTTGCCGCATGGCATCTGGGAAAAATCCTGCAAGAGGCGGATCTCCAGGAGGCACCCGGCAATTTAAGGCCTCAGGGCCCCGAACCATTGTACAGGCTTTTTTACTGGGAAACAAAACTCACAAACCACTGTTCTGGGTGTCAGTTTTCAGGACCCACTTGACACTCCCAAACCAGACCAAGTTGGCACGGGTGCCACCTTGCGTCTGGGAGGCATCCTGCGAGAGGCCGAATTCGACGAGGCACCTGGCCATTTAAGGCCTCAGGACCCTGAACCACTGTACAGTGTTTATCCCTGGGAAACAAAACTCACAAGCCACTGTTCTGGGTGTCAATTTTCAGGACCCACTTGACACTCTCAAACCAGACTAAATGGGAAATGGTGCGTCTGGGAAAAATCCTGCAAGAGGCGGAGCTCCAGGAGGCACCCGGAGATCTAAGGCCGCAGGAACCTGAACCATTGTACAGGCTTTTTCCCTGGGAAACAAAACTCAGAAGCCACTGTTCTGGGTGTCAGTTTTCCGGACCCACTTGGCACTCTCAAACCAGACCAAGTTGGCACTTGTGCCACTTTGCGTCTGGAAGGCATCCTGCCAGACGCGGAATTCCAGGAGGCACCTGGCCATTTAAGGCCTCAAGACCCTGAACCACTCTACAGGCTTTTTCCCAGGGAAACAAAACTCAGAAACCACTGTTCTGGGTGTCAGTTTGCAGGACCCACTCTGCACTGTCAAACCAGACCAAGAATGCATTGGTGCCAGCTTGCGTTTGGGAGGCATCCTGCGAGAGGCGGAATTCAAGGAGGCACCCTGATATTTAAGGCCTCAGGATCCTGAACCACCGTACAGGCTTTTTCCCTGGGAAACAAAACTCAGAAGCCACTGTTCTGGGCGTCCGTTTTCAGCACCCACTTGGCACTCTCAAAGAAGACTAAGTGGGCACCGGTGCCGCTAAGCGTCTGGGAAACATCCTGCGAGAGGCGGATCTCCAGGAGGGACCCTGAAATTTAAGGCCTCAGGACCCTGAACCACTCTACAGGGTATTTCCCTGGGAAACAAAACTCAGAAACCACTGTTCTGGGTGTCAGTTTTCAGGACCCACTTGACACTCTCAAACCAGACCAAGTTGGCACTGCTGCCACATTGCGTCTGGCAGGCATCCTGAGAGAGGCGGAATTCCACGAGACACCTGGCCATTTAAGACCTCAGGACCCTGAAGCACTGTACAGTGTTTTTCCCTGGGAAACAAAACTCAGAAGCCACTGTTCTGGATGTCAGTTTTCAGGAACCACTTGTCACTCTCAAACTTAACCATGTTGGCACTTGTTCCAGCTTGCGTCTGGGAAAAATCCTTCGAGAGGCCGAATTCCAGGAGGTACCTGGCCATTTAAGGCCTCAGGACCCTGAACCACTCTACAGGGTATTTCCCTGGGAAACAAAATTCAGAAACCACTGTTCTGGGTGTCAGCTTGGAGGACCCACTTGGCACTCTCAAACCAGACCAAGTTGGCACTGGTGCCACTTTGCGTCTGGGAGGCATCCTGCGAGAGGCCGAATTCAAGAAGGCACCCGGCCATTTAAAGTTTCAGGCCCCGGAACCAGTGTACAGGCCATTTCCCTGGGAAACAAAACTCAGAAGCCACTGTTCTGTGTGTCAGTTTTCAGGACACACTTGACTCTATCAAACCAGACTAAGTGGGAAGTGGTGCCGCAGAGCATCTGGGAAAAATCCTGCAAGAGGCGGATCTCCAGGAGGCACCCGGAGATCTAAGGCCGCAGGAATCTGAACCATTGTACAGGCTTTTTCCCTGGGAAACAAAACTCACAAACCACTGTTCTGGGTGTCAGTTTTCAGGACCCACTAGGCACTCTCAAACAAGACCAAGTTGGCACTGGTGTCACATTGCGTCTGGGAGGCATCCTGCGAGAGGCCGAATTCAAGAAGGCACCTGGCCATTTAAAGTTTCAGGCCCCTGAACCAGTGTACAGGCCTTTTCCCTGGGAAACAAAACTCACAAGCCACTGTTCTGGGTGTCAATTTTCAGGACCCACTTGGCACTTTCAAACCAGACCAAGTTGGCACTGCTGCCACCCTTCGTCTGAAACGCATCCTGCAAGACGCGGAATTCCAGGAGGCACCTGGCCATTTATGGCCTCAAGACCCTGAACCATTGTACAGGCTTTTTCCCTGGGAAAAAAAACTCAGAAGCCACTGTTCTGGGTGTCAGTTTGCAGGACCCACTCTGCACTGTCAAACCAGACCCAGAATGCATTGGTGCCAGCTTGTGTTTGGGAGGCATCCTGCAAGAGGCGGAATTCACCTAGGCACCCTGAAATTTAAGGCCTCAGGATCCTGAACCACCGTACAGGCTTTTTCCCTGGGAAACAAAACTCAGAAGCCACTGTTCTGGGTGTCAGTTTTCAGCACCCACTTGGCACTCTCAAACCAGACTAAGTGGGCACCGGTGCCGCTAAGCGTCTGGGAAACATCCTGCAAGAGGCAGATCTCCAGGAGGGACCCTGAAATTTAAGGCCTCAGGACCCTGAACCACTGTACAGGCTATTTTCCAGGGAGAAAAAACTCTGAAGCCACTGTTCTGGGTGTCAGTTTTCAGGACCCGCTTTGCACTCTCAAACCAGACCAAGTTGGCATGGGTGCCACTTTGCGTCTGGGAGGCATCCTGCTAGGGGCCGAATTCTAAGAGGCACCCGGCAATTTAAGGCCTCAGGTCCCTGAACCACTCTACAGGCCTTTTCCCTGGGAAAGAAAATTCACAAGCCACTGTTCTGGGTGTCAGTTTTCAGGACCCACTAGGCACTCTCAAACCAGACCAAGTTGGCACTGGTGCCACTATGTGTCTGGGAGGCATCCTGCGAGAGGCCGAATTCCAGGAGGAACTTGGCCATTTAAGGCCTCAGGACCCTGAACCACTTTACAGGCTTTTTCCCTGGGAAGCAAAACTCAGAAGACAATGTTCTTGGTGTCAGTTTTCAGGACCCACTTGACACTCTCAAACCAGACTAAGTGGGCAATGGTGCCACATAGCATCTGGGAAAAATCCTGCAAGAGGCGGATCTACAGGAGGCACCCGACAATTTAAGGCCGCAGGACCCCGAACCATTGTACAGGCTTTTTCCCTGGGAACCAAAACTCAGAAGCCACTGTTCTGGGTGTCAGTTTTCAGCTCCCACTTGGCACTCTCAAACCAGACTAAGTGGGCAACGGTGCCACTTTGCGTCTGGGAAACATCCTGTGAGAGGCGGATCTCCAGGAGGGACCCTGAAATTTAAGGCCTCAGGACCCTGAACCACTGTACAGGCTATTTTCCAGGGAGAAAAAACTCAGAAACCACTGTTCTGGGTGTCAGTTTTCAGGACCCGCTTGGCACTCTCAAACCAGACCAAGTTGGCACTTGTGCCACATTGCGTCTGGGAGGCATCCAGCGAGAGGCGGAATTCCAGGAGGCACCCTGAAATTTAAGGCCTCAGGACCCTGAACCACTGTACAGGCTTTTTCCCTGGGAGCCAAAACTCAGAAGCCACAGTTCTGGGTGTCAGTTTGCAGAACCCACTTGGCACTCTCAAACCAGCCCAAGTTGGCACTGCAGCCACCTTGCGTCTGAGAGGCATCCTTCGAGAGGCGGAATTCCAAGAATCACCCGGCCATTTAAGGCCTCAGGCCCCTGAAACATTCTAGAGGCTTTTTCCCTGAGAGACAAAACTCACAAGCCACTGTTCTGGGTGTCAATTTTCAGGACCCACTTGACACTCTCAAACAAGACCAAGTTGGCACTGCTGCCACCCTTCCTCTGAAACGCATCCTGCGAGACGCGGAATTCCAGGAGGCACCTGGCCATTTAAGGCCTCAAGACCCTGAACCACTCTACAGGCTTTTTCCCAGGGAAACAAAACTCAGAAGCCACTGTTCTGGGTGTCAGTTTGCAGGACCCACTCTGCACTGTCAAACCAGACCAAGAATGCATTGGTGCCAGCTTGCGTTTGGGAGGCATCCTGCGAGAGGCGGAATTCAAGGAGGCACCCTGATATTTAAGGCCTCAGGATCCTGAACCACCGTACAGGCTTTTTCCCTGGGAAACAAAACTCAGAAGCCACTGTTCTGGGTGTCCGTTTTCAGCACCCACTTGGCACTCTCAAAGAAGACTAAGTGGGCACCGGTGCCGCTAAGCGTCTGGGAAACATCCTGTGAGAGGCGGATCTCCAGGAGGGACCCTGAAATTTAAGGCCTCAGGACCCTGAACCACTCTACAGGGTATTTCCCTGGGAAACAAAACTCAGAAACCACTGTTCTGGGTGTCAGTTTTCAGGACCCACTTGACACTCTCAAACCAGACCAAGTTGGCACTGCTGCCACATTGCGTCTGGCAGGCATCCTGAGAGAGGCGGAATTCCACGAGACACCTGGCCATTTAAGACCTCAGGACCCTGAAGCACTGTACAGTGTTTTTCCCTGGGAAACAAAACTCAGAAGCCACTGTTCTGGATGTCAGTTTTCAGGAACCACTTGTCACTCTCAAACTTAACCATGTTGGCACTTGTTCCAGCTTGCGTCTGGGAAAAATCCTTCGAGAGGCCGAATTCCAGGAGGCACCTGGCCATTTAAGGCCTCAGGACCCTGAACCACTCTACAGGGTATTTCCCTGGGAAACAAAATTCAGAAACCACTGTTCTGGGTGTCAGCTTGGAGGACCCACTTGGCACTCTCAAACCAGACCAAGTTGGCACTGGTGCCACTTTGCGTCTGGGAGGCATCCTGCGAGAGGCCGAATTCAAGAAGGCACCCGGCCATTTAAAGTTTCAGGCCCCGGAACCAGTGTACAGGCCATTTCCCTGGGAAACAAAACTCAGAAGCCACTGTTCTGTGTGTCAGTTTTCAGGACCCACTTGACTCTATCAAACCAGACTAAGTGGGAAGTGGTGCCGCAGAGCGTCTGGGAAAAATCCTGCAAGAGGCGGATCTCCAGGAGGCACCCGGAGTTCTAAGGCCGCAGGAATCTGAACCATTGTACAGGCTTTTTCCCTGGGAAACAAAACTCACAAACCACTGTTCTGGGTGTCAGTTTTCAGGACCCACTAGGCACTCTCAAACAAGACCAAGTTGGCACTGGTGTCACATTGCGTCTGGGAGGCATCCTGCGAGAGGCCGAATTCAAGAAGGCACCTGGCCATTTAAAGTTTCAGGCCCCTGAACCAGTGTACAGGCCTTTTCCCTGGGAAACAAAACTCACAAGCCACTGTTCTGGGTGTCAATTTTCAGGACCCACTTGGCACTTTCAAACCAGACCAAGTTGGCACTGCTGCCACCCTTCGTCTGAAACGCATCCTGCAAGACGCGGAATTCCAGGAGGCACCTGGCCATTTATGGCCTCAAGACCCTGAACCATTGTACAGGCTTTTTCCCTGGGAAAAAAAACTCAGAAGCCACTGTTCTGGGTGTCAGTTTGCAGGACCCACTCTGCACTGTCAAACCAGACCCAGAATGCATTGGTGCCAGCTTGTGTTTGGGAGGCATCCTGCAAGAGGCGGAATTCACCTAGGCACCCTGAAATTTAAGGCCTCAGGATCCTGAACCACCGTACAGGCTTTTTCCCTGGGAAACAAAACTCAGAAGCCACTGTTCTGGGTGTCAGTTTTCCGGACCCACTTGGCACTCTCAAACCAGACTAAGTGGGCACCGGTGCCGCTAAGCGTCTGGGAAACATCCTGCAAGAGGCAGATCTCCAGGAGGGACCCTGAAATTTAAGGCCTCAGGACCCTGAACCACTGTACAGGCTATTTTCCAGGGAGAAAAAACTCAGAAGCCACTGTTCTGGGTGTCAGTTTTCAGGACCCGCTTTGCACTCTCAAACCAGACCAAGTTGGCATGGGTGCCACTTTGCGTCTGGGAGGCATCCTGCTAGGGGCCGAATTCTAAGAGGCACCCGGCAATTTAAGGCCTCAGGTCCCTGAACCACTCTACAGGCCTTTTCCCTGGGAAAGAAAATTCACAAGCCACTGTTCTGGGTGTCAGTTTTCAGGACCCACTAGGCACTCTCAAACCAGACCAAGTTGGCACTGGTGCCACTCTCTGTCTGGGAGGCATCCTGCGAGAGGCCGAATTCCAGGAGGAACTTGGCCATTTAAGGCCTCAGGACCCTGAACCACTTTACAGGCTTTTTCCCTGGGAAGCAAAACTCAGAAGACAATGTTCTTGGTGTCAGTTTTCAGGACCCACTTGACACTCTCAAACCAGACTAAGTGGGCAATGGTGCCACATAGCATCTGGGAAAAATCCTGCAAGAGGCGGATCTACAGGAGGCACCCGACAATTTAAGGCCGCAGGACCCCGAACCATTGTACAGGCTTTTTCCCTGGGAACCAAAACTCAGAAGCCACTGTTCTGGGTGTCAGTTTTCAGCTCCCACTTGGCACTCTCAAACCAGACTAAGTGGGCAACGGTGCCACTTTGCGTCTGGGAAACATCCTGTGAGAGGCGGATCTCCAGGAGGGACCCTGAAATTTAAGGCCTCAGGACCCTGAACCACTGTACAGGCTATTTTCCAGGGAGAAAAAACTCAGAAACCACTGTTCTGGGTGTCAGTTTTCAGGACCCGCTTGGCACTCTCAAACCAGACCAAGTTGGCACTTGTGCCACATTGCGTCTGGGAGGCATCCAGCGAGAGGCGGAATTCCAGGAGGCACCCTGAAATTTAAGGCCTCAGGACCCTGAACCACTGTACAGGCTTTTTCCCTGGGAGCCAAAACTCAGAAGCCACAGTTCTGGGTGTCAGTTTGCAGAACCCACTTGGCACTCTCAAACCAGCCCAAGTTGGCACTGCAGCCACCTTGCGTCTGAGAGGCATCCTTCGAGAGGCGGAATTCCAAGAATCACCCGGCCATTTAAGGCCTCAGGCCCCTGAAACATTCTAGAGGCTTTTTCCCTGAGAGACAAAACTCACAAGCCACTGTTCTGGGTGTCAATTTTCAGGACCCACTTGACACTCTCAAACAAGACCAAGTTGGCACTGCTGCCACCCTTCCTCTGAAACGCATCCTGCGAGACGCGGAATTCCAGGAGGCACCTGGCCATTTAAGGCCTCAAGACCCTGAACCACTCTACAGGCTTTTTCCCAGGGAAACAAAACTCAGAAGCCACTGTTCTGGGTGTCAGTTTGCAGGACCCACTCTGCACTGTCAAACCAGACCAAGAATGCATTGGTGCCAGCTTGCGTTTGGGAGGCATCCTGCGAGAGGCGGAATTCAAGGAGGCACCCTGATATTTAAGGCCTCAGGATCCTGAACCACCGTACAGGCTTTTTCCCTGGGAAACAAAACTCAGAAGCCACTGTTCTGGGTGTCCGTTTTCAGCACCCACTTGGCACTCTCAAAGAAGACTAAGTGGGCACCGGTGCCGCTAAGCGTCTGGGAAACATCCTGTGAGAGGCGGATCTCCAGGAGGGACCCTGAAATTTAAGGCCTCAGGACCCTGAACCACTCTACAGGGTATTTCCCTGGGAAACAAAACTCAGAAACCACTGTTCTGGGTGTCAGTTTTCAGGACCCACTTGACACTCTCAAACCAGACCAAGTTGGCACTGCTGCCACATTGCGTCTGGCAGGCATCCTGAGAGAGGCGGAATTCCACGAGACACCTGGCCATTTAAGACCTCAGGACCCTGAAGCACTGTACAGTGTTTTTCCCTGGGAAACAAAACTCAGAAGCCACTGTTCTGGATGTCAGTTTTCAGGAACCACTTGTCACTCTCAAACTTAACCATGTTGGCACTTGTTCCAGCTTGCGTCTGGGAAAAATCCTTCGAGAGGCCGAATTCCAGGAGGCACCTGGCCATTTAAGGCCTCAGGACCCTGAACCACTCTACAGGGTATTTCCCTGGGAAACAAAATTCAGAAACCACTGTTCTGGGTGTCAGCTTGGAGGACCCACTTGGCACTCTCAAACCAGACCAAGTTGGCACTGGTGCCACTTTGCGTCTGGGAGGCATCCTGCGAGAGGCCGAATTCAAGAAGGCACCCGGCCATTTAAAGTTTCAGGCCCCGGAACCAGTGTACAGGCCATTTCCCTGGGAAACAAAACTCAGAAGCCACTGTTCTGTGTGTCAGTTTTCAGGACCCACTTGACTCTATCAAACCAGACTAAGTGGGAAGTGGTGCCGCAGAGCGTCTGGGAAAAATCCTGCAAGAGGCGGATCTCCAGGAGGCACCCGGAGTTCTAAGGCCGCAGGAATCTGAACCATTGTACAGGCTTTTTCCCTGGGAAACAAAACTCAGAAGACACTGTTCTGGGTGTCAGTTTTCAGGACCCACTTGGCATTCTCAAACCAGACGAAGTTGGCACTGGTGCCACTCTCTGTCTGGGAGGCATCCTGCGAGAGGCCGAATTCCAGGAGGAACTTGGCCATTTAAGGCCTCAGGACCCTGAACCACTTTACAGGCTTTTTCCCTGGGAAAGAAAACTCACAAGCCACTGTTCTGGGTGTCAGTTTTCAGGACCCACTTGACACTCTCAAACAAGACTAAATGGGCAATGGTGCCGCCTAGCATCTGGGAAAAATACTGCAAGAGGCGGATCTCCAGGAGGCACCCGGCAATTTAAGGCCGCAGAACCCCGAACCATTGTACAGGCTTTTTCCCTGGGAAACAAAACTCACAAACCACTGTTCTGGGTGTCAGTTTTCAGGACCCACTAGGCACTCTCAAACAAGACCAAGTTGGCACTGGTGTCACATTGCGTCTGGGAGGCATCCTGCGAGAGGCCGAATTCAAGAAGGCACCTGGCCATTTAAAGTTTCAGGCCCCTGAACCAGTGTACAGGCCTTTTCCCTGGGAAACAAAACTCACTAGCCACTGTTCTGGGTGTCAATTTTCAGGACCCACTTGGCACTCTCAAACCAGACCAAGTTGGCACTGCTGCCACCCTTCCTCTGAAACGCATCCTGCGAGACGCGGAATTCCAGGAGGCACCTGGCCATTTATGGCCTCAAGACCCTGAACCACTGTACAGGCTTTTTCCCTGGGAAACAAAACTCAGAAGCCGCTGTTCTGGGTGTCAGTTTGCAGGACCCACTCTGCACTGTCAAACCAGACCAAGAATGCTTTGGTGCCAGCTTGTGTTTGGGAGGCATCCTGCGAGAGGCGGAATTCACCTAGGCACCCTGAAATTTAAGGCCTCAGGATCCTGAACCACCGTACAGGCTTTTTCCCTGGGAAACAAAACTCAGAAGCCACTGTTCTGGGTGTCAGTTTTCAGCACCCACTTGGCACTCTCAAACGAGACTACGTGGGCACCGGTGCCGCTAAGCGTCTGGGAAACATCCTGCAAGAGGCAGATCTCCAGGAGGGACCCTGAAATTTAAGGCCTCAGGACCCTGAACCACTGTACAGGCTATTTTCCAGGGAGAAAAAACTCAGAAGCCACTGTTCTGGGTGTCAGTTTTCAGGACCCGCTTTGCACTCTCAAACCAGACCAAGTTGGCACGGGTGCCACTTTGCGTCTGGGAGGCATCCTGCTAGGGGCCGAATTCCAAGAGGCACCCGGCAATTTAAGGCCTCAGGCCCCTGAACCACTCTACAGGCCTTTTCCCTGGGAAAGAAAACTCACAAGCCACTGTTCTGGGTGTCAGTTTTCAGGACCCACTAGGCACTCTCAAACCAGACCAAGTTGGCACTGGTGCCACCTTGCATCTGGGAGGCATCCTGTGTGAGGCGGAATTCTAGGAGGCACCCGGCAATTTAACGCCGCAGGACCCTGAACCATTGTACAGGCTTTTTCCCTGGGAAACAAAACTCAGAAGCCACTGTTCTGTGTGTCAGCTTGCAGGACCCACTTGGCATTCTCAAACCAGACGAAGTTGGCACTGGTGCCACTATGTGTCTGCGAGGCATCCTGCGAGAGGCCGAATTCCAGGAGGAACTTGGCCATTTAAGGCCTCAGGACCCTGAACCACTTTGCAGGCTTTTTCCCTGGGAAGCAAAACTCAGAAAACAATGTTCTTGGTGTCGGTTTTCAGGACCCACTTGACACTCTCAAACCAGACTAAGTGGGCAATGGTGCCGCATAGCATCTGGGAAAAATCCTGCAAGAGGCGGATCTCCAGGAGGCACCCGACATCTTAAGGCCGCAGGACCCCGAACCATTGTACAGGCTTTTTCCCTGGGAAACAAAACTCACAAACCACTGTTCTGGGTGTCAGTTTTCAGGACCCACTAGGCACTCTCAAACAAGACCAAGTTGGCACTGGTGTCACATTGCGTCTGGGAGGCATCCTGCGAGAGGCCGAATTCAAGAAGGCACCTGGCCATTTAAAGTTTCAGGCCCCTGAACCAGTGTACAGGCCTTTTCCCTGGGAAACAAAACTCACAAGCCACTGTTCTGGGTGTCAATTTTCAGGACCCATTTGGCACTCTCAAACTAGACCAAGTTGGCACTGCTGCAACCCTTCCTCTGAAACGCATCCTGCGAGACGCGGAATTCCAGGAGGCACCTGGCCATTTATGGCCTCAAGACCCTGAACCACTGTACAGGCTTTTTCCCTGGGAAAAAAACTCAGAAGCCACTGTTCTGGGTGTCAGTTTGCAGGACCCACTCTGCACTGTCAAACCAGACCAAGAATGCATTGGTGCCAACTTGTGTTTGGGAGGCATCCTGCGAGAGGCGGAATTCACCTAGGCACCCTGAAATTTAAGGCCTCAGGATCCTGAACCACCGTACAGGCTTTTTCCCTGGGAAACAAAACTCAGAAGCCACTGTTCTGGGTGTCAGTTTTCAGCACCCACTTGGCACTCTCAAACCAGACTAAGTGGGCACCGGTGCCGCTAAGCGTCTGGGAAACATCCTGCGAAAGGCAGATCTCCAAGAGGGACCCTGAAATTTAAGGCCTCAGGACCCTGAACCACTGTACAGGCTATTTTCCAGGGAGAAAAAACTCAGAAGCCACTGTTCTGGGTGTCAGTTTTCAGGACCCGCTTTGCACTCTCAAACCAGACCAAGTTGGCACGGGTGCCACTTTGCGTCTGGGAGGCATCCTGCTAGGGGCCGAATTCCAAGAGGCACCCGGCAATTTAAGGCCTCAGGCCCCTGAACCACTCTACAGGCCTTTTCCCTGGGAAAGAAAACTCACAAGCCACTGTTCTGGGTGTCAGTTTTCAGGACCCACTAGGCACTCTCAAACCAGACCAAGTTGGCACTGGTGCCACCTTGCATCTGGGAGGCATCCTGTGTGAGGCGGAATTCTAGGAGGCACCCGGCAATTTAACGCCGCAGGACCCTGAACCATTGTACAGGCTTTTTCCCTGGGAAACAAAACTCAGAAGCCACTGTTCTTGGTGTCAGCTTGCAGGACCCACTTGGCATTCTCAAACCAGACGAAGTTGGCACTGGTGCCACTATGTGTCTGGGAGGCATCCTGCGAGAGGCCGAATTCCAGGAGGAACTTGGCCATTTAAGGCCTCAGGACCCTGAACCACTTTACAGGCTTTTTCCCTGGGAAGCAAAACTCAGAAGACAATGTTCTGGGTGTCAATTTTCAGGACGCACCTGACACTCTCAAACCAGACTAAGTGGGCAATGGTGCCGCATAGCATCTGGGAAAAATCCTGCAAGAGGCGGATCTCCAGGAGGCACCCGACATCTTAAGGCCGCAGGACCCCGTACCATTGTACAGGCTTTTTCCCTGGGAAACAAAACTCACAAACCACTGTTCTGGGTGTCAATTTTCAGGACCCACTTGACACTCCCAAACCAGACCAAGTTGGCAGGGGTGCCACATTGCGTCTGGGAGGCATCCTGCGAGAGGCGGAATTCCAGGAGGCACCCTGAAATTTAAGGCTTCAGGACCCTGAACCACTGTACAGGCTTTTTCCCTGGGAAACAAAACTCACAAACCACTGTTCTGGGTGTCAGTTTTCAGGACCCACTTGACACTCTCAAACAAGACCAAGTTGGCACTGGTGTCACATTGCGTCTGGGAGGCATCCTGCGAGAGGCCGAATTCAAGAAGGCACCTGGCCATTTAAAGTTTCAGGCCCCTGAACAAGTGTACAGGCCTTTTCCCTGGGAAACAAAACTCAGAAGCCGCTGTTCTGGGTGTCAGTTTTCAGCACCCACTTGGCACTCTCAAACTAGATGAAGTTGGCACTGGTGCCACCTTGCATCTGGGAGGCATCCTGTGTGAGGCGGAATTCAAGGAGGCACCCTGATATTTAAGGCCTCAGGATCCTGAACCACCGTACAGGCTTTTTCCCTGGGAAACAAAACTCAGAAGCCACTGTTCTGGGTGTCCGTTTTCAGCACCCACTTGGCACTCTCAAAGAAGACTAAGTGGGCACCGGTGCCGCTCAGCGTCTGGGAAACATCCTGCGAGAGGCGGATCTCCAGGAGGGACCCTGAAATTTAAGGCCTCAGGACCCTGAACCACTCTACAGGGTATTTCCCTGGGAAACAAAACTCAGAAACCACTGTTCTGGGTGTCAGTTTTCAGGACCCACTTGACACTCTCAAACCAGACCAAGTTGGCACTGCTGCCACATTGCGTCTGGCAGGCATCCTGAGAGAGGCGGAATTCCACGAGACACCTGGCCATTTAAGACCTCAGGACCCTGAAGCATTGTACAGTGTTTTTCCCTGGGAAACAAAACTCAGAAGCCACTGTTCTGGATGTCAGTTTTCAGGAACCACTTGTCACTCTCAAACTTAACCATGTTGGCACTTGTTCCAGCTTGCGTCTGGGAAAAATCCTTCGAGAGGCCGAATTCCAGGAGGCACCTGGCCATTTAAGGCCTCAGGACCCTGAACCACTCTACAGGGTATTTCCCTGGGAAACAAAATTCAGAAACCACTGTTCTGGGTGTCAGCTTGGAGGACCCACTTGGCACTCTCAAACCAGACCAAGTTGGCACTGGTGCCACTTTGCGTCTGGGAGGCATCCTGCGAGAGGCCGAATTCAAGAAGGCACCCGGCCATTTAAAGTTTCAGGCCCCGGAACCAGTGTACAGGCCATTTCCCTGGGAAACAAAACTCAGAAGCCACTGTTCTGTGTGTCAGTTTTCAGGACCCACTTGACTCTATCAAACCAGACTAAGTGGGAAGTGGTGCCGCAGAGCGTCTGGGAAAAATCCTGCAAGAGGCGGATCTCCAGGAGGCACCCGGAGATCTAAGGCCTCAGGCCCCTGAACCACTCTACAGGCCTTTTCCCTGGGAAAGAAAATTCACAAGCCACTGTTCTGGGTGTCAGTTTTCAGGACCCACTAGGCACTCTCAAACCAGACCAAGTTGGCACTGGTGCCACTATGTGTCTGGGAGGCATCCTGCGAGAGGCCAAATTCCAGGAGGAACTTGGCCATTTAAAGCCTCAGGACCCTGAACCACTTTACAGGCTTTTTCCCTGGGAAGCAAAACTCAGAAGACAATGTTCTTGGTGTCAGTTTTCAGGACCCACTTGACACTCTCAAACCAGACTAAATGGGCAATGGTGCCGCATAGCATCTGGGAAAAATCCTGCAAGAGGCGGATCTCCAGGAGGCACCCGGCAATTTAAGGCCGCAGGACCCCAAACCATTGCACAGGCTTTTTCCCTGGGAAACAAAACTCACAAACCACTGTTCTGGGTGTCAGTTTTCAGGACCCACTTGACACTCTCAAACAAGACCAAGTTGGCACTGGTGTCACATTGCGTCTGGGAGGCATCCTGCGAGAGGCCGAATTCAAGAAGGCACCTGGCCATTTAAAGTTTCAGGCCCCTGAACCAGTGTACAGGCCTTTTCCCTGGGAAACAAAACTCACAAGCCACTGTTCTGGGTGTCAATTTTCAGGACCCACTTGGCACTCTAAAACCAGACCAAGTTGGCACTGCTGCCACCCTTCCTCTGAAACGCATCCTCTGAGACGCGGAATTCTAGGAGGCACCTGGCCATTTAAGGCCTCAGGACCCTGAACCATTGTACAGGCTTTTTCCCTGGGAAACAAATCTCAGCAGCTACTGTTCTGGGTGTCAGTTTGCAGGACCCACTAGGCACTCTTAAATCATACCAAGTTGGCACTGGTGCCACTAAGCGTCTGGGGAATATCCTGCGAGAGGCGGATCTCCAGGAGGGACCCTGAAATTTAAGGCCTCAGGACCCTGAACCACTCTACAGGCTATTTTCCAGGGAGAAAAAACTCAGAAGCCACTGTTCTGGGTGTCAGTTTTAAGGACCCGCTTTGCACTCTCAAACCAGACCAAGTTGGCACGGGTGCCACTTTGCGTCTGGGAGGCATCCTGCTAGGGGCCGAATTCTAAGAGGCACCCGGCAATTTAAGTCCTCAGGACCCTGAACCACTCTACAGGCCTTTTCCCTGGGAAAGAAAACTCACAAGCCACTGTTCTGGGTGTCAGTTTGCAGGACCCACTAGGCACTCTCAAACCAGACCAAGTTGGCACTGGTGCCACCTTGCATCTGGGAGGCATCCTGTGTGAGGCGGAATTCTAGGAGGCACCCGGCAATTTAATGCCGCAGGACCCTGAACCATTGTACAGGCTTTTTCCCTGGGAAACAAAATTCAGAAGCCACTGTTCTTGGTGTCAGCTTGCAGGACCCACTTGGCATTCTCAAACCAGACAAAGTTGGCACTGGTGCCACTATGTGTCTGGGAGGCATCCTGCTAGGGGCCGAATTCCAGGAGGAACTTGACCATTTAAGGCCTCAGAACCCTGAACCACTTTACAGGCTTTTTCCCTGGGAAGCAAAACTCAGAAGACAATGTTCTTGGTGTCAGTTTTCAGGACCCACTTGACACTCTCAAACCAGACTAAGTGGGCAATGGTGCCGCATAGCGTCTGGGAAAAATCCTGCAAGAGGCGGATCTCCTGGAGGCACCCGGCAATTTAAGGCCTCAGGACCCTGAACCACTCTACTGGCTATTTCTCTGGGAAACAAAACTCACAAACCACTTTTCTGGGTTTCAGTTTTCAGGACCCACTTGACACTCCCAAACCAGACCAAGTTGGCACTTGTGGCACATTGCGTCTGGGAGGCATCCAGCGAGAGGCGGAATTCCAGGAGGCACCCTGAAATTTAAGGCCTCAGGACCCTGAACCACTGTACAGGCTTTTTCCCTGGGAGCCAAAACTCAGAAGCCACAGTTCTGGGTGTCTGTTTGCAGAACCCACTTGGCACTCTCAAACCAGCCCAAGTTGGCACGGGTGCCACCTTGCGTCTGGGAGGCATCCTTCAAGAGGCGGAATTCCAAGAATCACCCGGCCATTTAAGGCCTCAGGCCCCTGAAACATTCTAGAGGCTTTTTCCCTGAGAGACAAAACTCACAAGCCACTGTTCTGGGTGTCAATTTTCATGACCCACTTGGCACTCTCAAACAAGACCAAGTTGACACTGCTGCCACCCTTCGTCTGAAACGCATCCTGCGAGACGCGGAATTCCAGGAGGCACCTGGCCATTTAAGGCCGCAGGACCCTGAACCATAGTACAGGCTTTTTCCCTGGGAAACAAATCTCAGCAGCTACTGTTCTTGGTGTCAGTTTGCAGGACCCACTTGGCACTCTCAAACCAGACCAAGTTGGCACTGGTGCCGCTAAGCGTCTGGGGAACATCCTGCGAGAGGTGGATCTCCAGGAGGGACCCTGAAATTTAAGGCCTCAGGACCCTGAACCACTCTACAGGCTTTTTCCCTGCGAAACAAAACTCAGAAGCCACTGTTCTGGGTGTCAATTTTCAGGACCCACTTGGCACTCTCAAACAAGACCAAGTTGGCACTGCTGCCACCCTTCCTCTGAAACGCATCCTGCGAGACGCGGAATTCCAGGAGGCACCTGGCCATTTAAGGCCTCAGGACCCTGAACCATTGTACAGGCTTTATCCCTGGGAAACAAATCTCAGAAGCCACTGTTCTTGGTGTCAGTTTGCAGGACCCACTTGGCACTCTCAAACCAGACCAAGTTGGCACTGGTGCCGCTAAGCGTCTGGGGAACATCCTGCGAGAGGTGGATCTCCAGGAGGGACCCTGAAATTTAAGGCCTCAGGACCCTGAACCACTGTACAGGCTATTGCCCAGAGAAAGAAAACTCACAAGCCACTGTTCTGGGTGTCAGTTTGCAGGACCCGCTTGCACTCTCAAACCAGACCAAGTTGGCACTGGTGCCACTTTGCGTCTGGGAGGCATCCTGCGAGAGGCCGAATTCAAGAAGGCACCCGGCCATTTAAAGTTTCAGGCCCCGGAACCAGTGTACAGGCCATTTCCCTGGGAAAAAAAACTCAGGAGCCACTGTTCTGTGTGTCAGTTTTCAGGACCCACTTGACTCTATCAAACCAGACTAAGTGGGAAGTGGTTCCGCAGAGCGTCTGGGAAAAATCCTGCAAGAGGCGGATCTCCAGGAGGCACCCGGAGATCTAAGGCCGCAGGAATCTGAACCATTGTACAGGCTTTTTCCCTGGGAAACAAAATTCAGAAGCCACTGTTCTGGGTGTCAGTTTTCAGAACCCACTTGGCATTGTCAAATGAGACGAAGTTGGCACTGGTGCCACTCTGTGTCTGGGAGGCATCCTGCGAGAGGCCGAATTCCAGGAGGAACTTGGCCATTTAAAGCCTCAGGACCCTTCAACCACTTTACAGGCTTATTCCCTGGGAAACAAAACTCAGAAGACAATGTTCTTGGTGTCAGTTTTCAGGACCCACTTGACACTCTAAAACCTGACTAAGTGGGCAATGGTGCCGCATAGCGTCTGGGAGGCATCCTGCAAGAGGCGGATCTCCAGGAGGCACACGGCAATTTAAGGCCTCAGGACCCTGAACCATTCTACAGGGTATTTCCCTGGGAAACAAAATTCACGAACCACTGTTCTGGGTGTCACTTTTCAGGACACACTTGACACTCTGAAACCAGACCAAGTTGGCACTGGTGTCATATTGCGTGTGGGAGGCATCCTGCGAGAGGCCGAATTCAAGAAGGCACCCGGCCATTTAAAGTTTCAGGCCCCTGAACCAGTGTACAGGCCTTTTCCCTGGGAAACAAAACTCACACGCCTCTTTTCTGGGTGTCAATTTTCAGGACCCACTTGGCACTCTCAAACCAGACCAAGTTGGCACTGCTGCCACATTGCATCTGGGAGGCATCCTGCGAGAGGCCGAATTCCAGGAGGCACCTGGCCATTTAAGGCCTCAGGACTCTGAACCACAATACAGGCTTTTTCCCTGGGAAACAAAACTCAGAAGCCACTGTTCTTAGTGTCAGTTTTCAGGACCCACTTGACTCTATCAAACCAGACTAAGTGGGCAATGGTGCCGCATAGCGTCTGGGAAAAATCCTGCAAGAGGCAGAATTCCAGGAGGCACCTGGCCATTTACGGCCTCAGGACTCTGAACCACAGTACAGGCTTTTTCCCTGGGAAACAAATCTCAGCAGCCACTCTTCTTGGTGTCAGTTGGCAGGACCCACTAGGCACTCTCAAACCAGACTAAGTTGGCACCGGTGCCGCTCAGCGTCTGGGAAACATCTTGCGAGAGGCGGATCTCCAGGAGGGACCCTGAAATTTAAGGCCTCAGGACCCTGAACCACTATACAGGCTATTGCCCAGAGAAAAAAAACTCACAAGCCACTGTTCTGACTGTCAGATTGCAGGATCCGCTTGCACTCTCAAACCAGACCAATTTGGCGCGGGAGCCACTTTGCGTCTGGGAGCCATCCTGCTAGGGGCCGAATTCCAAGAGCCACCCGGCAATTTAAGGCCTCAGGACCCTGAACCACTCTACAGGCTTTTTCCCTGGTAAACAAAACTCACAAGCCACTGTTCTGGGTGTCAGTTTTCAGGACCCACTAAGCACTCTCAAACCAGACCAAGTTGGCACTGGTGCCACCTTGCATCTGGGAGGCATCCTGTGTGAGGCGGAATTTTAGGAGGCACCCGGCAATTTAAGGCCGCAGGACCCTGAACCATTGTACAGGCTTTTTCCCTGGGAAACAAAACTCAGAAGCCACTGTTCTTGGTGTCAGTTTGCAGGACCCACTTGGCACTCTCAAACCAGACCAAGTTGGAACTGCTGCCACCTTGCGTCTGGGAGGCATCCTGCGAGAGGCGGAATTCACCTTGGCACTCTGATATTTAAGGCCTCAAAACCCTGAACCATTGTACAGGCTTTTTCCCTGGGAAACAAAACTCAGAAGCCATTGTTCTGGGTGTCAGTTTGCAGGACCCACTCTGCACTGTCAAACCAGACCAAGTATGCATTGGTGCCAGCTTGGGTCTGGGAGGCATCCTGCGAGAGGCGGAATTCCAGTAGGCACCCTGATATTTAAGGCCTCAGGACCCTGAACCACTGTAATGGCTTTTTCCTTGGGAACCAAAACTCAGAAGCCTCTGTTCTGGGTGTCAGTTTGGAGGACCCACTTGGCACTCTCAAACCAGACTAAGTGGGCAATGGTGCCGCATAGCGTCTGGGAAAAATCCTGCAAGAGGCGGATCTCCAGGAGTCACCCGGCAATTTAAGGCCTCAGGACCCTGAACCACTCTGCAGGGTATTTCCCTGGGAAACAAAATTCACAAACCACTGTTCTGGGTGTCAGTTTTCAGGACCCACTTGACACTTTAAACCAGACTAAGTTGGCACTTGTGCCACATTGCGTCTGGGAGGCATCCTGCGAGAGGCGGAATTCCAGGTGGCACCCTGAAATTTAAGGCCTCAGGACCCTGAACCACTGTACAGGCTTTTTCCCTGGGAGCCAAAACTCAGAAGCCACTGTTCTGGGTGTCAGTTTTCAGGACCCACTTGGCACTCTCAAACCAGAAAGTGTTGGCACTGCAGCCACCTTGCGTCTGGGAGGCATCCTGCGAGAGGCCGAATTCAAGAAGGCACCTGGCCATTTAAAGTTTCAGGCCCCTGAACCACTCTACAGGCCTTTTCCCTGGGAAACAAAACTCACAAGCCACTGTTCTGGGTGTCAATTTTCAGGACCCACTTGGCACTCTCAAACCAGACCAAGTTGGCACTGCTGCCACCCTTCGTCTGAAACGCATCCTGCGAGAGGCCGAATTCCAGGAGGCACCTGGCCATTTAAGGCCTCAGGACCCTGAACCATTGTACAGGCTTTTTCCCTGGGAAACAAAACTCAGAAGCCACTGTTCTTAGTGTCAGTTTTCAGGACCCACTTGACTCTATCAAACCAGACTAAGTGGGCAATGGTGCCGCATAGCGTCTGGGAAAAATCCTGCAAAAGGCAGAACTCCAGGAGGCACCCGGCATTTTAAGGCCGCAGGACCCTGAACCATTGTACAGGCTTTTTCCCTGGGAAACAAAATTCAGAAGCCACTGTTCTGGGTGTCAGTTTTCAGAACCCACTTGGCATTGTCAAATGAGACGAAGTTGGCACTAGTACCACTCTGTGTCTGGGAGGCATCCTGCGAGAGGCCGAATTCCAGGAGGAACTTGGCCATTTAAAGCCTCAGGACCCTTCAACCACTTTACAGGCTTATTCCCTGGGAAACAAAACTCAGAAGACAATGTTCTTGGTGTCAGTTTTCAGGACCCACTTGACTCTATCAAACCAGACTAAGTGGGCAATGGTGCCGCATAGCGTCTGGGAAAAATCCTGCAAGAGGCGGATCTCCAGGAGGCACCCGGCAATTTAAGGCCTCAGGACCCTGAACCACTCTACAGGGTATTTCCCTGGGAAACAAAATTCACAAACCACTGTTCTGGGTGTCAGTTTTCAGGACCCACTTGACACTCTCAAACCAGCCAAAGTTGGCACTGGTGCCACCTTGCTTCTGGGAGGCATCCTGCGAGAGGCCGAATTCCAGGAGCCATCCTGAAATTTAAGGCTTCAGGACCCTGAACCACTGTACAGGCTTTTCCCCTGGGAGACAAAACTCACAAACCACTGTTCTGGGTGTCAGTTTTCAGGACCCACTTGGCACTCTCAAACAAGACCAAGTTGGCACTGGTGTCACATTGCGTCTGGGAGGCATCCTGCGAGAGGCCAAATTCAAGAAGGCACCCGGCCATTTAAAGTTTCAGGCCCCTGAACCAGTGTACAGGCCTTTTCCCTGGGAAACAAAAGTCACAAGCCACTGTTCTTAGTGTCAGTTTTCAGGACCCACTTGACTCTATCAAACCACACTAAGTGCGCAATGGTGCCGCATAGCGTCTCGGAAAAATCCTGCAAGAGGCAGAATTCCAGGAGGCACCTGGCCATTTACGGCCTCAGGACTCTGAACCACAGTACAGGCTTTTTCCCTGGGAAACAAATCTCAGCAGCCACTCTTCTTGGTGTCAGTTTTCAAGACCCACTTGGCACTCTCAAACCAGACTAAGTTGGCACCGGTGCCGCTCAGAGTCTGAAAAACATCTTGCGAGAGGCGGATCTCCAGGAGGGACCCTGAAATTTAAGGCGTCAGGACCCTGAACCACTCTACAGGCTATTGCCCCGAGAAAAAAAACTCACAAGCCACTGTTCTGACAGTCAGATTGCAGGACCCGCTTGGCACTCTCAAACCAGACCAAGTTGGCACGGGTGCCACTTTGCGTCTGGGAGCCATCCTGCTAGGGGCTGAATTCCAAGAGCCACCCGGCAATTTAAAGGCCTCAGGACCCTGAACCACTGTACAGGCTTTTTCCCTGGTAAACAAAACTCACAAGCCACTGTTCTGGGTGTCAGTTTTCAGGACCCACTTGACACTCTCAAACTAGACCAAGTGTGCACTGGTGCCACCTTGCATCTGGGAGGCATCCTGTGTGAGGCAAAATTCTAGGAGGCACCCGGATATTTAAGGCCGCAGGACCCTGAACCATTGTACAGGCTTTTTCCCTGGGAAACAAAACTCAGAAGCCACTGTTCTGGGTGTCAATTTTCAGGACCCACTTGGCACTCTCAAACCAGACCAAGTTGGCACGGGTGCCACTTTGCGTCTGGGAGGCATCCTGCGAGAGGCGGAATTCACCTTGGCACCCTGATATTTAAGGCCTCAAGACCCTGAACCATTGTACAGGCTTTTTCCCTGGGAAACAAAACTCAGAAGCCATTGTTCTGGGTGTCCGTTTGTAGGACCCACACTGCACTGTCAAACCAGACCAAGAATGCATTGATGCCAGCTTGGGTCTGGGAGGCATCCTGCGAGAGGCGGAATTCACCTAGGCACCCTGAAATTTAAGGCCTCAGGACCCTGAACCACTGTAATGGCTATTTCCCTGGGAACCAAAACTCAGAAGCCACTGTTCTGGGTGTCAGTTTTCAGGACCCACTTGGCACTCTCAAACCAGAAAGTGTTGGCACTGCAGCCACCTTGCGTCTGGGAGGCATCCTGAGAGAGGCGGAATTCCAGGAGTCACCCGGCCATTTAAGGCCTCAGGACCCTGAAACATCCTTCAGGACTTTTCCCAGGGAGCCAAAACGCACAAGCCACTGTTCTGGGTGTCAGTTTTCAGGACCCACTTGCCACTCTCAAACTAGACCAAGTTGGCACTGGTGTCACATTGCGTCTGAGAGGCATCCTGCGAGAGGCAGAATTCAAGAAGGCACCGGCCATTTAAAGTTTCAGGCCCCGGAACCAGTGTACAGGCCATTTCCCTGGGAAACAAAACTCAGAAGCCACTGTTCTGTGTGTCAGTTTTCAGGACCCACTTGACTCTATCAAACCAGACTAAGTGGGCAATGGTGCCGCATAGCGTCTGGGAAAAATCCTGCAAGAGGCGGATCTCCAGGAGGCACCCGGAGATTTAAGGCCGCAGGAATCTGAACCATTGTACAGTCTTTTTCCCTGGGAAACAAAACTCAGAAGCCACTGTTCTGGGTGTCAGTTTGCAGGACCCGCTTGGCACTCTCATACCAGACCAAGGTGGCACGGGTGCCACTTTGCGTCTGGAAGGCATCCTGCTCAGGGCCGAATTCCAAGAGGCACCCGGCAATTTAAGGCCACAGGACCCGGCACCACTGTACATGCTTTTTCCCTGGAAAACAAAACTCACAAGCCACTGTTCTTGTTGTCAGTTTCCAGGACCCACTTGACACTCTCAAACCAGACTGAGTGCGCAATGGTGCCCCTCAGCGTCTCAGAAAACTCTTACAAGAGACGGATCTCCAGGAGGCACCCGGCAATTTAATGCCGCAGGACCCTGAACCAATGTACAGGCTTTTTCCCTGGGAAACACAACTCAGAAGCCACTGTTCTGGGTGTCAGTTTTCAGGACCCACTAGGAACACTCAAACCAGCGAAAGTTGGCACTGCTGCCAGCCTTCGTCTGGGAGGCATCATGAAGGAGGCTGAATTCTAGGAGGCACCCGGCAATTTAAGGCCTCCGGACGCTGAAGCATTGTACAGACTTTTTCCCTGGGAAACAAACCTCCGAAGCCACTGTTCTGGTTGTCAGTTTGCAGCACACACTTGGCACTCTGAAAACAGACTTAGTGGGCACCGGTGCAACCTTGCGTCTTGGAGGCATCCTGCGTGAGGCGGAATTCCAGTAGGCACCCTGAAATGCAAGGCCTCAGGACTCTGAACCAATGTACAGGCTTTTTCCCTGGGAAACAAAACTCAGAAGCCACTGTTCTGGGTGTCAGTTTTAAGGACGCACTTGGCACTCTCAAACCAGACCAAGTTTGCACTGGAGCCACCTTGCATCTGGGAGGCATCCTGCGAGAGGCGGATCTCCAGGAGGCACCTGGCCATTTAAGGCCTCAGGACCCTGAACCACTGTACAGGCTTTTTAGCTGGGAAAAATAAAACTCACAAGCCACTGTTCTGGGTGTCAGTTTTCAGGACCCACTCTGCACTGTCAAAGTAGACCAAGTTGGCGCTGATGCCACCTTGCGTCAGGGAGGCATGCTTCTACAGGCGGAATTCCAGTAGGCACCCGGAAATTTAAGGCCTCAGGGCCCTGAACCAATGTACAGGCCTTTTCCCTGGGAAACATAACTCAGAAGCCACTGTTCTGGGTGTCAGTTTTCAGCACCCACTTGGCACTCTCAAACCAGACTAAGTGGGCAACGGTGCCACTTTGCGTCTGGGAAACATCCTGTGAGAGGCGGATCTCCAGGAGGGACCCTGAAATTTAAGGCCTCAGGACCCTGAACCACTGTACAGGCTATTTTCCAGGGAGAAAAAACTCAGAAGCCACTGTTCTGGGTGTCAGTTTTCAGGACCCGCTTTGCACTCTCAAACCAGACCAAGTTGGCACGGGTGCCACTTTGCATCTGGGAGGCATCCTGCTAGGGGCCGAATTCCAAGTGGCACCCGGCAATTTAAGTCCTCAGGACCTTGAACCACTCTACAGGCCTTTTCCCTGGGAAAGAAAACTCACAAGCCACTGTTCTGGGTGTCAGTTTTCAGGACCCACTAGGCACTCTCAAACCAGACCAAGTTGGCACTGGTGCCACCTTGCATCTGGGAGGCATCCTGTGTGAGGCGGAATTCTAGGAGGCACCCGGCAATTTAACGCCGCAGGACCCTGAACCATTGTACAGGCTTTTTACCCTGGGAAACAAAACTCAGAAGCCACTGTTCTTGGTGGCAGCTTGCAGGACCCACTTGGCATTCTCAAACCAGACGAAGTTGGCACTGGTGCCACTATGTGTCTGGGAGGCATCCTGCTAGGGGCCGAATTCCAGGAGGAACTTGGCCATTTAAGGCCTCAGGCCCCTGAACCACTGTACAGGCTTTTTCCCTGGGAAGCAAAACTCAGAAGACAATGTTCTTGGTGTCAGTTTTCAGGACCCACTTGACACTCTCAAACCAGACTAAGTGGGCAATGGTGCCGCATAGCGTCTGGGAAAAATCCTGCAAGAGGCAGATCTCCTGGAGGCACCCGGCAATTTAAGGCCTCAGGACCCTGAACCACTCTACTGGCTATTTCCCTGGGAAACAAAACTCACAAACCACTTTTCTGGGTTTCAGTTTTCAGGACCCACTTGACATTCCCAAACCAGACCAAGTTGGCACTTGTGCCACATTGCGTCTGGGAGGCATCCAGCGAGAGGCGGAATTCCAGGAGGCACCCTGAAATTTAAGGCCTCAGGACCCTGAACCACTGTACAGGCTTTTTCCCTGGGAGCCAAAACTCAGAAGCCACAGTTCTGGGTGTCTGTTTGCAGAACCCACTTGGCACTCTCAAACCAGCCCAAGTTGGCACTGCAGCCACCTTGCGTCTGAGAGGCATCCTTCAAGAGGCGGAATTCCAAGAATCACCCGGCCATTTAAGGCCTCAGGCCCCTGAAACATTCTAGAGGCTTTTTCCCTGAGAGACAAAACTCACAAGCCACTGTTCTGGGTGTCAATTTTCAGGACCCACTTGGCACTCTCAAACAAGACCAAGTTGGCACTGCTGCCACCCTTCGTCTGAAACGCATCCTGCGAGACGCGGAATTCCAGGAGGCACCTGGCCATTTAAGGCCTCAGGACCCTGAACCATTGTACAGGCTTTTACCCTGGGAAACAAATCTCAGCAGCTACTGTTCTTGGTGTCAGTTTGCAGGACCCACTTGGCACTCTCAAACCAGACCAAGTTGGCACTGGTGCCGCTAAGCGTCTGGGGAACATCCTGCGAGAGGTGGATCTCCAGGAGGGACCCTGAAATTTAAGGCCTCAGGACCCTGAACCACTGTACAGGCTATTGCCCAGAGAAAGAAAACTCACAAGCCACTGTTCTGGGTGTCAGTTTGCAGGACCCGCTTGCACTCTTAAACCAGACCAAGTTGGCACGGGTGCCACTTTGCGTCTGGAAGGCATCCTGCAAGGGGCCGAATTCCAAGAGGGACCCGGCAATTTAAGGCCTCAGGACCCTGAACCACTCTACAGGCCTTTTCCCTGGGAAAGAAAACTCAAAAGCCACTGTTCTGGGTGTCAGTTTTCAGGACCCACTAGGCACTCTCAAACCAGACCAAGTTGGCACTGGTGCCACCTTGCATCTGGGAGGCATCCAGTGTGAGGCGGAATTCAAGGAGGCACCCGGAAATTTAAGGCCGCAGGACCCTGAACCATTGTACAGGCTTTTTCCCTGGGAAACAAAACTCAGAAGCCACTGTTCTTAGTGTCAGTTTTCAGGACCCACTTGGCACTCTCAAACCAGACCAAGTTGGCACTGGTGCCACCTTGCGTCTGGGAGGCATCCTGAGAAAGGCGGAATTCGACGAGGCACCTTGCCATTTAAGGCCTCAGGACCCTGAACCACTGTACAGTGTTTTTCCCTGGGAAACAAAACTCAGAAGCCACTGTTCTGGGTGTCAGTTTTCAGGACCCACTTGGCACTCTCAAACGAGACCATGTTGGCACTTGTGACAGCTTGCGTCTGGGAGGCATCCTGCGAGAGGCCGAATTCCAGGAGGCACCCTGAAATTTAACGCGGCAGGACCCTGAACCACTCTACAGGGTATTTCCCTGGGAAACAAAACTCAGAAGCCACTGTTCTGGGTGTCAGTTTGGAGGACCCACTTGACACTCTCAAACCAGACTAAGTGGGCAATGTTGCCGCATGGCATCTGGGAAAAATCCTGCAAGAGGCGGATCTCCAGGAGGCACCCGGCAATTTAAGGCCGCAGGACCCCGAACCATTGTACAGGCTTTTTCCCTGGGAAACAAAACTCACAAACCACTGTTCTGGGTGTCAGTTTTCAGGACCCACTTGACACTCCCAAACCAGACCAAGTTGGCACTGCTGCCACATTGCGTCTGGGAGGCATCCTGCGAGAGGCCGAATTCGACGAGGCACCTGGCCATTTAAGGCCTCAGGACCCTGAACCACTGTACAGTGTTTATCCCTGGGAAACAAAACTCACAAGCCACTGTTCTGGATGTCAGTTTTCAGGAACCACTTGACACTCTCAAACCAGACTAAATGGGCAATGGTGCATCTGGGAAAAATCCTGCAAGAGGCGGAGCTCCAGGAGGCACCCGGAGATCTAAGGCCGCAGGAACCTGAACCATTGTACAGTCTTTTTCCCTGGGAAACAAAACTCAGAAGCCACTGTTCTGGGTGTCAGTTTGCAGGACCCGCTTGGCACTCTCATACCAGACCAAGGTGGCACGGGTGCCACTTTGCGTCTGGAAGGCATCCTGCTCAGGGCCGAATTCCAAGAGGCACCCGGCAATTTAAGGCCACAGGACCCGGCACCACTGTACATGCTTTTTCCCTGGAAAACAAAACTCACAAGCCACTGTTCTTGTTGTCAGTTTCCAGGACACACTTGACACTCTCAAACCAGACTGAGTGGGCAATGGTGCCCCTCAGCGTCTCAGAAAACTCTTACAAGAGACGGATCTCCAGGAGGCACCCGGCAATTTAATGCCGCAGGACCCTGAACCAATGTACAGGCTTTTTCCCTGGGAAACACAACTCAGAAGCCACTGTTCTGGGTGTCAGTTTTCAGGACCCACTAGGAACACTCAAACCAGCGAAAGTTGGCACTGCTGCCAGCCTTCGTCTGGGAGGCATCATGAAGGAGGCTGAATTCTAGGAGGCACCCGGCAATTTAAGGCCTCCGGACGCTGAAGCATTGTACAGACTTTTTCCCTGGGAAACAAACCTCCGAAGCCACTGTTCTGGTTGTCAGTTTGCAGCACACACTTGGCACTCTGAAAACAGACTTAGTGGGCACCGGTGCAACCTTGCGTCTTGGAGGCATCCTGCGTGAGGCGGAATTCCAGTAGGCACCCTGAAATGCAAGGCCTCAGGACTCTGAACCAATGTACAGGCTTTTTCCCTGGGAAACAAAACTCAGAAGCCACTGTTCTGGGTGTCAGTTTTAAGGACGCACTTGGCACTCTCAAACCAGACCAAGTTTGCACTGGAGCCACCTTGCATCTGGGAGGCATCCTGCGAGAGGCGGATCTCCAGGAGGCACCTGGCCATTTAAGGCCTCAAAACCCTGAACCACTGTACAGGCTTTTTAGCTGGGAAAAATAAAACTCACAAGCCACTGTTCTGGGTGTCAGTTTTCAGGACCCACTTGGCACTCCCAAACCAGAACAAGTTGGCATTGGTGCCACCTTGCGTCTGGGAGGCATCCTGCGAAAGGCCAAATACTAGGAGTCACCCGGCAATGTAAGGCCTCAGGCTCCTGAACCATTCTACAGGCTTTTTCCCAGGGAAACAAAACTCACAAACCACTGTTCTGGGTGTCAGTTTTCAGGACCCACTCTGCACTGTCAAAGTAGACCAAGTTGGCGCTGATGCCACCTTGCGTCAGGGAGGCATGCTTCTACAGGCGGAATTCCAGTAGGCACCCGGAAATTTAAGGCCTCAGGGCCCTGAACCAATGTACAGGCCTTTTCCCTGGGAAACATAACTCAGAAGCCACTGTTCTGGGTGTCAGTTTTCAGCACCCACTTGGCACTCTCAAACCAGACTAAGTGGGCAACGGTGCCACTTTGCGTCTGGGAAACATCCTGTGAGAGGCGGATCTCCAGGAGGGACCCTGAAATTTAAGGCCTCAGGACCCTGAACCACTGTACAGGCTATTTTCCAGGGAGAAAAAACTCAGAAGCCACTGTTCTGGGTGTCAGTTTTCAGGACCCGCTTTGCACTCTCAAACCAGACCAAGTTGGCACGGGTGCCACTTTGCATCTGGGAGGCATCCTGCTAGGGGCCGAATTCCAAGTGGCACCCGGCAATTTAAGTCCTCAGGACCTTGAACCACTCTACAGGCCTTTTCCCTGGGAAAGAAAACTCACAAGCCACTGTTCTGGGTGTCAGTTTTCAGGACCCACTAGGCACTCTCAAACCAGACCAAGTTGGCACTGGTGCCACCTTGCATCTGGGAGGCATCCTGTGTGAGGCGGAATTCTAGGAGGCACCCGGCAATTTAACGCCGCAGGACCCTGAACCATTGTACAGGCTTTTTACCCTGGGAAACAAAACTCAGAAGCCACTGTTCTTGGTGGCAGCTTGCAGGACCCACTTGGCATTCTCAAACCAGACGAAGTTGGCACTGGCGCCACTATGTGTCTGGGAGGCATCCTGCTAGGGGCCGAATTCCAGGAGGAACTTGGCCATTTAAGGCCTCAGGCCCCTGAACCACTGTACAGGCTTTTTCCCTGGGAAGCAAAACTCAGAAGACAATGTTCTTGGTGTCAGTTTTCAGGACCCACTTGACACTCTCAAACCAGACTAAGTGGGCAATGGTGCCGCATAGCGTCTGGGAAAAATCCTGCAAGAGGCGGATCTCCTGGAGGCACCCGGCAATTTAAGGCCTCAGGACCCTGAACCACTCTACTGGCTATTTCCCTGGGAAACAAAACTCACAAACCACTTTTCTGGGTTTCAGTTTTCAGGACCCACTTGACATTCCCAAACCAGACCAAGTTGGCACTTGTGCCACATTGCGTCTGGGAGGCATCCAGCGAGAGGCGGAATTCCAGGAGGCACCCTGAAATTTAAGGCCTCAGGACCCTGAACCACTGTACAGGCTTTTTCCCTGGGAGCCAAAACTCAGAAGCCACAGTTCTGGGTGTCTGTTTGCAGAACCCACTTGGCACTCTCAAACCAGCCCAAGTTGGCACTGCAGCCACCTTGCGTCTGAGAGGCATCCTTCAAGAGGCGGAATTCCAAGAATCACCCGGCCATTTAAGGCCTCAGGCCCCTGAAACATTCTAGAGGCTTTTTCCCTGAGAGACAAAACTCACAAGCCACTGTTCTGGGTGTCAATTTTCAGGACCCACTTGGCACTCTCAAACAAGACCAAGTTGGCACTGCTGCCACCCTTCGTCTGAAACGCATCCTGCGAGACGCGGAATTCCAGGAGGCACCTGGCCATTTAAGGCCTCAGGACCCTGAACCATTGTACAGGCTTTTACCCTGGGAAACAAATCTCAGCAGCTACTGTTCTTGGTGTCAGTTTGCAGGACCCACTTGGCACTCTCAAACCAGACCAAGTTGGCACTGGTGCCGCTAAGCGTCTGGGGAACATCCTGCGAGAGGTGGATCTCCAGGAGGGACCCTGAAATTTAAGGCCTCAGGACCCTGAACCACTGTACAGGCTATTGCCCAGAGAAAGAAAACTCACAAGCCACTGTTCTGGGTGTCAGTTTGCAGGACCCGCTTGCACTCTTAAACCAGACCAAGTTGGCACGGGTGCCACTTTGCGTCTGGAAGGCATCCTGCAAGGGGCCGAATTCCAAGAGGGACCCGGCAATTTAAGGCCTCAGGACCCTGAACCACTCTACAGGCCTTTTCCCTGGGAAAGAAAACTCAAAAGCCACTGTTCTGGGTGTCAGTTTTCAGGACCCACTAGGCACTCTCAAACCAGACCAAGTTGGCACTGGTGCCACCTTGCATCTGGGAGGCATCCAGTGTGAGGCGGAATTCAAGGAGGCACCCGGAAATTTAAGGCCGCAGGACCCTGAACCATTGTACAGGCTTTTTCCCTGGGAAACAAAACTCAGAAGCCACTGTTCTTAGTGTCAGTTTTCAGGACCCACTTGGCACTCTCAAACCAGACCAAGTTGGCACTGGTGCCACCTTGCGTCTGGGAGGCATCCTGAGAAAGGCGGAATTCGACGAGGCACCTTGCCATTTAAGGCCTCAGGACCCTGAACCACTGTACAGTGTTTTTCCCTGGGAAACAAAACTCAGAAGCCACTGTTCTGGGTGTCAGTTTTCAGGACCCACTTGGCACTCTCAAACGAGACCATGTTGGCACTTGTGACAGCTTGCGTCTGGGAGGCATCCTGCGAGAGGCCGAATTCCAGGAGGCACCCTGAAATTTAACGCGGCAGGACCCTGAACCACTCTACAGGGTATTTCCCTGGGAAACAAAACTCAGAAGCCACTGTTCTGGGTGTCAGTTTGGAGGACCCACTTGACACTCTCAAACCAGACTAAATGGGCAATGTTGCCGCATGGCATCTGGGAAAAATCCTGCAAGAGGCGGATCTCCAGGAGGCACCCGGCAATTTAAGGCCGCAGGACCCCGAACCATTGTACAGGCTTTTTCCCTGGGAAACAAAACTCACAAACCACTGTTCTGGGTGTCAGTTTTCAGGACCCACTTGACACTCCCAAACCAGACCAAGTTGGCACTGCTGCCACATTGCGTCTGGGAGGCATCCTGCGAGAGGCCGAATTCGACGAGGCACCAGGCCATTTAAGGCCTCAGGACCCTGAACCACTGTACAGTGTTTATCCCTGGGAAACAAAACTCACAAGCCACTGTTCTGGATGTCAGTTTTCAGGAACCACTTGACACTCTCAAACCAGACTAAATGGGCAATGGTGCATCTGGGAAAAATCCTGCAAGAGGCGGAGCTCCAGGAGGCACCCGGAGATCTAAGGCCGCAGGAACCTGAACCATTGTACAGTCTTTTTCCCTGGGAAACAAAACTCAGAAGCCACTGTTCTGGGTGTCAGTTTGCAGGACCCGCTTGGCACTCTCATACCAGACCAAGGTGGCACGGGTGCCACTTTGCGTCTGGAAGGCATCCTGCTCAGGGCCGAATTCCAAGAGGCACCCGGCAATTTAAGGCCACAGGACCCGGCACCACTGTACATGCTTTTTCCCTGGAAAACAAAACTCACAAGCCACTGTTCTTGTTGTCAGTTTCCAGGACACACTTGACACTCTCAAACCAGACTGAGTGGGCAATGGTGCCCCTCAGCGTCTCAGAAAACTCTTACAAGAGACGGATCTCCAGGAGGCACCCGGCAATTTAATGCCGCAGGACCCTGAACCAATGTACAGGCTTTTTCCCTGGGAAACACAACTCAGAAGCCACTGTTCTGGGTGTCAGTTTTCAGGACCCACTAGGAACACTCAAACCAGCGAAAGTTGGCACTGCTGCCAGCCTTCGTCTGGGAGGCATCATGAAGGAGGCTGAATTCTAGGAGGCACCCGGCAATTTAAGGCCTCCGGACGCTGAAGCATTGTACAGACTTTTTCCCTGGGAAACAAACCTCCGAAGCCACTGTTCTGGTTGTCAGTTTGCAGCACACACTTGGCACTCTGAAAACAGACTTAGTGGGCACCGGTGCAACCTTGCGTCTTGGAGGCATCCTGCGTGAGGCGGAATTCCAGTAGGCACCCTGAAATGCAAGGCCTCAGGACTCTGAACCAATGTACAGGCTTTTTCCCTGGGAAACAAAACTCAGAAGCCACTGTTCTGGGTGTCAGTTTTAAGGACGCACTTGGCACTCTCAAACCAGACCAAGTTTGCACTGGAGCCACCTTGCATCTGGGAGGCATCCTGCGAGAGGCGGATCTCCAGGAGGCACCTGGCCATTTAAGGCCTCAGGACCCTGAACCACTGTACAGGCTTTTTAGCTGGGAAAAATAAAACTCACAAGCCACTGTTCTGGGTGTCAGTTTTCAGGACCCACTTGGCACTCCCAAACCAGAACAAGTTGGCATTGGTGCCACCTTGCGTCTGGGAGGCATCCTGCGAAAGGCCAAATACTAGGAGTCACCCGGCAATGTAAGGCCTCAGGCTCCTGAACCATTCTACAGGCTTTTTCCCAGGGAAACAAAACTCACAAACCACTGTTCTGGGTGTCAGTTTTCAGGACCCACTCTGCACTGTCAAAGTAGACCAAGTTGGCGCTGATGCCACCTTGCGTCAGGGAGGCATGCTTCTACAGGCGGAATTCCAGTAGGCACCCGGAAATTTAAGGCCTCAGGGCCCTGAACCAATGTACAGGCCTTTTCCCTGGGAAACAAAACTCAGAAGCCACTGTTCTGGGTGTCAGTATTAAGGACGCACTTGACACTCTCAAACCAGACAAGTTTGCACTGGAGCCACCTTGCATCTGGGAGGCATCCTGCGAGAGGCGGATCTCCAGGAGGCACCTGGCCATTTAAGGCCTCAGGACCCTGAACCACTGTACAGGCTTTTTAGCTGGGAAAAATAAAACTCACAAGCCACTGTTCTGGGTGTCAGTTTTCAAGACCCACTTGGTAGTCTAAACCTAGACCAAGTTTGCACTGGTCTAACCAAGTTGGCATTTGCTGTGCTGGCACACTTTCTCCTTCCTAGACAGAGTGGAAAAGCTTTTCCCTGCCGTGTAGGCGACAAGAGACGCATTAGACGGGCATCCGGAGCTGTCCGAAGGTAAGCGCCTGTTCCCGGCCTCTTTCGGCACAAGCCCCCGCTCCGGAGCGCACCGCGGCCGGCAGGATGCTCTCTGCCGGCGAAGGTGCCGCTTCTCCGGCAAGGAAGCCTCAGCCGCTTCTCCTGCACACGGAGAGCGTGCTAGCTGCTGAAACGTGAAGAAAGAAGCTGCAGAACACTGGCACTGAGCGTGCAGCTTTCCAGCGGAGAGAAAAAGCTACTTGAACACTCTGCAAGCCTTTCCACTCCCAAAAACATGCACATGGAAGGAGCTGCTGCAAAAGCGATGCTGTGCTCGCTGCTGCTCCTCCTGAAGCTCTGGCTGCTAAATCTGAGGCTTTCCTTCCAATTTCAAGCTGCAAAGCACTTGCTGAATTGCAGGGAAAGTCCGGGAGGCATTTGCTGGGCTGGCACACTTTCTCCTTCCTAGACAGAGTGGAAAAGCTTTTCCCTGCCGTGTAGGCGACAAGAGACGCATTAGACGGGCATCCGGAGCTGTCCGAAGGTAAGCGCCTGTTCCCGGCCTCTTTCGGCACAAGCCCCCGCTCCGGAGCGCACCGCGGCCGGCCGGAGGCTCTCTGCCGGCGAAGGTGCCGCTTCTCCGGCAAGGAAGCCTCTCCCGCTTCTCCTGCACACGGAGAGCGTGCTAGCTGCTGAAACGTGAAGAAAGAAGCTGCAGAACACTGGCACTGAGCCTGCAGCTTTCCAGCGGAGAGAAAAAGCTACTTGAACACTCTGCAAGCCTTTCCACTCCCAAAAACATGCACATGGAAGGAGCTGCTGCAAAAGCGATGCTGTGCTCGCTGCTGCTCCTCCTGAAGCTCTGGCTGCTAAATCTGAGGCTTTCCTTCCAATTTCAAGCTGCAAAGCACTTGCTGAATTGCAGGGAAAGTCCGGGAGGCATTTGCTGTGCTGGCACACTTTCTCCTTCCTAGACAGAGTGGAAAAGCTTTTCCCTGCCGTGTAGGCGACAAGAGACGCATTAGACGGGCATCCGGAGCTGTCCGAAGGTAAGCGCCTGTTCCCGGCCTCTTTCGGCACAAGCCCCTGCTCCGGAGCGCACCGCGGCCGGCCGGAGGCTCTCTGCCGGCGAAGGTGCCGCTTCTCCAGCAAGGAAGCCTCAGCCGCTTCTCCTGCACACGGAGAGCGTGCTAGCTGCTGAAACGTGAAGAAAGAAGCTGCAGAACACTGGCACTGAGCGTGCAGCTTTCCAGCGGAGAGAAAAAGCTACTTGAACACTCTGCAAGCCTTTCCACTCCCAAAAACATGCACATGGAAGGAGCTGCTGCAAAAGCGATGCTGTGCTCGCTGCTGCTCCTCCTGAAGCTCTGGCTGCTAAATCTGAGGCTTTCCTTCCAATTTCAAGCTGCAAAGCACTTGCTGAATTGCAGGGAAAGTCCGGGAGGCATTTGCTGTGCTGGCACACTTTCTCCTTCCTAGACAGAGTGGAAAAGCTTTTCCCTGCCGTGTAGGCGACAAGAGACGCATTAGACGGGCATCCGGAGCTGTCCGAAGGTAAGCGCCTGTTGCCGGCCTCTTTCGGCACAAGCCCCCGCTCCGGAGCGCACCGCGGCCGGCCGGAGGCTCTCTGCCGGCGAAGGTGCCGCTTCTCCGGCAAGGAAGCCTCAGCCGCTTCTCCTGCACACGGAGAGCGTGCTAGCTGCTGAAACGTGAAGAAAGAAGCTGCAGAACACTGGCACTGAGCGTGCAGCTTTCCAGCGGAGAGAAAAAGCTACTTGAACACTCTGCAAGCCTTTCCACTCCCAAAAACATGCACATGGAAGGAGCTGCTGCAAAAGCGATGCTGTGCTCGCTGCTGCTCCTCCTGAAGCTCTGGCTGCTAAATCTGAGGCTTTCCTTCCAATTTCAAGCTGCAAAGCACTTGCTGAATTGCAGGGAAAGTCCGGGAGGCATTTGCTGTGCTGGCACACTTTCTCCTTCCTAGACAGAGTGGAAAAGCTTTTCCCTGCCGTGTAGGCGACAAGAGACGCATTAGACGGGCATCCGGAGCTGTCCGAAGGTAAGCGCCTGTTGCCGGCCTCTTTCGGCACAAGCCCCCGCTCCGGAGCGCACCGCGGCCGGCAGGATGCTCTCTGCCGGCGAAGGTGCCGCTTCTCCGGCAAGGAAGCCTCAGCCGCTTCTCCTGCACACGGAGAGCGTGCTAGCTGCTGAAACGTGAAGAAAGAAGCTGCAGAACACTGGCACTGAGCGTGCAGCTTTCCAGCGGAGAGAAAAAGCTACTTGAACACTCTGCAAGCCTTTCCACTCCCAAAAACATGCACATGGAAGGAGCTGCTGCAAAAGCGATGCTGTGCTCGCTGCTGCTCCTCCTGAAGCTCTGGCTGCTAAATCTGAGGCTTTCCTTCCAATTTCAAGCTGCAAAGCACTTGCTGAATTGCAGGGAAAGTCCGGGAGGCATTTGCTGTGCTGGCACACTTTCTCCTTCCTAGACAGAGTGGAAAAGCTTTTCCCTGCCGTGTAGGCGACAAGAGACGCATTAGACGGGCATCCGGAGCTGTCCGAAGGTAAGCGCCTGTTCCCGGCCTCTTTCGGCACAAGCCCCCGCTCCGGAGCGCACCGCGGCCGGCCGGAGGCTCTCTGCCGGCGAAGGTGCCGCTTCTCCGGCAAGGAAGCCTCAGCCGCTTCTCCTGCACACGGAGAGCGTGCTAGCTGCTGAAACGTGAAGAAAGAAGCTGCAGAACACTGGCACTGAGCGTGCAGCTTTCCAGCGGAGAGAAAAAGCTACTTGAACACTCTGCAAGCCTTTCCACTCCCAAAAACATGCACATGGAAGGAGCTGCTGCAAAAGCGATGCTGTGCTCGCTGCTGCTCCTCCTGAAGCTCTGGCTGCTAAATCTGAGGCTTTCCTTCCAATTTCAAGCTGCAAAGCACTTGCTGAATTGCAGGGAAAGTCCGGGAGGCATTTGCTGTGCTGGCACACTTTCTCCTTCCTAGACAGAGTGGAAAAGCTTTTCCCTGCCGTGTAGGCGACAAGAGACGCATTAGACGGGCATCCGGAGCTGTCCGAAGGTAAGCGCCTGTTGCCGGCCTCTTTCGGCACAAGCCCCCGCTCCGGAGCGCACCGCGGCCGGCAGGATGCTCTCTGCCGGCGAAGGTGCCGCTTCTCCGGCAAGGAAGCCTCAGCCGCTTCTCCTGCACACGGAGAGCGTGCTAGCTGCTGAAACGTGAAGAAAGAAGCTGCAGAACACTGGCACTGAGCGTGCAGCTTTCCAGCGGAGAGAAAAAGCTACTTGAACACTCTGCAAGCCTTTCCACTCCCAAAAACATGCACATGGAAAGAGCTGCTGCAAAAGCGATGCTGTGCTCGCTGCTGCTCCTCCTGAAGCTCTGGCTGCTAAATCTGAGGCTTTCCTTCCAATTTCAAGCTGCAAAGCACTTGCTGAATTGCAGGGAAAGTCCGGGAGGCATTTGCTGGGCTGGCACACTTTCTCCTTCCTAGACAGAGTGGAAAAGCTTTTCCCTGCCGTGTAGGCGACAAGAGACGCATTAGACGGGCATCTGGAGCTGTCCGAAGGTAAGCGCCTGTTCCCGGCCTCTTTCGGCACAAGCCCCCGCTCCGGAGCGCACCGCGGCCGGCCGGAGGCTCTCTGCCGGCGAAGGTGCCGCTTCTCCGGCAAGGAAGCCTCAGCCGCTTCTCCTGCACACGGAGAGCGTGCTAGCTGCTGAAACGTGAAGAAAGAAGCTGCAGAACACTGGCACTGAGCCTGCAGCTTTCCAGCGGAGAGAAAAAGCTACTTGAACACTCTGCAAGCCTTTCCACTCCCAAAAACATGCACATGGAAGGAGCTGCTGCAAAAGCGATGCTGTGCTCGCTGCTGCTCCTCCTGAAGCTCTGGCTGCTAAATCTGAGGCTTTCCTTCCAATTTCAAGCTGCAAAGCACTTGCTGAATTGCAGGGAAAGTCCGGGAGGCATTTGCTGTGCTGGCACACTTTCTCCTTCCTAGACAGAGTGGAAAAGCTTTTCCCTGCCGTGTAGGCGACAAGAGACGCATTAGACGGGCATCCGGAGCTGTCCGAAGGTAAGCGCCTGTTCCCGGCCTCTTTCGGCACAAGCCCCCGCTCCGGAGCGCACCGCGGCCGGCCGGAGGCTCTCTGCCGGCGAAGGTGCCGCTTCTCCGGCAAGGAAGCCTCAGCCGCTTCTCCTGCACACGGAGAGCGTGCTAGCTGCTGAAACGTGAAGAAAGAAGCTGCAGAACACTGGCACTGAGCCTGCAGCTTTCCAGCGGAGAGAAAAAGCTACTTGAACACTCTGCAAGCCTTTCCACTCCCAAAAACATGCACATGGAAGGAGCTGCTGCAAAAGCGATGCTGTGCTCGCTGCTGCTCCTCCTGAAGCTCTGGCTGCTAAATCTGAGGCTTTCCTTCCAATTTCAAGCTGCAAAGCACTTGCTGAATTGCAGGGAAAGTCCGGGAGGCATTTGCTGTGCTGGCACACTTTCTCCTTCCTAGACAGAGTGGAAAAGCTTTTCCCTGCCGTGTAGGCGACAAGAGACGCATTAGACGGGCATCCGGAGCTGTCCGAAGGTAAGCGCCTGTTGCCGGCCTCTTTCGGCACAAGCCCCCGCTCCGGAGCGCACCGCGGCCGGCCGGAGGCTCTCTGCCGGCGAAGGTGCCGCTTCTCCGGCAAGGAAGCCTCAGCCGCTTCTCCTGCACACGGAGAGCGTGCTAGCTGCTGAAACGTGAAGAAAGAAGCTGCAGAACACTGGCACTGAGCGTGCAGCTTTCCAGCGGAGAGAAAAAGCTACTTGAACACTCTGCAAGCCTTTCCACTCCCAAAAACATGCACATGGAAGGAGCTGCTGCAAAAGCGATGCTGTGCTCGCTGCTGCTCCTCCTGAAGCTCTGGCTGCTAAATCTGAGGCTTTCCTTCCAATTTCAAGCTGCAAAGCACTTGCTGAATTGCAGGGAAAGTCCGGGAGGCATTTGCTGTGCTGGCACACTTTCTCCTTCCTAGACAGAGTGGAAAAGCTTTTCCCTGCCGTGTAGGCGACAAGAGACGCATTAGACGGGCATCCGGAGCTGTCCGAAGGTAAGCGCCTGTTCCCGGCCTCTTTCGGCACAAGCCCCCGCTCCGGAGCGCACCGCGGCCGGCCGGAGGCTCTCTGCCGGCGAAGGTGCCGCTTCTCCGCCAAGGAAGCCTCAGCCGCTTCTCCTGCACACGGAGAGCGTGCTAGCTGCTGAAACGTGAAGAAAGAAGCTGCAGAACACTGGCACTGAGCGTGCAGCTTTCCAGCGGAGAGAAAAAGCTACTTGAACACTCTGCAAGCCTTTCCACTCCCAAAAACATGCACATGGAAGGAGCTGCTGCAAAAGCGATGCTGTGCTCGCTGCTGCTCCTCCTGAAGCTCTGGCTGCTAAATCTGAGGCTTTCCTTCCAATTTCAAGCTGCAAAGCACTTGCTGAATTGCAGGGAAAGTCCGGGAGGCATTTGCTGTGCTGGCACACTTTCTCCTTCCTAGACAGAGTGGAAAAGCTTTTCCCTGCCGTGTAGGCGACAAGAGACGCATTAGACGGGCATCCGGAGCTGTCCGAAGGTAAGCGCCTGTTCCCGGCCTCTTTCGGCACAAGCCCCCGCTCCGGAGCGCACCGCGGCCGGCAGGATGCTCTCTGCCGGCGAAGGTGCCGCTTCTCCGGCAAGGAAGCCTCTCCCGCTTCTCCTGCACACGGAGAGCGTGCTAGCTGCTGAAACGTGAAGAAAGAAGCTGCAGAACACTGGCACTGAGCGTGCAGCTTTCCAGCGGAGAGAAAAAGCTACTTGAACACTCTGCAAGCCTTTCCACTCCCAAAAACATGCACATGGAAGGAGCTGCTGCAAAAGCGATGCTGTGCTCGCTGCTGCTCCTCCTGAAGCTCTGGCTGCTAAATCTGAGGCTTTCCTTCCAATTTCAAGCTGCAAAGCACTTGCTGAATTGCAGGGAAAGTCCGGGAGGCATTTGCTGTGCTGGCACACTTTCTCCTTCCTAGACAGAGTGGAAAAGCTTTTCCCTGCCGTGTAGGCGACAAGAGACGCATTAGACGGGCATCCGGAGCTCTCCGAAGGTAAGCGCCTGTTCCCGGCCTCTTTCGGCACAAGCCCCCGCTCCGGAGCGCACCGCGGCCGGCCGGAGGCTCTCTGCCGGCGAAGGTGCCGCTTCTCCGGCAAGGAAGCCTCTCCCGCTTCTCCTGCACACGGAGAGCGTGCTAGCTGCTGAAACGTGAAGAAAGAAGCTGCAGAACACTGGCACTGAGCCTGCAGCTTTCCAGCGGAGAGAAAAAGCTACTTGAACACTCTGCAAGCCTTTCCACTCCCAAAAACATGCACATGGAAGGAGCTGCTGCAAAAGCGATGCTGTGCTCGCTGCTGCTCCTCCTGAAGCTCTGGCTGCTAAATCTGAGGCTTTCCTTCCAATTTCAAGCTGCAAAGCACTTGCTGAATTGCAGGGAAAGTCCGGGAGGCATTTGCTGTGCTGGCACACTTTCTCCTTCCTAGACAGAGTGGAAAAGCTTTTCCCTGCCGTGTAGGCGACAAGAGACGCATTAGACGGGCATCCGGAGCTGTCCGAAGGTAAGCGCCTGTTCCCGGCCTCTTTCGGCACAAGCCCCCGCTCCGGAGCGCACCGCGGCCGGCAGGATGCTCTCTGCCGGCGAAGGTGCCGCTTCTCCGGCAAGGAAGCCTCAGCCGCTTCTCCTGCACACGGAGAGCGTGCTAGCTGCTGAAACGTGAAGAAAGAAGCTGCAGAACACTGGCACTGAGCGTGCAGCTTTCCAGCGGAGAGAAAAAGCTACTTGAACACTCTGCAAGCCTTTCCACTCCCAAAAACATGCACATGGAAGGAGCTGCTGCAAAAGCGATGCTGTGCTCGCTGCTGCTCCTCCTGAAGCTCTGGCTGCTAAATCTGAGGCTTTCCTTCCAATTTCAAGCTGCAAAGCACTTGCTGAATTGCAGGGAAAGTCCGGGAGGCATTTGCTGTGCTGGCACACTTTCTCCTTCCTAGACAGAGTGGAAAAGCTTTTCCCTGCCGTGTAGGCGACAAGAGACGCATTAGACGGGCATCCGGAGCTGTCCGAAGGTAAGCGCCTGTTCCCGGCCTCTTTCGGCACAAGCCCCCGCTCCGGAGCGCACCGCGGCCGGCAGGATGCTCTCTGCCGGCGAAGGTGCCGCTTCTCCGGCAAGGAAGCCTCAGCCGCTTCTCCTGCACACGGAGAGCGTGCTAGCTGCTGAAACGTGAAGAAAGAAGCTGCAGAACACTGGCACTGAGCGTGCAGCTTTCCAGCGGAGAGAAAAAGCTACTTGAACACTCTGCAAGCCTTTCCACTCCCAAAAACATGCACATGGAAGGAGCTGCTGCAAAAGCGATGCTGTGCTCGCTGCTGCTCCTCCTGAAGCTCTGGCTGCTAAATCTGAGGCTTTCCTTCCAATTTCAAGCTGCAAAGCACTTGCTGAATTGCAGGGAAAGTCCGGGAGGCATTTGCTGTGCTGGCACACTTTCTCCTTCCTAGACAGAGTGGAAAAGCTTTTCCCTGCCGTGTAGGCGACAAGAGACGCATTAGACGGGCATCCGGAGCTGTCCGAAGGTAAGCGCCTGTTCCCGGCCTCTTTCGGCACAAGCCCCCGCTCCGGAGCGCACCGCGGCCGGCAGGATGCTCTCTGCCGGCGAAGGTGCCGCTTCTCCGGCAAGGAAGCCTCAGCCGCTTCTCCTGCACACGGAGAGCGTGCTAGCTGCTGAAACGTGAAGAAAGAAGCTGCAGAACACTGGCACTGAGCGTGCAGCTTTCCAGCGGAGAGAAAAAGCTACTTGAACACTCTGCAAGCCTTTCCACTCCCAAAAACATGCACATGGAAGGAGCTGCTGCAAAAGCGATGCTGTGCTCGCTGCTGCTCCTCCTGAAGCTCTGGCTGCTAAATCTGAGGCTTTCCTTCCAATTTCAAGCTGCAAAGCACTTGCTGAATTGCAGGGAAAGTCCGGGAGGCATTTGCTGTGCTGGCACACTTTCTCCTTCCTAGACAGAGTGGAAAAGCTTTTCCCTGCCGTGTAGGCGACAAGAGACGCATTAGACGGGCATCCGGAGCTGTCCGAAGGTAAGCGCCTGTTCCCGGCCTCTTTCGGCACAAGCCCCCGCTCCGGAGCGCACCGCGGCCGGCAGGATGCTCTCTGCCGGCGAAGGTGCCGCTTCTCCGGCAAGGAAGCCTCTCCCGCTTCTCCTGCACACGGAGAGCGTGCTAGCTGCTGAAACGTGAAGAAAGAAGCTGCAGAACACTGGCACTGAGCGTGCAGCTTTCCAGCGGAGAGAAAAAGCTACTTGAACACTCTGCAAGCCTTTCCACTCCCAAAAACATGCACATGGAAGGAGCTGCTGCAAAAGCGATGCTGTGCTCGCTGCTGCTCCTCCTGAAGCTCTGGCTGCTAAATCTGAGGCTTTCCTTCCAATTTCAAGCTGCAAAGCACTTGCTGAATTGCAGGGAAAGTCCGGGAGGCATTTGCTGTGCTGGCACACTTTCTCCTTCCTAGACAGAGTGGAAAAGCTTTTCCCTGCCGTGTAGGCGACAAGAGACGCATTAGACGGGCATCCGGAGCTGTCCGAAGGTAAGCGCCTGTTCCCGGCCTCTTTCGGCACAAGCCCCCGCTCCGGAGCGCACCGCGGCCGGCCGGAGGCTCTCTGCCGGCGAAGGTGCCGCTTCTCCGGCAAGGAAGCCTCAGCCGCTTCTCCTGCACACGGAGAGCGTGCTAGCTGCTGAAACGTGAAGAAAGAAGCTGCAGAACACTGGCACTGAGCGTGCAGCTTTCCAGCGGAGAGAAAAAGCTACTTGAACACTCTGCAAGCCTTTCCACTCCCAAAAACATGCACATGGAAGGAGCTGCTGCAAAAGCGATGCTGTGCTCGCTGCTGCTCCTCCTGAAGCTCTGGCTGCTAAATCTGAGGCTTTCCTTCCAATTTCAAGCTGCAAAGCACTTGCTGAATTGCAGGGAAAGTCCGGCAGGCATTTGCTGTGCTGGCACACTTTCTCCTTCCTAGACAGAGTGGAAAAGCTTTTCCCTGCCGTGTAGGCGACAAGAGACGCATTAGACGGGCATCCGGAGCTGTCCGAAGGTAAGCGCCTGTTGCCGGCCTCTTTCGGCACAAGCCCCCGCTCCGGAGCGCACCGCGGCCGGCAGGATGCTCTCTGCCGGCGAAGGTGCCGCTTCTCCGGCAAGGAAGCCTCAGCCGCTTCTCCTGCACACGGAGAGCGTGCTAGCTGCTGAAACGTGAAGAAAGAAGCTGCAGAACACTGGCACTGAGCCTGCAGCTTTCCAGCGGAGAGAAAAAGCTACTTGAACACTCTGCAAGCCTTTCCACTCCCAAAAACATGCACATGGAAGGAGCTGCTGCAAAAGCGATGCTGTGCTCGCTGCTGCTCCTCCTGAAGCTCTGGCTGCTAAATCTGAGGCTTTCCTTCCAATTTCAAGCTGCAAAGCACTTGCTGAATTGCAGGGAAAGTCCGGGAGGCATTTGCTGTGCTGGCACACTTTCTCCTTCCTAGACAGAGTGGAAAAGCTTTTCCCTGCCGTGTAGGCGACAAGAGACGCATTAGACGGGCATCCGGAGCTGTCCGAAGGTAAGCGCCTGTTGCCGGCCTCTTTCGGCACAAGCCCCCGCTCCGGAGCGCACCGCGGCCGGCAGGATGCTCTCTGCCGGCGAAGGTGCCGCTTCTCCGGCAAGGAAGCCTCAGCCGCTTCTCCTGCACACGGAGAGCGTGCTAGCTGCTGAAACGTGAAGAAAGAAGCTGCAGAACACTGGCACTGAGCCTGCAGCTTTCCAGCGGAGAGAAAAAGCTACTTGAACACTCTGCAAGCCTTTCCACTCCCAAAAACATGCACATGGAAGGAGCTGCTGCAAAAGCGATGCTGTGCTCGCTGCTGCTCCTCCTGAAGCTCTGGCTGCTAAATCTGAGGCTTTCCTTCCAATTTCAAGCTGCAAAGCACTTGCTGAATTGCAGGGAAAGTCCGGGAGGCATTTGCTGTGCTGGCACACTTTCTCCTTCCTAGACAGAGTGGAAAAGCTTTTCCCTGCCGTGTAGGCGACAAGAGACGCATTAGACGGGCATCCGGAGCTGTCCGAAGGTAAGCGCCTGTTCCCGGCCTCTTTCGGCACAAGCCCCCGCTCCGGAGCGCACCGCGGCCGGCAGGATGCTCTCTGCCGGCGAAGGTGCCGCTTCTCCGGCAAGGAAGCCTCAGCCGCTTCTCCTGCACACGGAGAGCGTGCTAGCTGCTGAAACGTGAAGAAAGAAGCTGCAGAACACTGGCACTGAGCGTGCAGCTTTCCAGCGGAGAGAAAAAGCTACTTTAAACACTCTGCAAGCCTTTCCACTCCCAAAAACATGCACATGGAAGGAGCTGCTGCAAAAGCGATGCTGTGCTCGCTGCTGCTCCTCCTGAAGCTCTGGCTGCTAAATCTGAGGCTTTCCTTCCAATTTCAAGCTGCAAAGCACTTGCTGAATTGCAGGGAAAGTCCGGGAGGCATTTGCTGTGCTGGCACACTTTCTCCTTCCTAGACAGAGTGGAAAAGCTTTTCCCTGCCGTGTAGGCGACAAGAGACGCATTAGACGGGCATCCGGAGCTGTCCGAAGGTAAGCGCCTGTTCCCGGCCTCTTTCGGCACAAGCCCCCGCTCCGGAGCGCACCGCGGCCGGCCGGAGGCTCTCTGCCGGCGAAGGTGCCGCTTCTCCGGCAAGGAAGCCTCAGCCGCTTCTCCTGCACACGGAGAGCGTGCTAGCTGCTGAAACGTGAAGAAAGAAGCTGCAGAACACTGGCACTGAGCCTGCAGCTTTCCAGCGGAGAGAAAAAGCTACTTGAACACTCTGCAAGCCTTTCCACTCCCAAAAACATGCACATGGAAGGAGCTGCTGCAAAAGCGATGCTGTGCTCGCTGCTGCTCCTCCTGAAGCTCTGGCTGCTAAATCTGAGGCTTTCCTTCCAATTTCAAGCTGCAAAGCACTTGCTGAATTGCAGGGAAAGTCCGGGAGGCATTTGCTGTGCTGGCACACTTTCTCCTTCCTAGACAGAGTGGAAAAGCTTTTCCCTGCCGTGTAGGCGACAAGAGACGCATTAGACGGGCATCCGGAGCTGTCCGAAGGTAAGCGCCTGTTCCCGGCCTCTTTCGGCACAAGCCCCCGCTCCGGAGCGCACCGCGGCCGGCCGGAGGCTCTCTGCCGGCGAAGGTGCCGCTTCTCCGGCAAGGAAGCCTCAGCCGCTTCTCCTGCACACGGAGAGCGTGCTAGCTGCTGAAACGTGAAGAAAGAAGCTGCAGAACACTGGCACTGAGCGTGCAGCTTTCCAGCGGAGAGAAAAAGCTACTTGAACACTCTGCAAGCCTTTCCACTCCCAAAAACATGCACATGGAAGGAGCTGCTGCAAAAGCGATGCTGTGCTCGCTGCTGCTCCTCCTGAAGCTCTGGCTGCTAAATCTGAGGCTTTCCTTCCAATTTCAAGCTGCAAAGCACTTGCTGAATTGCAGGGAAAGTCCGGGAGGCATTTGCTGTGCTGGCACACTTTCTCCTTCCTAGACAGAGTGGAAAAGCTTTTCCCTGCCGTGTAGGCGACAAGAGACGCATTAGACGGGCATCCGGAGCTGTCCGAAGGTAAGCGCCTGTTCCCGGCCTCTTTCGGCACAAGCCCCCGCTCCGGAGCGCACCGCGGCCGGCAGGATGCTCTCTGCCGGCGAAGGTGCCGCTTCTCCGGCAAGGAAGCCTCAGCCGCTTCTCCTGCACACGGAGAGCGTGCTAGCTGCTGAAACGTGAAGAAAGAAGCTGCAGAACACTGGCACTGAGCGTGCAGCTTTCCAGCGGAGAGAAAAAGCTACTTGAACACTCTGCAAGCCTTTCCACTCCCAAAAACATGCACATGGAAGGAGCTGCTGCAAAAGCGATGCTGTGCTCGCTGCTGCTCCTCCTGAAGCTCTGGCTGCTAAATCTGAGGCTTTCCTTCCAATTTCAAGCTGCAAAGCACTTGCTGAATTGCAGGGAAAGTCCGGGAGGCATTTGCTGTGCTGGCACACTTTCTCCTTCCTAGACAGAGTGGAAAAGCTTTTCCCTGCCGTGTAGGCGACAAGAGACGCATTAGACGGGCATCCGGAGCTGTCCGAAGGTAAGCGCCTGTTCCCGGCCTCTTTCGGCACAAGCCCCCGCTCCGGAGCGCACCGCGGCCGGCAGGATGCTCTCTGCCGGCGAAGGTGCCGCTTCTCCGGCAAGGAAGCCTCAGCCGCTTCTCCTGCACACGGAGAGCGTGCTAGCTGCTGAAACGTGAAGAAAGAAGCTGCAGAACACTGGCACTGAGCGTGCAGCTTTCCAGCGGAGAGAAAAAGCTACTTGAACACTCTGCAAGCCTTTCCACTCCCAAAAACATGCACATGGAAGGAGCTGCTGCAAAAGCGATGCTGTGCTCGCTGCTTCTCCTCCTGAAGCTCTGGCTGCTAAATCTGAGGCTTTCCTTCCAATTTCAAGCTGCAAAGCACTTGCTGAATTGCAGGGAAAGTCCGGGAGGCATTTGCTGTGCTGGCACACTTTCTCCTTCCTAGACAGAGTGGAAAAGCTTTTCCCTGCCGTGTAGGCGACAAGAGACGCATTAGACGGGCATCCGGAGCTGTCCGAAGGTAAGCGCCTGTTCCCGGCCTCTTTCGGCACAAGCCCCCGCTCCGGAGCGCACCGCGGCCGGCAGGATGCTCTCTGCCGGCGAAGGTGCCGCTTCTCCGCCAAGGAAGCCTCAGCCGCTTCTCCTGCACACGGAGAGCGTGCTAGCTGCTGAAACGTGAAGAAAGAAGCTGCAGAACACTGGCACTGAGCGTGCAGCCTTCCAGCGGAGAGAAAAAGCTACTTGAACACTCTGCAAGCCTTTCCACTCCCAAAAACATGCACATGGAAGGAGCTGCTGCAAAAGCGATGCTGTGCTCGCTGCTGCTCCTCCTGAAGCTCTGGCTGCTAAATCTGAGGCTTTCCTTCCAATTTCAAGCTGCAAAGCACTTGCTGAATTGCAGGGAAAGTCCGGGAGGCATTTGCTGTGCTGGCACACTTTCTTCTTTCCTAGACAGAGTGGAAAAGCTTTTCCCTGCCGTGTAGGCGACAAGAGACGCATTAGACGGGCATCCGGAGCTGTCCGAAGGTAAGCGCCTGTTCCCGGCCTCTTTCGGCACAAGCCCCCGCTCCGGAGCGCACCGCGGCCGGCCGGAGGCTCTCTGCCGGCGAAGGTGCCGCTTCTCCGGCAAGGAAGCCTCAGCCGCTTCTCCTGCACACGGAGAGCGTGCTAGCTGCTGAAACGTGAAGAAAGAAGCTGCAGAACACTGGCACTGAGCGTGCAGCTTTCCAGCGGAGAGAAAAAGCTACTTGAACACTCTGCAAGCCTTTCCACTCCCAAAAACATGCACATGGAAGGAGCTGCTGCAAAAGCGATGCTGTGCTCGCTGCTGCTCCTCCTGAAGCTCTGGCTGCTAAATCTGAGGCTTTCCTTCCAATTTCAAGCTGCAAAGCACTTGCTGAATTGCAGGGAAAGTCCGGGAGGCATTTGCTGTGCTGGCACACTTTCTCCTTCCTAGACAGAGTGGAAAAGCTTTTCCCTGCCGTGTAGGCGACAAGAGACGCATTAGACGGGCATCCGGAGCTGTCCGAAGGTAAGCGCCTGTTGCCGGCCTCTTTCGGCACAAGCCCCCGCTCCGGAGCGCACCGCGGCCGGCAGGATGCTCTCTGCCGGCGAAGGTGCCGCTTCTCCGGCAAGGAAGCCTCAGCCGCTTCTCCTGCACACGGAGAGCGTGCTAGCTGCTGAAACGTGAAGAAAGAAGCTGCAGAACACTGGCACTGAGCGTGCAGCTTTCCAGCGGAGAGAAAAAGCTACTTGAACACTCTGCAAGCCTTTCCACTCCCAAAAACATGCACATGGAAGGAGCTGCTGCAAAAGCGATGCTGTGCTCGCTGCTGCTCCTCCTGAAGCTCTGGCTGCTAAATCTGAGGCTTTCCTTCCAATTTCAAGCTGCAAAGCACTTGCTGAATTGCAGGGAAAGTCCGGGAGGCATTTGCTGTGCTGGCACACTTTCTCCTTCCTAGACAGAGTGGAAAAGCTTTTCCCTGCCGTGTAGGCGACAAGAGACGCATTAGACGGGCATCCGGAGCTGTCCGAAGGTAAGCGCCTGTTGCCGGCCTCTTTCGGCACAAGCCCCCGCTCCGGAGCGCACCGCGGCCGGCAGGATGCTCTCTGCCGGCGAAGGTGCCGCTTCTCCGGCAAGGAAGCCTCAGCCGCTTCTCCTGCACACGGAGAGCGTGCTAGCTGCTGAAACGTGAAGAAAGAAGCTGCAGAACACTGGCACTGAGCGTGCAGCTTTCCAGCGGAGAGAAAAAGCTACTTGAACACTCTGCAAGCCTTTCCACTCCCAAAAACATGCACATGGAAGGAGCTGCTGCAAAAGCGATGCTGTGCTCGCTGCTGCTCCTCCTGAAGCTCTGGCTGCTAAATCTGAGGCTTTCCTTCCAATTTCAAGCTGCAAAGCACTTGCTGAATTGCAGGGAAAGTCCGGGAGGCATTTGCTGTGCTGGCACACTTTCTCCTTCCTAGACAGAGTGGAAAAGCTTTTCCCTGCCGTGTAGGCGACAAGAGACGCATTAGACGGGCATCCGGAGCTGTCCGAAGGTAAGCGCCTGTTGCCGGCCTCTTTCGGCACAAGCCCCCGCTCCGGAGCGCACCGCGGCCGGCAGGATGCTCTCTGCCGGCGAAGGTGCCGCTTCTCCGGCAAGGAAGCCTCAGCCGCTTCTCCTGCACACGGAGAGCGTGCTAGCTGCTGAAACGTGAAGAAAGAAGCTGCAGAACACTGGCACTGAGCGTGCAGCTTTCCAGCGGAGAGAAAAAGCTACTTGAACACTCTGCAAGCCTTTCCACTCCCAAAAACATGCACATGGAAGGAGCTGCTGCAAAAGCGATGCTGTGCTCGCTGCTGCTCCTCCTGAAGCTCTGGCTGCTAAATCTGAGGCTTTCCTTCCAATTTCAAGCTGCAAAGCACTTGCTGAATTGCAGGGAAAGTCCGGGAGGCATTTGCTGTGCTGGCACACTTTCTCCTTCCTAGACAGAGTGGAAAAGCTTTTCCCTGCCGTGTAGGCGACAAGAGACGCATTAGACGGGCATCCGGAGCTGTCCGAAGGTAAGCGCCTGTTCCCGGCCTCTTTCGGCACAAGCCCCCGCTCCGGAGCGCACCGCGGCCGGCCGGAGGCTCTCTGCCGGCGAAGGTGCCGCTTCTCCGGCAAGGAAGCCTCAGCCGCTTCTCCTGCACACGGAGAGCGTGCTAGCTGCTGAAACGTGAAGAAAGAAGCTGCAGAACACTGGCACTGAGCGTGCAGCTTTCCAGCGGAGAGAAAAAGCTACTTGAACACTCTGCAAGCCTTTCCACTCCCAGAAACATGCACATGGAAGGAGCTGCTGCAAAAGCGATGCTGTGCTCGCTGCTGCTCCTCCTGAAGCTCTGGCTGCTAAATCTGAGGCTTTCCTTCCAATTTCAAGCTGCAAAGCACTTGCTGAATTGCAGGGAAAGTCCGGGAGGCATTTGCTGTGCTGGCACACTTTCTCCTTCCTAGACAGAGTGGAAAAGCTTTTCCCTGCCGTGTAGGCGACAAGAGACGCATTAGACGGGCATCCGGAGCTGTCCGAAGGTAAGCGCCTGTTCCCGGCCTCTTTCGGCACAAGCCCCCGCTCCGGAGCGCACCGCGGCCGGCAGGATGCTCTCTGCCGGCGAAGGTGCCGCTTCTCCGGCAAGGAAGCCTCAGCCGCTTCTCCTGCACACGGAGAGCGTGCTAGCTGCTGAAACGTGAAGAAAGAAGCTGCAGAACACTGGCACTGAGCGTGCAGCTTTCCAGCGGAGAGAAAAAGCTACTTGAACACTCTGCAAGCCTTTCCACTCCCAAAAACATGCACATGGAAGGAGCTGCTGCAAAAGCGATGCTGTGCTCGCTGCTGCTCCTCCTGAAGCTCTGGCTGCTAAATCTGAGGCTTTCCTTCCAATTTCAAGCTGCAAAGCACTTGCTGAATTGCAGGGAAAGTCCGGGAGGCATTTGCTGTGCTGGCACACTTTCTCCTTCCTAGACAGAGTGGAAAAGCTTTTCCCTGCCGTGTAGGCGACAAGAGACGCATTAGACGGGCATCCGGAGCTGTCCGAAGGTAAGCGCCTGTTCCCGGCCTCTTTCGGCACAAGCCCCCGCTCCGGAGCGCACCGCGGCCGGCCGGAGGCTCTCTGCCGGCGAAGGTGCCGCTTCTCCGGCAAGGAAGCCTCAGCCGCTTCTCCTGCACACGGAGAGCGTGCTAGCTGCTGAAACGTGAAGAAAGAAGCTGCAGAACACTGGCACTGAGCGTGCAGCTTTCCAGCGGAGAGAAAAAGCTACTTGAACACTCTGCAAGCCTTTCCACTCCCAGAAACATGCACATGGAAGGAGCTGCTGCAAAAGCGATGCTGTGCTCGCTGCTGCTCCTCCTGAAGCTCTGGCTGCTAAATCTGAGGCTTTCCTTCCAATTTCAAGCTGCAAAGCACTTGCTGAATTGCAGGGAAAGTCCGGGAGGCATTTGCTGTGCTGGCACACTTTCTCCTTCCTAGACAGAGTGGAAAAGCTTTTCCCTGCCGTGTAGGCGACAAGAGACGCATTAGACGGGCATCCGGAGCTGTCCGAAGGTAAGCGCCTGTTCCCGGCCTCTTTCGGCACAAGCCCCCGCTCCGGAGCGCACCGCGGCCGGCAGGATGCTCTCTGCCGGCGAAGGTGCCGCTTCTCCGGCAAGGAAGCCTCAGCCGCTTCTCCTGCACACGGAGAGCGTGCTAGCTGCTGAAACGTGAAGAAAGAAGCTGCAGAACACTGGCACTGAGCGTGCAGCTTTCCAGCGGAGAGAAAAAGCTACTTGAACACTCTGCAAGCCTTTCCACTCCCAAAAACATGCACATGGAAGGAGCTGCTGCAAAAGCGATGCTGTGCTCGCTGCTGCTCCTCCTGAAGCTCTGGCTGCTAAATCTGAGGCTTTCCTTCCAATTTCAAGCTGCAAAGCACTTGCTGAATTGCAGGGAAAGTCCGGGAGGCATTTGCTGTGCTGGCACACTTTCTCCTTCCTAGACAGAGTGGAAAAGCTTTTCCCTGCCGTGTAGGCGACAAGAGACGCATTAGACGGGCATCCGGAGCTGTCCGAAGGTAAGCGCCTGTTGCCGGCCTCTTTCGGCACAAGCCCCCGCTCCGGAGCGCACCGCGGCCGGCAGGATGCTCTCTGCCGGCGAAGGTGCCGCTTCTCCGGCAAGGAAGCCTCAGCCGCTTCTCCTGCACACGGAGAGCGTGCTAGCTGCTGAAACGTGAAGAAAGAAGCTGCAGAACACTGGCACTGAGCGTGCAGCTTTCCAGCGGAGAGAAAAAGCTACTTGAACACTCTGCAAGCCTTTCCACTCCCAAAAACATGCACATGGAAGGAGCTGCTGCAAAAGCGATGCTGTGCTCGCTGCTGCTCCTCCTGAAGCTCTGGCTGCTAAATCTGAGGCTTTCCTTCCAATTTCAAGCTGCAAAGCACTTGCTGAATTGCAGGGAAAGTCCGGGAGGCATTTGCTGTGCTGGCACACTTTCTCCTTCCTAGACAGAGTGGAAAAGCTTTTCCCTGCCGTGTAGGCGACAAGAGACGCATTAGACGGGCATCCGGAGCTGTCCGAAGGTAAGCGCCTGTTGCCGGCCTCTTTCGGCACAAGCCCCCGCTCCGGAGCGCACCGCGGCCGGCAGGATGCTCTCTGCCGGCGAAGGTGCCGCTTCTCCGGCAAGGAAGCCTCAGCCGCTTCTCCTGCACACGGAGAGCGTGCTAGCTGCTGAAACGTGAAGAAAGAAGCTGCAGAACACTGGCACTGAGCGTGCAGCTTTCCAGCGGAGAGAAAAAGCTACTTGAACACTCTGCAAGCCTTTCCACTCCCAGAAACATGCACATGGAAGGAGCTGCTGCAAAAGCGATGCTGTGCTCGCTGCTGCTCCTCCTGAAGCTCTGGCTGCTAAATCTGAGGCTTTCCTTCCAATTTCAAGCTGCAAAGCACTTGCTGAATTGCAGGGAAAGTCCGGCAGGCATTTGCTGTGCTGGCACACTTTCTCCTTCCTAGACAGAGTGGAAAAGCTTTTCCCTGCCGTGTAGGCGACAAGAGACGCATTAGACGGGCATCCGGAGCTGTCCGAAGGTAAGCGCCTGTTCCCGGCCTCTTTCGGCACAAGCCCCCGCTCCGGAGCGCACCGCGGCCAGCCGGAGGCTCTCTGCCGGCGAAGGTGCCGCTTCTCCGGCAAGGAAGCCTCAGCCGCTTCTCCTGCACACGGAGAGCGTGCTAGCTGCTGAAACGTGAAGAAAGAAGCTGCAGAACACTGGCACTGAGCGTGCAGCTTTCCAGCGGAGAGAAAAAGCTACTTGAACACTCTGCAAGCCTTTCCAGTCCCAAAAACATGCACATGGAAGGAGCTGCTGCAAAAGCGATGCTGTGCTCGCTGCTGCTCCTCCTGAAGCTCTGGCTGCTAAATCTGAGGCTTTCCTTCCAATTTCAAGCTGCAAAGCACTTGCTGAATTGCAGGGAAAGTCCGGGAGGCATTTGCTGTGCTGGCACACTTTCTTCTTTCCTAGACAGAGTGGAAAAGCTTTTCCCTGCCGTGTAGGCGACAAGAGACGCATTAGACGGCGATCCGGAGCTGTCCGAAGGTAAGCGCCTGTTGCCGGCCTCTTTCGGCACAAGCCCCCGCTCCGGAGCGCACCGCGGCCGGCAGGATGCTCTCTGCCGGCGAAGGTGCCGCTTCTCCGGCAAGGAAGCCTCTCCCGCTTCTCCTGCACACGGAGAGCGTGCTAGCTGCTGAAACGTGAAGAAAGAAGCTGCAGAACACTGGCACTGAGCGTGCAGCTTTCCAGCGGAGAGAAAAAGCTACTTGAACACTCTGCAAGCCTTTCCACTCCCAAAAACATGCACATGGAAGGAGCTGCTGCAAAAGCGATGCTGTGCTCGCTGCTGCTCCCCCTGAAGCTCTGGCTGCTAAATCTGAGGCTTTCCTTCCAATTTCAAGCTGCAAAGCACTTGCTGAATTGCAGGGAAAGTCCGGGAGGCATTTGCTGTGCTGGCACACTTTCTCCTTCCTAGACAGAGTGGAAAAGCTTTTCCCTGCCGTGTAGGCGACAAGAGACGCATTAGACGGGCATCCGGAGCTGTCCGAAGGTAAGCGCCTGTTGCCGGCCTCTTTCGGCACAAGCCCCCGCTCCGGAGCGCACCGCGGCCGGCAGGATGCTCTCTGCCGGCGAAGGTGCCGCTTCTCCGGCAAGGAAGCCTCAGCCGCTTCTCCTGCACACGGAGAGCGTGCTAGCTGCTGAAACGTGAAGAAAGAAGCTGCAGAACACTGGCACTGAGCGTGCAGCTTTCCAGCGGAGAGAAAAAGCTACTTGAACACTCTGCAAGCCTTTCCACTCCCAAAAACATGCACATGGAAGGAGCTGCTGCAAAAGCGATGCTGTGCTCGCTGCTGCTCCTCCTGAAGCTCTGGCTGCTAAATCTGAGGCTTTCCTTCCAATTTCAAGCTGCAAAGCACTTGCTGAATTGCAGGGAAAGTCCGGGAGGCATTTGCTGTGCTGGCACACTTTCTCCTTCCTAGACAGAGTGGAAAAGCTTTTCCCTGCCGTGTAGGCGACAAGAGACGCATTAGACGGGCATCCGGAGCTGTCCGAAGGTAAGCGCCTGTTCCCGGCCTCTTTCGGCACAAGCCCCCGCTCCGGAGCGCACCGCGGCCGGCCGGAGGCTCTCTGCCGGCGAAGGTGCCGCTTCTCCGGCAAGGAAGCCTCAGCCGCTTCTCCTGCACACGGAGAGCGTGCTAGCTGCTGAAACGTGAAGAAAGAAGCTGCAGAACACTGGCACTGAGCGTGCAGCTTTCCAGCGGAGAGAAAAAGCTACTTGAACACTCTGCAAGCCTTTCCACTCCCAAAAACATGCACATGGAAGGAGCTGCTGCAAAAGCGATGCTGTGCTCGCTGCTGCTCCTCCTGAAGCTCTGGCTGCTAAATCTGAGGCTTTCCTTCCAATTTCAAGCTGCAAAGCACTTGCTGAATTGCAGGGAAAGTCCGGGAGGCATTTGCTGTGCTGGCACACTTTCTCCTTCCTAGACAGAGTGGAAAAGCTTTTCCCTGCCGTGTAGGCGACAAGAGACGCATTAGACGGGCATCCGGAGCTGTCCGAAGGTAAGCGCCTGTTCCCGGCCTCTTTCGGCACAAGCCCCCGCTCCGGAGCGCACCGCGGCCGGCAGGATGCTCTCTGCCGGCGAAGGTGCCGCTTCTCCGGCAAGGAAGCCTCAGCCGCTTCTCCTGCACACGGAGAGCGTGCTAGCTGCTGAAACGTGAAGAAAGAAGCTGCAGAACACTGGCACTGAGCGTGCAGCTTTCCAGCGGAGAGAAAAAGCTACTTGAACACTCTGCAAGCCTTTCTACTCCCAAAAACATGCACATGGAAGGAGCTGCTGCAAAAGCGATGCTGTGCTCGCTGCTGCTCCTCCTGAAGCTCTGGCTGCTAAATCTGAGGCTTTCCTTCCAATTTCAAGCTGCAAAGCACTTGCTGAATTGCAGGGAAAGTCCGGGAGGCATTTGCTGTGCTGGCACACTTTCTCCTTCCTAGACAGAGTGGAAAAGCTTTTCCCTGCCGTGTAGGCGACAAGAGACGCATTAGACGGGCATCCGGAGCTGTCCGAAGGTAAGCGCCTGTTGCCGGCCTCTTTCGGCACAAGCCCCCGCTCCGGAGCGCACCGCGGCCGGCAGGATGCTCTCTGCCGGCGAAGGTGCCGCTTCTCCGGCAAGGAAGCCTCAGCCGCTTCTCCTGCACACGGAGAGCGTGCTAGCTGCTGAAACGTGAAGAAAGAAGCTGCAGAACACTGGCACTGAGCGTGCAGCTTTCCAGCGGAGAGAAAAAGCTACTTGAACACTCTGCAAGCCTTTCCACTCCCAGAAACATGCACATGGAAGGAGCTGCTGCAAAAGCGATGCTGTGCTCGCTGCTGCTCCTCCTGAAGCTCTGGCTGCTAAATCTGAGGCTTTCCTTCCAATTTCAAGCTGCAAAGCACTTGCTGAATTGCAGGGAAAGTCCGGGAGGCATTTGCTGTGCTGGCACACTTTCTCCTTCCTAGACAGAGTGGAAAAGCTTTTCCCTGCCGTGTAGGCGACAAGAGACGCATTAGACGGGCATCCGGAGCTGTCCGAAGGTAAGCGCCTGTTGCCGGCCTCTTTCGGCACAAGCCCCCGCTCCGGAGCGCACCGCGGCCGGCCGGAGGCTCTCTGCCGGCGAAGGTGCCGCTTCTCCGGCAAGGAAGCCTCAGCCGCTTCTCCTGCACACGGAGAGCGTGCTAGCTGCTGAAACGTGAAGAAAGAAGCTGCAGAACACTGGCACTGAGCCTGCAGCTTTCCAGCGGAGAGAAAAAGCTACTTGAACACTCTGCAAGCCTTTCCAGTCCCAAAAACATGCACATGGAAGGAGCTGCTGCAAAAGCGATGCTGTGCTCGCTGCTGCTCCTCCTGAAGCTCTGGCTGCTAAATCTGAGGCTTTCCTTCCAATTTCAAGCTGCAAAGCACTTGCTGAATTGCAGGGAAAGTCCGGGAGGCATTTGCTGTGCTGGCACACTTTCTTCTTTCCTAGACAGAGTGGAAAAGCTTTTCCCTGCCGTGTAGGCGACAAGAGACGCATTAGACGGCGATCCGGAGCTGTCCGAAGGTAAGCGCCTGTTGCCGGCCTCTTTCGGCACAAGCCCCCGCTCCGGAGCGCACCGCGGCCGGCAGGATGCTCTCTGCCGGCGAAGGTGCCGCTTCTCCGGCAAGGAAGCCTCTCCCGCTTCTCCTGCACACGGAGAGCGTGCTAGCTGCTGAAACGTGAAGAAAGAAGCTGCAGAACACTGGCACTGAGCGTGCAGCTTTCCAGCGGAGAGAAAAAGCTACTTGAACACTCTGCAAGCCTTTCCACTCCCAAAAACATGCACATGGAAGGAGCTGCTGCAAAAGCGATGCTGTGCTCGCTGCTGCTCCCCCTGAAGCTCTGGCTGCTAAATCTGAGGCTTTCCTTCCAATTTCAAGCTGCAAAGCACTTGCTGAATTGCAGGGAAAGTCCGGGAGGCATTTGCTGTGCTGGCACACTTTCTCCTTCCTAGACAGAGTGGAAAAGCTTTTCCCTGCCGTGTAGGCGACAAGAGACGCATTAGACGGGCATCCGGAGCTGTCCGAAGGTAAGCGCCTGTTGCCGGCCTCTTTCGGCACAAGCCCCCGCTCCGGAGCGCACCGCGGCCGGCAGGATGCTCTCTGCCGGCGAAGGTGCCGCTTCTCCGGCAAGGAAGCCTCAGCCGCTTCTCCTGCACACGGAGAGCGTGCTAGCTGCTGAAACGTGAAGAAAGAAGCTGCAGAACACTGGCACTGAGCGTGCAGCTTTCCAGCGGAGAGAAAAAGCTACTTGAACACTCTGCAAGCCTTTCCACTCCCAAAAACATGCACATGGAAGGAGCTGCTGCAAAAGCGATGCTGTGCTCGCTGCTGCTCCTCCTGAAGCTCTGGCTGCTAAATCTGAGGCTTTCCTTCCAATTTCAAGCTGCAAAGCACTTGCTGAATTGCAGGGAAAGTCCGGGAGGCATTTGCTGTGCTGGCACACTTTCTCCTTCCTAGACAGAGTGGAAAAGCTTTTCCCTGCCGTGTAGGCGACAAGAGACGCATTAGACGGGCATCCGGAGCTGTCCGAAGGTAAGCGCCTGTTCCCGGCCTCTTTCGGCACAAGCCCCCGCTCCGGAGCGCACCGCGGCCGGCCGGAGGCTCTCTGCCGGCGAAGGTGCCGCTTCTCCGGCAAGGAAGCCTCAGCCGCTTCTCCTGCACACGGAGAGCGTGCTAGCTGCTGAAACGTGAAGAAAGAAGCTGCAGAACACTGGCACTGAGCGTGCAGCTTTCCAGCGGAGAGAAAAAGCTACTTGAACACTCTGCAAGCCTTTCCACTCCCAAAAACATGCACATGGAAGGAGCTGCTGCAAAAGCGATGCTGTGCTCGCTGCTGCTCCTCCTGAAGCTCTGGCTGCTAAATCTGAGGCTTTCCTTCCAATTTCAAGCTGCAAAGCACTTGCTGAATTGCAGGGAAAGTCCGGGAGGCATTTGCTGTGCTGGCACACTTTCTCCTTCCTAGACAGAGTGGAAAAGCTTTTCCCTGCCGTGTAGGCGACAAGAGACGCATTAGACGGGCATCCGGAGCTGTCCGAAGGTAAGCGCCTGTTCCCGGCCTCTTTCGGCACAAGCCCCCGCTCCGGAGCGCACCGCGGCCGGCAGGATGCTCTCTGCCGGCGAAGGTGCCGCTTCTCCGGCAAGGAAGCCTCAGCCGCTTCTCCTGCACACGGAGAGCGTGCTAGCTGCTGAAACGTGAAGAAAGAAGCTGCAGAACACTGGCACTGAGCGTGCAGCTTTCCAGCGGAGAGAAAAAGCTACTTGAACACTCTGCAAGCCTTTCTACTCCCAAAAACATGCACATGGAAGGAGCTGCTGCAAAAGCGATGCTGTGCTCGCTGCTGCTCCTCCTGAAGCTCTGGCTGCTAAATCTGAGGCTTTCCTTCCAATTTCAAGCTGCAAAGCACTTGCTGAATTGCAGGGAAAGTCCGGGAGGCATTTGCTGTGCTGGCACACTTTCTCCTTCCTAGACAGAGTGGAAAAGCTTTTCCCTGCCGTGTAGGCGACAAGAGACGCATTAGACGGGCATCCGGAGCTGTCCGAAGGTAAGCGCCTGTTGCCGGCCTCTTTCGGCACAAGCCCCCGCTCCGGAGCGCACCGCGGCCGGCAGGATGCTCTCTGCCGGCGAAGGTGCCGCTTCTCCGGCAAGGAAGCCTCAGCCGCTTCTCCTGCACACGGAGAGCGTGGTAGCTGCTGAAACGTGAAGAAAGAAGCTGCAGAACACTGGCACTGAGCGTGCAGCTTTCCAGCGGAGAGAAAAAGCTACTTGAACACTCTGCAAGCCTTTCCACTCCCAAAAACATGCACATGGAAGGAGCTGCTGCAAAAGCGATGCTGTGCTCGCTGCTGCTCCTCCTGAAGCTCTGGCTGCTAAATCTGAGGCTTTCCTTCCAATTTCAAGCTGCAAAGCACTTGCTGAATTGCAGGGAAAGTCCGGGAGGCATTTGCTGTGCTGGCACACTTTCTCCTTCCTAGACAGAGTGGAAAAGCTTTTCCCTGCCGTGTAGGCGACAAGAGACGCATTAGACGGGCATCCGGAGCTGTCCGAAGGTAAGCGCCTGTTGCCGGCCTCTTTCGGCACAAGCCCCCGCTCCGGAGCGCACCGCGGCCGGCCGGAGGCTCTCTGCCGGCGAAGGTGCCGCTTCTCCGGCAAGGAAGCCTCTCCCGCTTCTCCTGCACACGGAGAGCGTGCTAGCTGCTGAAACGTGAAGAAAGAAGCTGCAGAACACTGGCACTGAGCCTGCAGCTTTCCAGCGGAGAGAAAAAGCTACTTGAACACTCTGCAAGCCTTTCCACTCCCAAAAACATGCACATGGAAGGAGCTGCTGCAAAAGCGATGCTGTGCTCGCTGCTGCTCCTCCTGAAGCTCTGGCTGCTAAATCTGAGGCTTTCCTTCCAATTTCAAGCTGCAAAGCACTTGCTGAATTGCAGGGAAAGTCCGGGAGGCATTTGCTGTGCTGGCACACTTTCTCCTTCCTAGACAGAGTGGAAAAGCTTTTCCCTGCCGTGTAGGCGACAAGAGACGCATTAGACGGGCATCCGGAGCTGTCCGAAGGTAAGCGCCTGTTGCCGGCCTCTTTCGGCACAAGCCCCCGCTCCGGAGCGCACCGCGGCCGGCAGGATGCTCTCTGCCGGCGAAGGTGCCGCTTCTCCGGCAAGGAAGCCTCAGCCGCTTCTCCTGCACACGGAGAGCGTGCTAGCTGCTGAAACGTGAAGAAAGAAACTGCAGAACACTGGCACTGAGCCTGCAGCTTTCCAGCGGAGAGAAAAAGCTACTTGAACACTCTGCAAGCCTTTCCACTCCCAAAAACATGCACATGGAAGGAGCTGCTGCAAAAGCGATGCTGTGCTCGCTGCTGCTCCTCCTGAAGCTCTGGCTGCTAAATCTGAGGCTTTCCTTCCAATTTCAAGCTGCAAAGCACTTGCTGAATTGCAGGGAAAGTCCGGGAGGCATTTGCTGTGCTGGCACACTTTCTCCTTCCTAGACAGAGTGGAAAAGCTTTTCCCTGCCGTGTAGGCGACAAGAGACGCATTAGACGGGCATCCGGAGCTGTCCGAAGGTAAGCGCCTGTTGCCGGCCTCTTTCGGCACAAGCCCCCGCTCCGGAGCGCACCGCGGCCGGCAGGATGCTCTCTGCCGGCGAAGGTGCCGCTTCTCCGGCAAGGAAGCCTCAGCCGCTTCTCCTGCACACGGAGAGCGTGCTAGCTGCTGAAACGTGAAGAAAGAAGCTGCAGAACACTGGCACTGAGCCTGCAGCTTTCCAGCGGAGAGAAAAAGCTACTTGAACACTCTGCAAGCCTTTCCACTCCCAAAAACATGCACATGGAAGGAGCTGCTGCAAAAGCGATGCTGTGCTCGCTGCTGCTCCTCCTGAAGCTCTGGCTGCTAAATCTGAGGCTTTCCTTCCAATTTCAAGCTGCAAAGCACTTGCTGAATTGCAGGGAAAGTCCGGGAGGCATTTGCTGTGCTGGCACACTTTCTCCTTCCTAGACAGAGTGGAAAAGCTTTTCCCTGCCGTGTAGGCGACAAGAGACGCATTAGACGGGCATCCGGAGCTGTCCGAAGGTAAGCGCCTGTTCCCGGCCTCTTTCGGCACAAGCCCCCGCTCCGGAGCGCACCGCGGCCGGCCGGAGGCTCTCTGCCGGCGAAGGTGCCGCTTCTCCGGCAAGGAAGCCTCAGCCGCTTCTCCTGCACACGGAGAGCGTGCTAGCTGCTGAAACGTGAAGAAAGAAGCTGCAGAACACTGGCACTGAGCGTGCAGCTTTCCAGCGGAGAGAAAAAGCTACTTGAACACTCTGCAAGCCTTTCCACTCCCAAAAACATGCACATGGAAGGAGCTGCTGCAAAAGCGATGCTGTGCTCGCTGCTGCTCCTCCTGAAGCTCTGGCTGCTAAATCTGAGGCTTTCCTTCCAATTTCAAGCTGCAAAGCACTTGCTGAATTGCAGGGAAAGTCCGGGAGGCATTTGCTGTGCTGGCACACTTTCTCCTTCCTAGACAGAGTGGAAAAGCTTTTCCCTGCCGTGTAGGCGACAAGAGACGCATTAGACGGGCATCCGGAGCTGTCCGAAGGTAAGCGCCTGTTGCCGGCCTCTTTCGGCACAAGCCCCCGCTCCGGAGCGCACCGCGGCCGGCCGGATGCTCTCTGCCGGCGAAGGTGCCGCTTCTCCGGCAAGGAAGCCTCAGCCGCTTCTCCTGCACACGGAGAGCGTGCTAGCTGCTGAAACGTGAAGAAAGAAGCTGCAGAACACTGGCACTGAGCGTGCAGCTTTCCAGCGGAGAGAAAAAGCTACTTGAACACTCTGCAAGCCTTTCCACTCCCAAAAACATGCACATGGAAGGAGCTGCTGCAAAAGCGATGCTGTGCTCGCTGCTGCTCCTCCTGAAGCTCTGGCTGCTAAATCTGAGGCTTTCCTTCCAATTTCAAGCTGCAAAGCACTTGCTGAATTGCAGGGAAAGTCCGGGAGGCATTTGCTGTGCTGGCACACTTTCTCCTTCCTAGACAGAGTGGAAAAGCTTTTCCCTGCCGTGTAGGCGACAAGAGACGCATTAGACGGGCATCCGGAGCTGTCCGAAGGTAAGCGCCTGTTCCCGGCCTCTTTCGGCACAAGCCCCCGCTCCGGAGCGCACCGCGGCCGGCCGGAGGCTCTCTGCCGGCGAAGGTGCCGCTTCTCCGGCAAGGAAGCCTCAGCCGCTTCTCCTGCACACGGAGAGCGTGCTAGCTGCTGAAACGTGAAGAAAGAAGCTGCAGAACACTGGCACTGAGCGTGCAGCTTTCCAGCGGAGAGAAAAAGCTACTTGAACACTCTGCAAGCCTTTCCACTCCCAAAAACATGCACATGGAAGGAGCTGCTGCAAAAGCGATGCTGTGCTCGCTGCTGCTCCTCCTGAAGCTCTGGCTGCTAAATCTGAGGCTTTCCTTCCAATTTCAAGCTGCAAAGCACTTGCTGAATTGCAGGGAAAGTCCGGGAGGCATTTGCTGTGCTGGCACACTTTCTCCTTCCTAGACAGAGTGGAAAAGCTTTTCCCTGCCGTGTAGGCGACAAGAGACGCATTAGACGGGCATCCGGAGCTGTCCGAAGGTAAGCGCCTGTTGCCGGCCTCTTTCGGCACAAGCCCCCGCTCCGGAGCGCACCGCGGCCGGCAGGATGCTCTCTGCCGGCGAAGGTGCCGCTTCTCCGGCAAGGAAGCCTCAGCCGCTTCTCCTGCACACGGAGAGCGTGCTAGCTGCTGAAACGTGAAGAAAGAAGCTGCAGAACACTGGCACTGAGCGTGCAGCTTTCCAGCGGAGAGAAAAAGCTACTTGAACACTCTGCAAGCCTTTCCACTCCCAAAAACATGCACATGGAAGGAGCTGCTGCAAAAGCGATGCTGTGCTCGCTGCTGCTCCTCCTGAAGCTCTGGCTGCTAAATCTGAGGCTTTCCTTCCAATTTCAAGCTGCAAAGCACTTGCTGAATTGCAGGGAAAGTCCGGGAGGCATTTGCTGTGCTGGCACACTTTCTCCTTCCTAGACAGAGTGGAAAAGCTTTTCCCTGCCGTGTAGGCGACAAGAGACGCATTAGACGGGCATCCGGAGCTGTCCGAAGGTAAGCGCCTGTTCCCGGCCTCTTTCGGCACAAGCCCCTGCTCCGGAGCGCACCGCGGCCGGCAGGATGCTCTCTGCCGGCGAAGGTGCCGCTTCTCCGGCAAGGAAGCCTCAGCCGCTTCTCCTGCACACGGAGAGCGTGCTAGCTGCTGAAACGTGAAGAAAGAAGCTGCAGAACACTGGCACTGAGCGTGCAGCTTTCCAGCGGAGAGAAAAAGCTACTTGAACACTCTGCAAGCCTTTCCACTCCCAAAAACATGCACATGGAAGGAGCTGCTGCAAAAGCGATGCTGTGCTCGCTGCTGCTCCTCCTGAAGCTCTGGCTGCTAAATCTGAGGCTTTCCTTCCAATTTCAAGCTGCAAAGCACTTGCTGAATTGCAGGGAAAGTCCGGGAGGCATTTGCTGTGCTGGCACACTTTCTCCTTCCTAGACAGAGTGGAAAAGCTTTTCCCTGCCGTGTAGGCGACAAGAGACGCATTAGACGGGCATCCGGAGCTGTCCGAAGGTAAGCGCCTGTTGCCGGCCTCTTTCGGCACAAGCCCCCGCTCCGGAGCGCACCGCGGCCGGCAGGATGCTCTCTGCCGGCGAAGGTGCCGCTTCTCCGGCAAGGAAGCCTCTCCCGCTTCTCCTGCACACGGAGAGCGTGCTAGCTGCTGAAACGTGAAGAAAGAAGCTGCAGAACACTGGCACTGAGCGTGCAGCTTTCCAGCGGAGAGAAAAAGCTACTTGAACACTCTGCAAGCCTTTCCACTCCCAAAAACATGCACATGGAAGGAGCTGCTGCAAAAGCGATGCTGTGCTCGCTGCTGCTCCTCCTGAAGCTCTGGCTGCTAAATCTGAGGCTTTCCTTCCAATTTCAAGCTGCAAAGCACTTGCTGAATTGCAGGGAAAGTCCGGGAGGCATTTGCTGTGCTGGCACACTTTCTCCTTCCTAGACAGAGTGGAAAAGCTTTTCCCTGCCGTGTAGGCGACAAGAGACGCATTAGACGGGCATCCGGAGCTGTCCGAAGGTAAGCGCCTGTTGCCGGCCTCTTTCGGCACAAGCCCCCGCTCCGGAGCGCACCGCGGCCGGCAGGATGCTCTCTGCCGGCGAAGGTGCCGCTTCTCCGGCAAGGAAGCCTCTCCCGCTTCTCCTGCACACGGAGAGCGTGCTAGCTGCTGAAACGTGAAGAAAGAAGCTGCAGAACACTGGCACTGAGCCTGCAGCTTTCCAGCGGAGAGAAAAAGCTACTTGAACACTCTGCAAGCCTTTCCACTCCCAAAAACATGCACATGGAAGGAGCTGCTGCAAAAGCGATGCTGTGCTCGCTGCTGCTCCTCCTGAAGCTCTGGCTGCTAAATCTGAGGCTTTCCTTCCAATTTCAAGCTGCAAAGCACTTGCTGAATTGCAGGGAAAGTCCGGGAGGCATTTGCTGTGCTGGCACACTTTCTCCTTCCTAGACAGAGTGGAAAAGCTTTTCCCTGCCGTGTAGGCGACAAGAGACGCATTAGACGGGCATCCGGAGCTGTCCGAAGGTAAGCGCCTGTTCCCGGCCTCTTTCGGCACAAGCCCCCGCTCCGGAGCGCACCGCGGCCGGCCGGATGCTCTCTGCCGGCGAAGGTGCCGCTTCTCCGGCAAGGAAGCCTCTCCCGCTTCTCCTGCACACGGAGAGCGTGCTAGCTGCTGAAACGTGAAGAAAGAAGCTGCAGAACACTGGCACTGAGCGTGCAGCTTTCCAGCGGAGAGAAAAAGCTACTTGAACACTCTGCAAGCCTTTCCACTCCCAAAAACATGCACATGGAAGGAGCTGCTGCAAAAGCGATGCTGTGCTCGCTGCTGCTCCTCCTGAAGCTCTGGCTGCTAAATCTGAGGCTTTCCTTCCAATTTCAAGCTGCAAAGCACTTGCTGAATTGCAGGGAAAGTCCGGGAGGCATTTGCTGTGCTGGCACACTTTCTCCTTCCTAGACAGAGTGGAAAAGCTTTTCCCTGCCGTGTAGGCGACAAGAGACGCATTAGACGGGCATCCGGAGCTGTCCGAAGGTAAGCGCCTGTTCCCGGCCTCTTTCGGCACAAGCCCCCGCTCCGGAGCGCACCGCGGCCGGCCGGAGGCTCTCTGCCGGCGAAGGTGCCGCTTCTCCGGCAAGGAAGCCTCAGCCGCTTCTCCTGCACACGGAGAGCGTGCTAGCTGCTGAAACGTGAAGAAAGAAGCTGCAGAACACTGGCACTGAGCGTGCAGCTTTCCAGCGGAGAGAAAAAGCTACTTGAACACTCTGCAAGCCTTTCCACTCCCAAAAACATGCACATGGAAGGAGCTGCTGCAAAAGCGATGCTGTGCTCGCTGCTGCTCCTCCTGAAGCTCTGGCTGCTAAATCTGAGGCTTTCCTTCCAATTTCAAGCTGCAAAGCACTTGCTGAATTGCAGGGAAAGTCCGGGAGGCATTTGCTGTGCTGGCACACTTTCTCCTTCCTAGACAGAGTGGAAAAGCTTTTCCCTGCCGTGTAGGCGACAAGAGACGCATTAGACGGGCATCCGGAGCTGTCCGAAGGTAAGCGCCTGTTGCCGGCCTCTTTCGGCACAAGCCCCCGCTCCGGAGCGCACCGCGGCCGGCCGGAGGCTCTCTGCCGGCGAAGGTGCCGCTTCTCCGGCAAGGAAGCCTCAGCCGCTTCTCCTGCACACGGAGAGCGTGCTAGCTGCTGAAACGTGAAGAAAGAAGCTGCAGAACACTGGCACTGAGCGTGCAGCTTTCCAGCGGAGAGAAAAAGCTACTTGAACACTCTGCAAGCCTTTCCACTCCCAAAAACATGCACATGGAAGGAGCTGCTGCAAAAGCGATGCTGTGCTCGCTGCTGCTCCTCCTGAAGCTCTGGCTGCTAAATCTGAGGCTTTCCTTCCAATTTCAAGCTGCAAAGCACTTGCTGAATTGCAGGGAAAGTCCGGGAGGCATTTGCTGTGCTGGCACACTTTCTCCTTCCTAGACAGAGTGGAAAAGCTTTTCCCTGCCGTGTAGGCGACAAGAGACGCATTAGACGGGCATCCGGAGCTGTCCGAAGGTAAGCGCCTGTTCCCGGCCTCTTTCGGCACAAGCCCCCGCTCCGGAGCGCACCGCGGCCGGCCGGAGGCTCTCTGCCGGCGAAGGTGCCGCTTCTCCGGCAAGGAAGCCTCAGCCGCTTCTCCTGCACACGGAGAGCGTGCTAGCTGCTGAAACGTGAAGAAAGAAGCTGCAGAACACTGGCACTGAGCGTGCAGCTTTCCAGCGGAGAGAAAAAGCTACTTGAACACTCTGCAAGCCTTTCCACTCCCAAAAACATGCACATGGAAGGAGCTGCTGCAAAAGCGATGCTGTGCTCGCTGCTGCTCCTCCTGAAGCTCTGGCTGCTAAATCTGAGGCTTTCCTTCCAATTTCAAGCTGCAAAGCACTTGCTGAATTGCAGGGAAAGTCCGGGAGGCATTTGCTGTGCTGGCACACTTTCTCCTTCCTAGACAGAGTGGAAAAGCTTTTCCCTGCCGTGTAGGCGACAAGAGACGCATTAGACGGGCATCCGGAGCTGTCCGAAGGTAAGCGCCTGTTGCCGGCCTCTTTCGGCACAAGCCCCCGCTCCGGAGCGCACCGCGGCCGGCAGGATGCTCTCTGCCGGCGAAGGTGCCGCTTCTCCGGCAAGGAAGCCTCAGCCGCTTCTCCTGCACACGGAGAGCGTGCTAGCTGCTGAAACGTGAAGAAAGAAGCTGCAGAACACTGGCACTGAGCGTGCAGCTTTCCAGCGGAGAGAAAAAGCTACTTGAACACTCTGCAAGCCTTTCCACTCCCAAAAACATGCACATGGAAGGAGCTGCTGCAAAAGCGATGCTGTGCTCGCTGCTGCTCCTCCTGAAGCTCTGGCTGCTAAATCTGAGGCTTTCCTTCCAATTTCAAGCTGCAAAGCACTTGCTGAATTGCAGGGAAAGTCCGGGAGGCATTTGCTGTGCTGGCACACTTTCTCCTTCCTAGACAGAGTGGAAAAGCTTTTCCCTGCCGTGTAGGCGACAAGAGACGCATTAGACGGGCATCCGGAGCTGTCCGAAGGTAAGCGCCTGTTCCCGGCCTCTTTCGGCACAAGCCCCCGCTCCGGAGCGCACCGCGGCCGGCAGGATGCTCTCTGCCGGCGAAGGTGCCGCTTCTCCGGCAAGGAAGCCTCAGCCGCTTCTCCTGCACACGGAGAGCGTGCTAGCTGCTGAAACGTGAAGAAAGAAGCTGCAGAACACTGGCACTGAGCGTGCAGCTTTCCAGCGGAGAGAAAAAGCTACTTGAACACTCTGCAAGCCTTTCCACTCCCAAAAACATGCACATGGAAGGAGCTGCTGCAAAAGCGATGCTGTGCTCGCTGCTGCTCCTCCTGAAGCTCTGGCTGCTAAATCTGAGGCTTTCCTTCCAATTTCAAGCTGCAAAGCACTTGCTGAATTGCAGGGAAAGTCCGGGAGGCATTTGCTGTGCTGGCACACTTTCTCCTTCCTAGACAGAGTGGAAAAGCTTTTCCCTGCCGTGTAGGCGACAAGAGACGCATTAGACGGGCATCCGGAGCTGTCCGAAGGTAAGCGCCTGTTGCCGGCCTCTTTCGGCACAAGCCCCCGCTCCGGAGCGCACCGCGGCCGGCAGGATGCTCTCTGCCGGCGAAGGTGCCGCTTCTCCGGCAAGGAAGCCTCTCCCGCTTCTCCTGCACACGGAGAGCGTGCTAGCTGCTGAAACGTGAAGAAAGAAGCTGCAGAACACTGGCACTGAGCCTGCAGCTTTCCAGCGGAGAGAAAAAGCTACTTGAACACTCTGCAAGCCTTTCCACTCCCAAAAACATGCACATGGAAGGAGCTGCTGCAAAAGCGATGCTGTGCTCGCTGCTGCTCCTCCTGAAGCTCTGGCTGCTAAATCTGAGGCTTTCCTTCCAATTTCAAGCTGCAAAGCACTTGCTGAATTGCAGGGAAAGTCCGGGAGGCATTTGCTGTGCTGGCACACTTTCTCCTTCCTAGACAGAGTGGAAAAGCTTTTCCCTGCCGTGTAGGCGACAAGAGACGCATTAGACGGGCATCCGGAGCTGTCCGAAGGTAAGCGCCTGTTCCCGGCCTCTTTCGGCACAAGCCCCCGCTCCGGAGCGCACCGCGGCCGGCCGGATGCTCTCTGCCGGCGAAGGTGCCGCTTCTCCGGCAAGGAAGCCTCTCCCGCTTCTCCTGCACACGGAGAGCGTGCTAGCTGCTGAAACGTGAAGAAAGAAGCTGCAGAACACTGGCACTGAGCGTGCAGCTTTCCAGCGGAGAGAAAAAGCTACTTGAACACTCTGCAAGCCTTTCCACTCCCAAAAACATGCACATGGAAGGAGCTGCTGCAAAAGCGATGCTGTGCTCGCTGCTGCTCCTCCTGAAGCTCTGGCTGCTAAATCTGAGGCTTTCCTTCCAATTTCAAGCTGCAAAGCACTTGCTGAATTGCAGGGAAAGTCCGGGAGGCATTTGCTGTGCTGGCACACTTTCTCCTTCCTAGACAGAGTGGAAAAGCTTTTCCCTGCCGTGTAGGCGACAAGAGACGCATTAGACGGGCATCCGGAGCTGTCCGAAGGTAAGCGCCTGTTGCCGGCCTCTTTCGGCACAAGCCCCCGCTCCGGAGCGCACCGCGGCCGGCAGGATGCTCTCTGCCGGCGAAGGTGCCGCTTCTCCGGCAAGGAAGCCTCAGCCGCTTCTCCTGCACACGGAGAGCGTGCTAGCTGCTGAAACGTGAAGAAAGAAGCTGCAGAACACTGGCACTGAGCGTGCAGCTTTCCAGCGGAGAGAAAAAGCTACTTGAACACTCTGCAAGCCTTTCCACTCCCAAAAACATGCACATGGAAGGAGCTGCTGCAAAAGCGATGCTGTGCTCGCTGCTGCTCCTCCTGAAGCTCTGGCTGCTAAATCTGAGGCTTTCCTTCCAATTTCAAGCTGCAAAGCACTTGCTGAATTGCAGGGAAAGTCCGGGAGGCATTTGCTGTGCTGGCACACTTTCTCCTTCCTAGACAGAGTGGAAAAGCTTTTCCCTGCCGTGTAGGCGACAAGAGACGCATTAGACGGGCATCCGGAGCTGTCCGAAGGTAAGCGCCTGTTGCCGGCCTCTTTCGGCACAAGCCCCCGCTCCGGAGCGCACCGCGGCCGGCCGGATGCTCTCTGCCGGCGAAGGTGCCGCTTCTCCGGCAAGGAAGCCTCAGCCGCTTCTCCTGCACACGGAGAGCGTGCTAGCTGCTGAAACGTGAAGAAAGAAGCTGCAGAACACTGGCACTGAGCGTGCAGCTTTCCAGCGGAGAGAAAAAGCTACTTGAACACTCTGCAAGCCTTTCCACTCCCAAAAACATGCACATGGAAGGAGCTGCTGCAAAAGCGATGCTGTGCTCGCTGCTGCTCCTCCTGAAGCTCTGGCTGCTAAATCTGAGGCTTTCCTTGCAATTTCAAGCTGCAAAGCACTTGCTGAATTGCAGGGAAAGTCCGGGAGGCATTTGCTGTGCTGGCACACTTTCTCCTTCCTAGACAGAGTGGAAAAGCTTTTCCCTGCCGTGTAGGCGACAAGAGACGCATTAGACGGGCATCCGGAGCTGTCCGAAGGTAAGCGCCTGTTCCCGGCCTCTTTCGGCACAAGCCCCCGCTCCGGAGCGCACCGCGGCCGGCCGGAGGCTCTCTGCCGGCGAAGGTGCCGCTTCTCCGGCAAGGAAGCCTCAGCCGCTTCTCCTGCACACGGAGAGCGTGCTAGCTGCTGAAACGTGAAGAAAGAAGCTGCAGAACACTGGCACTGAGCGTGCAGCTTTCCAGCGGAGAGAAAAAGCTACTTGAACACTCTGCAAGCCTTTCCACTCCCAAAAACATGCACATGGAAGGAGCTGCTGCAAAAGCGATGCTGTGCTCGCTGCTGCTCCTCCTGAAGCTCTGGCTGCTAAATCTGAGGCTTTCCTTCCAATTTCAAGCTGCAAAGCACTTGCTGAATTGCAGGGAAAGTCCGGGAGGCATTTGCTGTGCTGGCACACTTTCTCCTTCCTAGACAGAGTGGAAAAGCTTTTCCCTGCCGTGTAGGCGACAAGAGACGCATTAGACGGGCATCCGGAGCTGTCCGAAGGTAAGCGCCTGTTCCCGGCCTCTTTCGGCACAAGCCCCCGCTCCGGAGCGCACCGCGGCCGGCCGGAGGCTCTCTGCCGGCGAAGGTGCCGCTTCTCCGGCAAGGAAGCCTCAGCCGCTTCTCCTGCACACGGAGAGCGTGCTAGCTGCTGAAACGTGAAGAAAGAAGCTGCAGAACACTGGCACTGAGCGTGCAGCTTTCCAGCGGAGAGAAAAAGCTACTTGAACACTCTGCAAGCCTTTCCACTCCCAAAAACATGCACATGGAAGGAGCTGCTGCAAAAGCGATGCTGTGCTCGCTGCTGCTCCTCCTGAAGCTCTGGCTGCTAAATCTGAGGCTTTCCTTCCAATTTCAAGCTGCAAAGCACTTGCTGAATTGCAGGGAAAGTCCGGGAGGCATTTGCTGTGCTGGCACACTTTCTCCTTCCTAGACAGAGTGGAAAAGCTTTTCCCTGCCGTGTAGGCGACAAGAGACGCATTAGACGGGCATCCGGAGCTGTCCGAAGGTAAGCGCCTGTTGCCGGCCTCTTTCGGCACAAGCCCCCGCTCCGGAGCGCACCGCGGCCGGCAGGATGCTCTCTGCCGGCGAAGGTGCCGCTTCTCCGGCAAGGAAGCCTCAGCCGCTTCTCCTGCACACGGAGAGCGTGCTAGCTGCTGAAACGTGAAGAAAGAAGCTGCAGAACACTGGCACTGAGCGTGCAGCTTTCCAGCGGAGAGAAAAAGCTACTTGAACACTCTGCAAGCCTTTCCACTCCCAAAAACATGCACATGGAAGGAGCTGCTGCAAAAGCGATGCTGTGCTCGCTGCTGCTCCTCCTGAAGCTCTGGCTGCTAAATCTGAGGCTTTCCTTCCAATTTCAAGCTGCAAAGCACTTGCTGAATTGCAGGGAAAGTCCGGGAGGCATTTGCTGTGCTGGCACACTTTCTCCTTCCTAGACAGAGTGGAAAAGCTTTTCCCTGCCGTGTAGGCGACAAGAGACGCATTAGACGGGCATCCGGAGCTGTCCGAAGGTAAGCGCCTGTTCCCGGCCTCTTTCGGCACAAGCCCCCGCTCCGGAGCGCACCGCGGCCGGCAGGATGCTCTCTGCCGGCGAAGGTGCCGCTTCTCCGGCAAGGAAGCCTCAGCCGCTTCTCCTGCACACGGAGAGCGTGCTAGCTGCTGAAACGTGAAGAAAGAAGCTGCAGAACACTGGCACTGAGCGTGCAGCTTTCCAGCGGAGAGAAAAAGCTACTTGAACACTCTGCAAGCCTTTCCACTCCCAAAAACATGCACATGGAAGGAGCTGCTGCAAAAGCGATGCTGTGCTCGCTGCTGCTCCTCCTGAAGCTCTGGCTGCTAAATCTGAGGCTTTCCTTCCAATTTCAAGCTGCAAAGCACTTGCTGAATTGCAGGGAAAGTCCGGGAGGCATTTGCTGTGCTGGCACACTTTCTCCTTCCTAGACAGAGTGGAAAAGCTTTTCCCTGCCGTGTAGGCGACAAGAGACGCATTAGACGGGCATCCGGAGCTGTCCGAAGGTAAGCGCCTGTTGCCGGCCTCTTTCGGCACAAGCCCCCGCTCCGGAGCGCACCGCGGCCGGCAGGATGCTCTCTGCCGGCGAAGGTGCCGCTTCTCCGGCAAGGAAGCCTCAGCCGCTTCTCCTGCACACGGAGAGCGTGCTAGCTGCTGAAACGTGAAGAAAGAAGCTGCAGAACACTGGCACTGAGCGTGCAGCTTTCCAGCGGAGAGAAAAAGCTACTTGAACACTCTGCAAGCCTTTCCACTCCCAAAAACATGCACATGGAAGGAGCTGCTGCAAAAGCGATGCTGTGCTCGCTGCTGCTCCTCCTGAAGCTCTGGCTGCTAAATCTGAGGCTTTCCTTCCAATTTCAAGCTGCAAAGCACTTGCTGAATTGCAGGGAAAGTCCGGCAGGCATTTGCTGTGCTGGCACACTTTCTCCTTCCTAGACAGAGTGGAAAAGCTTTTCCCTGCCGTGTAGGCGACAAGAGACGCATTAGACGGGCATCCGGAGCTGTCCGAAGGTAAGCGCCTGTTGCCGGCCTCTTTCGGCACAAGCCCCCGCTCCGGAGCGCACCGCGGCCGGCAGGATGCTCTCTGCCGGCGAAGGTGCCGCTTCTCCGGCAAGGAAGCCTCAGCCGCTTCTCCTGCACACGGAGAGCGTGCTAGCTGCTGAAACGTGAAGAAAGAAGCTGCAGAACACTGGCACTGAGCCTGCAGCTTTCCAGCGGAGAGAAAAAGCTACTTGAACACTCTGCAAGCCTTTCCACTCCCAAAAACATGCACATGGAAGGAGCTGCTGCAAAAGCGATGCTGTGCTCGCTGCTGCTCCTCCTGAAGCTCTGGCTGCTAAATCTGAGGCTTTCCTTCCAATTTCAAGCTGCAAAGCACTTGCTGAATTGCAGGGAAAGTCCGGGAGGCATTTGCTGTGCTGGCACACTTTCTCCTTCCTAGACAGAGTGGAAAAGCTTTTCCCTGCCGTGTAGGCGACAAGAGACGCATTAGACGGGCATCCGGAGCTGTCCGAAGGTAAGCGCCTGTTCCCGGCCTCTTTCGGCACAAGCCCCCGCTCCGGAGCGCACCGCGGCCGGCAGGATGCTCTCTGCCGGCGAAGGTGCCGCTTCTCCGCCAAGGAAGCCTCAGCCGCTTCTCCTGCACACGGAGAGCGTGCTAGCTGCTGAAACGTGAAGAAAGAAGCTGCAGAACACTGGCACTGAGCGTGCAGCTTTCCAGCGGAGAGAAAAAGCTACTTGAACACTCTGCAAGCCTTTCCACTCCCAAAAACATGCACATGGAAGGAGCTGCTGCAAAAGCGATGCTGTGCTCGCTGCTGCTCCTCCTGAAGCTCTGGCTGCTAAATCTGAGGCTTTCCTTCCAATTTCAAGCTGCAAAGCACTTGCTGAATTGCAGGGAAAGTCCGGGAGGCATTTGCTGTGCTGGCACACTTTCTCCTTCCTAGACAGAGTGGAAAAGCTTTTCCCTGCCGTGTAGGCGACAAGAGACGCATTAGACGGGCATCCGGAGCTGTCCGAAGGTAAGCGCCTGTTGCCGGCCTCTTTCGGCACAAGCCCCCGCTCCGGAGCGCACCGCGGCCGGCAGGATGCTCTCTGCCGGCGAAGGTGCCGCTTCTCCGGCAAGGAAGCCTCAGCCGCTTCTCCTGCACACGGAGAGCGTGCTAGCTGCTGAAACGTGAAGAAAGAAGCTGCAGAACACTGGCACTGAGCCTGCAGCTTTCCAGCGGAGAGAAAAGGCTACTTGAACACTCTGCAAGCCTTTCCACTCCCAAAAACATGCACATGGAAGGAGCTGCTGCAAAAGCGATGCTGTGCTCGCTGCTGCTCCTCCTGAAGCTCTGGCTGCTAAATCTGAGGCTTTCCTTCCAATTTCAAGCTGCAAAGCACTTGCTGAATTGCAGGGAAAGTCCGGGAGGCATTTGCTGTGCTGGCACACTTTCTCCTTCCTAGACAGAGTGGAAAAGCTTTTCCCTGCCGTGTAGGCGACAAGAGACGCATTAGACGGGCATCCGGAGCTGTCCGAAGGTAAGCGCCTGTTGCCGGCCTCTTTCGGCACAAGCCCCCGCTCCGGAGCGCACCGCGGCCGGCAGGATGCTCTCTGCCGGCGAAGGTGCCGCTTCTCCGGCAAGGAAGCCTCTCCCGCTTCTCCTGCACACGGAGAGCGTGCTAGCTGCTGAAACGTGAAGAAAGAAGCTGCAGAACACTGGCACTGAGCGTGCAGCTTTCCAGCGGAGAGAAAAAGCTACTTGAACACTCTGCAAGCCTTTCCACTCCCAAAAACATGCACATGGAAGGAGCTGCTGCAAAAGCGATGCTGTGCTCGCTGCTGCTCCTCCTGAAGCTCTGGCTGCTAAATCTGAGGCTTTCCTTCCAATTTCAAGCTGCAAAGCACTTGCTGAATTGCAGGGAAAGTCCGGGAGGCATTTGCTGTGCTGGCACACTTTCTCCTTCCTAGACAGAGTGGAAAAGCTTTTCCCTGCCGTGTAGGCGACAAGAGACGCATTAGACGGGCATCCGGAGCTGTCCGAAGGTAAGCGCCTGTTCCCGGCCTCTTTCGGCACAAGCCCCCGCTCCGGAGCGCACCGCGGCCGGCCGGAGGCTCTCTGCCGGCGAAGGTGCCGCTTCTCCGGCAAGGAAGCCTCAGCCGCTTCTCCTGCACACGGAGAGCGTGCTAGCTGCTGAAACGTGAAGAAAGAAGCTGCAGAACACTGGCACTGAGCGTGCAGCTTTCCAGCGGAGAGAAAAAGCTACTTGAACACTCTGCAAGCCTTTCCACTCCCAAAAACATGCACATGGAAGGAGCTGCTGCAAAAGCGATGCTGTGCTCGCTGCTGCTCCTCCTGAAGCTCTGGCTGCTAAATCTGAGGCTTTCCTTCCAATTTCAAGCTGCAAAGCACTTGCTGAATTGCAGGGAAAGTCCGGGAGGCATTTGCTGTGCTGGCACACTTTCTCCTTCCTAGACAGAGTGGAAAAGCTTTTCCCTGCCGTGTAGGCGACAAGAGACGCATTAGACGGGCATCCGGAGCTGTCCGAAGGTAAGCGCCTGTTCCCGGCCTCTTTCGGCACAAGCCCCCGCTCCGGAGCGCACCGCGGCCGGCAGGATGCTCTCTGCCGGCGAAGGTGCCGCTTCTCCGGCAAGGAAGCCTCTCCCGCTTCTCCTGCACACGGAGAGCGTGCTAGCTGCTGAAACGTGAAGAAAGAAGCTGCAGAACACTGGCACTGAGCGTGCAGCTTTCCAGCGGAGAGAAAAAGCTACTTGAACACTCTGCAAGCCTTTCCACTCCCAAAAACATGCACATGGAAGGAGCTGCTGCAAAAGCGATGCTGTGCTCGCTGCTGCTCCTCCTGAAGCTCTGGCTGCTAAATCGGAGGCTTTCCTTCCAATTTCAAGCTGCAAAGCACTTGCTGAATTGCAGGGAAAGTCCGGGAGGCATTTGCTGTGCTGGCACACTTTCTCCTTCCTAGACAGAGTGGAAAAGCTTTTCCCTGCCGTGTAGGCGACAAGAGACGCATTAGACGGGCATCCGGAGCTGTCCGAAGGTAAGCGCCTGTTCCCGGCCTCTTTCGGCACAAGCCCCCGCTCCGGAGCGCACCGCGGCCGGCCGGAGGCTCTCTGCCGGCGAAGGTGCCGCTTCTCCGGCAAGGAAGCCTCAGCCGCTTCTCCTGCACACGGAGAGCGTGCTAGCTGCTGAAACGTGAAGAAAGAAGCTGCAGAACACTGGCACTGAGCGTGCAGCTTTCCAGCGGAGAGAAAAAGCTACTTGAACACTCTGCAAGCCTTTCCACTCCCAAAAACATGCACATGGAAGGAGCTGCTGCAAAAGCGATGCTGTGCTCGCTGCTGCTCCTCCTGAAGCTCTGGCTGCTAAATCTGAGGCTTTCCTTCCAATTTCAAGCTGCAAAGCACTTGCTGAATTGCAGGGAAAGTCCGGGAGGCATTTGCTGTGCTGGCACACTTTCTCCTTCCTAGACAGAGTGGAAAAGCTTTTCCCTGCCGTGTAGGCGACAAGAGACGCATTAGACGGGCATCCGGAGCTGTCCGAAGGTAAGCGCCTGTTCCCGGCCTCTTTCGGCACAAGCCCCCGCTCCGGAGCGCACCGCGGCCGGCAGGATGCTCTCTGCCGGCGAAGGTGCCGCTTCTCCGGCAAGGAAGCCTCAGCCGCTTCTCCTGCACACGGAGAGCGTGCTAGCTGCTGAAACGTGAAGAAAGAAGCTGCAGAACACTGGCACTGAGCCTGCAGCTTTCCAGCGGAGAGAAAAAGCTACTTGAACACTCTGCAAGCCTTTCCACTCCCAAAAACATGCACATGGAAGGAGCTGCTGCAAAAGCGATGCTGTGCTCGCTGCTGCTCCTCCTGAAGCTCTGGCTGCTAAATCTGAGGCTTTCCTTCCAATTTCAAGCTGCAAAGCACTTGCTGAATTGCAGGGAAAGTCCGGCAGGCATTTGCTGTGCTGGCACACTTTCTTCTTTCCTAGACAGAGTGGAAAAGCTTTTCCCTGCCGTGTAGGCGACAAGAGACGCATTAGACGGGCATCCGGAGCTGTCCGAAGGTAAGCGCCTGTTGCCGGCCTCTTTCGGCACAAGCCCCCGCTCCGGAGCGCACCGCGGCCGGCAGGATGCTCTCTGCCGGCGAAGGTGCCGCTTCTCCGGCAAGGAAGCCTCTCCCGCTTCTCCTGCACACGGAGAGCGTGCTAGCTGCTGAAACGTGAAGAAAGAAGCTGCAGAACACTGGCACTGAGCGTGCAGCTTTCCAGCGGAGAGAAAAAGCTACTTGAACACTCTGCAAGCCTTTCCACTCCCAAAAACATGCACATGGAAGGAGCTGCTGCAAAAGCGATGCTGTGCTCGCTGCTGCTCCTCCTGAAGCTCTGGCTGCTAAATCTGAGGCTTTCCTTCCAATTTCAAGCTGCAAAGCACTTGCTGAATTGCAGGGAAAGTCCGGGAGGCATTTGCTGTGCTGGCACACTTTCTCCTTCCTAGACAGAGTGGAAAAGCTTTTCCCTGCCGTGTAGGCGACAAGAGACGCATTAGACGGGCATCCGGAGCTGTCCGAAGGTAAGCGCCTGTTGCCGGCCTCTTTCGGCACAAGCCCCCGCTCCGGAGCGCACCGCGGCCGGCAGGATGCTCTCTGCCGGCGAAGGTGCCGCTTCTCCGGCAAGGAAGCCTCTCCCGCTTCTCCTGCACACGGAGAGCGTGCTAGCTGCTGAAACGTGAGGAAAGAAGCTGCAGAACACTGGCACTGAGCGTGCAGCTTTCCAGCGGAGAGAAAAAGCTACTTGAACACTCTGCAAGCCTTTCCACTCCCAAAAACATGCACATGGAAGGAGCTGCTGCAAAAGCGATGCTGTGCTCGCTGCTGCTCCTCCTGAAGCTCTGGCTGCTAAATCTGAGGCTTTCCTTCCAATTTCAAGCTGCAAAGCACTTGCTGAATTGCAGGGAAAGTCCGGGAGGCATTTGCTGTGCTGGCACACTTTCTCCTTCCTAGACAGAGTGGAAAAGCTTTTCCCTGCCGTGTAGGCGACAAGAGACGCATTAGACGGGCATCCGGAGCTGTCCGAAGGTAAGCGCCTGTTCCCGGCCTCTTTCGGCACAAGCCCCCGCTCCGGAGCGCACCGCGGCCGGCCGGAGGCTCTCTGCCGGCGAAGGTGCCGCTTCTCCGGCAAGGAAGCCTCAGCCGCTTCTCCTGCACACGGAGAGCGTGCTAGCTGCTGAAACGTGAAGAAAGAAGCTGCAGAACACTGGCACTGAGCGTGCAGCTTTCCAGCGGAGAGAAAAAGCTACTTGAACACTCTGCAAGCCTTTCCACTCCCAAAAACATGCACATGGAAGGAGCTGCTGCAAAAGCGATGCTGTGCTCGCTGCTGCTCCTCCTGAAGCTCTGGCTGCTAAATCTGAGGCTTTCCTTCCAATTTCAAGCTGCAAAGCACTTGCTGAATTGCAGGGAAAGTCCGGGAGGCATTTGCTGTGCTGGCACACTTTCTCCTTCCTAGACAGAGTGGAAAAGCTTTTCCCTGCCGTGTAGGCGACAAGAGACGCATTAGACGGGCATCCGGAGCTGTCCGAAGGTAAGCGCCTGTTGCCGGCCTCTTTCGGCACAAGCCCCCGCTCCGGAGCGCACCGCGGCCGGCAGGATGCTCTCTGCCGGCGAAGGTGCCGCTTCTCCGCCAAGGAAGCCTCAGCCGCTTCTCCTGCACACGGAGAGCGTGCTAGCTGCTGAAACGTGAAGAAAGAAGCTGTAGAACACTGGCACTGAGCCTGCAGCTTTCCAGCGGAGAGAAAAAGCTACTTGAACACTCTGCAAGCCTTTCCACTCCCAAAAACATGCACATGGAAGGAGCTGCTGCAAAAGCGATGCTGTGCTCGCTGCTGCTCCTCCTGAAGCTCTGGCTGCTAAATCTGAGGCTTTCCTTCCAATTTCAAGCTGCAAAGCACTTGCTGAATTGCAGGGAAAGTCCGGGAGGCATTTGCTGTGCTGGCACAATTTCTCCTTCCTAGACAGAGTGGAAAAGCTTTTCCCTGCCGTGTAGGCGACAAGAGACGCATTAGACGGGGATCCGGAGCTGTCCGAAGGTAAGCGCCTGTTGCCGGCCTCTTTCGGCACAAGCCCCCGCTCCGGAGCGCACCGCGGCCGGCAGGATGCTCTCTGCCGGCGAAGGTGCCGCTTCTCCGGCAAGGAAGCCTCTCCCGCTTCTCCTGCACACGGAGAGCGTGCTAGCTGCTGAAACGTGAGGAAAGAAGCTGCAGAACACTGGCACTGAGCGTGCAGCTTTCCAGCGGAGAGAAAAAGCTACTTGAACACTCTGCAAGCCTTTCCACTCCCAAAAACATGCACATGGAAGGAGCTGCTGCAAAAGCGATGCTGTGCTCGCTGCTGCTCCTCCTGAAGCTCTGGCTGCTAAATCTGAGGCTTTCCTTCCAATTTCAAGCTGCAAAGCACTTGCTGAATTGCAGGGAAAGTCCGGCAGGCATTTGCTGTGCTGGCACACTTTCTCCTTCCTAGACAGAGTGGAAAAGCTTTTCCCTGCCGTGTAGGCGACAAGAGACGCATTAGACGGGCATCCGGAGCTGTCCGAAGGTAAGCGCCTGTTCCCGGCCTCTTTCGGCACAAGCCCCCGCTCCGGAGCGCACCGCGGCCGGCCGGAGGCTCTCTGCCGGCGAAGGTGCCGCTTCTCCGGCAAGGAAGCCTCAGCCGCTTCTCCTGCACACGGAGAGCGTGCTAGCTGCTGAAACGTGAAGAAAGAAGCTGCAGAACACTGGCACTGAGCGTGCAGCTTTCCAGCGGAGAGAAAAAGCTACTTGAACACTCTGCAAGCCTTTCCACTCCCAAAAACATGCACATGGAAGGAGCTGCTGCAAAAGCGATGCTGTGCTCGCTGCTGCTCCTCCTGAAGCTCTGGCTGCTAAATCTGAGGCTTTCCTTCCAATTTCAAGCTGCAAAGCACTTGCTGAATTGCAGGGAAAGTCCGGCAGGCATTTGCTGTGCTGGCACACTTTCTCCTTCCTAGACAGAGTGGAAAAGCTTTTCCCTGCCGTGTAGGCGACAAGAGACGCATTAGACGGGCATCCGGAGCTGTCCGAAGGTAAGCGCCTGTTCCCGGCCTCTTTCGGCACAAGCCCCCGCTCCGGAGCGCACCGCGGCCGGCAGGATGCTCTCTGCCGGCGAAGGTGCCGCTTCTCCGCCAAGGAAGCCTCAGCCGCTTCTCCTGCACACGGAGAGCGTGCTAGCTGCTGAAACGTGAAGAAAGAAGCTGCAGAACACTGGCACTGAGCCTGCAGCTTTCCAGCGGAGAGAAAAAGCTACTTGAACACTCTGCAAGCCTTTCCACTCCCAAAAACATGCACATGGAAGGAGCTGCTGCAAAAGCGATGCTGTGCTCGCTGCTGCTCCTCCTGAAGCTCTGGCTGCTAAATCTGAGGCTTTCCTTCCAATTTCAAGCTGCAAAGCACTTGCTGAATTGCAGGGAAAGTCCGGGAGGCATTTGCTGTGCTGGCACACTTTCTCCTTGCTAGACAGAGTGGAAAAGCTTTTCCCTGCCGTGTAGGCGACAAGAGACGCATTAGACGGGCATCCGGAGCTGTCCGAAGGTAAGCGCCTGTTCCCGGCCTCTTTCGGCACAAGCCCCCGCTCCGGAGCGCACCGCGGCCGGCCGGAGGCTCTCTGCCGGCGAAGGTGCCGCTTCTCCGGCAAGGAAGCCTCAGCCGCTTCTCCTGCACACGGAGAGCGTGCTAGCTGCTGAAACGTGAAGAAAGAAGCTGCAGAACACTGGCACTGAGCCTGCAGCTTTCCAGCGGAGAGAAAAAGCTACTTGAACACTCTGCAAGCCTTTCCACTCCCAAAAACATGCACATGGAAGGAGCTGCTGCAAAAGCGATGCTGTGCTCGCTGCTGCTCCTCCTGAAGCTCTGGCTGCTAAATCTGAGGCTTTCCTTCCAATTTCAAGCTGCAAAGCACTTGCTGAATTGCAGGGAAAGTCCGGGAGGCATTTGCTGTGCTGGCACACTTTCTCCTTCCTAGACAGAGTGGAAAAGCTTTTCCCTGCCGTGTAGGCGACAAGAGACGCATTAGACGGGCATCCGGAGCTGTCCGAAGGTAAGCGCCTGTTCCCAGCCTCTTTCGGCACAAGCCCCCGCTCCGGAGCGCACCGCGGCCGGCCGGAGGCTCTCTGCCGGCGAAGGTGCCGCTTCTCCGGCAAGGAAGCCTCAACCGCTTCTCCTGCACACGGAGAGCGTGCTAGCTGCTGAAACGTGAAGAAAGAAGCTGCAGAACACTGGCACTGAGCGTGCAGCTTTCCAGCGGAGAGAAAAAGCTACTTGAACACTCTGCAAGCCTTTCCACTCCCAAAAACATGCACATGGAAGGAGCTGCTGCAAAAGCGATGCTGTGCTCGCTGCTGCTCCTCCTGAAGCTCTGGCTGCTAAATCTGAGGCTTTCCTTCCAATTTCAAGCTGCAAAGCACTTGCTGAATTGCAGGGAAAGTCCGGGAGGCATTTGCTGTGCTGGCACACTTTCTCCTTCCTAGACAGAGTGGAAAAGCTTTTCCCTGCCGTGTAGGCGACAAGAGACGCATTAGACGGGCATCCGGAGCTGTCCGAAGGTAAGCGCCTGTTCCCGGCCTCTTTCGGCACAAGCCCCCGCTCCGGAGCGCACCGCGGCCGGCCGGAGGCTCTCTGCCGGCGAAGGTGCCGCTTCTCCGGCAAGGAAGCCTCAGCCGCTTCTCCTGCACACGGAGAGCGTGCTAGCTGCTGAAACGTGAAGAAAGAAGCTGCAGAACACTGGCACTGAGCCTGCAGCTTTCCAGCGGAGAGAAAAAGCTACTTGAACACTCTGCAAGCCTTTCCACTCCCAAAAACATGCACATGGAAGGAGCTGCTGCAAAAGCGATGCTGTGCTCGCTGCTGCTCCTCCTGAAGCTCTGGCTGCTAAATCGGAGGCTTTCCTTCCAATTTCAAGCTGCAAAGCACTTGCTGAATTGCAGGGAAAGTCCGGGAGGCATTTGCTGTGCTGGCACACTTTCTCCTTCCTAGACAGAGTGGAAAAGCTTTTCCCTGCCGTGTAGGCGACAAGAGACGCATTAGACGGGCATCCGGAGCTGTCCGAAGGTAAGCGCCTGTTCCCGGCCTCTTTCGGCACAAGCCCCCGCTCCGGAGCGCACCGCGGCCGGCAGGATGCTCTCTGCCGGCGAAGGTGCCGCTTCTCCGCCAAGGAAGCCTCAGCCGCTTCTCCTGCACACGGAGAGCGTGCTAGCTGCTGAAACGTGAAGAAAGAAGCTGTAGAACACTGGCACTGAGCCTGCAGCTTTCCAGCGGAGAGAAAAAGCTACTTGAACACTCTGCAAGCCTTTCCACTCCCAAAAACATGCACATGGAAGGAGCTGCTGCAAAAGCGATGCTGTGCTCGCTGCTGCTCCTCCTGAAGCTCTGGCTGCTAAATCTGAGGCTTTCCTTCCAATTTCAAGCTGCAAAGCACTTGCTGAATTGCAGGGAAAGTCCGGGAGGCATTTGCTGTGCTGGCACACTTTCTCCTTCCTAGACAGAGTGGAAAAGCTTTTCCCTGCCGTGTAGGCGACAAGAGACGCATTAGACGGGCATCCGGAGCTGTCCGAAGGTAAGCGCCTGTTGCCGGCCTCTTTCGGCACAAGCCCCCGCTCCGGAGCGCACCGCGGCCGGCCGGTGGCTCTCTGCCGGCGAAGGTGCCGCTTCTCCGGCAAGGAAGCCTCAGCCGCTTCTCCTGCACACGGAGAGCGTGCTAGCTGCTGAAACGTGAAGAAAGAAGCTGCAGAACACTGGCACTGAGCGTGCAGCTTTCCAGCGGAGAGAAAAAGCTACTTGAACACTCTGCAAGCCTTTCCACTCCCAAAAACATGCACATGGAAGGAGCTGCTGCAAAAGCGATGCTGTGCTCGCTGCTGCTCCTCCTGAAGCTCTGGCTGCTAAATCTGAGGCTTTCCTTCCAATTTCAAGCTGCAAAGCACTTGCTGAATTGCAGGGAAAGTCCGGCAGGCATTTGCTGTGCTGGCACACTTTCTCCTTCCTAGACAGAGTGGAAAAGCTTTTCCCTGCCGTGTAGGCGACAAGAGACGCATTAGACGGGCATCCGGAGCTGTCCGAAGGTAAGCGCCTGTTCCCGGCCTCTTTCGGCACAAGCCCCCGCTCCGGAGCGCACCGCGGCCGGCAGGATGCTCTCTGCCGGCGAAGGTGCCGCTTCTCCGGCAAGGAAGCCTCAGCCGCTTCTCCTGCACACGGAGAGCGTGCTAGCTGCTGAAACGTGAAGAAAGAAGCTGCAGAACACTGGCACTGAGCCTGCAGCTTTCCAGCGGAGAGAAAAAGCTACTTGAACACTCTGCAAGCCTTTCCACTCCCAAAAACATGCACATGGAAGGAGCTGCTGCAAAAGCGATGCTGTGCTCGCTGCTGCTCCTCCTGAAGCTCTGGCTGCTAAATCTGAGGCTTTCCTTCCAATTTCAAGCTGCAAAGCACTTGCTGAATTGCAGGGAAAGTCCGGGAGGCATTTGCTGTGCTGGCACACTTCCTCCTTCCTAGACAGAGTGGAAAAGCTTTTCCCTGCCGTGTAGGCGACAAGAGACGCATTAGACGGGCATCCGGAGCTGTCCGAAGGTAAGCGCCTGTTGCCGGCCTCTTTCGGCACAAGCCCCCGCTCCGGAGCGCACCGCGGCCGGCCGGAGGCTCTCTGCCGGCGAAGGTGCCGCTTCTCCGGCAAGGAAGCCTCAACCGCTTCTCCTGCACACGGAGAGCGTGCTAGCTGCTGAAACGTGAAGAAAGAAGCTGCAGAACACTGGCACTGAGCCTGCAGCTTTCCAGCGGAGAGAAAAAGCTACTTGAACACTCTGCAAGCCTTTCCACTCCCAAAAACATGCACATGGAAGGAGCTGCTGCAAAAGCGATGCTGTGCTCGCTGCTGCTCCTCCTGAAGCTCTGGCTGCTAAATCTGAGGCTTTCCTTCCAATTTCAAGCTGCAAAGCACTTGCTGAATTGCAGGGAAAGTCCGGCAGGCATTTGCTGTGCTGGCACACTTTCTCCTTCCTAGACAGAGTGGAAAAGCTTTTCCCTGCCGTGTAGGCGACAAGAGACGCATTAGACGGGCATCCGGAGCTGTCCGAAGGTAAGCGCCTGTTCCCGGCCTCTTTCGGCACAAGCCCCCGCTCCGGAGCGCACCGCGGCCGGCCGGAGGCTCTCTGCCGGCGAAGGTGCCGCTTCTCCGGCAAGGAAGCCTCAACCGCTTCTCCTGCACACGGAGAGCGTGCTAGCTGCTGAAACGTGAAGAAAGAAGCTGCAGAACACTGGCACTGAGCGTGCAGCTTTCCAGCGGAGAGAAAAAGCTACTTGAACACTCTGCAAGCCTTTCCACTCCCAAAAACATGCACATGGAAGGAGCTGCTGCAAAAGCGATGCTGTGCTCGCTGCTGCTCCTCCTGAAGCTCTGGCTGCTAAATCTGAGGCTTTCCTTCCAATTTCAAGCTGCAAAGCACTTGCTGAATTGCAGGGAAAGTCCGGGAGGCATTTGCTGTGCTGGCACACTTTCTCCTTCCTAGACAGAGTGGAAAAGCTTTTCCCTGCCGTGTAGGCGACAAGAGACGCATTAGACGGGGATCCGGAGCTGTCCGAAGGTAAGCGCCTGTTGCCGGCCTCTTTCGGCACAAGCCCCCGCTCCGGAGCGCACCGCGGCCGGCCGGTGGCTCTCTGCCGGCGAAGGTGCCGCTTCTCCGGCAAGGAAGCCTCAGCCGCTTCTCCTGCACACGGAGAGCGTGCTAGCTGCTGAAACGTGAAGAAAGAAGCTGCAGAACACTGGCACTGAGCGTGCAGCTTTCCAGCGGAGAGAAAAAGCTACTTGAACACTCTGCAAGCCTTTCCACTCCCAAAAACATGCACATGGAAGGAGCTGCTGCAAAAGCGATGCTGTGCTCGCTGCTGCTCCTCCTGAAGCTCTGGCTGCTAAATCTGAGGCTTTCCTTCCAATTTCAAGCTGCAAAGCACTTGCTGAATTGCAGGGAAAGTCCGGCAGGCATTTGCTGTGCTGGCACACTTTCTCCTTCCTAGACAGAGTGGAAAAGCTTTTCCCTGCCGTGTAGGCGACAAGAGACGCATTAGACGGGCATCCGGAGCTGTCCGAAGGTAAGCGCCTGTTCCCGGCCTCTTTCGGCACAAGCCCCCGCTCCGGAGCGCACCGCGGCCGGCCGGAGGCTCTCTGCCGGCGAAGGTGCCGCTTCTCCGGCAAGGAAGCCTCAGCCGCTTCTCCTGCACACGGAGAGCGTGCTAGGTGCTGAAACGTGAAGAAAGAAGCTGCAGAACACTGGCACTGAGCGTGCAGCTTTCCAGCGGAGAGAAAAAGCTACTTGAACACTCTGCAAGCCTTTCCACTCCCAAAAACATGCACATGGAAGGAGCTGCTGCAAAAGCGATGCTGTGCTCGCTGCTGCTCCTCCTGAAGCTCTGGCTGCTAAATCTGAGGCTTTCCTTCCAATTTCAAGCTGCAAAGCACTTGCTGAATTGCAGGGAAAGTCCGGGAGGCATTTGCTGTGCTGGCACACTTTCTCCTTCCTAGACAGAGTGGAAAAGCTTTTCCCTGCCGTGTAGGCGACAAGAGACGCATTAGACGGGCATCCGGAGCTGTCCGAAGGTAAGCGCCTGTTCCCGGCCTCTTTCGGCACAAGCCCCCGCTCCGGAGCGCACCGCGGCCGGCAGGATGCTCTCTGCCGGCGAAGGTGCCGCTTCTCCGGCAAGGAAGCCTCAGCCGCTTCTCCTGCACACGGAGAGCGTGCTAGCTGCTGAAACGTGAAGAAAGAAGCTGCAGAACACTGGCACTGAGCGTGCAGCTTTCCAGCGGAGAGAAAAAGCTACTTGAACACTCTGCAAGCCTTTCCACTCCCAAAAACATGCACATGGAAGGAGCTGCTGCAAAAGCGATGCTGTGCTCGCTGCTGCTCCTCCTGAAGCTCTGGCTGCTAAATCTGAGGCTTTCCTTCCAATTTCAAGCTGCAAAGCACTTGCTGAATTGCAGGGAAAGTCCGGGAGGCATTTGCTGTGCTGGCACACTTTCTCCTTCCTAGACAGAGTGGAAAAGCTTTTCCCTGCCGTGTAGGCGACAAGAGACGCATTAGACGGGCATCCGGAGCTGTCCGAAGGTAAGCGCCTGTTGCCGGCCTCTTTCGGCACAAGCCCCCGCTCCGGAGCGCACCGCGGCCGGCCGGAGGCTCTCTGCCGGCGAAGGTGCCGCTTCTCCGGCAAGGAAGCCTCAACCGCTTCTCCTGCACACGGAGAGCGTGCTAGCTGCTGAAACGTGAAGAAAGAAGCTGCAGAACACTGGCACTGAGCGTGCAGCTTTCCAGCGGAGAGAAAAAGCTACTTGAACACTCTGCAAGCCTTTCCACTCCCAAAAACATGCACATGGAAGGAGCTGCTGCAAAAGCGATGCTGTGCTCGCTGCTGCTCCTCCTGAAGCTCTGGCTGCTAAATCTGAGGCTTTCCTTCCAATTTCAAGCTGCAAAGCACTTGCTGAATTGCAGGGAAAGTCCGGGAGGCATTTGCTGTGCTGGCACACTTTCTCCTTCCTAGACAGAGTGGAAAAGCTTTTCCCTGCCGTGTAGGCGACAAGAGACGCATTAGACGGGCATCCGGAGCTGTCCGAAGGTAAGCGCCTGTTCCCGGCCTCTTTCGGCACAAGCCCCCGCTCCGGAGCGCACCGCGGCCGGCAGGATGCTCTCTGCCGGCGAAGGTGCCGCTTCTCCGGCAAGGAAGCCTCAGCCGCTTCTCCTGCACACGGAGAGCGTGCTAGGTGCTGAAACGTGAAGAAAGAAGCTGCAGAACACTGGCACTGAGCCTGCAGCTTTCCAGCGGAGAGAAAAAGCTACTTGAACACTCTGCAAGCCTTTCCACTCCCAAAAACATGCACATGGAAGGAGCTGCTGCAAAAGCGATGCTGTGCTCGCTGCTGCTCCTCCTGAAGCTCTGGCTGCTAAATCTGAGGCTTTCCTTCCAATTTCAAGCTGCAAAGCACTTGCTGAATTGCAGGGAAAGTCCGGGAGGCATTTGCTGTGCTGGCACACTTTCTCCTTCCTAGACAGAGTGGAAAAGCTTTTCCCTGCCGTGTAGGCGACAAGAGACGCATTAGACGGGCATCCGGAGCTGTCCGAAGGTAAGCGCCTGTTCCCGGCCTCTTTCGGCACAAGCCCCCGCTCCGGAGCGCACCGCGTCCGGCAGGAGGCTCTCTGCCGGCGAAGGTGCCGCTTCTCCGGCAAGGAAGCCTCAGCCGCTTCTCCTGCACACGGAGAGCGTGCTAGCTGCTGAAACGTGAAGAAAGAAGCTGCAGAACACTGGCACTGAGCGTGCAGCTTTCCAGCGGAGAGAAAAAGCTACTTGAACACTCTGCAAGCCTTTCCACTCCCAAAAACATGCACATGGAAGGAGCTGCTGCAAAAGCGATGCTGTGCTCGCTGCTGCTCCTCCTGAAGCTCTGGCTGCTAAATCTGAGGCTTTCCTTCCAATTTCAAGCTGCAAAGCACTTGCTGAATTGCAGGGAAAGTCCGGGAGGCATTTGCTGTGCTGGCACACTTTCTCCTTCCTAGACAGAGTGGAAAAGCTTTTCCCTGCCGTGTAGGCGACAAGAGACGCATTAGACGGGCATCCGGAGCTGTCCGAAGGTAAGCGCCTGTTCCCGGCCTCTTTCGGCACAAGCCCCCGCTCCGGAGCGCACCGCGGCCGGCAGGATGCTCTCTGCCGGCGAAGGTGCCGCTTCTCCGGCAAGGAAGCCTCAGCCGCTTCTCCTGCACACGGAGAGCGTGCTAGCTGCTGAAACGTGAAGAAAGAAGCTGCAGAACACTGGCACTGAGCCTGCAGCTTTCCAGCGGAGAGAAAAAGCTACTTGAACACTCTGCAAGCCTTTCCACTCCCAAAAACATGCACATGGAAGGAGCTGCTGCAAAAGCGATGCTGTGCTCGCTGCTGCTCCTCCTGAAGCTCTGGCTGCTAAATCTGAGGCTTTCCTTCCAATTTCAAGCTGCAAAGCACTTGCTGAATTGCAGGGAAAGTCCGGGAGGCATTTGCTGTGCTGGCACACTTTCTCCTTCCTAGACAGAGTGGAAAAGCTTTTCCCTGCCGTGTAGGCGACAAGAGACGCATTAGACGGGCATCCGGAGCTGTCCGAAGGTAAGCGCCTGTTGCCGGCCTCTTTCGGCACAAGCCCCCGCTCCGGAGCGCACCGCGGCCGGCAGGATGCTCTCTGCCGGCGAAGGTGCCGCTTCTCCGGCAAGGAAGCCTCAGCCGCTTCTCCTGCACACGGAGAGCGTGCTAGCTGCTGAAACGTGAAGAAAGAAGCTGCAGAACACTGGCACTGAGCCTGCAGCTTTCCAGCGGAGAGAAAAAGCTACTTGAACACTCTGCAAGCCTTTCCACTCCCAAAAACATGCACATGGAAGGAGCTGCTGCAAAAGCGATGCTGTGCTCGCTGCTGCTCCTCCTGAAGCTCTGGCTGCTAAATCTGAGGCTTTCCTTCCAATTTCAAGCTGCAAAGCACTTGCTGAATTGCAGGGAAAGTCCGGGAGGCATTTGCTGTGCTGGCACACTTTCTTCTTTCCTAGACAGAGTGGAAAAGCTTTTCCCTGCCGTGTAGGCGACAAGAGACGCATTAGACGGGCATCCGGAGCTGTCCGAAGGTAAGCGCCTGTTGCCGGCCTCTTTCGGCACAAGCCCCCGCTCCGGAGCGCACCGCGGCCGGCAGGATGCTCTCTGCCGGCGAAGGTGCCGCTTCTCCGGCAAGGAAGCCTCAGCCGCTTCTCCTGCACACGGAGAGCGTGCTAGCTGCTGAAACGTGAAGAAAGAAGCTGCAGAACACTGGCACTGAGCCTGCAGCTTTCCAGCGGAGAGAAAAAGCTACTTGAACACTCTGCAAGCCTTTCCACTCCCAAAAACATGCACATGGAAGGAGCTGCTGCAAAAGCGATGCTGTGCTCGCTGCTGCTCCTCCTGAAGCTCTGGCTGCTAAATCTGAGGCTTTCCTTCCAATTTCAAGCTGCAAAGCACTTGCTGAATTGCAGGGAAAGTCCGGGAGGCATTTGCTGTGCTGGCACACTTTCTCCTTCCTAGACAGAGTGGAAAAGCTTTTCCCTGCCGTGTAGGCGACAAGAGACGCATTAGACGGGCATCCGGAGCTGTCCGAAGGTAAGCGCCTGTTCCCGGCCTCTTTCGGCACAAGCCCCCGCTCCGGAGCGCACCGCGGCCGGCAGGATGCTCTCTGCCGGCGAAGGTGCCGCTTCTCCGGCAAGGAAGCCTCAGCCGCTTCTCCAGCACACGGAGAGCGTGCTAGCTGCTGAAACGTGAAGAAAGAAGCTGCAGAACACTGGCACTGAGCCTGCAGCTTTCCAGCGGAGAGAAAAAGCTACTTGAACACTCTGCAAGCCTTTCCACTCCCAAAAACATGCACATGGAAGGAGCTGCTGCAAAAGCGATGCTGTGCTCGCTGCTGCTCCTCCTGAAGCTCTGGCTGCTAAATCTGAGGCTTTCCTTCCAATTTCAAGCTGCAAAGCACTTGCTGAATTGCAGGGAAAGTCCGGCAGGCATTTGCTGTGCTGGCACACTTTCTTCTTTCCTAGACAGAGTGGAAAAGCTTTTCCCTGCCGTGTAGGCGACAAGAGACGCATTAGACGGGCATCCGGAGCTGTCCGAAGGTAAGCGCCTGTTGCCGGCCTCTTTCGGCACAAGCCCCCGCTCCGGAGCGCACCGCGGCCGGCAGGATGCTCTCTGCCGGCGAAGGTGCCGCTTCTCCGGCAAGGAAGCCTCAGCCGCTTCTCCTGCACACGGAGAGCGTGCTAGCTGCTGAAACGTGAAGAAAGAAGCTGCAGAACACTGGCACTGAGCGTGCAGCTTTCCAGCGGAGAGAAAAAGCTACTTGAACACTCTGCAAGCCTTTCCACTCCCAAAAACATGCACATGGAAGGAGCTGCTGCAAAAGCGATGCTGTGCTCGCTGCTGCTCCTCCTGAAGCTCTGGCTGCTAAATCTGAGGCTTTCCTTCCAATTTCAAGCTGCAAAGCACTTGCTGAATTGCAGGGAAAGTCCGGGAGGCATTTGCTGTGCTGGCACACTTTCTCCTTCCTAGACAGAGTGGAAAAGCTTTTCCCTGCCGTGTAGGCGACAAGAGACGCATTAGACGGGCATCCGGAGCTGTCCGAAGGTAAGCGCCTGTTGCCGGCCTCTTTCGGCACAAGCCCCCGCTCCGGAGCGCACCGCGGCCGGCAGGATGCTCTCTGCCGGCGAAGGTGCCGCTTCTCCGGCAAGGAAGCCTCAGCCGCTTCTCCTGCACACGGAGAGCGTGCTAGCTGCTGAAACGTGAAGAAAGAAGCTGCAGAACACTGGCACTGAGCCTGCAGCTTTCCAGCGGAGAGAAAAAGCTACTTGAACACTCTGCAAGCCTTTCCACTCCCAAAAACATGCACATGGAAGGAGCTGCTGCAAAAGCGATGCTGTGCTCGCTGCTGCTCCTCCTGAAGCTCTGGCTGCTAAATCTGAGGCTTTCCTTCCAATTTCAAGCTGCAAAGCACTTGCTGAATTGCAGGGAAAGTCCGGCAGGCATTTGCTGTGCTGGCACACTTTCTCCTTCCTAGACAGAGTGGAAAAGCTTTTCCCTGCCGTGTAGGCGACAAGAGACGCATTAGACGGGCATCCGGAGCTGTCCGAAGGTAAGCGCCTGTTCCCGGCCTCTTTCGGCACAAGCCCCCGCTCCGGAGCGCACCGCGGCCGGCAGGATGCTCTCTGCCGGCGAAGGTGCCGCTTCTCCGGCAAGGAAGCCTCAGCCGCTTCTCCAGCACACGGAGAGCGTGCTAGCTGCTGAAACGTGAAGAAAGAAGCTGCAGAACACTGGCACTGAGCGTGCAGCTTTCCAGCGGAGAGAAAAAGCTACTTGAACACTCTGCAAGCCTTTCCACTCCCAAAAACATGCACATGGAAGGAGCTGCTGCAAAAGCGATGCTGTGCTCGCTGCTGCTCCTCCTGAAGCTCTGGCTGCTAAATCTGAGGCTTTCCTTCCAATTTCAAGCTGCAAAGCACTTGCTGAATTGCAGGGAAAGTCCGGGAGGCATTTGCTGTGCTGGCACACTTTCTCCTTCCTAGACAGAGTGGAAAAGCTTTTCCCTGCCGTGTAGGCGACAAGAGACGCATTAGACGGGCATCCGGAGCTGTCCGAAGGTAAGCGCCTGTTGCCGGCCTCTTTCGGCACAAGCCCCCGCTCCGGAGCGCACCGCGGCCGGCAGGATGCTCTCTGCCGGCGAAGGTGCCGCTTCTCCGGCAAGGAAGCCTCAGCCGCTTCTCCTGCACACGGAGAGCGTGCTAGCTGCTGAAACGTGAAGAAAGAAGCTGCAGAACACTGGCACTGAGCCTGCAGCTTTCCAGCGGAGAGAAAAAGCTACTTGAACACTCTGCAAGCCTTTCCACTCCCAAAAACATGCACATGGAAGGAGCTGCTGCAAAAGCGATGCTGTGCTCGCTGCTGCTCCTCCTGAAGCTCTGGCTGCTAAATCTGAGGCTTTCCTTCCAATTTCAAGCTGCAAAGCACTTGCTGAATTGCAGGGAAAGTCCGGCAGGCATTTGCTGTGCTGGCACACTTTCTCCTTCCTAGACAGAGTGGAAAAGCTTTTCCCTGCCGTGTAGGCGACAAGAGACGCATTAGACGGGCATCCGGAGCTGTCCGAAGGTAAGCGCCTGTTCCCGGCCTCTTTCGGCACAAGCCCCCGCTCCGGAGCGCACCGCGGCCGGCAGGATGCTCTCTGCCGGCGAAGGTGCCGCTTCTCCGCCAAGGAAGCCTCAGCCGCTTCTCCAGCACACGGAGAGCGTGCTAGCTGCTGAAACGTGAAGAAAGAAGCTGCAGAACACTGGCACTGAGCGTGCAGCTTTCCAGCGGAGAGAAAAAGCTACTTGAACACTCTGCAAGCCTTTCCACTCCCAAAAACATGCACATGGAAGGAGCTGCTGCAAAAGCGATGCTGTGCTCGCTGCTGCTCCTCCTGAAGCTCTGGCTGCTAAATCTGAGGCTTTCCTTCCAATTTCAAGCTGCAAAGCACTTGCTGAATTGCAGGGAAAGTCCGGGAGGCATTTGCTGTGCTGGCACACTTTCTCCTTCCTAGACAGAGTGGAAAAGCTTTTCCCTGCCGTGTAGGCGACAAGAGACGCATTAGACGGGCATCCGGAGCTGTCCGAAGGTAAGCGCCTGTTGCCGGCCTCTTTCGGCACAAGCCCCCGCTCCGGAGCGCACCGCGGCCGGCCGGACGCTCTCTGCCGGCGAAGGTGCCGCTTCTCCGGCAAGGAAGCCTCTCCCGCTTCTCCAGCACACGGAGAGCGTGCTAGCTGCTGAAACGTGAAGAAAGAAGCTGCAGAACACTGGCACTGAGCGTGCAGCTTTCCAGCGGAGAGAAAAAGCTACTTGAACACTCTGCAAGCCTTTCCACTCCCAAAAACATGCACATGGAAGGAGCTGCTGCAAAAGCGATGCTGTGCTCGCTGCTGCTCCTCCTGAAGCTCTGGCTGCTAAATCTGAGGCTTTCCTTCCAATTTCAAGCTGCAAAGCACTTGCTGAATTGCAGGGAAAGTCCGGCAGGCATTTGCTGTGCTGGCACACTTTCTTCTTTCCTAGACAGAGTGGAAAAGCTTTTCCCTGCCGTGTAGGCGACAAGAGACGCATTAGACGGGCATCCGGAGCTGTCCGAAGGTAAGCGCCTGTTGCCGGCCTCTTTCGGCACAAGCCCCCGCTCCGGAGCGCACCGCGGCCGGCAGGATGCTCTCTGCCGGCGAAGGTGCCGCTTCTCCGGCAAGGAAGCCTCAGCCGCTTCTCCTGCACACGGAGAGCGTGCTAGCTGCTGAAACGTGAAGAAAGAAGCTGCAGAACACTGGCACTGAGCCTGCAGCTTTCCAGCGGAGAGAAAAAGCTACTTGAACACTCTGCAAGCCTTTCCACTCCCAAAAACATGCACATGGAAGGAGCTGCTGCAAAAGCGATGCTGTGCTCGCTGCTGCTCCTCCTGAAGCTCTGGCTGCTAAATCTGAGGCTTTCCTTCCAATTTCAAGCTGCAAAGCACTTGCTGAATTGCAGGGAAAGTCCGGCAGGCATTTGCTGTGCTGGCACACTTTCTCCTTCCTAGACAGAGTGGAAAAGCTTTTCCCTGCCGTGTAGGCGACAAGAGACGCATTAGACGGGCATCCGGAGCTGTCCGAAGGTAAGCGCCTGTTCCCGGCCTCTTTCGGCACAAGCCCCCGCTCCGGAGCGCACCGCGGCCGGCAGGATGCTCTCTGCCGGCGAAGGTGCCGCTTCTCCGGCAAGGAAGCCTCAGCCGCTTCTCCTGCACACGGAGAGCGTGCTAGCTGCTGAAACGTGAAGAAAGAAGCTGCAGAACACTGGCACTGAGCGTGCAGCTTTCCAGCGGAGAGAAAAAGCTACTTGAACACTCTGCAAGCCTTTCCACTCCCAAAAACATGCACATGGAAGGAGCTGCTGCAAAAGCGATGCTGTGCTCGCTGCTGCTCCTCCTGAAGCTCTGGCTGCTAAATCTGAGGCTTTCCTTCCAATTTCAAGCTGCAAAGCACTTGCTGAATTGCAGGGAAAGTCCGGGAGGCATTTGCTGTGCTGGCACACTTTCTCCTTCCTAGACAGAGTGGAAAAGCTTTTCCCTGCCGTGTAGGCGACAAGAGACGCATTAGACGGGGATCCGGAGCTGTCCGAAGGTAAGCGCCTGTTGCCGGCCTCTTTCGGCACAAGCCCCCGCTCCGGAGCGCACCGCGGCCGGCCGGTGGCTCTCTGCCGGCGAAGGTGCCGCTTCTCCGGCAAGGAAGCCTCAGCCGCTTCTCCTGCACACGGAGAGCGTGCTAGCTGCTGAAACGTGAAGAAAGAAGCTGCAGAACACTGGCACTGAGCCTGCAGCTTTCCAGCGGAGAGAAAAAGCTACTTGAACACTCTGCAAGCCTTTCCACTCCCAAAAACATGCACATGGAAGGAGCTGCTGCAAAAGCGATGCTGTGCTCGCTGCTGCTCCTCCTGAAGCTCTGGCTGCTAAATCTGAGGCTTTCCTTCCAATTTCAAGCTGCAAAGCACTTGCTGAATTGCAGGGAAAGTCCGGCAGGCATTTGCTGTGCTGGCACACTTTCTTCTTTCCTAGACAGAGTGGAAAAGCTTTTCCCTGCCGTGTAGGCGACAAGAGACGCATTAGACGGGCATCCGGAGCTGTCCGAAGGTAAGCGCCTGTTGCCGGCCTCTTTCGGCACAAGCCCCCGCTCCGGAGCGCACCGCGGCCGGCAGGATGCTCTCTGCCGGCGAAGGTGCCGCTTCTCCGGCAAGGAAGCCTCAGCCGCTTCTCCTGCACACGGAGAGCGTGCTAGCTGCTGAAACGTGAAGAAAGAAGCTGCAGAACACTGGCACTGAGCGTGCAGCTTTCCAGCGGAGAGAAAAAGCTACTTGAACACTCTGCAAGCCTTTCCACTCCCAAAAACATGCACATGGAAGGAGCTGCTGCAAAAGCGATGCTGTGCTCGCTGCTGCTCCTCCTGAAGCTCTGGCTGCTAAATCTGAGGCTTTCCTTCCAATTTCAAGCTGCAAAGCACTTGCTGAATTGCAGGGAAAGTCCGGGAGGCATTTGCTGTGCTGGCACACTTTCTCCTTCCTAGACAGAGTGGAAAAGCTTTTCCCTGCCGTGTAGGCGACAAGAGACGCATTAGACGGGCATCCGGAGCTGTCCGAAGGTAAGCGCCTGTTCCCGGCCTCTTTCGGCACAAGCCCCCGCTCCGGAGCGCACCGCGGCCGGCAGGATGCTCTCTGCCGGCGAAGGTGCCGCTTCTCCGGCAAGGAAGCCTCAGCCGCTTCTCCTGCACACGGAGAGCGTGCTAGCTGCTGAAACGTGAAGAAAGAAGCTGCAGAACACTGGCACTGAGCCTGCAGCTTTCCAGCGGAGAGAAAAAGCTACTTGAACACTCTGCAAGCCTTTCCACTCCCAAAAACATGCACATGGAAGGAGCTGCTGCAAAAGCGATGCTGTGCTCGCTGCTGCTCCTCCTGAAGCTCTGGCTGCTAAATCTGAGGCTTTCCTTCCAATTTCAAGCTGCAAAGCACTTGCTGAATTGCAGGGAAAGTCCGGGAGGCATTTGCTGTGCTGGCACACTTTCTCCTTCCTAGACAGAGTGGAAAAGCTTTTCCCTGCCGTGTAGGCGACAAGAGACGCATTAGACGGGCATCCGGAGCTGTCCGAAGGTAAGCGCCTGTTGCCGGCCTCTTTCGGCACAAGCCCCCGCTCCGGAGCGCACCGCGGCCGGCCGGAGGCTCTCTGCCGGCGAAGGTGCCGCTTCTCCGGCAAGGAAGCCTCTCCCGCTTCTCCAGCACACGGAGAGCGTGCTAGCTGCTGAAACGTGAAGAAAGAAGCTGCAGAACACTGGCACTGAGCCTGCAGCTTTCCAGCGGAGAGAAAAAGCTACTTGAACACTCTGCAAGCCTTTCCACTCCCAAAAACATGCACATGGAAGGAGCTGCTGCAAAAGCGATGCTGTGCTCGCTGCTGCTCCTCCTGAAGCTCTGGCTGCTAAATCTGAGGCTTTCCTTCCAATTTCAAGCTGCAAAGCACTTGCTGAATTGCAGGGAAAGTCCGGCAGGCATTTGCTGTGCTGGCACACTTTCTTCTTTCCTAGACAGAGTGGAAAAGCTTTTCCCTGCCGTGTAGGCGACAAGAGACGCATTAGACGGGCATCCGGAGCTGTCCGAAGGTAAGCGCCTGTTGCCGGCCTCTTTCGGCACAAGCCCCCGCTCCGGAGCGCACCGCGGCCGGCAGGATGCTCTCTGCCGGCGAAGGTGCCGCTTCTCCGGCAAGGAAGCCTCAGCCGCTTCTCCTGCACACGGAGAGCGTGCTAGCTGCTGAAACGTGAAGAAAGAAGCTGCAGAACACTGGCACTGAGCGTGCAGCTTTCCAGCGGAGAGAAAAAGCTACTTGAACACTCTGCAAGCCTTTCCACTCCCAAAAACATGCACATGGAAGGAGCTGCTGCAAAAGCGATGCTGTGCTCGCTGCTGCTCCTCCTGAAGCTCTGGCTGCTAAATCTGAGGCTTTCCTTCCAATTTCAAGCTGCAAAGCACTTGCTGAATTGCAGGGAAAGTCCGGGAGGCATTTGCTGTGCTGGCACACTTTCTCCTTCCTAGACAGAGTGGAAAAGCTTTTCCCTGCCGTGTAGGCGACAAGAGACGCATTAGACGGGCATCCGGAGCTGTCCGAAGGTAAGCGCCTGTTCCCGGCCTCTTTCGGCACAAGCCCCCGCTCCGGAGCGCACCGCGGCCGGCAGGATGCTCTCTGCCGGCGAAGGTGCCGCTTCTCCGGCAAGGAAGCCTCAGCCGCTTCTCCAGCACACGGAGAGCGTGCTAGCTGCTGAAACGTGAAGAAAGAAGCTGCAGAACACTGGCACTGAGCGTGCAGCTTTCCAGCGGAGAGAAAAAGCTACTTGAACACTCTGCAAGCCTTTCCACTCCCAAAAACATGCACATGGAAGGAGCTGCTGCAAAAGCGATGCTGTGCTCGCTGCTGCTCCTCCTGAAGCTCTGGCTGCTAAATCTGAGGCTTTCCTTCCAATTTCAAGCTGCAAAGCACTTGCTGAATTGCAGGGAAAGTCCGGCAGGCATTTGCTGTGCTGGCACACTTTCTCCTTCCTAGACAGAGTGGAAAAGCTTTTCCCTGCCGTGTAGGCGACAAGAGACGCATTAGACGGGGATCCGGAGCTGTCCGAAGGTAAGCGCCTGTTGCCGGCCTCTTTCGGCACAAGCCCCCGCTCCGGAGCGCACCGCGGCCGGCCGGTGGCTCTCTGCCGGCGAAGGTGCCGCTTCTCCGGCAAGGAAGCCTCTCCCGCTTCTCCAGCACACGGAGAGCGTGCTAGCTGCTGAAACGTGAAGAAAGAAGCTGCAGAACACTGGCACTGAGCGTGCAGCTTTCCAGCGGAGAGAAAAAGCTACTTGAACACTCTGCAAGCCTTTCCACTCCCAAAAACATGCACATGGAAGGAGCTGCTGCAAAAGCGATGCTGTGCTCGCTGCTGCTCCTCCTGAAGCTCTGGCTGCTAAATCTGAGGCTTTCCTTCCAATTTCAAGCTGCAAAGCACTTGCTGAATTGCAGGGAAAGTCCGGCAGGCATTTGCTGTGCTGGCACACTTTCTCCTTCCTAGACAGAGTGGAAAAGCTTTTCCCTGCCGTGTAGGCGACAAGAGACGCATTAGACGGGCATCCGGAGCTGTCCGAAGGTAAGCGCCTGTTGCCGGCCTCTTTCGGCACAAGCCCCCGCTCCGGAGCGCACCGCGGCCGGCAGGATGCTCTCTGCCGGCGAAGGTGCCGCTTCTCCGGCAAGGAAGCCTCAGCCGCTTCTCCTGCACACGGAGAGCGTGCTAGCTGCTGAAACGTGAAGAAAGAAGCTGCAGAACACTGGCACTGAGCCTGCAGCTTTCCAGCGGAGAGAAAAAGCTACTTGAACACTCTGCAAGCCTTTCCACTCCCAAAAACATGCACATGGAAGGAGCTGCTGCAAAAGCGATGCTGTGCTCGCTGCTGCTCCTCCTGAAGCTCTGGCTGCTAAATCTGAGGCTTTCCTTCCAATTTCAAGCTGCAAAGCACTTGCTGAATTGCAGGGAAAGTCCGGGAGGCATTTGCTGTGCTGGCACACTTTCTCCTTCCTAGACAGAGTGGAAAAGCTTTTCCCTGCCGTGTAGGCGACAAGAGACGCATTAGACGGGCATCCGGAGCTGTCCGAAGGTAAGCGCCTGTTGCCGGCCTCTTTCGGCACAAGCCCCCGCTCCGGAGCGCACCGCGGCCGGCAGGATGCTCTCTGCCGGCGAAGGTGCCGCTTCTCCGGCAAGGAAGCCTCAGCCGCTTCTCCAGCACACGGAGAGCGTGCTAGCTGCTGAAACGTGAAGAAAGAAGCTGCAGAACACTGGCACTGAGCCTGCAGCTTTCCAGCGGAGAGAAAAAGCTACTTGAACACTCTGCAAGCCTTTCCACTCCCAAAAACATGCACATGGAAGGAGCTGCTGCAAAAGCGATGCTGTGCTCGCTGCTGCTCCTCCTGAAGCTCTGGCTGCTAAATCTGAGGCTTTCCTTCCAATTTCAAGCTGCAAAGCACTTGCTGAATTGCAGGGAAAGTCCGGCAGGCATTTGCTGTGCTGGCACACTTTCTCCTTCCTAGACAGAGTGGAAAAGCTTTTCCCTGCCGTGTAGGCGACAAGAGACGCATTAGACGGGCATCCGGAGCTGTCCGAAGGTAAGCGCCTGTTGCCGGCCTCTTTCGGCACAAGCCCCCGCTCCGGAGCGCACCGCGGCCGGCCGGAGGCTCTCTGCCGGCGAAGGTGCCGCTTCTCCGGCAAGGAAGCCTCTCCCGCTTCTCCTGCACACGGAGAGCGTGCTAGCTGCTGAAACGTGAAGAAAGAAGCTGCAGAACACTGGCACTGAGCGTGCAGCTTTCCAGCGGAGAGAAAAAGCTACTTGAACACTCTGCAAGCCTTTCCACTCCCAAAAACATGCACATGGAAGGAGCTGCTGCAAAAGCGATGCTGTGCTCGCTGCTGCTCCTCCTGAAGCTCTGGCTGCTAAATCTGAGGCTTTCCTTCCAATTTCAAGCTGCAAAGCACTTGCTGAATTGCAGGGAAAGTCCGGGAGGCATTTGCTGTGCTGGAACACTTTCTCCTTCCTAGACAGAGTGGAAAAGCTTTTCCCTGCCGTGTAGGCGACAAGAGACGCATTAGACGGGCATCCGGAGCTGTCCGAAGGTAAGCGCCTGTTGCCGGCCTCTTTCGGCACAAGCCCCCGCTCCGGAGCGCACCGCGGCCGGCAGGATGCTCTCTGCCGGCGAAGGTGCCGCTTCTCCGGCAAGGAAGCCTCAGCCGCTTCTCCTGCACACGGAGAGCGTGCTAGCTGCTGAAACGTGAAGAAAGAAGCTGCAGAACACTGGCACTGAGCGTGCAGCTTTCCAGCGGAGAGAAAAAGCTACTTGAACACTCTGCAAGCCTTTCCACTCCCAAAAACATGCACATGGAAGGAGCTGCTGCAAAAGCGATGCTGTGCTCGCTGCTGCTCCTCCTGAAGCTCTGGCTGCTAAATCTGAGGCTTTCCTTCCAATTTCAAGCTGCAAAGCACTTGCTGAATTGCAGGGAAAGTCCGGGAGGCATTTGCTGTGCTGGAACACTTTCTCCTTCCTAGACAGAGTGGAAAAGCTTTTCCCTGCCGTGTAGGCGACAAGAGACGCATTAGACGGGCATCCGGAGCTGTCCGAAGGTAAGCGCCTGTTCCCGGCCTCTTTCGGCACAAGCCCCCGCTCCGGAGCGCACCGCGGCTGGCAGGATGCTCTCTGCCGGCGAAGGTGCCGCTTCTCCGGCAAGGAAGCCTCTCCCGCTTCTCCAGCACACGGAGAGCGTGCTAGCTGCTGAAACGTGAAGAAAGAAGCTGCAGAACACTGGCACTGAGCCTGCAGCTTTCCAGCGGAGAGAAAAAGCTACTTGAACACTCTGCAAGCCTTTCCACTCCCAAAAACATGCACATGGAAGGAGCTGCTGCAAAAGCGATGCTGTGCTCGCTGCTGCTCCTCCTGAAGCTCTGGCTGCTAAATCTGAGGCTTTCCTTCCAATTTCAAGCTGCAAAGCACTTGCTGAATTGCAGGGAAAGTCCGGCAGGCATTTGCTGTGCTGGCACACTTTCTTCTTTCCTAGACAGAGTGGAAAAGCTTTTCCCTGCCGTGTAGGCGACAAGAGACGCATTAGACGGGCATCCGGAGCTGTCCGAAGATAAGCGCCTGTTGCCGGCCTCTTTCGGCACAAGCCCCCGCTCCGGAGCGCACCGCGGCCGGCAGGATGCTCTCTGCCGGCGAAGGTGCCGCTTCTCCGGCAAGGAAGCCTCAGCCGCTTCTCCTGCACACGGAGAGCGTGCTAGCTGCTGAAACGTGAAGAAAGAAGCTGCAGAACACTGGCACTGAGCGTGCAGCTTTCCAGCGGAGAGAAAAAGCTACTTGAACACTCTGCAAGCCTTTCCACTCCCAAAAACATGCACATGGAAGGAGCTGCTGCAAAAGCGATGCTGTGCTCGCTGCTGCTCCTCCTGAAGCTCTGGCTGCTAAATCTGAGGCTTTCCTTCCAATTTCAAGCTGCAAAGCACTTGCTGAATTGCAGGGAAAGTCCGGGAGGCATTTGCTGTGCTGGCACACTTTCTCCTTCCTAGACAGAGTGGAAAAGCTTTTCCCTGCCGTGTAGGCGACAAGAGACGCATTAGACGGGCATCCGGAGCTGTCCGAAGGTAAGCGCCTGTTCCCGGCCTCTTTCGGCACAAGCCCCCGCTCCGGAGCGCACCGCGGCCGGCAGGATGCTCTCTGCCGGCGAAGGTGCCGCTTCTCCGGCAAGGAAGCCTCAGCCGCTTCTCCTGCACACGGAGAGCGTGCTAGCTGCTGAAACGTGAAGAAAGAAGCTGCAGAACACTGGCACTGAGCCTGCAGCTTTCCAGCGGAGAGAAAAAGCTACTTGAACACTCTGCAAGCCTTTCCACTCCCAAAAACATGCACATGGAAGGAGCTGCTGCAAAAGCGATGCTGTGCTCGCTGCTGCTCCTCCTGAAGCTCTGGCTGCTAAATCTGAGGCTTTCCTTGCAATTTCAAGCTGCAAAGCACTTGCTGAATTGCAGGGAAAGTCCGGCAGGCATTTGCTGTGCTGGCACACTTTCTCCTTCCTAGACAGAGTGGAAAAGCTTTTCCCTGCCGTGTAGGCGACAAGAGACGCATTAGACGGGCATCCGGAGCTGTCCGAAGGTAAGCGCCTGTTCCCGGCCTCTTTCGGCACAAGCCCCCGCTCCGGAGCGCACCGCGGCCGGCCGGAGGCTCTCTGCCGGCGAAGGTGCCGCTTCTCCGGCAAGGAAGCCTCAACCGCTTCTCCTGCACACGGAGAGCGTGCTAGCTGCTGAAACGTGAAGAAAGAAGCTGCAGAACACTGGCACTGAGCCTGCAGCTTTCCAGCGGAGAGAAAAAGCTACTTGAACACTCTGCAAGCCTTTCCACTCCCAAAAACATGCACATGGAAGGAGCTGCTGCAAAAGCGATGCTGTGCTCGCTGCTGCTCCTCCTGAAGCTCTGGCTGCTAAATCTGAGGCTTTCCTTCCAATTTCAAGCTGCAAAGCACTTGCTGAATTGCAGGGAAAGTCCGGGAGGCATTTGCTGTGCTGGCACACTTTCTCCTTCCTAGACAGAGTGGAAAAGCTTTTCCCTGCCGTGTAGGCGACAAGAGACGCATTAGACGGGCATCCGGAGCTGTCCGAAGGTAAGCGCCTGTTCCCGGCCTCTTTCGGCACAAGCCCCCGCTCCGGAGCGCACCGCGGCCGGCAGGATGCTCTCTGCCGGCGAAGGTGCCGCTTCTCCGGCAAGGAAGCCTCAGCCGCTTCTCCTGCACACGGAGAGCGTGCTAGCTGCTGAAACGTGAAGAAAGAAGCTGCAGAACACTGGCACTGAGCGTGCAGCTTTCCAGCGGAGAGAAAAAGCTACTTGAACACTCTGCAAGCCTTTCCACTCCCAAAAACATGCACATGGAAGGAGCTGCTGCAAAAGCGATGCTGTGCTCGCTGCTGCTCCTCCTGAAGCTCTGGCTGCTAAATCTGAGGCTTTCCTTCCAATTTCAAGCTGCAAAGCACTTGCTGAATTGCAGGGAAAGTCCGGGAGGCATTTGCTGTGCTGGCACACTTTCTCCTTCCTAGACAGAGTGGAAAAGCTTTTCCCTGCCGTGTAGGCGACAAGAGACGCATTAGACGGGCATCCGGAGCTGTCCGAAGGTAAGCGCCTGTTCCCGGCCTCTTTCGGCACAAGCCCCCGCTCCGGAGCGCACCGCGGCCGGCCGGTGGCTCTCTGCCGGCGAAGGTGCCGCTTCTCCGGCAAGGAAGCCTCAGCCGCTTCTCCTGCACACGGAGAGCGTGCTAGCTGCTGAAACGTGAAGAAAGAAGCTGCAGAACACTGGCACTGAGCCTGCAGCTTTCCAGCGGAGAGAAAAAGCTACTTGAACACTCTGCAAGCCTTTCTACTCCCAAAAACATGCACATGGAAGGAGCTGCTGCAAAAGCGATGCTGTGCTCGCTGCTGCTCCTCCTGAAGCTCTGGCTGCTAAATCTGAGGCTTTCCTTCCAATTTCAAGCTGCAAAGCACTTGCTGAATTGCAGGGAAAGTCCGGCAGGCATTTGCTGTGCTGGCACACTTTCTTCTTTCCTAGACAGAGTGGAAAAGCTTTTCCCTGCCGTGTAGGCGACAAGAGACGCATTAGACGGGCATCCAGAGCTGTCCGAAGGTAAGCGCCTGTTGCCGGCCTCTTTCGGCACAAGCCCCCGCTCCGGAGCGCACCGCGGCCGGCCGGAGGCTCTCTGCCGGCGAAGGTGCCGCTTCTCCGGCAAGGAAGCCTCAGCCGCTTCTCCTGCACACGGAGAGCGTGCTAGCTGCTGAAACGTGAAGAAAGAAGCTGCAGAACACTGGCACTGAGCGTGCAGCTTTCCAGCGGAGAGAAAAAGCTACTTGAACACTCTGCAAGCCTTTCCACTCCCAAAAACATGCACATGGAAGGAGCTGCTGCAAAAGCGATGCTGTGCTCGCTGCTGCTCCTCCTGAAGCTCTGGCTGCTAAATCTGAGGCTTTCCTTCCAATTTCAAGCTGCAAAGCACTTGCTGAATTGCAGGGAAAGTCCGGCAGGCATTTGCTGTGCTGGCACACTTTCTCCTTCCTAGACAGAGTGGAAAAGCTTTTCCCTGCCGTGTAGGCGACAAGAGACGCATTAGACGGGCATCCGGAGCTGTCCGAAGGTAAGCGCCTGTTCCCGGCCTCTTTCGGCACAAGCCCCCGCTCCGGAGCGCACCGCGGCCGGCCGGAGGCTCTCTGCCGGCGAAGGTGCCGCTTCTCCGGCAAGGAAGCCTCAACCGCTTCTCCTGCACACGGAGAGCGTGCTAGCTGCTGAAACGTGAAGAAAGAAGCTGCAGAACACTGGCACTGAGCCTGCAGCTTTCCAGCGGAGAGAAAAAGCTACTTGAACACTCTGCAAGCCTTTCCACTCCCAAAAACATGCACATGGAAGGAGCTGCTGCAAAAGCGATGCTGTGCTCGCTGCTGCTCCTCCTGAAGCTCTGGCTGCTAAATCTGAGGCTTTCCTTCCAATTTCAAGCTGCAAAGCACTTGCTGAATTGCAGGGAAAGTCCGGGAGGCATTTGCTGTGCTGGCACACTTTCTCCTTCCTAGACAGAGTGGAAAAGCTTTTCCCTGCCGTGTAGGCGACAAGAGACGCATTAGACGGGCATCCGGAGCTGTCCGAAGGTAAGCGCCTGTTCCCGGCCTCTTTCGGCACAAGCCCCCGCTCCGGAGCGCACCGCGGCCGGCAGGATGCTCTCTGCCGGCGAAGGTGCCGCTTCTCCGGCAAGGAAGCCTCAGCCGCTTCTCCAGCACACGGAGAGCGTGCTAGCTGCTGAAACGTGAAGAAAGAAGCTGCAGAACACTGGCACTGAGCCTGCAGCTTTCCAGCGGAGAGAAAAAGCTACTTGAACACTCTGCAAGCCTTTCCACTCCCAAAAACATGCACATGGAAGGAGCTGCTGCAAAAGCGATGCTGTGCTCGCTGCTGCTCCTCCTGAAGCTCTGGCTGCTAAATCTGAGGCTTTCCTTCCAATTTCAAGCTGCAAAGCACTTGCTGAATTGCAGGGAAAGTCCGGGAGGCATTTGCTGTGCTGGCACACTTTCTCCTTCCTAGACAGAGTGGAAAAGCTTTTCCCTGCCGTGTAGGCGACAAGAGACGCATTAGACGGGCATCCGGAGCTGTCCGAAGGTAAGCGCCTGTTGCCGGCCTCTTTCGGCACAAGCCCCCGCTCCGGAGCGCACCGCGGCCGGCCGGTGGCTCTCTGCCGGCGAAGGTGCCGCTTCTCCGGCAAGGAAGCCTCAGCCGCTTCTCCTGCACACGGAGAGCGTGCTAGCTGCTGAAACGTGAAGAAAGAAGCTGCAGAACACTGGCACTGAGCCTGCAGCTTTCCAGCGGAGAGAAAAAGCTACTTGAACACTCTGCAAGCCTTTCTACTCCCAAAAACATGCACATGGAAGGAGCTGCTGCAAAAGCGATGCTGTGCTCGCTGCTGCTCCTCCTGAAGCTCTGGCTGCTAAATCTGAGGCTTTCCTTCCAATTTCAAGCTGCAAAGCACTTGCTGAATTGCAGGGAAAGTCCGGCAGGCATTTGCTGTGCTGGCACACTTTCTTCTTTCCTAGACAGAGTGGAAAAGCTTTTCCCTGCCGTGTAGGCGACAAGAGACGCATTAGACGGGCATCCGGAGCTGTCCGAAGGTAAGCGCCTGTTGCCGGCCTCTTTCGGCACAAGCCCCCGCTCCGGAGCGCACCGCGGCCGGCCGGAGGCTCTCTGCCGGCGAAGGTGCCGCTTCTCCGGCAAGGAAGCCTCAGCCGCTTCTCCTGCACACGGAGAGCGTGCTAGCTGCTGAAACGTGAAGAAAGAAGCTGCAGAACACTGGCACTGAGCGTGCAGCTTTCCAGCGGAGAGAAAAAGCTACTTGAACACTCTGCAAGCCTTTCCACTCCCAAAAACATGCACATGGAAGGAGCTGCTGCAAAAGCGATGCTGTGCTCGCTGCTGCTCCTCCTGAAGCTCTGGCTGCTAAATCTGAGGCTTTCCTTCCAATTTCAAGCTGCAAAGCACTTGCTGAATTGCAGGGAAAGTCCGGCAGGCATTTGCTGTGCTGGCACACTTTCTTCTTTCCTAGACAGAGTGGAAAAGCTTTTCCCTGCCGTGTAGGCGACAAGAGACGCATTAGACGGGCATCCGGAGCTGTCCGAAGGTAAGCGCCTGTTCCCGGCCTCTTTCGGCACAAGCCCCCGCTCCGGAGCGCACCGCGGCCGGCCGGAGGCTCTCTGCCGGCGAAGGTGCCGCTTCTCCGGCAAGGAAGCCTCAGCCGCTTCTCCTGCACACGGAGAGCGTGCTAGCTGCTGAAACGTGAAGAAAGAAGCTGCAGAACACTGGCACTGAGCGTGCAGCTTTCCAGCGGAGAGAAAAAGCTACTTGAACACTCTGCAAGCCTTTCCACTCCCAAAAACATGCACATGGAAGGAGCTGCTGCAAAAGCGATGCTGTGCTCGCTGCTGCTCCTCCTGAAGCTCTGGCTGCTAAATCTGAGGCTTTCCTTCCAATTTCAAGCTGCAAAGCACTTGCTGAATTGCAGGGAAAGTCCGGCAGGCATTTGCTGTGCTGGCACACTTTCTCCTTCCTAGACAGAGTGGAAAAGCTTTTCCCTGCCGTGTAGGCGACAAGAGACGCATTAGACGGGCATCCGGAGCTGTCCGAAGGTAAGCGCCTGTTGCCGGCCTCTTTCGGCACAAGCCCCCGCTCCGGAGCGCACCGCGGCCGGCCGGAGGCTCTCTGCCGGCGAAGGTGCCGCTTCTCCGGCAAGGAAGCCTCTCCCGCTTCTCCAGCACACGGAGAGCGTGCTAGCTGCTGAAACGTGAAGAAAGAAGCTGCAGAACACTGGCACTGAGCCTGCAGCTTTCCAGCGGAGAGAAAAAGCTACTTGAACACTCTGCAAGCCTTTCCACTCCCAAAAACATGCACATGGAAGGAGCTGCTGCAAAAGCGATGCTGTGCTCGCTGCTGCTCCTCCTAAAGCTCTGGCTGCTAAATCTGAGGCTTTCCTTCCAATTTCAAGCTGCAAAGCACTTGCTGAATTGCAGGGAAAGTCCGGGAGGCATTTGCTGTGCTGGAACACTTTCTCCTTCCTAGACAGAGTGGAAAAGCTTTTCCCTGCCGTGTAGGCGACAAGAGACGCATTAGACGGGCATCCGGAGCTGTCCGAAGGTAAGCGCCTGTTCCCGGCCTCTTTCGGCACAAGCCCCCGCTCCGGAGCGCACCGCGGCCGGCAGGATGCTCTCTGCCGGCGAAGGTGCCGCTTCTCCGGCAAGGAAGCCTCAGCCGCTTCTCCTGCACACGGAGAGCGTGCTAGCTGCTGAAACGTGAAGAAAGAAGCTGCAGAACACTGGCACTGAGCGTGCAGCTTTCCAGCGGAGAGAAAAAGCTACTTGAACACTCTGCAAGCCTTTCCACTCCCAAAAACATGCACATGGAAGGAGCTGCTGCAAAAGCGATGCTGTGCTCGCTGCTGCTCCTCCTGAAGCTCTGGCTGCTAAATCTGAGGCTTTCCTTCCAATTTCAAGCTGCAAAGCACTTGCTGAATTGCAGGGAAAGTCCGGGAGGCATTTGCTGTGCTGGCACACTTTCTCCTTCCTAGACAGAGTGGAAAAGCTTTTCCCTGCCGTGTAGGCGACAAGAGACGCATTAGACGGGCATCCGGAGCTGTCCGAAGGTAAGCGCCTGTTCCCGGCCTCTTTCGGCACAAGCCCCCGCTCCGGAGCGCACCGCGGCCGGCCGGTGGCTCTCTGCCGGCGAAGGTGCCGCTTCTCCGGCAAGGAAGCCTCAGCCGCTTCTCCAGCACACGGAGAGCGTGCTAGCTGCTGAAACGTGAAGAAAGAAGCTGCAGAACACTGGCACTGAGCGTGCAGCTTTCCAGCGGAGAGAAAAAGCTACTTGAACACTCTTCAAGCCTTTCCACTCCCAAAAACATGCACATGGAAGGAGCTGCTGCAAAAGCGATGCTGTGCTCGCTGCTGCTCCTCCTGAAGCTCTGGCTGCTAAATCTGAGGCTTTCCTTCCAATTTCAAGCTGCAAAGCACTTGCTGAATTGCAGGGAAAGTCCGGGAGGCATTTGCTGTGCTGGCACACTTTCTCCTTCCTAGACAGAGTGGAAAAGCTTTTCCCTGCCGTGTAGGCGACAAGAGACGCATTAGACGGGCATCCGGAGCTGTCCGAAGGTAAGCGCCTGTTCCCGGCCTCTTTCGGCACAAGCCCCCGCTCCGGAGCGCACCGCGGCCGGCAGGAAGCTCTCTGCCGGCGAAGGTGCCGCTTCTCCGGCAAGGAAGCCTCTCCCGCTTCTCCAGCACACGGAGAGCGTGCTAGCTGCTGAAACGTGAAGAAAGAAGCTGCAGAACACTGGCACTGAGCGTGCAGCTTTCCAGCGGAGAGAAAAAGCTACTTGAACACTCTGCAAGCCTTTCCACTCCCAAAAACATGCACATGGAAGGAGCTGCTGCAAAAGCGATGCTGTGCTCGCTGCTGCTCCTCCTGAAGCTCTGGCTGCTAAATCTGAGGCTTTCCTTCCAATTTCAAGCTGCAAAGCACTTGCTGAATTGCAGGGAAAGTCCGGCAGGCATTTGCTGTGCTGGCACACTTTCTTCTTTCCTAGACAGAGTGGAAAAGCTTTTCCCTGCCGTGTAGGCGACAAGAGACGCATTAGACGGGCATCCGGAGCTGTCCGAAGGTAAGCGCCTGTTGCCGGCCTCTTTCGGCACAAGCCCCCGCTCCGGAGCGCACCGCGGCCGGCAGGATGCTCTCTGCCGGCGAAGGTGCCGCTTCTCCGGCAAGGAAGCCTCAGCCGCTTCTCCTGCACACGGAGAGCGTGCTAGCTGCTGAAACGTGAAGAAAGAAGCTGCAGAACACTGGCACTGAGCCTGCAGCTTTCCAGCGGAGAGAAAAAGCTACTTGAACACTCTGCAAGCCTTTCCACTCCCAAAAACATGCACATGGAAGGAGCTGCTGCAAAAGCGATGCTGTGCTCGCTGCTGCTCCTCCTGAAGCTCTGGCTGCTAAATCTGAGGCTTTCCTTCCAATTTCAAGCTGCAAAGCACTTGCTGAATTGCAGGGAAAGTCCGGCAGGCATTTGCTGTGCTGGCACACTTTCTCCTTCCTAGACAGAGTGGAAAAGCTTTTCCCTGCCGTGTAGGCGACAAGAGACGCATTAGACGGGCATCCGGAGCTGTCCGAAGGTAAGCGCCTGTTGCCGGCCTCTTTCGGCACAAGCCCCCGCTCCGGAGCGCACCGCGGCCGGCAGGATGCTCTCTGCCGGCGAAGGTGCCGCTTCTCCGGCAAGGAAGCCTCAGCCGCTTCTCCTGCACACGGAGAGCGTGCTAGCTGCTGAAACGTGAAGAAAGAAGCTGCAGAACACTGGCACTGAGCGTGCAGCTTTCCAGCGGAGAGAAAAAGCTACTTGAACACTCTGCAAGCCTTTCCACTCCCAAAAACATGCACATGGAAGGAGCTGCTGCAAAAGCGATGCTGTGCTCGCTGCTGCTCCTCCTGAAGCTCTGGCTGCTAAATCTGAGGCTTTCCTTCCAATTTCAAGCTGCAAAGCACTTGCTGAATTGCAGGGAAAGTCCGGGAGGCATTTGCTGTGCTGGCACACTTTCTCCTTCCTAGACAGAGTGGAAAAGCTTTTCCCTGCCGTGTAGGCGACAAGAGACGCATTAGACGGGCATCCGGAGCTGTCCGAAGGTAAGCGCCTGTTGCCGGCCTCTTTCGGCACAAGCCCCCGCTCCGGAGCGCACCGCGGCCGGCAGGATGCTCTCTGCCGGCGAAGGTGCCGCTTCTCCGGCAAGGAAGCCTCTCCCGCTTCTCCAGCACACGGAGAGCGTGCTAGCTGCTGAAACGTGAAGAAAGAAGCTGCAGAACACTGGCACTGAGCGTGCAGCTTTCCAGCGGAGAGAAAAAGCTACTTGAACACTCTGCAAGCCTTTCCACTCCCAAAAACATGCACATGGAAGGAGCTGCTGCAAAAGCGATGCTGTGCTCGCTGCTGCTCCTCCTGAAGCTCTGGCTGCTAAATCTGAGGCTTTCCTTCCAATTTCAAGCTGCAAAGCACTTGCTGAATTGCAGGGAAAGTCCGGCAGGCATTTGCTGTGCTGGCACACTTTCTCCTTCCTAGACAGAGTGGAAAAGCTTTTCCCTGCCGTGTAGGCGACAAGAGACGCATTAGACGGGCATCCGGAGCTGTCCGAAGGTAAGCGCCTGTTCCCGGCCTCTTTCGGCACAAGCCCCCGCTCCGGAGCGCACCGCGGCCGGCAGGATGCTCTCTGCCGGCGAAGGTGCCGCTTCTCCGCCAAGGAAGCCTCAGCCGCTTCTCCAGCACACGGAGAGCGTGCTAGCTGCTGAAACGTGAAGAAAGAAGCTGCAGAAAACTGGCACTGAGCGTGCAGCTTTCCAGCGGAGAGAAAAAGCTACTTGAACACTCTGCAAGCCTTTCAACTCCCAAAAACATGCACATGGAAGGAGCTGCTGCAAAAGCGATGCTGTGCTCGCTGCGGCTCCTCCTGAAGCTCTGGCTGCTAAATCTGAGGCTTTCCTTCCAGTTTCAAGCTGCAAAGCACTTGCTGAATTGCAGGGAAAGTCCGGGAGGCATTTGCTGTGCTGGCACACTTTCTCCTTCCTAGACAGAGTGGAAAAGCTTTTCCCTGCCGTGTAGGCGACAAGAGACGCATTAGACGGGCATCCGGAGCTGTCCGAAGGTAAGCGCCTGTTGCCGGCCTCTTTCGGCACAAGCCCCCGCTCCGGAGCGCACCGCGGCCGGCAGGATGCTCTCTGCCGGCGAAGGTGCCGCTTCTCCGGCAAGGAAGCCTCAGCCGCTTCTCCTGCACACGGAGAGCGTGCTAGCTGCTGAAACGTGAAGAAAGAAGCTGCAGAACACTGGCACTGAGCGTGCAGCTTTCCAGCGGAGAGAAAAAGCTACTTGAACACTCTGCAAGCCTTTCCACTCCCAAAAACATGCACATGGAAGGAGCTGCTGCAAAAGCGATGCTGTGCTCGCTGCTGCTCCTCCTGAAGCTCTGGCTGCTAAATCTGAGGCTTTCCTTCCAATTTCAAGCTGCAAAGCACTTGCTGAATTGCAGGGAAAGTCCGGCAGGCATTTGCTGTGCTGGCACACTTTCTCCTTCCTAGACAGAGTGGAAAAGCTTTTCCCTGCCGTGTAGGCGACAAGAGACGCATTAGACGGGCATCCGGAGCTGTCCGAAGATAAGCGCCTGTTGCCGGCCTCTTTCGGCACAAGCCCCCGCTCCGGAGCGCACCGCGGCCGGCCGGAGGCTCTCTGCCGGCGAAGGTGCCGCTTCTCCGGCAAGGAAGCCTCAGCCGCTTCTCCTGCACACGGAGAGCGTGCTAGCTGCTGAAACGTGAAGAAAGAAGCTGCAGAACACTGGCACTGAGCGTGCAGCTTTCCAGCGGAGAGAAAAAGCTACTTGAACACTCTGCAAGCCTTTCAACTCCCAAAAACATGCACATGGAAGGAGCTGCTGCAAAAGCGATGCTGTGCTCGCTGCGGCTCCTCCTGAAGCTCTGGCTGCTAAATCTGAGGCTTTCCTTCCAGTTTCAAGCTGCAAAGCACTTGCTGAATTGCAGGGAAAGTCCGGGAGGCATTTGCTGTGCTGGAACACTTTCTCCTTCCTAGACAGAGTGGAAAAGCTTTTCCCTGCCGTGTAGGCGACAAGAGACGCATTAGACGGGCATCCGGAGCTGTCCGAAGGTAAGCGCCTGTTGCCGGCCTCTTTCGGCACAAGCCCCCGCTCCGGAGCGCACCGCGGCCGGCAGGATGCTCTCTGCCGGCGAAGGTGCCGCTTCTCCGGCAAGGAAGCCTCAGCCGCTTCTCCTGCACACGGAGAGCGTGCTAGCTGCTGAAACGTGAAGAAAGAAGCTGCAGAACACTGGCACTGAGCGTGCAGCTTTCCAGCGGAGAGAAAAAGCTACTTGAACACTCTGCAAGCCTTTCCACTCCCAAAAACATGCACATGGAAGGAGCTGCTGCAAAAGCGATGCTGTGCTCGCTGCTGCTCCTCCTGAAGCTCTGGCTGCTAAATCTGAGGCTTTCCTTCCAATTTCAAGCTGCAAAGCACTTGCTGAATTGCAGGGAAAGTCCGGCAGGCATTTGCTGTGCTGGCACACTTTCTCCTTCCTAGACAGAGTGGAAAAGCTTTTCCCTGCCGTGTAGGCGACAAGAGACGCATTAGACGGGCATCCGGAGCTGTCCGAAGGTAAGCGCCTGTTCCCGGCCTCTTTCGGCACAAGCCCCCGCTCCGGAGCGCACCGCGGCCGGCCGGAGGCTCTCTGCCGGCGAAGGTGCCGCTTCTCCGGCAAGGAAGCCTCAGCCGCTTCTCCTGCACACGGAGAGCGTGCTAGCTGCTGAAACGTGAAGAAAGAAGCTGCAGAACACTGGCACTGAGCGTGCAGCTTTCCAGCGGAGAGAAAAAGCTACTTGAACACTCTGCAAGCCTTTCCACTCCCAAAAACATGCACATGGAAGGAGCTGCTGCAAAAGCGATGCTGTGCTCGCTGCTGCTCCTCCTGAAGCTCTGGCTGCTAAATCTGAGGCTTTCCTTCCAATTTCAAGCTGCAAAGCACTTGCTGAATTGCAGGGAAAGTCCGGCAGGCATTTGCTGTGCTGGCACACTTTCTCCTTCCTAGACAGAGTGGAAAAGCTTTTCCCTGCCGTGTAGGCGACAAGAGACGCATTAGACGGGCATCCGGAGCTGTCCGAAGGTAAGCGCCTGTTGCCGGCCTCTTTCGGCACAAGCCCCCGCTCCGGAGCGCACCGCGGCCGGCCGGAGGCTCTCTGCCGGCGAAGGTGCCGCTTCTCCGGCAAGGAAGCCTCAGCCGCTTCTCCTGCACACGGAGAGCGTGCTAGCTGCTGAAACGTGAAGAAAGAAGCTGCAGAACACTGGCACTGAGCGTGCAGCTTTCCAGCGGAGAGAAAAAGCTACTTGAACACTCTGCAAGCCTTTCCACTCCCAAAAACATGCACATGGAAGGAGCTGCTGCAAAAGCGATGCTGTGCTCGCTGCTGCTCCTCCTGAAGCTCTGGCTGCTAAATCGGAGGCTTTCCTTCCAATTTCAAGCTGCAAAGCACTTGCTGAATTGCAGGGAAAGTCCGGGAGGCATTTGCTGTGCTGGCACACTTTCTCCTTCCTAGACAGAGTGGAAAAGCTTTTCCCTGCCGTGTAGGCGACAAGAGACGCATTAGACGGGCATCCGGAGCTGTCCGAAGGTAAGCGCCTGTTCCCGGCCTCTTTCGGCACAAGCCCCCGCTCCGGAGCGCACCGCGGCCGGCCGGAGGCTCTCTGCCGGCGAAGGTGCCGCTTCTCCGGCAAGGAAGCCTCAGCCGCTTCTCCTGCACACGGAGAGCGTGCTAGCTGCTGAAACGTGAAGAAAGAAGCTGCAGAACACTGGCACTGAGCGTGCAGCTTTCCAGCGGAGAGAAAAAGCTACTTGAACACTCTGCAAGCCTTTCCACTCCCAAAAACATGCACATGGAAGGAGCTGCTGCAAAAGCGATGCTGTGCTCGCTGCTGCTCCTCCTGAAGCTCTGGCTGCTAAATCTGAGGCTTTCCTTCCAATTTCAAGCTGCAAAGCACTTGCTGAATTGCAGGGAAAGTCCGGGAGGCATTTGCTGTGCTGGCACACTTTCTCCTTCCTAGACAGAGTGGAAAAGCTTTTCCCTGCCGTGTAGGCGACAAGAGACGCATTAGACGGGCATCCGGAGCTGTCCGAAGGTAAGCGCCTGTTGCCGGCCTCTTTCGGCACAAGCCCCCGCTCCGGAGCGCACCGCGGCCGGCAGGATGCTCTCTGCCGGCGAAGGTGCCGCTTCTCCGGCAAGGAAGCCTCTCCCGCTTCTCCAGCACACGGAGAGCGTGCTAGCTGCTGAAACGTGAAGAAAGAAGCTGCAGAACACTGGCACTGAGCGTGCAGCTTTCCAGCGGAGAGAAAAAGCTACTTGAACACTCTGCAAGCCTTTCAACTCCCAAAAACATGCACATGGAAGGAGCTGCTGCAAAAGCGATGCTGTGCTCGCTGCGGCTCCTCCTGAAGCTCTGGCTGCTAAATCTGAGGCTTTCCTTCCAGTTTCAAGCTGCAAAGCACTTGCTGAATTGCAGGGAAAGTCCGGGAGGCATTTGCTGTGCTGGAACACTTTCTCCTTCCTAGACAGAGTGGAAAAGCTTTTCCCTGCCGTGTAGGCGACAAGAGACGCATTAGACGGGCATCCGGAGCTGTCCGAAGGTAAGCGCCTGTTGCCGGCCTCTTTCGGCACAAGCCCCCGCTCCGGAGCGCACCGCGGCCGGCAGGATGCTCTCTGCCGGCGAAGGTGCCGCTTCTCCGGCAAGGAAGCCTCAGCCGCTTCTCCTGCACACGGAGAGCGTGCTAGCTGCTGAAACGTGAAGAAAGAAGCTGCAGAACACTGGCACTGAGCGTGCAGCTTTCCAGCGGAGAGAAAAAGCTACTTGAACACTCTGCAAGCCTTTCCACTCCCAAAAACATGCACATGGAAGGAGCTGCTGCAAAAGCGATGCTGTGCTCGCTGCTGCTCCTCCTGAAGCTCTGGCTGCTAAATCTGAGGCTTTCCTTCCAATTTCAAGCTGCAAAGCACTTGCTGAATTGCAGGGAAAGTCCGGCAGGCATTTGCTGTGCTGGCACACTTTCTCCTTCCTAGACAGAGTGGAAAAGCTTTTCCCTGCCGTGTAGGCGACAAGAGACGCATTAGACGGGCATCCGGAGCTGTCCGAAGGTAAGCGCCTGTTCCCGGCCTCTTTCGGCACAAGCCCCCGCCCCGGAGCGCACCGCGGCCGGCAGGATGCTCTCTGCCGGCGAAGGTGCCGCTTCTCCGGCAAGGAAGCCTCTGCCGCTTCTCCTGCACACGGAGAGCGTGCTAGCTGCTGAAACGTGAAGAAAGAAGCTGCAGAAAACTGGCACTGAGCGTGCAGCTTTCCAGCGGAGAGAAAAAGCTACTTGAACACTCTGCAAGCCTTTCCACTCCCAAAAACATGCACATGGAAGGAGCTGCTGCAAAAGCGATGCTGTGCTCGCTGCGGCTCCTCCTGAAGCTCTGGCTGCTAAATCTGAGGCTTTCCTTCCAGTTTCAAGCTGCAAAGCACTTGCTGAATTGCAGGGAAAGTCCGGGAGGCATTTGCTGTGCTGGCACACTTTCTCCTTCCTAGACAGAGTGGAAAAGCTTTTCCCTGCCGTGTAGGCGACAAGAGACGCATTAGACGGGCATCCGGAGCTGTCCGAAGGTAAGCGCCTGTTGCCGGCCTCTTTCGGCACAAGCCCCCGCTCCGGAGCGCACCGCGGCCGGCAGGATGCTCTCTGCCGGCGAAGGTGCCGCTTCTCCGGCAAGGAAGCCTCAGCCGCTTCTCCTGCACACGGAGAGCGTGCTAGCTGCTGAAACGTGAAGAAAGAAGCTGCAGAACACTGGCACTGAGCGTGCAGCTTTCCAGCGGAGAGAAAAAGCTACTTGAACACTCTGCAAGCCTTTCCACTCCCAAAAACATGCACATGGAAGGAGCTGCTGCAAAAGCGATGCTGTGCTCGCTGCTGCTCCTCCTGAAGCTCTGGCTGCTAAATCTGAGGCTTTCCTTCCAATTTCAAGCTGCAAAGCACTTGCTGAATTGCAGGGAAAGTCCGGCAGGCATTTGCTGTGCTGGCACACTTTCTCCTTCCTAGACAGAGTGGAAAAGCTTTTCCCTGCCGTGTAGGCGACAAGAGACGCATTAGACGGGCATCCGGAGCTGTCCGAAGGTAAGCGCCTGTTGCCGGCCTCTTTCGGCACAAGCCCCCGCTCCGGAGCGCACCGCGGCCGGCAGGATGCTCTCTGCCAGCGAAGGTGCCGCTTCTCCGGCAAGGAAGCCTCAGCCGCTTCTCCTGCACACGGAGAGCGTGCTAGCTGCTGAAACGTGAAGAAAGAAGCTGCAGAACACTGGCACTGAGCGTGCAGCTTTCCAGCGGAGAGAAAAAGCTACTTGAACACTCTGCAAGCCTTTCCACTCCCAAAAACATGCACATGGAAGGAGCTGCTGCAAAAGCGATGCTGTGCTCGCTGCTGCTCCTCCTGAAGCTCTGGCTGCTAAATCTGAGGCTTTCCTTCCAATTTCAAGCTGCAAAGCACTTGCTGAATTGCAGGGAAAGTCCGGCAGGCATTTGCTGTGCTGGCACACTTTCTCCTTCCTAGACAGAGTGGAAAAGCTTTTCCCTGCCGTGTAGGCGACAAGAGACGCATTAGACGGGCATCCGGAGCTGTCCGAAGGTAAGCGCCTGTTCCCGGCCTCTTTCGGCACAAGCCCCCGCTCCGGAGCGCACCGCGGCCGGCCGGAGGCTCTCTGCCGGCGAAGGTGCCGCTTCTCCGGCAAGGAAGCCTCAGCCGCTTCTCCTGCACACGGAGAGCGTGCTAGCTGCTGAAACGTGAAGAAAGAAGCTGCAGAACACTGGCACTGAGCGTGCAGCTTTCCAGCGGAGAGAAAAAGCTACTTGAACACTCTGCAAGCCTTTCCACTCCCAAAAACATGCACATGGAAGGAGCTGCTGCAAAAGCGATGCTGTGCTCGCTGCTGCTCCTCCTGAAGCTCTGGCTGCTAAATCTGAGGCTTTCCTTCCAATTTCAAGCTGCAAAGCACTTGCTGAATTGCAGGGAAAGTCCGGCAGGCATTTGCTGTGCTGGCACACTTTCTCCTTCCTAGACAGAGTGGAAAAGCTTTTCCCTGCCGTGTAGGCGACAAGAGACGCATTAGACGGGCATCCGGAGCTGTCCGAAGGTAAGCGCCTGTTGCCGGCCTCTTTCGGCACAAGCCCCCGCTCCGGAGCGCACCGCGGCCGGCCGGAGGCTCTCTGCCGGCGAAGGTGCCGCTTCTCCGGCAAGGAAGCCTCAGCCGCTTCTCCTGCACACGGAGAGCGTGCTAGCTGCTGAAACGTGAAGAAAGAAGCTGCAGAACACTGGCACTGAGCGTGCAGCTTTCCAGCGGAGAGAAAAAGCTACTTGAACACTCTGCAAGCCTTTCCACTCCCAAAAACATGCACATGGAAGGAGCTGCTGCAAAAGCGATGCTGTGCTCGCTGCTGCTCCTCCTGAAGCTCTGGCTGCTAAATCTGAGGCTTTCCTTCCAATTTCAAGCTGCAAAGCACTTGCTGAATTGCAGGGAAAGTCCGGGAGGCATTTGCTGTGCTGGCACACTTTCTCCTTCCTAGACAGAGTGGAAAAGCTTTTCCCTGCCGTGTAGGCGACAAGAGACGCATTAGACGGGCATCCGGAGCTGTCCGAAGGTAAGCGCCTGTTCCCGGCCTCTTTCGGCACAAGCCCCCGCTCCGGAGCGCACCGCGGCCGGCCGGAGGCTCTCTGCCGGCGAAGGTGCCGCTTCTCCGGCAAGGAAGCCTCAGCCGCTTCTCCTGCACACGGAGAGCGTGCTAGCTGCTGAAACGTGAAGAAAGAAGCTGCAGAACACTGGCACTGAGCGTGCAGCTTTCCAGCGGAGAGAAAAAGCTACTTGAACACTCTGCAAGCCTTTCCACTCCCAAAAACATGCACATGGAAGGAGCTGCTGCAAAAGCGATGCTGTGCTCGCTGCTGCTCCTCCTGAAGCTCTGGCTGCTAAATCTGAGGCTTTCCTTCCAATTTCAAGCTGCAAAGCACTTGCTGAATTGCAGGGAAAGTCCGGGAGGCATTTGCTGTGCTGGCACACTTTCTCCTTCCTAGACAGAGTGGAAAAGCTTTTCCCTGCCGTGTAGGCGACAAGAGACGCATTAGACGGGCATCCGGAGCTGTCCGAAGGTAAGCGCCTGTTCCCGGCCTCTTTCGGCACAAGCCCCCGCTCCGGAGCGCACCGCGGCCGGCCGGAGGCTCTCTGCCGGCGAAGGTGCCGCTTCTCCGGCAAGGAAGCCTCAGCCGCTTCTCCTGCACACGGAGAGCGTGCTAGCTGCTGAAACGTGAAGAAAGAAGCTGCAGAACACTGGCACTGAGCGTTCAGCTTTCCAGCGGAGAGAAAAAGCTACTTGAACACTCTGCAAGCCTTTCCACTCCCAAAAACATGCACATGGAAGGAGCTGCTGCAAAAGCGATGCTGTGCTCGCTGCTGCTCCTCCTGAAGCTCTGGCTGCTAAATCGGAGGCTTTCCTTCCAATTTCAAGCTGCAAAGCACTTGCTGAATTGCAGGGAAAGTCCGGCAGGCATTTGCTGTGCTGGCACACTTTCTCCTTCCTAGACAGAGTGGAAAAGCTTTTCCCTGCCGTGTAGGCGACAAGAGACGCATTAGACGGGCATCCGGAGCTGTCCGAAGGTAAGCGCCTGTTCCCGGCCTCTTTCGGCACAAGCCCCCGCCCCGGAGCGCACCGCGGCCGGCAGGATGCTCTCTGCCGGCGAAGGTGCCGCTTCTCCGGCAAGGAAGCCTCTCCCGCTTCTCCAGCACACGGAGAGCGTGCTAGCTGCTGAAACGTGAAGAAAGAAGCTGCAGAACACTGGCACTGAGCCTGCAGCTTTCCAGCGGAGAGAAAAAGCTACTTGAACACTCTGCAAGCCTTTCCACTCCCAAAAACATGCACATGGAAGGAGCTGCTGCAAAAGCGATGCTGTGCTCGCTGCTGCTCCTCCTGAAGCTCTGGCTGCTAAATCTGAGGCTTTCCTTCCAATTTCAAGCTGCAAAGCACTTGCTGAATTGCAGGGAAAGTCCGGGAGGCATTTGCTGTGCTGGCACACTTTCTCCTTCCTAGACAGAGTGGAAAAGCTTTTCCCTGCCGTGTAGGCGACAAGAGACGCATTAGACGGGCATCCGGAGCTGTCCGAAGGTAAGCGCCTGTTGCCGGCCTCTTTCGGCACAAGCCCCCGCTCCGGAGCGCACCGCGGCCGGCAGGAAGCTCTCTGCCGGCGAAGGTGCCGCTTCTCCGGCAAGGAAGCCTCAGCCGCTTCTCCTGCACACGGAGAGCGTGCTAGCTGCTGAAACGTGAAGAAAGAAGCTGCAGAACACTGGCACTGAGCGTGCAGCTTTCCAGCGGAGAGAAAAAGCTACTTGAACACTCTGCAAGCCTTTCCACTCCCAAAAACATGCACATGGAAGGAGCTGCTGCAAAAGCGATGCTGTGCTCGCTGCTGCTCCTCCTGAAGCTCTGGCTGCTAAATCTGAGGCTTTCCTTCCAATTTCAAGCTGCAAAGCACTTGCTGAATTGCAGGGAAAGTCCGGCAGGCATTTGCTGTGCTGGCACACTTTCTCCTTCCTAGACAGAGTGGAAAAGCTTTTCCCTGCCGTGTAGGCGACAAGAGACGCATTAGACGGGCATCCGGAGCTGTCCGAAGGTAAGCGCCTGTTCCCGGCCTCTTTCGGCACAAGCCCCCGCTCCGGAGCGCACCGCGGCCGGCAGGATGCTCTCTGCCGGCGAAGGTGCCGCTTCTCCGGCAAGGAAGCCTCAGCCGCTTCTCCTGAACACGGAGAGCGTGCTAGCTGCTGAAACGTGAAGAAAGAAGCTGCAGAACACTGGCACTGAGCGTGCAGCTTTCCAGCGGAGAGAAAAAGCTACTTGAACACTCTGCCAGCCTTTCCACTCCCAAAAACATGCACATGGAAGGAGCTGCTGCAAAAGCGATGCTGTGCCTGCTGCTGCTCCTCCTGAAGCTCTGGCTGCTAAATCTGAGGCTTTCCTTCCAATTTCAAGCTGCAAAGTATTGGATAATTGGGAAAAAACCTTTCAGAACCTAGGCTGGGAGCGAAGAGTGAGAATATATCAGAGAAACTGCTTAGCAGACCCCTTAGTCAGAGCAGAAGAAGGAGCAGAAACATCTCCGTTCTCTATTCGGGCATTGGTTTAAGCAACTTTTTTTTTCTTTTTTGCTAAACTTGCATTTTTATTTTGAAGAACTTTGAAGATTGTGCATAAAAGAAGGATCAGGAACCTGTTGTTTTTCTTAAGCATTCTCGGAATGGAATGGAAATGTGCTTTTGCTGAGAAAGATTGAGACCAATTTTGGAGAAAAGAAGTAATCTGAGAATTTCTCTATGATTCTTTCTAATATGAATGAAACAGCATGGATGACTATTGAGCAGAGGACTGTAATTATTTTAAACAGTGATTTGGAGAAAAATATTGAGTCTACGCAAACCGAACTACTTGGCAATTTACGTAACTGAAGTGGTGCCTGGGAGATGACAGAGACAACTGCGACACAGGTTTGTGGAGCTTTATTTTTAAATTATTCTTTTTAATGGCAATTTATTGACCAAATTAGTACTTTAAAATATTTGAATACACATTTGATGCTACATATTTGGAGCATGTAAGATGTTCAAGGATTACATTCACACTTTTATAATGTTTTAGAATATGGTTCATCATGTTGTGGTAGCTTGGCACAAAAAACAAGGAGCTCATAAAATGTGTGATAGATGCAGGTGAAGAAAATAAAAAGATGTCTGATATTGGCAGTTAAAATCTTACTCTGCGCCTGTGAATAAGGGTTAAAAGGTAGATAGCAGCAACATTTTGAACTCTACAAGGAGGATTGTAATTGTACTTGATTCATTATTCATCAAAGAATGAATCTGACAAAAAAAACCCCATCAAAGGTAAGTGCATCTAGTCTGTAAAACCAGACATTCTGATGGTTATTGCATAACCTCTCTACCACACACTTCTATTTATTTATTTATTTGTACTCCTGGTCTAATTTTTAATTTCTCATATACTCTTCTTTAAAGCATGTAATGATTCTATTCACATGGCTTGTGTAAGATACTCCTGAAAGGTTTTTAGAACAAGCCCAAGCTGCAGGATGCACTGGAGGGCAGTTAAATGTTCCAGAGACTGCACGGCTCCCATTATTTTGACAGGAATCTGTCTGGATAAGGATTTGTTCCCAGATGCTGTGTGTCACAAGCGGGATTGCTCATTCCTCTCCCCAGAGATCAGGACACACACAGAAAGCAGAGAGAGGTGCTCCCAGCTCATCAGATTTTCGTTCCCAAAGACCTGACAGGTGATGGTTTATCAGGGTTTGGATCAGGCACCTTCACAACCCGTGTGACAAAGGCTTTTGTCAGCATGTTTCGTGCTGCTGTTTCATCAGAGCTCTCCACACTCTCACCTGGGTCTTGTATCTGATTTATTTCTCCTGCCTTATATTCAGTAATTTTTCTGTAATTGCATCAGATGGGGGAAATACAAAAAAAAAGAGGTTTTTATTAGCTAAAGCACAAATGTCCTTTGCAGTCTGGAGTCAGGAGATGCAGCAGGATCATGGATCTGTCACGATTTTGAAAAAGTGTGTGACCAGGGGCAGAATGGTTAATTTATGGGTAAGTTGTTATTGTTCACAGAATCTCTGTGAACAAAACACAGACTCAAACACTGTTACTAAATCTGAAAAAGTAGCATCAGCAAAGAATTCTAGCTTCCTCACTTGGATCTGATTTTTCTAAACCTCATAATATGAATTTACCCATTTGGGTTAACCTGTAAGAGCACTCAAAAGGCAACCACAAGGATAGAAATTTAAAATTCTAAGAGCTTGTGGTTACACTGATGAGTATAGAATTTATGGATCTTCTCTAGTTTTAGGAGATTTTCAGCTTCTAGGTTACTGTAGTTTTCATTAATAATTTAAAACTAATTAAACCACTTTTTCATGCTTATTTGGAAATCTCTGTTAAAAATAATATATTAATTTTTCATATGTTTTTAAATTATATACAAGTCCTTGAGATGGATAATAATTGTTAATTAAAATGCTACATTAGCTTAAAACATTTTAAGGAAGAGGTAATAAATTGCAAATTATGAAGAAAAATGACATATGTATTATTTGGACAACATTTTTTTTTCTTAGGCAGAAAATGCAACAACCAGGATCAGCCAAAGGGGAGAGATAGAGACTACAAAAGGTTGAGATGGCACAAATCCAACAAGGTGAATCAAGAAATAAAAAAAATATTTTCCTGTTTGGATGGTTCAACTGGTACCCACAGTACGCTGTGAAATAACCACACAACTTCTTTTGTTTGTATCATACAGAACCATGAAAGCCAATTTAGTTTTTAAAATCGATCAATTTTCTCTCCTAAATGAGCTAAGGTAGGGTCACCCATCAGTAAACCTCTGTCAAATGAGCTTTTTTCAGACTGTCCAGCTCTGCTCTTTAATGGCACCAGTTTGAATTAGACCTTAATGTAATGTCACTTTAAATTAGGGGCTTCAGCCTGGACATGGCCATAAAGAATATTATCCAGGCAGAGTAAACAGATTTCTATCAAAACAAATCGGCGTAGGTTGGAAGTAGCAAAGTCACTGACACTTTGGAGGTCTTGGGATTCATCATGGAATTGGCTGTGTCTGTCCAAGCCAAACACAGGAATGTCTTCAGGTGACACAGCTATAGCGTGTTTAACATAATAAATGCAAAAAGATGTACAAAGACATTGCCTCATGTTGGCTTGAACAGGCCTTTCCTCTGATTAATGCCCTCATTTCAGGGCTCTAAACCAGGTCCCTGCTGTTCCTCTACGAGCAGGAGCTGTTACACTGCTGTGCTCAGCAAACCTCAAATAGTTCTGTCCCTTTTGCCCCAAATTCCTTCAGCCCACACAGCCCCACTGTGCTCCGAGAGGCGCTTTGGCTGTGCCAGATGTCACAGGAATCACCAGGGCTTTCCTAATGTCGTTGTTCAGTCCCAGGAAACCTGCTGACATCTTTTTCTTCCCCCAAAATAGCATCTCTGTTTATCTCCAGAGGCAGGGAAGATGAACGTGTGTGCACACATAATCAGATATTGATTTCTGGGCAAAATGTTCATCATTTACTTACAGGAGAAATAATTTGAAGCACTTTTCCCAGGGATAGTTATTTCTAAGGGATGAGCTATTTATTTTGGAATCCTGTACCTTTATGTAGTGAAATCCAGCAGGGAATGGTTGTGGGTGAGTTATCTGCCAGATGGCAAAATTTCTCAGCCTACTCCAAGTCAATGGTTTATGTGCACTTCCTACTACACACTGCAGGGAAAAAACTCTGGAACCTGCACTTGACAACTGGCAGTCAAGGAAGAGAATCAGCTGAATTACCATTTGTCCATCTGAATAGTCCACAGCAAAATAACCAGAGCTATTCTGAGCTGTTCAATAGATAAAGAAGAGTAGAAATCAATGGAAATTAAATTACTATAATTTTGGACTCAATATCTATATGGAATTAAAAGTACATATAGGATCTGGTGCTTACTAAGAAAACAAAATGGATGGGAAAATCTAGTTCTTAACTGGATAATTGTCAGTTATGGCACTGCCTTACAGAAGAAGGAGCCAGCTGGTACGGGACTAGTCCAGACCCTCAGCTGCTCAAATTGCTCTCGGCTTTGCCACTGACTTGCAGATTGAAAAAAATCCATGACATAAATTGTGGGGGAAGAGGTGAACTTGTCAACTTTGAAGTGGAATTATTTAAATTTTTCCATATACTATTGAACCCTGTGGAGGGTATAAGAGAAGTTCAATACCAAACGAGCTTCATATGGGGAAAAAAATTAGTGGAGACAATGATAAGAAGCAGAAATTTTGTCTATAACTCGCTCCTGACTCTGGATCTGGGAGGGTTGGGGTCTGTTTCCCACCATCCTGAGGCCATCCCCATGTGCTCCCTTCAGCCCCAGATCTCCTTCTGGACAGCTGAAACTCCCCAATGATTTTCTGATACAGGAGATTAAATCCTGCAAGAAAATAATGGTTTTTCTTTCTGAAACTATCATTTATTTTGACCACGTTCAGCAATTAAAATATAGTAAGTAGGTCTGATATCATGAAATGTCTAAAACTCGTAAATACTTTCAGGATCTAAATAAGCCTTCTAGTGTCAGGATAGTAGAAAATTTGGGGGGAAAAGTTATTTATGGTTACTTTGGTGAAATTGACAACAACCTATTGATCAAACCATATAATTATAGTTCCTGTAGTAATGTGTAACTTTGCAGACTTCGGACCAAGTTTGAACTGGTGACCCAAGTCAACCAGGGCTTTGTGGTGTTTGCGGTTTATATTTTGCCACACTCCGTTTCAAAAAAAAATCCTGAAGAGCTTTCAAGAGAAGCAAAAAATTTTAAAAATAATTTTAAAAAAGCCAATGAGGACAGGGGTGGGGAGAGAGAAAATGACTTAGTGAGAATATGAATTCAATTGACTGCAAGGAGAAAACCCAGCGTGAATGGAATCACAGAAACACACGCTAGTTTGGGTCGGGAGGGACCTTAAAGCCCACCCAGTGCCACCCCTGCCACGGCAGGGACACCTCCCACTGTCCCAGGTGCTCCAGCCCCAGTGTCCAGCCTGGCCTTGGGCACTGCCAGGGATCCAGGGGCAGCCCCAGCTGCTCTGGGCACCTGTGCCAGGGCCTGCCCACCCTCACAGGGAATGGAAATTTATCACAACAGTCAGGAAGACTTCCCAGTCTTACAAAGAAGAAACCATCTTATTGTCACCATTTCTAATTAACAGCAACCTGGCTGTCGCTATTTCCAATTACCAGGGGAAAATAGAGCACAAAACAGTACCAATAGCAGATGGTTATAAAAAGGCTAAAAGAAAACATTAGCAGCATGAGACCTGGTTTTTCAGTAATTCCAGTTGCGCTGGATTTCAGGCGGTGCCGCTTTTCCTCTCAGTAAAACTGAAGTGACAACTGAGTGAGAAAGAGGAGAAGGAGAGTTAGCAAATTATGTCACCAATGAACTTTATGTGGAATATGTTAACATTTTGGAGCTGAGATTAATGATTTTATTAAAAATCTGAGAATGCTTAAAAGCATACTTTAGAGCCTAATGTTAATATCTCTTGCTGTCTTGAGTTTTCAATTTATATTGGTGCTGTGCTTTGCTGTTCCATGCTTAAAAATAACAATAACATTTCAAATTATAGAAATTGATTTATCTCTCTCCTTCCTCTTTTTTAAAATGGTATTAATATATTAGGAGGGGGAATAGTGAACTTTTAAAAAAATTACTTTACAACTCCTGTGACTTTTATAATTTTCACATTTATAAGAGCCAAGGCTCATAATTTATAGGCTACATAACAAAATGGAAAGGCAAACTTGGAGAAGGCAGTGGAAACAAGACTCCGGTCCCTGGCATCTTTTCCCAAGCCTGTGATTTGCATGACAAATGCCAGCATAAAATACCATGGAGATGTGTGATGCAGATGTGTGATGCAGATGTCTGTTTGCAAAATGTCTTTTCTATAGCAATCGAATTATGGATTAGCAACTGGTTTTAATGGCTCAGTCTGACAGCAATTTTTTAGTGGTTGATATGAGAGTCCATTTTAGGAATTTTTTTATCCCTTTGTTCCAGTTTAGTGGCATACAAAGCATTGCCTAAAAATTCTGGGAAAAAAACCCCAAAGTTTCATATAAGAAGAGAGTAGCCTTCACTTATTTTTTCACTCAGGTTTTCACCTGCTGTTGTTGTTGGGTCCCTTTGTAACTGATTAAGATGTATTGTATTTAGCATCTATAATGGATTTGAAAATTGGAAAATCTTATAATAAACACAACCAAGTAAAAGTCGGAATCATAATATGATTTTTTAAATTATTTGGATAAAATTAAAAAAAAACAAATTGTAGTGAAGACAAATTCTGAAGGAAATATCAGAATTGCTTTTTTTTTTTTTTTTTTTTTTTAAATTTCAGTACTCCAGCCTGTACTGTCTTGTTTCAATCTATTTATATGTGTTGTATTTAAATTGCCCAGCATCAAATTGCTGATCCCTGGGATCCTTGGCTAATGGGAGTGGGGGTTCAGGTGCGCCTATGAAAATTCCCATTACATGATGGAGATCCTGTTCCTCAAGGATATAAACTAAAAAGGATTAGAGGTATCAACCTAGGAGTTCACACAGCAAGACTTTGAATGTAGTAACACTGTGAAAAAAGTAGGGACAAATTAAGACTTCCATGATGTCTGAACAATGCACAAGTTATTTAATATCACTGTGGATAACTTTACGAACTATTGCAAAAAACCTGCTTCCAAACTACCAGAACACTGGCACCTCTCACAGGAATTATCTTCAGAGAAACCTCAGTAATATTTCAATAGAGCATTTTAAACTGTTGTCTTTGTAAAAACCTTCCAGAAAGTGTAACTTGTCCTAGGACATTTAAGGTTGTCTAATATTTCTGTCTATAAAGTTGTAATTGCAATGTTCAACTTCAATTCTATGTAGTGGTCAATGTTCATTTCTACATCTCCATCAAGCTGATTTTGGGTTTGCAATATCCATTTTTTTTTAGTATCTGATTTTTGGTTTTGCAATTTCATCCAAACATATTTTCTGTGCAAGTGAAGAGGTTTTAATTCTCATATCTCCTACAGACCATTGCACAGTCAAGAGTTTTAATAGATTTTACCAGAAGAAGGTCAGAGCTAAACACATTTCCTAACCCACACAAAAAGGCGCATTTTTTTCTATAAAGGAGTTTGAAAAAGTCTTGCTGGTGCATATTTAGTCATAGAGGGAAAGACTGGATTTATGTCAATATCAGGATAGATGGATTCAGTTGGAAATTCCTCAAATAAAAGGAAATTGTTACTGAAACGTGTTTTGAGTTCAGCTCCCTGTCCAGGGAGATAAAGTACCAGGTAATGTGGGGACAACTCTAAAATCCCTGGTCCAATTTACTGGTTTAAATCTAACAAGCTAAAAACATTTAATTAATACCTCTGCAGCTTATTACAGCAATGGCTTTTATTGCTGGATATCTCCTGATTCCTGTTTCTCTCTCTGTGCAAACATGCATGGGGTTCTTAGTTAGAACTCTTTAGCATACATTAAATCATATGAAAAAGCAGCAAAGCAGTAGCTCTTTTTCTTCCCATTGAACTGATTTTGGTACGAGAGATCTCATCAATATTAACCAAATAATAAATTAAAAAGACTTACAGAGATGTGATACATTCATGTGAAAAAAGAGAATATTTCTGCAGTGTCCCTGGTTTCCCAAGTTCCAAAATGCTTTTAAATAACTCAAATTGAGTTATCCCACCACTACCATCTGTAAAAAACGAACAGATTTTATTTTTTTCGTGTATCTTGTAGCGGTTCTTCTTTGCCTTTAAAAGTGTCAGAATGTTCTAAGAGGTGAGGAGCCCAGCTCCAGGAGGTTCACAAGTTCACAGGAGGAAATTACTGAGTTGGCCTTGTCAGAGGATGTTCAATTCATTTTTTCAGCTCCATATTCTTTGCTACAGCAGACAGAGAAGTATGTCCTTTATTTTTTTATAAATTTCAAAGGAAGCTCTATTCTGTTTCATATTTTCACATTCTGGATATTCTCAAAGAAAAATACCACCTGCTTTTCTATTTTTATATCCCTTTATGAACATTAATCTTATAAAGTAAATCAGCTTTTTTAAATGGTGAAAGCAGATTGTGGATATGAGATTTGTAATTCCCAGGAGAGCTCTGGGGACCAACATCAGGTAAGCAGCAGGACAAATTTATGAGCACTCCCAGGGTAGAATGTACCATCATAACCTGATTTAAAAATGCACATAGGGGTCTGAGAATGTGGAGAATATGGGTTTATTGCCTCAGGATATATAAGTGGTGTTTCCTTTGAAAAGCAGGGTGCCTCAGGACTATTGTTTTTGAGGACCTGGAAAGGTTCTGCAAAAATTATGTGACATTTAGAAGATGAATTATAATGCTTTTGCAGACTGCTAGAAGAGAGCCGAAGAGTGTGCATCACAACACAATTCAAATATTTTGTAAACAAACTCATTATCACAAATGCATTAAATTTAATGTAGATTTGGTTGCAACCAGGTTCTTCTCTCTTCCCCATATTTCGTGAATTGCTACCTGATGACTCCTCCTTTACCATGAAGAATTGTTGCCCAGACTCAGAGAGTTAATGCTGCACATCAGGTACTCCCACAGCCTTGATCCCTTTCCTACACCTTCTAAATTAGAGATTTGGTGCTTCGCACCCCAGTACTGCTCTCTCTCTTCTCTCCAAATGCTCCAGCTCTGGGCCTAGAAAGAGTGACCAATTTCTTTCTGTGCAATCTGGTGTGGAGGTGTTTTGTTCAAGCACCAGCACATTAAATAGTCAGCACAGGCCATTTAAAATAATTAGGATTAATTTTCTCAAGCTCTCATAAAAACAAAAAGAAATTATTTGCAACTACCTGCACAGCGCCAACTTAAGGGGGATAGACTAAAATCATTACAGGTAATTTAATTTAAACAAATATTAGCCAAGCTTTGCCCATGTGAAAAGTAGGGGTTTTTGCAAGTCCACGTTGAAACACATCTTTCTGAGCACTCTTAAAAATGGATGATACACTTGGAAAGAACGTTTTTCATTGGGAAAAAAACTGGATCTGATCAATTTACAGGTGGCTTTTGACAGCCAAAATCTATCTCAAAAATCAAGTTAAATTCTGTCCAAAACCAAAAGGGTTTTAATAATGGCAGCTGATGTTTCCAATGAACTGGGTGATTATTTAAGAATTCCATGCAAGCAAATGGATTGCTGAGTTCACAACTTAATGAAGTTTGATATAATCAGGGAGATTGAAATAAGGCTTGAAGGGTTTGATTCTTGATTAATGGAAATATATATAATTCATGTATTTTCTTGCTAGTGTAATACTGTCTGGGTTTACAACACAGCTGTCTGCAAGGGCAGAGAGAAAAGCCTGCCTGGGAATGGAGAATGTAAACCCCCTCCCTCCGAATTATTAGAACTTTGAAAACAAGGGGTTCTCGGGCAAAGATATGGGAATAGAACAACAGTTCGTGACCAGCGTGTGTAATAAAGGAAACAAACAAACAACAGCTCCAGCACTAAACAAACAGAACAGGAACCCAGTCCCAGAACGCGAGCCCAGAACCCGAGCCCGGTCTGCGAACCCAAACCCAGTCCCAGGACCCAAACCCAAGCCCAGAACCCGAGCCCAGTCCCAGAACCTGAGCCCGGTCCTAGAACCCGAGCCCAGTCTCAGAACCAGAGCCTAGACCCAGAACCTGAGCCTGGAACCCGAGCCAAGTCCTAGAACCCGAGCCCAGAACCTGAGCCCAGTCCTAGAACCCAAGCCTTTTCCCAGAACTGGAACCCTGTCCCAGAACCCGAGCCCAGAACCCAAACCCAGTCCCAGAACCCGAGCCAAGTCCTAGAACCCGAGCTTAGAACCCGAGCCTAGAACCCGAACACAGTACTAGAACACTAGCCTAGAACTGGAGCCTAGAACCCTTGCCTGGAACCCGAACACAGTCCTAGAACCATAGCCTAGAACCCCAGCCTAGAACCTGAGTCTAGAACCCAAACACGGTCCTAGGACCCTAGAACCAGAGCTTGGAACCCAAGCCTAGAACCCAATCCCGTGCCCAGAACCCAATCCCGTGCCCAGAACTGAAACCCAGTCACAGAATCATAACCCAGTCCCGAGCCAAGTCCTAGAACGTGAGCCTAGAACCCCAGGCTAGAACCCGAGCCTAGAACCCGAACACTAGCCTAGAACGCTAGCCTAGAACCTGACTCTGGAGCCCCGAGCCTTGAACCTGAGTCTAGAACCCGAACACAGGCCTAGAACCTGAGTCTGGAACCCGAGCCTAGAATCTGAGTCTAGAACCCGAACACAGGCCTAGAACCTGAGTCTGGAACCCGAGCCTAGAATCTGAGTCTAGAACCCGAACACAGGCCTAGAACCTGAGTCTGGAACAAGAGCCTAGAATCTGAGTCTAGAACCCGAACACAGTCCTAGAACCTGAGTCTGGAACCCGAGTCTAGAACCCGAACACAGTCCTAGAACCTGAGTCTGGAACCCGAGTCTAGAACCCGAACACAGTTCTAGAACCTGAGTCTGGAACCCGAACACATTCCTAGAACCTGAGTCTGGAACCCGAACACATTCCTAGAACCTGAGTCTGGATCCCGAGCCTAGAACCAGAGTCTAGAACCCGAACACAGTTCTAGAACCTTAGTCTGGAACCCGAGCCTAGAACCAAGCCACAGTCCTGGACCTGAGTCTAGAACCCGAACACAGTCCTAGAACACTAGCCTAGAGCCAGAGCTTGGAACCCGAGCTCAGAATTCAGGCTCATCCTAGAACCCGAGACCAGAACCCGAGACCAGACCCAGAACTGGAACCAGAACTCAGTCCTAGAACCCGAGCCCAGAACCTGAGCCTAGAACCCGAGCTCGTCCTAAAACCTGAGTCCAGTCCTAGAATCCTAGCCTGTCCTAGAACCTGAGCCCATCATAGAATCCGAGCCCAGAACCCAAGCTCAGTCATAGAACTTGAGCCCAGAAGGTGAGCCCAAAACCTGAGCCCAAAACCTGAGCCCAAAACCCGAGCCCGTCATAGAACCTGAGTCCAGTGCTAGAACCTGAGCACAGAACCTGAGCCCAAAACCTGAACCCAGTCCTTTAACTCGAGCCCAGAACCCAAGTTTAGAACCCGTGCCCGTTCTAGAACCTGAGCCTAGTTCTAGAACCAGAGCTCAGTCCTAAAACATGAGCCCAGAACCCAAGCTTGTCCTAGCACCCGAGCCATGTTCTAGAACCCAAGCTCGTCCTAAAACCCAATCCCATCCTAGAACCCGAGCCGAGAACCCGAGCCCAGGCTCAGAAACCCGAGCCCAGGACCCAAGCCCAGAACCCGAGCCCAGGCCCAGAACTGGAACCCAGGCCCGGAACTGCAACCCAATCCCAGAACCGGAACCCAGTCCCAGAACTCGAGCCCTGAACCTGAGCCCAGTCCCAGAACCTGAACCCAGAATCTGAGCCTGGTCCCAGAACCCGAGCCCAGTCCCAGAACCCAAGCCCAGAACCCGAGCCCAGTCCCAGAACCGGAACCCGGTCCCGGAACTTGAGCCCAGTCCCAGAACCCGAGCCCACTCCCAGAACCCAAGCCCAGAATCGGAACCCAGTCCCAGAACCCAAGCCCGGAACCTGAGCCCAGAACCCAAGCTCTGTCCCAGAACCCGAGCCCAGTTCTAGAACCCAAGCCCAGAACACGAGCCCAGTCCTAGAACCCGAGCCCAGAACACGAGCCTAGTCCCAGAACCAGAAGCCAGTCCCAGAACAGGAACCCAGTCCCAGAACCTGAGCCCAGTCCCAGAACTCAAACCCAGAACCCGAGCCCAGAACCCGAGCCTAAAACACAAACCCAGTCCCAGAACAGGAACCCAGAACCCGAGCCCAGAACCCGAGCCTAGAACACAAATCCAGTCCCAGAACCCAAGCCCAGAACCAGAGCCCAGTCCAAGAACCGGAACCCAGTCCCAGAACCCAAGCCCAGAATTGGAACACAGTCCCGAACCCAAGCCCAGAACCCGAGCCCGAGCCCAGAACCCAAACCCGGGCCCAGAACCCAAGCCCAGAACCCGAGACCGGAACCCGAGCCAAGTCCAAGAACCCAAGCCCAGAACCCGAGCCCAGTCCCAGAACCCGAGCCCAATACCCGAGCCCAGTTCTAGAACCCGAGCCCGGAACCTGCGCCCGGAACCCGAGCCCCGTCCCAGAACCTGAGCCCAGAACCCGAGCCCACTCCCAGAACCCGAGCCCACTTCCAGAACCCAAGGCCAGAACCCAAACCTAGTCCCAGAAACGGAACCCAGTCCCAAAACTGGAACCCACTCCCAGAACCCAAGCCCAGTCCCAGAACCAGAACCCAGTCCCAGAACCCAAGCCCAGAACCTGAGCTCACTCCCAGAACCCAAGACCAGAACCTGAGCCCCGGTCCCAGAACTCGAGCCCAGTCACAGAACCAGAACCCAGTCCCAGAACCGGAACCCAGTCCCAGAACTGGAACCCAGTCCCAGAACTGGAACCCAGTCCCAGAACCTGAGCCCAGAACCCGATCCTCCCGGTCCCAGAACCCGATCCCAGTCCCAGAACCTGAGCCCAGTCCCAGAACCCGAGCCCAGAATCGGAACCCAGTCCCAGAACCCGAGCCCAAACCCAAGCCTAGTCCCAGAATCCAAGCCCAGTCCCAAAACCCGAGTCCAGTCCCCAAACCCGAGCCCAGAACCCAAGCCCAAGTGATAAGGAAAGAACAGAAAAAAAACCAATGCCCAACAAACACCTTTGGAATAAAAAAGGTTTAGGTAAAGTTTAAGAATTAATAGAAATTAGGAAGGAGTTGAAGACTGGAATGTATGCATCAAATTTTGAGGGTCCCTTCTTCCTTCTCCTGTAAAATTGGAATAAATACCTTCTGAGGGAGCTAAGAATTGGTATTCAGTGATCAGAGGAACTGCTTAAGTAAATATTCATGTATTTTCCCAAAAAATTGAGGAAAAATCCCCCATAATCTTTTGAAAAACTGATTAAAAAATCACCAACCTCTTGTCTCAAAATCCAAAAGTTGTCCAAATGATAATCTTAATTGTTTAGCAGCAACAGTTGGTGATGAGCCCAAATTTGCTGTGCTTTTCCATACAACATACAGGAGAAAATGTGAATGAGAAATGATGGTTTTAACAGGCTTGTTAAAAAGCCACTGGCACCAGCTCAAGCTTTTCAGAACCTTCTCTTTACATTAGAAATGTTACCAATTATATGGTATCTGAAGTCTTATTGAAGAAAAAAAGAATGTTAAAATTGTTTTGGAAGGAACTTATCCTTGATGGCATTGCACAACAGATGACAGAAAGAATTGACCCTCAGGAACCAATTTATTTTGGACCCCTATTTGGGAGAAAATTCACTGAGTGAAGGTCTGCTGTTAAAAAAAAATATTTTTAAAAGCCATAAAATGTCTACAGAAGAACTCTTGCACTTCTATTGACTTCAAAAAAAGCTTGTAAATAGAAAACACTTGAACCAGAAATTTTAAATGTTGTTTTTTTTTTTTTTTAATGTGAAAGAAAACTTCTGAGCTTTTTTTTCTCCACTTGTGAGGTTCACAAGGAAAATTATGCAATCCAAAGTGTAAGATGAGGTGCATTGTTGGGGTATCAGTCAGAGGATATTCAAATAATGATTTTCACCAAATTGGTAGGTAAGCAACTTCTTTGAACACGATCATATTTTGCTGTTTAAAGCCTGCTTGTACATAATGATATACTCAATTCATATCACTGATAATGGTTATTTCCTTCCTTTAAAGTCTAAGCAAATAGTTTGACAAGAAAAGAAATAAACTAATTCATACTTTCTGTCACTGATCATGAAAAACAGGCTGCAAATATAGAAGTAATATCTGATAATTCAGCTTAGATTTTTGGACTGTTTCCATGGACTATATTGCTGGAATGAACTGTGCTTCTATTCAGAAATTACCCACATACGCTTTCATTTTTACCCTTTTATTTCTTCAGGTAATGTCCAAAAGTTATGTAACTTGAGGTTTAGATTTTGGAAATATTCATTGTAGAGGTTCCTTTGACTCTCCTTCTGCTTGGTATTCCTTTTTCTTTCAATTATTATTGTCCAAGTTGTTATTTTAACTCTTACATTGCATATATTAACTTTAGTGAATTGAGAATCTCAAGGACAGAAAGCAAAGAGACTGAGGAATTAGGAGCTGAGTCATTGGTGCTTAGTGGCATGCTGATGTTTTGTGACATCCAAAACTTTGACAAGGATCTGGCAGGTGTGATGCAGGAATTAGACATCCATGCCAGTCTGGATGGGCAGGAGCCCTCAGGGTATCTGAAATGTCAGTAGGCAGGTGAATTTAAAGAATTAAATCCAGCCCTGAAATTTTACTGACATGAAAATGGGAGTGCAAAATCCCACTCCATGAATTCATACAATTATTTGGGGGGGAAGGGACTTAAAGCTCATCCCATCCCACCCCTGCCATGGCAGGGACACCTCCCACTGTCCCAGGCTGCTCCAGCCCCAGTGTCCAGCCTGGCCTTGGGCACTGCCAGGGATCCAGGGGCAGCCCCAGCTGCTCTGGGCACCCTGTGCCAGGGCCTGCCCACCCTCCCAGGGAACAATTCCTCATTCCCAATCTCCCACCCAGCCCTGCCCTCCGGCACTGGGAGCCATTCCCTGTGCCTTGTCCCTCCAGCCCTTGCCAATTGTCTCTCTCCATCTTTCCTGCAGCTCCCCCAGGCCCTGCAAGGCCACCCTGAGCTCAGCCAAAGCTTCTCCTGTGCAGTGAGCAATGCCAGCTGTGCCAGCCTTTCCTCCCAGCAGAGCTGCTCCATCCCTCTCCTCATCCTGGTGCCTCCTCTGGGCTCTCTGCAGCAGCTCCAGCTCCTTGCTGTGCTGGTCCCAGGGCTGGGGCAGCTCTGCAGGTGGGCTCTCACCTGAGGGGCAGAGGGGCAGAATCCCCTCCCCTGCTGCCCACGCTGGGCTCAGCCCAGGGCAGGGCTTTGGGGTCCCAGGGCACGGCCGGGGCAGGGCCAGCTCTGCCCCACAGCTCCCCCAGAGCCTCTCCCAGGGCTGCTCCAGCTGATCAACCCCAGCCTGGACTGATCCTGGGGCTGCCCCAACTCAGGTGAAGAACCTTTGCACTGGGTAGAGCAGCTTGCTTGGTTTCTTGAGGCAGAAAGAACAATTCCAGCTCTGCTCAAAAAGTCAAACTATTGAGAATATAAATCTGGACCAAGTTCCATTTTTATTGTCATTCCCTTTTTTTGGTGGATAATTTCAACATGTTTCTATTAAGAGTAATTCATGTCACCATTGTTCTTCAGAGTTTTTGTCTAAGGATATCTGGGCTGCTTTCCTGTATTTTGTCTGTGGCTTTCTGTTTATAAACCCCTTGTTTTGGGCTTGAACTGCAGGCTTGAGTCACCTGCACTCTGCTGAAAGTAGAGCCATCAGGAGTTAATTCGGATGAACTTCTGAGGGATGAGTCCAAGGCATGCATAGTTAAAACTTCATGATATAAGCAGTGGAGTAGCACAATTCCCATGGTATGAGCAGCCCCTTTTGTACTTATGCTGCTTCAGCCCTTTTGGTTAGCTGGTTTTGTTTTCCCACCTACATCTTAACCCTCCAGACTGTGTTCTGTCGCCACAGGCATGATTCCCTCTGAACTCTGCTTTTCTGTCTTTCAGTCACACAGCCAGAACACCATTAGATCCTGATGCCACAGCTGGGTTAAGGAAATTACTCTCTAATCCACCCAAATGTTTTAACCCACTGGATGAAATAAGAACTAAATGCATTTTCAACCATTTAGCAGTGATCCATATTTGGAGAGAAAGTGACTCAAAGGCGAAGAGACATCTCCCTAAGAGCTCTGGAGTTTGCTCCCTGCTGAGCTGGCCTCTGCTGCTGAGGTGAGAGGAGTTTTGGAGATCCCTCTCACTCCACAGGCGTGGCAGGAAATGGTCCCCCCCAGTTAATTCAGTACTTACTCAAGTACTTCCCTTATTTGTTTCCAAAGGAATGGAGGTAAATCCCACCATCTGGGTTCATTCCCTTGATTTCAGGTTATTATTGATATGTAGAAAGGATATTTTATATGAAATAAAGCTATTTCCACCTAAAACAATCTCCTGGCTTCTTATTACAAGTACTTTGATATGAGCTTTTTTACACACAAGCTCTTTCTCAAAATGAGAAAAATTGTTTCCATTCTGGAGAACTATTTTGACAACTTACTGAATTAAATAAAACTGAGATCTACATTACACGAACTAAATGTTTTAAATGAACCTATTTTATTTGCTAACGTGTGACACTGCCAATGTATTTGCTTTGCTAACTGGGATTCCTGTTCTCTGTTACACAGTATCAAGCCTGATCTGTAATTTTCCAAAGAACCTCTGGGTATCAAACTAATTTTCCATTGATTTTGAATTGTCTCTGTGATAAAATAGAGATGGTATTAAAACATTTTCTTCATGGAAGGAAATACCTGTCACTATTTTTCACTGCAGTCATGCTTGAAAAATTGCTATGCTCCTTGTTCTGTCTAATCTTGCTATAATTAATATTCCATAATGTGTAGGAAACCAAAATACCTTTGCTAACAGCTGGACAGTGTGTACCTAAATTTCTGCCATCTGGTCCTACAGTCTTGGCTAACACAGGGAGCTGAACGCATCACAAAGTCAATATTCAATAGAAATACAAATTAGGAGGGCTGGTGAGCAAAAGAGCAAAGGGAACCATTAAATACATATAGCAAGGAGATGGAATTTTACAGTTAATTCTTCACCTAAAAGACTTTCTCGTTTGTGTCTTTATACAGGACCTCAAACAAGAGGCTGAACTATTTGAGTATGCTAATGGATTCAAATGTCAATCAATACCCTGTCTTTGCCCTCTGCTCTCATCAGTGAAATTGTGCCTAGATCCCCACCCTGACATCCCACCTCTGCTTCCAGCTGGCCCTGCTGTTCCTGTTGCCTGGATGCAAGTGGAGCATGTGGAGGAATGCTCCTGAGCTGCCGTGGGATGGCCTTTTTATCACAAGGATTGATCCATGGATCAGCTGGGAAATGGCTCAGCCTTCTGTGCAGACTCCCAAAGGCAGCAGAGTTGGGCTGGGCTGCTCCCACAGGGGGCCTCGCTCACCTCTTCTCTCACACGCCGAGCTGAGGCTTTCCTGCCAAGGTCAGCAATCTACTGGAAAGAATTACCCAACTCCAAGGGGATTTATGTACATTGCTCTTAGATCCCTTTGGGGTACCTGAGCATCCTTTTCCCAGACCTGCATTTTCTCCCAAATTCTCTTCAACAAGGGGAGGAAATGAGGACCAACCAAGGAGAGGAACTGTTGCAACAGAAAGTCTTGGACCAGGATATTTCCTCCTGCCTTCCCAAACAAAGACTGTGCTGAAGTCCATGCTGACGGGCCAACAGGGATCACCCAGGCTCTCGCTCTCTCCATTGCCCATGTTAGCACAATATCCCAATTTAATCCCTTGGGGAATGCTCAGATCTTGTTGTGCTGTGAGGAAACTAGCCCAGAACTCTGTGATCAGAATTATCAGTGTGGGTGTTTATTTTGTGAAATTTCCCTCATCTATGAGAATTGCAACCATTTAGTGTCACTTTGAGAGCAGGATGGTCAGAAGACTTACAAAGCAGAGTGTTTCTGAAGTCTTTGTAGCTGAAAGGAAATGCCAGCTTCCATGGCTAGTGAGGAGAGAGCCCATTCTGATTCCTCCTCTCTATTGTTTGGCACTTCCCAGCATAGAAGAAGAAATTTACTTACCAAAAGTAAGAAGGACTAGTGATCGAAACTGACAAAAAAAAAAAAGTGTTTTCCATATTTTATTCCACATGCATACAGGACCTCGGATCACAACAAAGTTATTGTCTTGGCAATTGATAAAAAGTGTATTATTTAGACATATCAGTGGTAAGAAGCTCATCCCTAAATAGCAAAATACAAATTCACCTGGTTCTTACATTTAATCTTTGGGAAGGTTTACAAAAACTGAGATTTTCCAATGTGATTTTCATACAAGGAGCAGTTAGGTTAATGTGTTGGGCCTATTTATTTCTCTGGAACAACATAAGAGTTTAAAAACACAAATAGTAAAAAATGCATGTTATGCATTATGATACTTTAAAAGCTGCCACAAATTCATGTAAGAAATTCTATTGTTATTCCATAAAAACAGTGCTGTTTAAAATAAGTTAGACAATGGAAGGCTTTCTCACAGAAACTCATTACATCACAGTCTGTTAAAAATCATGTTTTGCCTTGTAGTGTTTTCTCCTAATTCTCAAAGCCAAGAGGACCACACAGTCATAGGCTGGATTTGTATGATTATGCAAAAAGAGTATTTAAGCATTAGGAACTTTAATTATGCAGAAGCTTTGCTGAGGGATTTTAAATAAAAGATTTGTGCACATTATATTATAATGAGCAAAGTAAATATATTTTTAGCACTTCTATGAAATATTGCTGTAGTGAGGACAGGGCGATTCAATCAATAACAATACATGTTCTGGGGTTTTTTGTTCCTCAGATATCAGAGGAATTTGTCAATCTCTGCTAGATCCATGTAACTTTTCAGAATTTCTCAGAAAGATTGTGTGGTGTTTCCCTCACTGCCTTAAGAGCCCTGACTACAGCAGGAGTGTTGATGCAGGTAAGCGGCCACACCTGTTTCAGTCTGGTTCTCCATCACCTGCAGCCCTCAGTGAGGTGCCAGATGTTCTGCTCAGCTGGGTAAGACCTGCTTAGCAGCTCAAAAACATTTTGAAGAGCAAAAAGATAAAAAAGATACCAAAAAAAAAAAAGAAAAAAAGCGCATCTTGAATCTCACTTCTGAAAAAGTCTCAGAGCTTCTCATATATCCCACAGGCATGTTTTCTGTCGCCTTTCCTAGATTTTAAAAAGACCATTTAAAAAGGCCTCGTAGCTGGACTTGTAGCCAAGGCAACAGTTACAATATTTTGAGTCCCAGCAGTTATGAATGGACTCAAAATCTGACCAAAAAAAAAGTGCTGCTTATTTTCATTTTGGGGCTCACAATAAAAATATGATTGCAACAGGCAACAATTTAGAAACCATAGATGCAAGGCTCTGGGTGTGAAGAGAGTGCCTCCTTGAAACACTTCACAGTTCACATCACAGTCCCTCTTAAGCCCCTGTCTCTTGAAATTTAAATATAAGTAACCTGTATGTGCTTCAATCCTAATTCAGCAATTAACTAATTTATTTTATTTAAATGTTGCTGCTGTGTGTCCCTTTGTGAAATGCATTAGGTGTCATTAAACAGAAATTCTGTGTGTGAAATCCTGTATCATTGAGTTGGGTGAGAAAAACACATTTATTTCTAGTGCGATTTTCAGGCTTAATAAATGGTGTGAATTTCAATATGTGCTCTTGCCTTTTGCATTTGGCCATTTGAAATTTAGATCTGTGAAATGAGGAATGATTGATCTGCAGTTGTCCGGCATTCTGAGCAACTTTAATGAGCTAGCAAGCAACACTTATTTAAAAATTTTATCTCACACATTCTAAAAAGAGACAAGGAGTATATGATGTATAAGACAGAGAGAGAAAATTGGCAAGGGCTGGAGGGACAGGAGCCAGGGAATGGCTCCCAGTGCCAGAGGGCAGGGCTGGGTGGGAGGTTGGGAATGAGGAATTGTTCCCTGGCAGGGTGGGCAGGCCCTGGCACAGGGTGCCCAGAGCAGCTGGGGCTGCCCCTGGATCCCTGGCAGTGCCCAAGGCCAGGCTGGACACTGGGGCTGGAGCAGCCTGGGGCAGTGGGAGGTGTCCCTGCCATGGCAGGGGTGGAATGCGAAGAACTTCAAGGTCCTTCAAATCCAAACTATTCCATTATTCACTTCAATGATCCTAAGTTATTATAATTTAATATCTGATTGCAGATTGCAGTTGAATAAGCACTGACACTATTTTCCACATGACTTCCAGAGAGGAGTCTCGTGCCCCAAATCCATTGATTTGGAGGTAGGTCTGGAGAAACAAGGAGGGGGCACACTTGGTTTCTTAATATGCCTTCACTGTGGCACTGTGAAACTATTTTTGGCTAAACTATTCATTAGGTTGTTTGAGTGCTGTCATTCACAAAGGATGACCACAGCACTACAGTTTGCTCCTGTCCCTCATAAAAATACGGATGTGTGTACTCAAAAAGTGCAGCAGTTGCTTTTCAGCTTTGGATGACAGACACATGAAATAATGACACATTTCCAGTCATGTACTTCCACACTCTCTTCCTTATAAAACTCTATTTTATAGACCTTGACATTTACAAAAGAAAAAACATATGAGAACAGAAGAGCAAAAGGAAAAGCACTGAAATAAATAAAAAAGTAAGTAGCTCCTTCATAACCATGGTCTTAACTGGAAAGAAAAGCCCTAATGACAAAGAAACATGCTTTTTGCTAAGTACAGGTTTTTTCTGAATCATATTATCAAGTATAGCTGTTCACAGAAAAACATAAAATGCTGAAATAACAGTAATGACAGAAGAAATTTGCTTCTAGCCAGGTCAGACTGTCTCCAAGGAAGGAATCAGTAGTCATTCCCTATTTCTGGTTTCCCCTTCTTTACCAGTGGCCAGGAGTTGGGGTTTTTTTTGGTTTGGTTTGGGGTTGTTTTTTTTTTTTTGGTGGTTTTTTTTTTGTTTTGTTTTGTTTTGTTTTTGGCAAAACCCCACAAGTGTAATATGAAAGTGGCCTTGTTTTGTCAAACAATTTGCTTTAGTCTGGATGGGGATGAGCAGCATCCCTTATCAACCAGCATTTTGACTTTTGTGTGCTGCTAATCCTGAGCACAGCAATGGCAGAAAATTGTGGGCTCTGTTGAGTGCTCTTCAAAATGACTGGTTTTACTTCCTTTTTGGATTATAATTTATGGATTTTGATAATTACATGCACAGACTTGTATCTCAATTATCTCATAATTACACTTGGACAACACTAAATATTACAGCCAAAAGCTGAAAACCTTTCTTTAGAAACTACTGCTGAGTTACATTTCAGCAGTTTCAAATTATTTTTTCTGTATTGTGATGAAAATAATATCTTTTTTGGCCCTAAATATGTACAGATAAATCTCTTTTGGGGCAGTACTTCACTGAGGTGTGGAGAGCCTGTGGGGACAGGGTTGCTGAGCATTTTTTCCTCCAGACCTCATCTGCTTCTTCTATTTATTTGTACAACACGGGAAAGCTTTTCTAGGACCAAATATTTTTCAGGAAAATCTATGGATTCGATTTTCCATTGTAGTCTCGTGACACTGTGAAAGAAACATGAACTGATGGATACAGTTGTTTTCTCAACCCTAAAGTCTTTAAGAGATCCCAGGCTTCCTCTTGGCCTGCAAGGGATTACCTGGTGTTTCTTCTGGAGTTGTGGATCCTTGTCCAGCCTTTCCACAGCTCCATATGACATTCAACACTTCGGCTCTTGCTTCTTCTGAAGCAACTCTCTTTCGTGAATAATAAAACTCACTGTAAAAGAGATGAATTAGTATGAGGCAAATTGGAGGGGGGCAGGAGGGAGCTGCTTCCATAAGAAATATGACATGATTAAACATGCAGCACATACATCATGGGCCTGCTTAACAAAAATGAAAAATGTCTCATAGTGCCATATTTAGGATATTGGGAAGAAACTCTAGAGACATGGCCAGGGGCACCTCCCACTGTCCCAGGCTGCTCCCAGCCCTGTCCAGCCTAGAGATCTATACTTATCCCTTATAATTATAAGACAACTATAAATCTCTTCTTTTGCTTCTAGGAGGGAGACATACAGCTGTAGCTGCGCATTTCCTCCCTAGCATGACACCATATTTCTTGTTGCAACTCTAGGGAGTCATTTGGCAGCAGAGGAATGGCCAGCCCATAGAGGACAAGTCCAGCTCTCCCTGCCAAGAGACGCTGGAAGGACGTTGTGCTGCCACAGTCGGCCCCACACACAGGGGGAAGGAAAAGCAACCCAAAACCACAGTACCATTTGGGGTTGCCCTAAAGACAGGGAAGAGGTCCAAAATGATGCACAGTTCATTGTGCAAGGGTGTGTGATAAGGGGTTTCTCTTTGTAGCATAATTTAGCTTTGATCAGTTTGTATGTATGCTGGATAAGGAATAGAGTAAACACCTGGAAAATCTAACAAGGCATATAGTAAATCTTCTGACTTTTGCATGGCCCAATCAAAATAGGATTTAATCCTAGGTCAAGAGATGATTTTAAATTTGCAACCTGCTATGGCAGGAAGCCTTGCCCTGCCCTTAATGACAATTGGAGAAATCATTTCTAAAGATGTGAAGATTATATTTGGCGACCTGTAAGAAAGAAAAACCCACTCAATTATTAACAAAGGATCATTTTGAGAGGGAAGGAAAAAAGGCTGATCTGGAACAAAAGGATGTGCTTGTCTCTTTTGCAGAGGATCAGTAATTTTCTCTAAAGCCTTTCTAGTTTCAGGAGTAGGCGATCTCAGGGATTATTTTTTGACACTTTCAGTGGTTTTTGTTGCCGGTGGGGACTTTCCCAGCGATGAGGTGCAGGTCTCGCTGGCCTCACGGAGTCAACTTCTGATTCCTGGGCACCTTGGCCATGGAGCCCAGGCCGGCGCCGCCGTGCAGGTCGGAGCCCCGCGGGGCCGAAGCCAGGGGCTGCGGGAGCCGGCGGTGCGAGCGCGCCGGGCGCGGGGCAGGCTGGAACGGCAGCGCCTTTCCCCGGCGCAGGTAGAAGGGCAGCGGGATCCAGGATTCGTGAGCCGTCTCTGGGCCGGAGCAGTAGCAGTTTCTGTTCCCTTCCTCCCTTTCTTCTTCCCCCTTCCCCCTGCCTCCTCTCGTGGCTGGAGAGGCTGGCCGAGGCTGCGGCTGCGAGGGTTTAGGTGAAAAGGGGGCGGGGGACGGGCGCGCCGGCAGGGGATTCGCGACAAAGATTTCCACAAGGACTCAGCTAGCAGGGAAAAATTCTGCTGTTGTTTTCTCACGCCTAGAGATAGCATTATACAATTTAACCTCCACCGAGTCCCCAAAAGTCTCTGGTATAGACGGCTTCAAAGTCAGCATTTGGGATATGAGTTATAGTCCATTTTAAAAGCTCTTTGAGCTCTTGCTTAGGCAAGGTTTTTGGACTTGATGCACTTCGAGATTTTAAATGCTGAAACACCTGTCTCCAGGGAACAGACTTATTCTGCCCCATTATTCCTGGTGCACACCTGCTGTCCAGCTATGCAGCAGGTGCTGTATGTAGAGGCTCCGGTCCAGGTACTGTTGAGCAGCAACTCCTGTCCGGAACCCGGTCACCCTCCTTCCAGGTGCCCGATCCTTGGGGCCACTTCCTACTGAGTTCACCAGAAGGTCTCTTTCGGCCAAGAAGTCCGAGTTTGCCAACTAAAACATGGAGGGCACTGTAAGAGCTTAAATGAGAGATGTGGGACTCCAGGCGGCTCCCCAAAATGCAGTTTATTCCATCCAAGACATTGCAGCAGTCCAGGGTCATGGGCGACGGAGCCAGCTGCAGGCAGGCCTGGAGACCCTTTGGTTTTGTTACAATGCATTATGTACTTTCCTTTGCTGAGCCTCTTAATACAGTGGAACCAATCTATGCCTTGACTATTATCTATAGCCTATCACAACTGCTATCATTACCATATTCATGTTACTATTCTCCAATCACTCAAAGTCAGTACATTACAGTTTAAGCCAGAAGTTGTTATTCAGTTTTCTTGCAGTGGAAAATTCTGAGACCTTTTTTCTACTTGCCACATCAGCAGGCTTGTTTGCCTGTGCTATCTTCATGCTTGATCAAAACATCTTCTTGTTTGAGATGGGTTTTTCCTTTGCTCTAACTTACAAAATCTCCTTCTAACTAACATACCCTTTGCCTCCTTGGTTATCCAGTAAGACTGGCTCAGCAATTCTTTTCTTCTAGATCAAAACTTGCTTCCAACTCTATTCCTTCATCAGACTGCACATTCAAAAATCTTTCTGTCAACCATACATATCTGTGAGACTCTCTTGTCAAATTTCATCTTTTCCAACACCTCTAAAGATATGTTTCATGATGGTTTGGATCAGAAGATCCAGTATGGCCATCCTGAGATTTCTGTTTTGAAGGCCATAAGCTGTGCTCAATGTTTTGGCTATATTCTTTGTTTTGCCTTGCATGTATTTTGGCTAGAAAGCCAGTGTAGATGATGTCCTTGCTGCAGTAGGCTGCTAAATAAGGCAGAGTGTCTGGCTGAGGTACTGGGGCTGTAGACTATCCACCACTCGCCCAGGGCTGTGAGGACCTCTAAAGGAATGTAATATTGGCTATGCTCTGGGAGTTTACAGAGAGAAAGATCCTCATAGCTCAAATGATTTGTCTCCTGGAGTTCTGAGGAATATGTTGTCAAGAAGAAGGCTGCTGTCTTTTCCACCAATCTTCCATGCATTCAAGAGGATCATTTAACTTCTTGTCTGAGAAAAAAAGAAATATTAGTAGCAATTAGTTCTTTTTCTCTGTCTGTGCATCACTGATTGAGATTGGGTAGGTGATAATTTATTTCTTTTTTTCCTCTAAATTTACATCATAAATTTACACTGTAAGGTGTTCCAAATTCCCAAATTCTGCTTCACTTGATTTTGTAGGCCACTCTGGTTCATCTTCTCTCTGCTGTATTATTGCAGACCATATCTGAATGGATTTCTTTTTTTCATATTGAACATTATATGATTTAAACTGTATGAACAGAAGACTTTATTTATCATTGTTTTACCTCTTTGCAAGGAAATACAGAATTTTGAAGACAAGTGACGTGACTCCACTTGTGGTTTCCAATGGAAGAGAAGAATTCCAATGTCCTACATTCACAGCATTGTTTACATTGCATTGTAATATTGCATCTAGTTTCCAGCTACTTGGGTCAGGTTCTGGAAGCAGGCACCCATGATAGTAAAGAAGTCTAAAAAGTTTCAGTTTGGCGGCTTTTCTTGAAAAAGAACTCATATGTCTCAACGTTGTGCTGAATCTTGTGGTACAGACACTTCTTTCGTGGTCTGAGCTCCTTGCTGGACTTCTGTATCTCAGAATCCGATACAGTAAACCTGAGTTTCCTTATAGCTTTAAGAATTTGGTTCTAATCTAGAAGAGCAAGAAAAGGTTACCATATTATTACAAGAGAAAGAATCTGTTAAGCAAGCAGTTAATGGACTGCTTTTTTTTATACAAATTGGAGCAGAGATTTAGTTGTTTGATGGGGGATTTTTGCTTCTCAATAGAATTTTAGAAGTGGTGGGGTAAGAAAGTGTAGATTTTGATAGGTTTGCCTTAAAAGAAGAATTACAGGGGAAACTGTTGAAAAGAATTAATGCAGACATTTTTCCTACAGAGTTTCAGAAGTGAAAACCAAGAGGAGAGAGTGCAGACAAGATGATTTATCAGAATGAAATCAAAATAGCATTCTTTTCTCAGAATTACAGCTCTAAACCTCAGGGTATTAATTGGAAATACATAACAATCTCCAAGATTAAAAAACTGGATGATGAAGTTTTATATCCAGTAAACTGTAAGGCTTCACACTTTAATCTGATTTGCATTTTGGTGAAAGCCTGGAATCTTTTGCAATTTGCCAGATAACGAGGGATTTAGAACAGTAAGTATCCAAGTAATCCTTTGGACCCTTCATCTCCCTTCTTATGACAATGAATACATTTATTATATTCCTATTTTTATTCCATCGGGGATTTGATCATAGAAATGTCTAGTCGTTCTTTTCTTGTTTTCAACCACTCAAAGAGCATTAATCAAAACTATTCAGAAGTTCTGGATCCGCAACAGTGACAAGCACTTTAGTGGTAAGAGTCAGTGGACATCAGCAGATCCCCTATGACAGCACATAGCGGGCGGTTCTGGCAGGACTGAGGTTGAGGGGCTGGAATTCCGTGAAACAGAACTTTCTAGGGATGGGAGAAATGGAAACAGATTCTGAACTTTCAACCCAACACATGAACAAGTAATAGGGCAGGTAATTTTCTGTGGAAATGTCTTCAGCCCCGGTGTTGTGGGCGATGATTACTCTTCCTACCTCCTTTGGCCAGCTACCAGCACAGCCGGGTTACTCGGCTTTCGGACAGAAAACCAGAAGAAGTGATTTTTGAACAAAACACCTATCAGGACCTTAGAGTGTTTTTTGCTCCAAAATGTTTCAAGGCAGATAGGAAAACAATTCCATTTTATAGAGTGTGTTGAGAAGACAAGGTTGATAGTTAAAAACCATGGGTTCTGTTTCTATATATGTTACTGATTTTGCCTATTATCTAAGTCATGTATAATATATATATTTAGTGGGGTTAATTTTTTTCTTTTTTTCTTCTTTTTTTTGTTTTTATTTTTTTTGCATGCATCTTTGAGATTAAAGCATAACGCAGAAAACTACTTTAAGCTTAAAATACTTTAGAGATGCCTCATGCTGAAAAACCTGTAGCTACTGCTAAGGCCCATTGGCCAATTCCTGCTTCATTTCTGAGAAGCTATAAAATTCCTATCTGTATTTTAGTTCTAACGATCTGTTGTTATGGTGGAGATGCAAACTAAGAACAACAATTTTTGAATCTGTAGGGATGTATTTACCATTTTGTAGCTGCCTTTTCAGTCTCTGGGCCATTAATGAAAAAAAGGAGACGTATCTACACTGTTTTCAACCTGTGGACCATCTCCTACTGTCCACGTGCTCAGATTCAAAGCCAAACAATCCTGTTGGGCCTCATTGGGAGGAATTACTTGGATTAAAACACTAGACTAGTATTTGATATCCACTAGCACAGTCCATTAGGCAGCTTCTATCATCTGCATGTCAATATTTAATCTTCCTCTATGTTTACTGTGCAAAGCTCTTTCAGAATGATGGTGTGCCCGCTGTCTTACCAGCTGTGATGTTTGCACCAAGAAAGGAGCTGAAGAAAAGGCAAGCCAGGGCAGTGATTTCTGTTGCTTGCTTGCAATACCCACAAATCAAAGCTACTTAGCCTATATTAAGGCTGAAAAAGAAAATGCCTTCAAAGGATTCAGATAATCATCATTCAGTACTGCAGTTCAGTATTCAGGACGAGGGCACATCCCATCGGCTGAGAGCATTAGGGCTGTTTAGCCTGGGGAAGAGAAGTTTGCATGGAGATCTCACAACACTTTCCAGTATCTGAAGGGAAAGAGGAGAGGGACTCTTCATTAGGAACTATGCAGACAGGACAATGGGCAATGGCTTCCAAGTGAAAGAGGGCAGGTTTAAATTAGATACTAGGAAGAAAATCTTCCCTGTGAGGGCGGTGAGGCACTGGCACAGCTCGCCCAGAGAAGTTATGGACTGCCCAACCTGGTGTTCAAGGCCAGGCTGGATGGGGCTCTGAGCAACCTGGGCAAGTCAAAGGTGTCCCTGCCCATGTCAGAGGGTTGGAGCTAGATAGCCTTTAAGGTCTTTTTCAACCCCGGCCATACTATGATTCTGTGATTCTGCTGTGGTAGGGTTCAGGATGAAGCGTGTTCTGCATGTCGGCCATTTCCAATACACCATGGGTTCCAGGTGCCATACATTAGCTTGCTACCTGAAAATTCTGTCAGAATGAAGAACATCTCTCTATATATTATACACATGAGAAATGAGCAAATGGGTTTGCACATTTGTCCACTAAGTTTCTGATGAGATTGCTGTGAAGTTTCTTTCGGTTTTCTCGTTTGCTCATGAGTCCGACTGTCAGCTTCCTCAAAGGCAGCTTGTGCCTCCTCCTCCCTCCTCCCTCTATCAATTTCTTTCCGTTGACAATTTAATGTTGTTTTCTCTTTCATACTTGAAAATACCTGCATGCTTCTGGGTTTTCTCCATTTTCATGCAGATCTTCTTCCACCCTTGACAATCCATACTTTTCATAACATAAGGGCATGTTTGTAGGAATAAAAGATTTTGATTCCTTCTTATATCCATGGGAATTTAGTTCCTAGCTTCATGCCTTTTCATAGAAACAGTAGGGAATTGGTAGCTTGTTCCCTGAAGTACATTAGGAATATGAATCCTGTGGAGTGGAAAAGTTGCTATCTATTTTCTTCCAAGAACTCCCCCAAAAGATGCAGGGGGTGATGAAGCCTGGCTACAGAGTTTCCCTTCTAATGGAAGGAAGCTACCATGCCAATAAGGCCTCTCTGCTGAGGTTTCAGAAGAAGAGGGGAGCATATGTGTTTGTAAAGTGGAATGTCTGTTAGGCACTTCCCTCTTCAAAGCAGCGTGATCCATGCCAAGCACACAACAAAAAAACAAAAGATGAGTGTGACTCTGCATTCAAATCCTGCAATGTTCCCAGAAGTAAATTTCTCTCTTCTATGGGACTGACTTTTATGAAGATACATTGTGAAGTGTAGCAAATGTCTATTTTCATTTACATGTTTACCCTTTGTCTAATAATACCCTGAACTATAAAAATAATGGTTGCTTTCCTCACTCAGACATCTACACTCTGGTGGTTTTAATCCAGCTGAAGTTACCCATCATTGACAACTAGTTTGCTATTAGGTCTCCGATGACACAGATGCTTCTCATGCCAGTAACAAACCCACTGCAGTATCAGCTTCTAGACAACACCCTGCCCGTGCAAAGTCTTCCCTCTTCAACCCTTCAACACTTGTTTACTTTGTGGAAAAATGAATACATAAAGCAAGCAATTGCTGTGCTATTGAAATGTGCCCTGTCAAGACCTTTTCCTTCTCTCCAAGGAGCTATAAATTTGTGGGAAAGGCAAAGTTATTCCAAAAAGGGAATGACTTGCCCCTATGAAGATTAAGATTCTAATAAGAGGCTCTCTTTACATAATCACAATTCTTCTGCAGGAGGTTTTCCTTTCTTGATGTGTATCTGCCTTACTGTCCAAACATTTGACTGAGGAATACTTTTTCTTCTTGGTTTTAGTGTGGGGTTGCTTTTACATTGCTCTGCATCAGTGGTTCCAGACTCTACTCCGTGCCATTGGAGTCCCTGGCTTGATAGCCCGGGACCTGCAGGGACCTCTCACCCTCCAGCCTGGGCTGCAGGTGTCTCATTAGTTAGGACTTGGGCTGGGTGAGGATCAGACCAAAGGAGTTGTCTAGACCCGGGAGTTTTGAACTCCGTACAAAAGTAAGCTCTGAACAATAAAACAGGCTGTTTGTCACAAGGACCTTTGGAATGTGTATCATCTCTGTCTGCAAGCCACAGCCCTCTCCATAACACTGCTCTGCTCTCCCTGCATGTGATGTGAGCACACACATCTCATTGAGGACACACAAACCTCTGTCTACATGTTCCGTAGCTGGGACATTCAATTTTTCTTTAGACAGGCAGTGTTTGCAGTTTGCATGATCTAGCCAGAAAAAGCCCACTTACGAAGAGTCTGAAAAACACTCCAGTTGGAATTTCCTGAGAGAATTGGAAGAGGTGTGGGAATTGGAAAGATAGAGATCTTCACAGACTCAAGAGGGTTTGATTTACAGCCTTAGAAGAAGCCTAGACTGATGTGAAAGCAAGGTACACAGACACTAAACAGAGAAATCATCAACCTATGTTTCTCTAATTATAAGTAAGAATAGGCCTTAAGTAAGCAAGAAACTGTATTAGATAAGGAAGGGTTTTATAGTATAGTAATGGAGTCATGTGATTGTAATAGAATAAGCTGAGAGTTTAACTCTTATAATAGAGACATATATGTGTACATGCAATCAGACCTTATTGGGCAAAAGTATCCACATTGCAGTAGAAAGAAGTAAAGGTGACCGGTTAGAAAAGCAAAGCATACTCTCTGGTGACTGTCCATTGGATTAGAAAGTTCTATGGCTACAAGCGTATTCTCACCTGACCGTGAACACGCTCTTTCTCGTCTTTTGCATTGAGGCGCACTGCGCACAACGCCCTGGTACTCCGCCGCTTCATTCTGTGATCTGCACGGAACTGAAGCTCAGCGAAGGCATTCAGCCTTGCCACTTTTCAATGTCTGTGCCGCACGAGGCTGTAATGTGCGCATCGGTACTTCAAGGTAAGAAAGAGCGGGCAGAGAGCACTGCGATCTGACAGCGGTTTGCAGGCTGTATAGGAAAGAGGACTGCCCCTTGAATGGGGTGCAAATACAAATTTCCACCAGTTTCAGGGGTACGCTCCAGCCAAGCTTGTTGTCCTGGCACATTTTCTCTCTGTGAAATGCTTCCCAGTATGATTTGGACGACAAGAGATGCAGAATATGGGGCTATGTAGTGCTGAGAATGTAAGTGCCTGGCCCGAGCGTCTTTTGGCAGAAGCAGTGCGTGAGAGCCCTTCGCTGCTGCCACAATGATCTGTGCGAGAAATAGATGCCTATTCCCCTCCGGGAGAGTAAAAGTAAGACTGGTTACAAGAGTCAAAAACGAAGCCACAGAGCACCCGGCTGGTGGCTGCAGCATACTGGTTATAAAAGGAAGGAGCATGGCTGTTACTGGTCTGCCAACCAAACTCACGGTCGCCATGGTAAGGATTAAAGTCCAGCAAGAGCTACTTGTGCTGCTACCTATGCCTCTTCCAACCCTTCTATGGAAATGACTGTGCCTACCTTAAGGTTCCGAGATCCAGAGAACACAATAGCAGATGCAGTAGAGAAGGGAAGGACAGAGTGCGCTGGTGAGTTTGATGTGGCTTCTGTGGGGCAGGCGGAAGGTGCAGCCCAAAGCTCGCTTTTATTTCTGGAGCCTTTTTCTATGCATACAGCTGCTGGACATTTGCAACAAAGATGTGAGAGTTAAAAAGTGATGGCAGGTCTATCTGGGAAAGAAGATAAAGAGCATTGTGTGCAGTTTAAAAGCTGTTTAGAAAAGGAGGTACTTTGAGGACATCTTCTGTCTTGACACTTCCACCTGTGTGATGTCTAACTGCTTGGACACAGCCACAATGAAGGAATGTGAAAATATTTGCACTGCCAATGTCAGTTTGCCCAGGAAAGAAGGTAGGTAGGCAAATGCCTTCTGTCCTGGCTCAGAAGTGCAGCTGAAAATGCTTGGCTGTAACGATAGTCTCTGCCACTTTGAGAGAATGTGCTGATGCTATATCTGTCTATCTATCTATCTATCTATCTATCTATCTATCTATCATTGAGAAGGAATGTGCCAACCGCTAGTGTGTTTCATTTAGTTGACAGACTGCAAAGGGACTGTTATGGCCAGCACTGCCTTTTTGTTGTAGGAGTTTTTCTTTGAGAGCAGCTGCTGGACATTTTGAAGTGATTTGGGATCTTCAAGAGTTTGAGTTCAAGATGGTACATAGATCTTGAGGGAAAGTGCATATCTCCAGGGAGCTGGATGCACTTCAGTGGGTGCGAGTTACATGTTGAGAAGCTGATGGCCCAGAAAATGTTCTAATAGGAAGAGGCCATGCTGCAATTGCCTTTTATTTTGAAGCTTATAAACTGTGCAGCCAACAAAGAAATGGATCCTCTTCCTTCTCTGCTACATGCAGGATCACATTCTGTCCATGCCCAAGAGCCAGGATCCACAGCAGAGCTCTTGGCCCCACACTGCTCCCACAGGAACCAGGATGGGCTAGAAAAGCCCTTGTCTTTTTCCTGGGCACAGTCAGCCCTCATCTAAATAACGACACCATGGCATTGTCGACTCACAAAACAAGGACACACACCGAGCCCGGCTCAAAAGCAGCCCCAGGACACAGCCAAGTCAGAAACGTCCCTGCTGTCAATCAACTGTGTCGGGACAAAAGGATTTCACCAGTCTTCCCCTTCCAAGTGGATACTCTTCTTTGCACCACACTCGAAGGCCAACACCAGCTCTTCTGCCCTAACAAACTTTTTCACTCTCGTAGAGTCCGGTAACAAACTTGAAAACATTGGCCAAAATCAGAGCTCGCAAAACTGTTGGTGGAGAAAGCTCTTTGCTGCCTACAATTTCAATTGCGGCCATCAAACTACAAACACACACCCTGCTATCACCACTTGCCTTCTCAGCTCTAGGTATCACCATAAGCCTTCAATCTCACAGAGTCAGGATGCAAATGGAATGGCACCAGGGACTGCTCACACACTAAAGCTACAAGGGACAAAAACCTGTCCTGCAGAGTCCTGGCCTCTGCATTCCCACTGGCAGTTCAACAACTGTAACCCAGAGAACTGCCTATTGGGAAAAGCCTTTCAATTCACTGAGACCACCCAAAGTGCATCCCCTCCTCCAAAACCCAAAACATCCAGGGCCTGATCCTATACAAAGGTGTCAGAACATTGCTATTGGGCATTACCTGCATGGGGCACTAGCTACGCTGCACACCAAGACCCAGTGCAGCCGTTTCCCTTGTCCAAAAGAAGTGTGCTGGCAGAATTTCCAGAAGGCTGCCTCGAGGAAGAGGAAAACACATGCCAAATGGATTTTTTCAGGAATGAGACTGCCTTCCAAAGATGGGTACCGACTCCATGATTGTACAAATGGAGTCAGTGCTTCCAAACCAAATATGCCAGGATAGAAGACTGCTGCCACCCTTAAGCTGCACGACACTGCTTCTTATCTGCACCTCCAACACTGGTGCTAAGTTATTTTCTTCCCATGAGAAAGCATTGCTGTTCTCCTTCAGGAACTTACCAAGCAAAAGTTGAATGCCATGTCCCGGTACTGACCCTGTCCAACAATGGCTCCTACACAGAAAGGGGCCAGGACAGAAATGTCTTGCTGGACTATGGCTCCCCACAATACCTTATCAGCTGCCCTACCAACATTGGCACCATATCCTTTACTTCCCAAGCAAGGAAAGGCACTCCAAGTCACTTGGCTTGGCCTTGTCTCCAGTACCATGCCTAGTTTTCCTAGCCTAGCCTACCCTAGCTTTGCTTGCTTGCCCATGTCTGCTTTGCCTAGCCCTACAAATAACAACTTCCTGGCTTTGCTTTGCCTTGCCTACTGCTCTTTGCCTTGCCTTCCGTGCAGGTAAGGCAATGCAAAGCAAGTGTAGGCAATTGTAGGCAAGTCAAGGGAGAGGTTGGCAAGGCTGAAGCCGTGAGGGCAAAGCAAGTGGAGTGGCACGTGAGAGAAGTCCCAGAAGTTAGAGGCAAGGCTGGGCATAGGAAGTAATGGTAACAGGAAGGGCTAGGCAAGGCAAAGGCCTGTAGGAAAACTGTAGGCAGGTCAGATGTGGGGCATGGGCATGCAAGGGAATGCAAAGCAATGGAGAATCAGCAGGGCAAGGCAAGGCAAGTGTTGGGTTGCCAAAGCAAGGCAAGTGGCAGGTGGAAGTGTCAAGACAGAAGATGTCCTCAAAGTACCTCCTTTTCTAAACAGCTTTTAAACTGCGCACAGTGCTCTGTATCTTCTTTCCCAGATAGACCTGCCATCACTTTTTAACTCTCACATCTTTGTTGCAAATGTCCAGCAGCTGTATGCATAGAAAAAGGCTCCAGAAATAAAAGCGAGCCTTGGGCTGCACCTTCCGCCTGCCCCACAGAAGCCACATCAAACTCACCAGCGCACTCTGTCCTTCCCTTCTCTACTGCATCTGCTATTGTGTTCTCTGGATCTCGGAACCTTAAGGTAGGCACAGTCATTTCCATAGAAGGGTTGGAAGAGGCATAGGTAGCAGCGCAAGTAGCTCTTGCTGGACTTTAATCCTTACCATGGCGACTGTGAGTTTGGTTGGCAGACCAGTAACAGCCATGCTCCTTCCTTTTATAACCAGTATGCTGCAGCCACCAGCCGGGTGCTCTGTGGCTTCGTTTTTGACTCTTGTAACCAGTCTTACTTTTACTCTCCCGGAGGGGAATAGGCATCTATTTCTCGCACAGATCATTGTGGCAGCAGCGAAGGGCTCTCGCGCACTGCTTCTGCCAAAAGACGCTCGGGCCAGGCACTTACATTCTCAGCACTACATAGCCCCATATTCTGCATCTCTTGTCGTCCAAATCATACTGGGAAGCATTTCACAGAGAGAAAATGTGCCAGGACAACAAGCTTGGCTGGAGCGTACCCCTGAAACTGGTGGAAATTTGTATTTGCACCCCATTCAAGGGGCAGTCCTCTTTCCTATACAGCCTGCAAACCGCTGTCAGATCGCAGTGCTCTCTGCCCGCTCTTTCTTACCTTGAAGTACCGATGCGCACATTACAGCCTCGCAAGGACAAAAGATCCAGTAGGATGTCACAGTGCATTCGTGCGGCACAGACATTGAAAAGTGGCAAGGCTGAATGCCTTCGCTGAGCTTCAGTTCCGTGCAGATCACAGAATGAAGCGGCGGAGTACCAGGGCGTTGTGCGCAGTGCGCCTCAATGCAAAAGACGAGAAAGAGCTCGTTCACGGTCAGGTGAGAATACGCTTGTAGCCATAGAACTTTCTAATCCAATGGACAGTCACCAGAGAGTATGCTTTGCTTTTCTAACCGGTCACCTTTACTTCTTTCTACTGCAATGTGGATACTTTTGCCCAATAAGGTCTGATTGCATGTACACATATATGTCTCTATTATAATAGCTAAACTCTCAGCTTATTCTATTACAATCACATGACTACATTACTGTACTATAAAACCCTTCCTTATCTTACCTAATACAGTTTCTTGCTTACTTAAGGCCTATTCTTACTTATAACTAGAGAAACATAGGTTGATGATTTCTCTGTTTAGTGTCTGTGCCCCTTGCTTTCACATTAGTCTAGGCTTCTTCTAAGGCTGTAAATCAAACCCTCTTGAGTCTGTGAAGATCTCTGTCTTTCTGATTCCCATGCCTCTTCCAATTCTCTCAGGAAATTCCAACTGGAGTGTTTTTCAGTCTCTTCGTAAGTGGGCTTTTTCTGGCTAGATCATGCAAACTGCAAACACTGCCTGTCTAAGGAAAAATTGAATGTCCCAGCTACGGAACATGTAGACAGAGGTTTGTGTGTCCTCAATGAGATGTGTGTGCTCACACACGCATGCAGGGAGAGCAGAGCAGTGTTATGGAGAGGGCTGTGGCTTGCAGACAGAGATGATACACATTCCAAAGGTCCTTGTGACAAACAGTCTGTTTTATTGTTCAGAGCTTACTTTTATAGGGAGTTCAAAACTCCTGGATTTAGACAGCTCCTTTGGTCTGATCCTCACCCAGCCCAAGTCCTAACTAATGAGACACCTGCAGCCCAGGCTGGAGGGTGAGAGGTCCCTGCAGGTCCCGGGCTATCAAGCCAGGGACTCCAATGGCACGGAGTAGAGTCTGGAACCACTGATGCAGAGCAATGTAAAAGCAACCCCACACTAAAACCAAGAAGAAAAAGTATTCCTCAGTCAAATGTTTGGACAGTAAGGCAGAGATACATAAAGAAAGGAAAATCTCCTGCAGAAGAATTATGATTATGTAAAGAGAGCCTCTTATTAGAATCTTAATCTTCATAGGGGCAAGTCATTCCCTTTTTGGAATAACTTTGCCTTTCCCACAAATTTATAGCTCCTTGGAGAGAAGGAAAAGGTCTTGACAGGGCACATTTCAATAGCACAGCAATTGCTTGCTTTATGTATTCATCTTTCCACAAAGTAAACAAGTGTCAAATGGTTGAAGAGGGAAGACTTTGCATGGGCAGGGTGTTGTCTAGAAGCTGATACTGCAGTGGGTTTGTTACTGGCATGAGAAGCATCTGTGTCATCGGAGACCTAATAGCAAACTAGTTGTCAATGATGGGTAACTTCAGCTGGATTAAAACCACAGGAGTGCAGATGTCTGAGTGAGGAAAGCAACCATTATTTTTATAGTTCAGGGTATTATTAGACAAAGGGTAAACATGTAAATGAAAGTAGACATTTGCTACACTTCACAGTGTATCTTCATCAAAGTCAGTCCCATAGAAGAGAAAAATTCACTTCTGGGAACATTGCAGGATTTGAATGCAGAGTCACACTCATCTTTTGTTTTTTTGTTGTGTGCTTGGCATGGATCACGCTGCTTTGAAGAGGGAAGTGCCTAACAGACATTCCACTTTACAAACACATATGCTCCCCTCTTCTTCTGAAACCTCAGCAGAGAGGCCTTATTGGCATGGTAGCTTCCTTCCATTAGAAGGGAAACTCTGTAGCCAGGCTTCATCACCCCCTGCATCTTTTGGGGGAGTTCTTGGAAGAAAATAGATAGCAACTTTTCCACTCCACAGGATTCATATTCCTAATGTACTTCAGGGAACAAGCTACCAATTCCCTACTGTTTCTATGAAAAGGCATGAAGCTAGGAACTAAATTCCCATGGATATAAGAAGGAATCAAAATCTTTTATTCCTACAAACATGCCCTTATGTTATGAAAAGTATGGATTGTCAAGGGTGGAAGAAGATCTGCATGAAAATGGAGAAAACCCAGAAGCATGCAGGTATTTTCAAGTATGAAAGAGAAAACAACATTAAATTGTCGATGGAAAGAAATTGATAGAGGGAGGAGGGAGGAGGAGGCACAAGCTGCCTTTGAGGCAGCTGACACAAGGACAGTCGGACTCATGAGCAAACGAGAAAACCGAAAGAAACTTCACAGCAATCTCATCAGAAACTTAGTGGACAAATGTGCAAACCCATTTGCTCATTTCTCATGTGTATAATATATAGAGAGATGTTCTTCATTCTGACAGAATTTTCAGGTAGCAAGATAATGTATGGCACCTGGAACCCATGGTGTCTTGGAAATGGCCGACATGCAGAACACGCTTCATCCTGAACCCTACCACAGCAGAATCACAGAATCATAGTATGGCCGGGGTTGAAAAAGACCTTAAAGGCTATCTAGCTCCAACCCTCTGACATGGGCAGGGACACCTTTGACTTGCCCAGGTTGCTCAGAGCCCCATCCAGCCTGGCCTTGAACACCAGGTTGGGCAGTCCATAACTTCTCTGGGCGAGCTGTGCCAGTGCCTCACCACCCTCACAGGGAAGAATTTCTTCCTAGGATCTCATTTAAACCTGCCCTCTTTCACTTGGAAGCCATTGCCCATTGTCCTGTCTGCATAGTTCCTAATGAAGAGTCCCTCTCCTGTTTCCCTTCAGATACTGGAAAGTGTTGTGAGGTCTCCATGCAAACTTCTCTTCCCCAGGCTAAACAGCCCTAATGCTCTCAGCCGATGGGATGTGCCCTCGTCCTGAATACTGAACTGCAGTACTGAATGATGATTTTTTGAATCCTTTGAAGGCATTTTCTTTTTCAGCCTTAAATTAGGCTAAGTAGCTTTGATTTGTGGGTATTGCAAGCAAGCAACAGAAATCACTGCCCTGGCTTGCCTTTTCTTCAGCTCCTTTCTTGGTGCAAACATCACAGCTGGTGAGACAGCGGGCACACCATCATTCTGAAAGAGCTTTGCACAGTAAACATAGAGGAAGATTGAATATTGACATGCAGATGATAGAAGCTGCCCAATGGACTGTGCTAGTGGATATCAAATACTAGTCTAGTGTTTTAATCCAAGTAATTCCTCCCAATGAGGCCCAACAGGATTGTTTGGCTTTGAATCTGAGCACGTGGACAGTAGGGGATGGTCGACAGGTTGAAAACAGGGTAGATACGTCTCCTTTTTTTCATTAATGGCCCAGAGACTGAAAAGGCAGCTACAAAATGGTAAATACATCCCTACAGATTCAAAAATTGTTGTTCTTAGTTTGCATCTCCACCATAACAACAGATCGTTAGAACTAAAATACAGATAGGAATTTTATAGCTTCTCAGAAATGAAGCAGGAATTGGCCAATGGGCCTTAGCAGTAGCTACAGGTTTTTCAGCATGAGGCATCTCTAAAGTATTTTAAGCTTACAGTAGTTTTCTGCGTTATGCTTTAATCTCAAAGATGCATGCAAAAAAAAATAAAAACAAAAAAAAGAAGAAAAAAAGAAAAAAATTAACCCCACTAAATATATATATTATACATGACTTAGATAATAGGCAAAATCAGTAACATATATAGAAACAGAACCCATGGTTTTTAACTTTCAACCTTGTCTTCTCAACACACTCTCTAAAATGGAATTGTTTCCCTATCTGCCTTGAAACATTTTGGAGCAAAAAACACTCTAAGGTCCTGATAGGTGTTTTGTTCAAAAATCACTTCTTCTGGTTTTCTGTCCAAAAGCCGAGTAACCTGGCTGCGCTGGTAGCTGGCCAAAGGAGGTAGGAAGAGTAATCATTATCCATAACACTGGGGCTGAAGACATTTCCATGGAAAATTAGCTGCCCTATTACTTGTTCACGTATTGGGTTGAAAGTTCGGAATCTGTTTCCATTTCTCCCATCCCTAGAAAGTTCTGTTTCAAAGAATTCCAGCCCCTCAACCATCAGTCCTGTCAGAACAGCCCGCCCTGTCCTGTCATAGGGGATCTGCTGATGTCCACTGACTCTTACCACTAAAGTGCTTGCCACAGCTGCAGATCAAGAACTTCTGAAGAGTTTTGATTAATGCTCTTTGAGCATTCATCATCCATTTTTAAATCTTGGAGATTGTTATGTATTTCCAATTAATACCCTGAGGTTTAGAGCTGTAATTCTGAGAAAAGAATGCTATTTTGATTTCATTCTGATAAATCATCTTGTCTGCACTCTCTCCTCTTGGTTTTCACTTCTGAAACTCTGTAGGAAAAGCATTAAGGTCTGCATTAATTCTTTTCAACAGTTTCCCCTGTAATTCTTCTTCTAAGGCAAACCTATCAAAATTCACACTTTCTTACCCCACCACTTCTAAAATTCTATTGAGAAGCAAAAATCCCCCATCAAACAACTAAATCTCTGCTCCAATTTGTATAAAAAAAAGCAGTCCATTAACTGCTTGCTTAACAGATTCTTTCTCTTGTAATAATATGGTAACCTTTTCTTGCTCTTCTAGATTAGAACCAAATTCTTAAAGCTATAAGGAAACTCAGGTTTACTGTATCGGATTCTGAGATACAGAAGTCCAGCAAGGAGCTCAGACCACGAAAGAAGTGTCTGTACCACAAGATTCAGCACAACGTTGAGACATATGAGTTCTTTTTCAAGAAAAGCCGCCAAACTGAAACTTTTTAGACCTCTATACTATCATGGGTGCCTGCTTCCAGAACCTGACCCAAGTAGCTGGAAACTAGCTGCAATATTACAATGCAATGTAAACCATGCTGTGAATGTAGGACATTGGAATTCTTCTCTTCCATTGGAAACCACAAGTGGAGTCACGTCACTTGTCTTCAGAATTCTGTATTTCCTTGCAAAGAGGTAAAACAATGATAAATAAAGTCTTCTGTTCATACAGTTTAAATCATATAATGTTCAATATGAAAAAAAGAAATCCATTCAGATATGGTCTGCAATAATACAGCAGAGAGAAGATGAACCAGAGTGGCCTACAAAATCAAGTGAAGCAGAATTTGGGAATTTGGAACACCTTACAGTGTAAATTTATGATGTAAATTTAGAGGAAAAAAAGAAATAAATTATCACCTACCCAATCTCAATCAGTGATGCACAGACAGAGAAAAAGAACTAATTGCTACTAATATTTCTTTTTTTCTCAGACAAGAAGTTAAATGATCCTCTTGAATGCATGGAAGATTGGTGGAAAAGACAGCAGCCTTCTTCTTGACAACATATTCCTCAGAACTCCAGGAGACAAATCATTTGAGCTATGAGGATCTTTCTCTCTGTAAACTCCCAGAGCATAGCCAATATTACATTCCTTTAGAGGTCCTCACAGCCCTGGGCGAGTGGTGGATAGTCTACAGCCCCAGTACCTCAGCCAGACACTCTGCCTTATTTAGCAGCCTACTGCAGCAAGGACATCATCTACACTGGCTTTCTAGCCAAAATACATGCAAGGCAAAACAAAGAATATAGCCAAAACATTGAGCACAGCTTATGGCCTTCAAAACAGAAATCTCAGGATGGCCATACTGGATCTTCTGATCCAAACCATCATGAAACATATCTTTAGAGGTGTTGGAAAAGATGAAATTTGACAAGAGAGTCTCACAGATATGTATGGTTGACAGAAAGATTTTTGAATGTGCAGTCTGATGAAGGAATAGAGTTGGAAGCAAGTTTTGATCTAGAAGAAAAGAATTGCTGAGCCAGTCTTACTGGATTACCAAGGAGGCAAAGGGTATGTTAGTTAGAAGGAGATTTTGTAAGTTAGAGCAAAGGAAAAACCCATTTCAAACAAGAAGATGTTTTAACCAAGCATGAAGATAGCACAGGCAAACAAGCCTGCTGATGTGGCAAGTAGAAAAAAGATCTCAGAATTTTCCACTGCAAGAAAACTGAATAACAACTTCTGGCTTAAACTGTAATGTACTGACTTTGAGTGATTGGAAAATAGTAACATGAATATGGTAATGATAGCAGTTGTGATAGGCTATAGATAATAGTCAAGGCATAGATTGGTTCCACTGTATTAAGAGGCTCAGCAAAGGAAAGTACATAATGCATTGTAACAAAACCAAAGGGTCTCCAGGCCTGCCTGCAGCTGGCTCCGTCGCCCATGACCCTGGACTGCTGCAATGTCTTGGATGGAATAAACTGCATTTTGGGGAGCCGCCTGGAGTCCCACATCTCTCATTTATGCTCTTACAGTGCCCTCCATGTTTTAGTTGGCAAACTCGGACTTCTTGGCCGAAAGAGACCTTCTGGTGAACTCAGTAGGAAGTGGCCCCAAGGATCGGGCACCTGGAAGGAGGGTGACCGGGTTCCGGACAGGAGTTGCTGCTCAACAGTACCTGGACCGGAGCCTCTACGTACAGCACCTGCTGCATAGCTGGACAGCAGGTGTGCACCAGGAATAATGGGGCAGAATAAGTCTGTTCCCTGGAGACAGGTGTTTCAGCATTTAAAATCTCGAAGTGCATCAAGTCCAAAAACCTTGCCTAAGCAAGAGCTCAAAGAGCTTTTAAAATGGACTATAACTCATATCCCAAATGCTGACTTTGAAGCCGTCTATACCAGAGACTTTTGGGGACTCGGTGGGGGTTAAATTCTATAATGCTATCTCTAGGCGTGAGAAAGCAGCAGCAGAATTTTTCCCTGCTAGCTGAGTCCTTGTGGAAATCTTTGTCGCGAATCCCCTGCCGGCGCGCCCGTCCCCCGCCCCCGTTTCACCTAAACCCTCGCAGCCGCAGCCTCGGCCAGCCTCTCCAGCCACGAGAGGAGGCAGGGGGAAGGGGGAAGAAGAAAGGGGGAAAAGGAACAGAAACTGCTACTGCTCCGGCCCAGAGACGGCTCACGAATCCTGGATCCCGCTGCCCTTCTACCTGCGCCGGGGAAAGGCGCTGCCGTTCCAGCCTGCCCCGCGCCCGGCGCGCTCGCACCGCCGGCTCCCGCAGCCCCTGGCTTCGGCCCCGCGGGGCTCCGACCTGCACGGCGGGGCCGGCCTGGGCTCCATGGCCAAGGTGCACAGAAATCAGAAGTTGACTCCGTGAGGCCAGCGAGACCTGCACCTCATCGCTGGGAAAGTCCCCACCGGCAACAAAAACCACTGAAAGTGTCAAAAAATGATCCCCGAGATCGCCTACTCCTGAAACTAGCAAGGCTTTAGCGAAGATTACTGGTCCGCTACAAAATAGACAAGCACATCCTAATGTTCCAGATCAGCCTTTTTTCCTTGCAGTTCTAGGAGAAACGCTGAGACTGTATGGCCTCATTTTCCAATGGGACCCCTCTCAAAATGATCCTTTGTTAATAATTGAGTGGGTTTTTCTTTCTTACAGGTCGCCAAATATAATCTTCACATCTTTAGAAATTATTTCTCCAATTGTCATTAAGGGCAGGGCAAGGCTTCCTGCCATAGCAGGTTGCAAATTTAAAATCATCTCTTGACCTAGGATTAAATCCTATTTTGATTGGGCCATGCAAAAGTCAGAAGACTTACTATATGCCTTGTTAGATTTTCCAGGTGTTTACTTTATTCCTTATCCAGCATACAAACTGATCAAAGCTAAATTATGCTACAAAGATAAACCCCTTATCACACACCCTTGCACAATGAACTGTGCATCATTTTGGACCTCTTCCCTGTCTTTAGGGGAACCCCAAATGGTACTGTGGTTTTGGGTTGCTTTTCCTTCCCATGTGTGTGGGGCCGACCGTGGCAGCACAACGTCCTTCCAGCGTCTCTTGGCAGGGAGAGCTGGACTTGTCCTCTATGGGCTGGCCATTCCTCTGCTGCCAAATGACTCCCTAGAGTTGCAACAAGAAATGTGGTGTCATGCTAGGGAGGAAATACGTAGCTACAGCTGTATGTCTCCCTCCTAGAAGCAAAAGAAGAGATTTATAGTTGTCTTATAATTACAAGGGATAATTATAGATCTCTAGGCTGAACAGGGCTGGGAGCAGCCTGGGACAGTGGGAGGTGTCCCTGCCCATGTCTCTAGAGTTTCTTCCCAATATCCCAACTATGGCACTATGAGACATTTTTCATTTTTGTTAAGCAGGCCCATGATTTATGTGCTGCATGTTTAATCACGTCATATTTCTTATGGAAGCAGCTCCCTCCTGCCCCCCTCCAATTTGCCTCATACTAATTCATCTCTTCTACAGTGAGTTTTATTATTCATGAAAGAGAGTTGCTTCAGAAGAAGCAAGAGCCGAAGTGTTGAATGTCATATGGAGCTGTGGAAAGGCTGGACAAGGATCCACAACTCCAGAAGAAACACCAGGTAATCCCTTGCAGGCCAAGAGGAAGCCTGGGATCTCTTAAACACTTTAGGGTCGAGAAAACAACTGTATCCATCAGTTCATGTTCCTTTCACAGTGTCAGGAGACTACAATGGAAAATCAAATCCATAGATTTTCCTGAAAAAAGTTTGGTCCTAGAATAGCTTTCCCATATTGTACAAATAAATAGAAGAAGCAGATGAGGTCTGGAGGAAAAAATGCTCAGCAACCCTGTCCCCACAGGCTCTCCACACCTCAGTGAAGTACTGCCCCAAAAGAGATTTATCTGTACATATTTAGGGCCAAAACAGATATTATTTTCATCACAATACAGAAAAAATAATTTGAAACTGCTGAAATGTAACTCAGCAGTAGTTTCTAAAGAAAGGTTTTCAGCTTTTGGCTGTAATATTTAGTGTTGTCCAAGTGTAATGATGAGATAATTGAGATTCAAGTCTGTGCATGTAATTACCGAAATCCATAAATTATAATCCAAAAAGGTAGTAAAACCAGTCATTTTGAAGAGCACTCAACAGAGCCCACAATTTTCTGCCGTTGCTGTGCTCAGGATTAGCAGCACACAAAAGTCAAAATGCTGGTTGACAAGGGATGCTGCTCATCCCCATCCAGACTAAAGCAAATTGTTTGACAAAACAAGGCCACTTTCATATTACACTTGTGGGGTTTTGCCAAAAACAAAACAAAACAAAACAAAAAAAAAACAACAAAAAAAACCCCCACAAAAACAAAAAAAAAAAACAACCCCAAACCAAACCAAAAAAAAAAACCCAACTCCTGGCCACTGGTAAAGAAGGGGAAACCAGAAATAGGGAATGACTACTGATTCCTTCCTTGGAGAGAGTCAGACCTGGCTAGAAGCAAATTTCTTCTGTCATTACTGTTATTTCAGCATTTTATGTTTTTCTGTGAACAGCTATGCTTGATAATATGATTCAGAAAAAATCTGTACTTAGCAAAAAGCATGTTTCTTTGTCATTAGGGCTTTTCTTTCCAGTTAAGACCACGGTTATGAAGGAGCTACTTACTTTTTTATTTATTTCAGTGCTTTTCCTTTTGCTCTTCTCTTCTCATATGTTTTTTCTTTTGTAAATGTCAAGGTCTATAAAATAGAGTTTTATAAGGAAGAGAGTGTGGAAGTACATGACTGGAAATGTGTCATTATTTCATGTGTCTGTCATCCAAAGCTGAAAAGCAACTGCTGCACTTTTTTGAGTACACACATCCGTATTTTTATGAGGGACAGGAACAAACTGTAGTGCTGTGGTCATCCTTTGTGAATGACAGCACTCAAACAACCTAATGAATAGTTTAGCCAAAAATAGTTTCACAGTGCCACAGTGAAGGCATATTAAGAAACCAAGTGTGCCTCCTCCTTGTTTCTCCAGACCTACCTCCAAATCAATGGATTTGGGGCACGAGACTCCTCTCTGGAAGTCACGTGGAAAATAGTGTCAGTGCTTATTCAACTGCAATCTGCAATCAGATATTAAATTATAGTATCTTAGGATCATTGAAGTGAATAATGGAATAGTTTGGATTTGAAGGACCTTAAAGCTCATCCCATTCCACCCCTGCCATGGCAGTGACACCTCCCACTGTCCCAGGTGCTCCCAGTCCCAGTGTCCAGCCTGGCCTTGGGCACTGCCAGGGATCCAGGGGCAGCCCCAGCTGCTCTGGGCACCCTGTGCCAGGGCCTGCCCACCCTCCCAGGGAACAATTCCTCATTCCCAATCTCCCACCCAGCCCTGCCCTCTGGCACTGGGAGCCATTCCCTGTGTCCTGTCCCTCCAGCCCTTGGCAATTGTCTCTCTCTGTCTTATACATCATATACTCTTTGTCTCTTTTTAGAATGTGTGAGATAAAATTTTTAAATAAGTGTTGCTTGCTAGCTCATTGAAGTTGCTCAAAATGCCGGACAACTGCAGATCAATCATTCCTCATTTCACAGATCTAAATTTCAAATGGCCAAATGCAAAAGGCAAGAGCACATATTGAAATTCACACCATTTATTAAGCCTGAAAATTGCACTAGAAATAAATGTGTTTTTCTCACCCAGCTCAATGATACAGGATTTCACACACAGAATTTCTGTTTAATGACACCTAATGCATTTCACAAAGGGACACACAGCAGCAACATTTAAATAAAATTATTTAATTAATTGCTGAATTAGGATTGAAGCACATACAGGTTACTTATATTTAAATTTCAAGAGACAGGGGCTTAAGAGGGACTGTGATGTGAACTGTGAAGTGTTTCAAGGAGGCACTCTCTTCACACCCAGAGCCTTGCATCTATGGTTTCTAAATTGTTGCCTGTTGCAATCATATTTTTATTGTGAGCCCCAAAATGAAAATAAGCAGCACTTTTTTTTTGGTCAGATTTTGAGTCCATTCATAACTGCTGGGACTCAAAATATTGTAACTGTTGCCTTGGCTACAAGTCCAGCTACGAGGCCTTTTTAAATGGTCTTTTTAAAATCTAGGAAAGGCGACAGAAAACATGCCTGTGGGATATATGAGAAGCTCTGAGACTTTTTCAGAAGTGAGATTCAAGATGCGCTTTTTTTCTTTTTTTTTTTTGGTATCTTTTTTATCTTTTTGCTCTTCAAAATGTTTTTGAGCTGCTAAGCAGGTCTTACCCAGCTGAGCAGAACATCTGGCACCTCACTGAGGGCTGCAGGTGATGGAGAACCAGACTGAAACAGGTGTGGCCGCTTACCTGCATCAACACTCCTGCTGTAGTCAGGGCTCTTAAGGCAGTGAGGGAAACACCACACAATCTTTCTGAGAAATTCTGAAAAGTTACATGGATCTAGCAGAGATTGACAAATTCCTCTGATATCTGAGGAACAAAAAACCCCAGAACATGTATTGTTATTGATTGAATCGCCCTGTCCTCACTACAGCAATATTTCATAGAAGTGCTAATAATATATTTACTTTGCTCATTATAATATAATGTGCACAAATCTTTTATTTAAAATCCCTCAGCAAAGCTTCTGCATAATTAAAGTTCCTAATGCTTAAATACTCTTTTTGCATAATCATACAAATCCAGCCTATGACTGTGTGGTCCTCTTGGCTTTGAGAATTAGGAGAAAACACTACAAGGCAAAACATGATTTTTAACAGACTGTGATGTAATGAGTTTCTGTGAGAAAGCCTTCCATTGTCTAACTTATTTTAAATAGCACTGTTTTTATGGAATAACAATAGAATTTCTTACATGAATTTGTGGCAGCTTTTAAAGTATCATAATGCATAACATGCATTTTTTACTATTTGTGTTTTTAAACTCTTATGTTGTTCCAGAGAAATAAATAGGCCCAACACATTAACCTAACTGCTCCTTATATGAAAATCACATTGGAAAAATCTCAGTTTTTGTAAACCTTCCCAAAGATTAAATATAAGAACCAGATGAATTTGTATTTTGCTATTTAGGGATGAGCATCTTACCACTGATATGTCTAAATAATACACTTTTTATCAACTGCCAAGACAATAACTTTGTTGTGATCCGAGGTCCTGTATGCATGTGGAATAAAATATGGAAAACACTTTTTTTTTTTTGTCAGTTTCGATCACTAGTCCTTCTTACTTTTGGTAAGTAAATTTCTTCTTCTATGCTGGGAAGTGCCAAACAATAGAGAGGAGGAATCAGAATGGGCTCTCTCCTCACTAGCCATGGAAGCTGGCATTTCCTTTCAGCTACAAAGACTTCAGAAACACTCTGCTTTGTAAGTCTTCTGACCATCCTGCTCTCAAAGTGACACTAAATGGTTGCAATTCTCATAGATGAGGGAAATTTCACAAAATAAACACCCACACTGATAATTCTGATCACAGAGTTCTGGGCTAGTTTCCTCACAGCACAACAAGATCTGAGCATTCCCCAAGGGATTAAATTGGGATATTGTGCTAACATGGGCAATGGAGAGAGCGAGAGCCTGGGTGATCCCTGTTGGCCCGTCAGCATGGACTTCAGCACAGTCTTTGTTTGGGAAGGCAGGAGGAAATATCCTGGTCCAAGACTTTCTGTTGCAACAGTTCCTCTCCTTGGTTGGTCCTCATTTCCTCCCCTTGTTGAAGAGAATTTGGGAGAAAATGCAGGTCTGGGAAAAGGATGCTCAGGTACCCCAAAGGGATCTATGAGCAATGTACATAAATCCCCTTGGAGTTGGGTAATTCTTTCCAGTAGATTGCTGACCTTGGCAGGAAAGCCTCAGCTCGGCGTGTGCGAGAAGAGGTGAGCGAGGCCCCCTGTGGGAGCAGCCCAGCCCAGCTCTGCTGCCTTTGGGAGTCTGCACAGAAGGCTGAGCCATTTCCCAGCTGATCCATGGATCAATCCTTGTGATAAAGAGGCCATCCCACGGCAGCTCAGGAGCATTCCTCCACATGCTCCACTTGCATCCAGGCAACAAGAACAGCAGGGCCAGCTGGAAGCAGAGGTGGGATGTCAGGGTGGGGATCTAGGCACAATTTCACTGATGAGAGCAGAGGGCAAAGACAGGGTATTGATTGACATTTGAATCCATTAGCATACTCAAATAGTTCAGCCTCTTGTTTGAGGTCCTGTATAAAGACACAAACGAGAAAGTCTTTTAGGTGAAGAATTAACTGTAAAATTCCATCTCCTTGCTATATGTATTTAATCGTTCCCTTTGCTCTTCTGCTCACCAGCCCTCCTAATTTGTATTTCTATTGAATATTGACTTTGTGATACGTTCAGCTCCCTGTGTTAGCCAAGACTGTAGGACCAGATGGCAGAAATTTAGGTACACACTGTCCAGCTGTTAGCAAAGGTATTTTGGTTTCCTACACATTATGGAATATTAATTATAGCAAGATTAGACAGAACAAGGAGCATAGCAATTTTTCAAGCATGACTGCAGTGAAAAATAGTGACAGGTATTTCCTTCCATGAAGAAAATGTTTTAATACCATCTCTATTTTATCACAGAGACAATTCAAAATCAATGGAAAATTAGTTTGATACCCAGAGGTTCTTTGGAAAATTACAGATCAGGCTTGATACTGTGTAACAGAGAACAGGAATCCCAGTTAGCAAAGCAAACACATTGGCAGTGTCACACGTTAGCAAATAAAATAGGTTCATTTAAAACATTTAGTTCGTGTAATGTAGATCTCAGTTTTATTTAATTCAGTAAGTTGTCAAAATAGTTCTCCAGAATGGAAACAATTTTTCTCATTTTGAGAAAGAGCTTGTGTGTAAAAAAGCTCATATCAAAGTACTTGTAATAAGAAGCCAGGAGATTGTTTTAGGTGGAAATAGCTTTATTTCATATAAAATATCCTTTCTACATATCAATAATAACCTGAAATCAAGGGAATGAACCCAGATGGTGGGATTTACCTCCATTCCTTTGGAAACAAATAAGGGAAGTACTTGAGTAAGTACTGAATTAACTGGGGGGGACCATTTCCTGCCACGCCTGTGGAGTGAGAGGGATCTCCAAAACTCCTCTCACCTCAGCAGCAGAGGCCAGCTCAGCAGGGAGCAAACTCCAGAGCTCTTAGGGAGATGTCTCTTCGCCTTTGAGTCACTTTCTCTCCAAATATGGATCACTGCTAAATGGTTGAAAATGCATTTAGTTCTTATTTCATCCAGTGGGTTAAAACATTTGGGTGGATTAGAGAGTAATTTCCTTAACCCAGCTGTGGCATCAGGATCTAATGGTGTTCTGGCTGTGTGACTGAAAGACAGAAAAGCAGAGTTCAGAGGGAATCATGTCTGTGGCGACAGAACACAGTCTGGAGGGTTAAGATGTAGATGGGAAAACAAAACCAGCTAACCAAAAGGGCTGAAGCAGCATAAGTACAAAAGGGGCTGCTCATACCATGGGAATTGTGCTACTCCACTGCTTATATCATGAAGTTTTAACTATGCATGCCTTGGACTCATCCCTCAGAAGTTCATCCGAATTAACTCCTGATGGCTCTACTTTCAGCAGAGTGCAGGTGACTCAAGCCTGCAGTTCAAGCCCAAAACAAGGGGTTTATAAACAGAAAGCCACAGACAAAATACAGGAAAGCAGCCCAGATATCCTTAGACAAAAACTCTGAAGAACAATGGTGACATGAATTACTCTTAATAGAAACATGTTGAAATTATCCACCAAAAAAAGGGAATGACAATAAAAATGGAACTTGGTCCAGATTTATATTCTCAATAGTTTGACTTTTTGAGCAGAGCTGGAATTGTTCTTTCTGCCTCAAGAAACCAAGCAAGCTGCTCTACCCAGTGCAAAGGTTCTTCACCTGAGTTGGGGCAGCCCCAGGATCAGTCCAGGCTGGGGTTGAGCAGCTGGAGCAGCCCTGGGAGAGGCTCTGGGGGAGCTGTGGGGCAGAGCTGGCCCTGCCCCGGCCGTGCCCTGGGACCCCAAAGCCCTGCCCTGGGCTGAGCCCAGCGTGGGCAGCAGGGGAGGGGATTCTGCCCCTCTGCCCCTCAGGTGAGAGCCCACCTGCAGAGCTGCCCCAGCCCTGGGACCAGCACAGCAAGGAGCTGGAGCTGCTGCAGAGAGCCCAGAGGAGGCACCAGGATGAGCAGAGGGATGGAGCAGCTCTGCTGGGAGGAAAGGCTGGCACAGCTGGCATTGCTCACTGCACAGGAGAAGCTTTGGGTGAGCTCAGGGTGGCCTTGCAGGGCCTGGAGGAGCTGCAGGAAAGATGGAGAGAGGCAAGGGCTGGAGGGACAGGGACACAGGGAATGGCTCCCAGTGCCGGAGGGCAGGGCTGGGTGGGAGATTGGGAATGAGGAATTGTTCCCTGGCAGGGTGGGCAGGCCCTGGCACAGGGTGCCCAGAGCAGCTGGGGCTGCCCCTGGATCCCTGGCAGTGCCCAAGGCCAAGGTTGGACATTGGGGCTGGGAGCACCTGGGACAGTGGGAGGTGTCCCTGCCATGGCAGGGGTGGCACTGGATGGGCTTTAAGGTCCCTTCCCCCCCAAGTAATTGTATGAATTCATGGAGTGGGATTTTGCACTCCCATTTTCCTGTCAGTAAAATTTCAGGGCTGGATTTAATTCTTTAAATTCACCTGCCTACTGACATTTCAGATACCCTGAGGGCCCCTGCCCATCCAGACTGGCATGGATGTCTAATTCCTGCATCACACCTGCCAGATCCTTGTCAAAGTTTTGGATGTCACAAAACCTCAGCATGCCACTAAGCACCAATGACTCAGCTCCTAATTCCTCAGTCTCTTTGCTTTCTGTCCTTGAGATTCTCAATTCACTAAAGTTAATATATGCAATGTAAAAGTTAAAATAACAACTTGGACAATAATAATTGAAGGAAAAGGAATACCAAGCTGAAGGAGAGTCAAAGGAACCTCTACAATGAATATTTCCAAAATCTAAAGCTCACTAACTTTTGGACATTACCTGAAGAAATAAAAGGGTAAAAAGTGAAAGCATATGTGGGTAATTTCTGAATAGAAGCACAGTTCATTCCAGCAATATAGTCCAAAAATCTAAGCTGAATTATCAGATATTACTTCTATATTTGCAGCCTGTTTTTCATGATCAGTGACAGAAAGTATGAATTAGTATGAATTAGAATTTCTTTTCTTGTCAAACTATTTGCTTAGACTTTAAAGGAAGGAAATAACCATTATCAGTCATATGGATTGAGTATACCATTATGTACAAGCAGGCTTTAAACAGCAAAATATGATCGTGTTCAAAGAGGTTGCTTACCTACCAATTTTGTGAAAATCATTATTTGAGTATCCTCTGACTGATACCCCAACAATGCACCTCATCTTACACTTTGGATTGCATAATTTTCCTTGTGAACCTCACAAGTGGAGAAAAAAAAAAGCTCAGAAGTTTTGTTTCACATAAAAAAAAAAAATCAACATTTAAAATTTCTGTTTCAAGTGTTTTCTATTTACAAGCTTTTTTTGAAGTCAATAGAAGTGCAAGAGTTCTTCTGTAGACATTTTATGGCTTTTAAAAATATTTTTTTTAACAGCAGACCTTCACTCAGTGAATTTTCTCCCAAATAGGGGTCCAAAATAAATTGGTTCCTGAGGGTCAATTCTTCCTGTCATCTGTTGTGCAACACCATCAAGGATAAGTTCCTTTCAAAACAATTTTAACATTCTTTTCTTCTTCAGTAAGACTTCAGATACCATATAATCGATAACATTTCTAATGTAAAGAGAAGGTTCTGAAAAGCTTGAGCTGGTGCCAGTGGCTTTTTAACAAGCCTGTTAAAACCATCATTTCTCATTCAGATTTTCTCCTGTATGTTGTATGGAAAAGCACAGCAAATTTGGGCTCATCACCAACTGTTGCTGCTAAACAATTAAGATTATCATTTGGACAACTTTTGGATTTTGAGACAAGAGGTTGGTGATTTTTTAATCAGTTTTTCAAAAGATTATGGGGGAATTTTCCTCAATTTTTTGGGAAAATACATGAATATTTTCTTAAGCAGTTCCTCTGATCACTGAATACCAATTCTTAGCTCCCTCAGAAGGTATTTATTCCAATTTTACAGGAGAAGGAAGAAGGGACCCTCAAAATTTGATGCATACATTCCAGTCTTCAACTCCTTCCTAATTTCTATTAATTCTTAAACTTTACCTAAACCTTTTTTATTCCAAAGGTGTTTGTTGGGCGTTGGTTTTTTTTCTGTTCTTTCCTTATCACTTGGGCTTGGGTTCTGGGCTCGGGTTCGGGGACTGGACTCGGGTTTTGGGACTGGGCTCGGATTCTGGGACTAGGCTTGGGTTTGGGCTCAGGTTCTGGGCTTGGGTTCTGGGACTGGGTTCAGATTCTGGGCTCGGGTTCTGGGACTGGGCTTGGGTTCTGGGACTGGGTTCCGATTCTGGAACTGGGCTCAGGTTCTGGGCTTGCGTTCTGGGACTGGGTTCTGGTCCTGTGACTGGGCTCAGGTTCTGGGGCTGGGCTCAGGTTCTGGGACCGGGATCAGGTTCTGGGACCGGGAGGATCGGGTTTTGGGCTCAGGTTCTGGGACTGGGTTCTAGTTCTGGGACTGGGTTCCGGTTCTGGGACTGGGTTCCGGTTCTGGGACTGGGTTCCAGTTCTGGGACTGGGTTCCAGTTCTGGGACTGGGCTCGAGTTCTGGGACGGGGCTCAGGTTCTGGTCTTGGATTCTGGGAGTGAGCTCAGGTTCTGGGCTTGGGTTCTGGGACTGGGTTCTGGTTCTGGGACTGGGCTTGGGTTCTGGGAGTGGGTTCCAGTTCTGGGACTGGGTTCTGTTTCTGGGACTGGGTTTGGGTTCTGGCCTTGGGTTCTGGAAGTGGGCTCGGGTTCTGGGAGTGGGCTCGGGTTCTGGGAGTGGACTCGGGTTCTGGGACTGGGCTCGGGTTCTTGGACTTGGCTTGGGTTCCAGTCTCGGGTTCCAGGCTTGGGTTCTGGGCTCGGGTTTGGGTTCTGGGCTCGGGTTCTGGGCTCGGGCTCGGGTTCTGGGCTCGGGTTCTGGGCTCGGGCTCGGGTTCTGGGCTCGGGTTCTGGGCTTGGGTTCTGTGACTGTGTTCCAATTCTGGGCTTGGGTTCTGGGACTAGGTTTGTGTTCTAGGCTCGGGTTCTGGGCTCGGGTTCTGGGTTTGCTTTCTGGGACTGGGCTCAGGTTCTGGGACTGGGTTCCAGTTCTGGGACTGGCTTCTGGTTCTGGGACTAGGCTCGTGTTCTGGGCTCGGGTTCTAGGACTGGGCTCGTGTTCTGGGCTCGGGTTCTGGGACTGGGTTCCGATTCTGGGCTTGGGTTCTGGGAGTGGGCTCGGGTTCTGGGAGTGGGCTCAAGTTCCGGGACTGGGTTCCAGTTCTGGGACTGGGCTTGGGTTCTGGGCTTGGGTTCTGGGACTGGGCTCAGGTTCTGGGACCAGGCTCAGATTCTGGGTTCAGGTTCTGGGACGGGGCTCAGGTTCAGGGCTCGGGTTCTGGGACTGGGTTCCAGTTCTGGGACTGGGTTCCAGTTCCGGGCCTGGGTTCCAGTTCTGGGCCTGGGCTCGGGTTCTGGGCTTGGGTCCTGGGCTCGGGTTTCTGAGCCTGGGCTCGGGTTCTCGGCTCAGGTTCTAGGATGGGATTGGGTTTTAGGACGAGCTTGGGTTCTAGGACTAGGCTCGGGTGCTAGGACAAGCTTGGGTTCTGGGCTCGTGTTTTAGGACTGAGCTCTGTTTCTAGAACTAGGCTCGGGTTCTAGAACGGGCACGGGTTCTAAACTTGGGTTCTGGGCTCGAGTTAAAGAACTGGGTTAAGGTTTTGGGCTCAGGTTCTGTGCTCAGGTTCTAGCACTGGACTCAGGTTCTATGACGGGCTCGGGTTTTGGGCTCAGGTTTTGGGCTCAGGTTTTGGGCTCACCTTCTGGGCTCAAGTTCTATGACTGAGCTTGGGTTCTGGGCTCGGATTCTATGATGGGCTCAGGTTCTAGGACAGGCTAGGATTCTAGGACTGGACTCAGGTTTTAGGACGGGCTCGGGTTCTAGGCTCAGGTTCTGGGCTCGGGTTCTAGGACTGAGTTCTGGTTCCAGTTCTGGGTCTGGTCTCGGGTTCTGGTCTCGGGTTCTAGGATGAGCCTGAATTCTGAGCTCGGGTTCTAGGCTCGGGTTCCAAGCTCTGGCTCTAGGCTAGTGTTCTAGGACTGTGTTCGGGTTCTAGACTCAGGTCCAGGACTGTGGTTTGGTTCTAGGCTCGGGTTCCAGACTCAGGTTCTAGGACTGTGTTCGGGTTCCAGACTCAAGTTCTAGACTCAGATCCAGATTCAGGTTCTAGGCTCGGGTTCCAGACTCAGGTTCTAGGACTGTGTTCAGGTTCTAGGCTCAGGTTCCAGACTCCAGTTCTAGGCTCGGGTTCCAGACTCAGGTTCTAGGACTGTGTTCGGGTTCTAGGCTCCGGTTCTAGGCTCGGGTTCCAGACTCATGTTCTAGGACTGTGTTCGGGTTCTGGACTCAGGTTCTGGACTCAGGTTCTAGGCTCTTGTTCCAGACTCAGGTTCTAGGACTGTGTTCGGGTTCTAGACTCAGGTTCCAGACTCAGGTTATAGGCTAGTATTCTAGGACTGTGTTCGGGTTCTAGCCTGGGGTTCTAGGCTCACGTTCTAGGACTTGGCTCGGGACTGGGTTACAATTCTGTGACTGGGTTTCAGTTCTGGGCACGGGATTGGGTTCTGGGCACAGGATTGGGTTCTAGGCTTGGGTTCCAAGCTCTGGTTCTAGGCTAGGGTCCTAGGACCGTGCCTGGGTTCCAGACTCAGGTTCTAGGCTGGGGTTCTAGGCTCTGGTTCTAGGACTGTGTTCGGGTTCTAGGCAAGGGTTCTAAGCTCGGGATCTAGGACTTGGCTCGGGTTCTGGGACTGGGTTTGGGTTCTGGGCTCGGGTTCTGGGACAGGGTTCTAGTTCTGGGAAAAGGCTTGGGTTCTAGGACTGGGCTCAGGTTCTGGGCTCGGGTTCTAGGACTTGGCTCGGGTTCCAGGCTCAGGTTCTGGGTCTAGGCTCTGGTTCTGAGACTGGGCTCGGGTTCTGGGCTTGGGTTCTGGGACTAGGTTCTGGGTCTAGGCTCTGGTTCTGAGACTGGGTTCGTGTTCTAGGACCGGGCTCAGGTTCTGGGACTGGGCTTGGGTTCTGGGCTTGGGTTTGGGTCCTGGGACTGGGTTTGGGTTCGCAGACCGGGCTCGGGTTCTGGGCTCGCGTTCTGGGACTGGGTTCCTGTTCTGTTTGTTTCGTGCCAGAGCTGTTGTTTGTTTGTTTCCTTTATTACACGCGCTGGTCACAAACTGTTGTTCTATTCCCGTATCTTTGCCCGAGCACCCCTTGTTTTCAAAGTTCTAATAATTCGGAGGGAGGGGGTTTACATTCTCCATTCCCAGGCAGGCTTTTCTCTCTGCCCTTGCAGACAGCTGTGTTGTAAACCCAGACAGTATTACACTAGCAAGAAAATACATGAATTATATATATTTCCATTAATCAAGAATCAAACCCTTCAAGCCTTATTTCAATCTCCCTGATTATATCAAACTTCATTAAGTTGTGAACTCAGCAATCCATTTGCTTGCATGGAATTCTTAAATAATCACCCAGTTCATTGGAAACATCAGCTGCCATTATTAAAACCCTTTTGGTTTTGGACAGAATTTAACTTGATTTTTGAGATAGATTTTGGCTGTCAAAAGCCACCTGTAAATTGATCAGATCCAGTTTTTTTCCCAATGAAAAATGTTCTTTCCAAGTGTATCATCCATTTTTAAGAGTGCTCAGAAAGATGTGTTTCGACGTGGACTTGCAAAAACCCCTACTTTTCACACGGGCAAAGCTTGGCTAATATTTGTTTAAATTAAATTACCTGTAATGATTTTAGTCTATCCCCCTTAAGTTGGCGCTGTGCAGGTAGTTGCAAATAATTTCTTTTTGTTTTTATGAGAGCTTGAGAAAATTAATCCTAATTATTTTAAATGGCCTGTGCTGACTATTTATTGTGCTGGTGCTTGAACAAAACACCTCCACACCAGATTGCACAGAAAGAAAGTTGCCACTCTTTCTAGGCCCAGAGCTGGAGCATTTGGAGAGAAGAGAGAGAGCAGTACTGGGGTGCGAAGCACCAAATCTCTAATTTAGAAGGTGTAGGAAAGGGATCAAGGCTGTGGGAGTACCTGCATTAACTCTCTGAGTCTGGGCAACAATTCTTCATGGTAAAGGAGGAGTCATCAGGTAGCAATTTATGAAATACAGGGACGAGAGAAGAACCTGATTGCAACCAAATCTACATTAAATTTAAAGCATTTGTGATAATGAGTTTTTTTACAAAATATTTGAATTGTGTTGTGATGCACACTCTTCGACTCTCTTCTAGCAGTCTGCAAAAGCATTATAATTCATCTTCTAAATGTCACATAATTTTTGCAGAACCTTTCCAGGTCCTCAAAAAAATAGTCCTGAGGCACCCTGCTTTTCAAAGGAAACACCACTTATATATCCTGAGACAATAAACCCATATTCTCCACATTCTCAGACCCCTATGTGCATTTTTAAATCAGGTTATGATGGTACATTCTACCCTGGGAGTGCTCATAAATTTGTCCTGCTGCTTACCTGATGTTGGTCCCCAGAGCTCTCATGGGAATTACAAATCCCATATCCACAATATGCTTTCACCATTTAAAAAAGCTGATTTACTTTAGGATTTCCTGTGCCAGTGATGAGAAAGATGGGTTCTGAATTGTCTGTGCTGCTTCCCTTTCTCCTTCAGTTGATCCTAACGAGGATTTCCTGTTCAGAAAGGATGATGCAAATCAAGGAAACAGAGGAATTGATGCTTAGGAAGACCTTGTATAGTGTGAGTTGCCTTGGAGGTGCTCCCTGGCACAGGGTGCCCAGAGCAGCTGGGGCTGCCCCTGGATCCCTGGCAGTGCCCAAGGGCCAGGCTGGACACTGGGGCTGGGAGCACCTGGGACAGTGGGAGGTGTCCCTGCCATGGCAGGGATGGCACTGGATGGGCTTTAAATCCCTTCCCACCCAAACCATTCTGTGATTATTAATGTATTGAAAAATTCACATTGCTTTTCTTCAGCTCTAGTAATTAATGACCTTTTTATAAATCTACAGTTTGGCCTTAACAGCACCAGGAGCCACAGCTGCTTTCCCCTGCCCCAATCCCTGTTGGGCTGGGCTGGCAGCCACAGCAGGGCCCTTATCCAAGATGGAACTGAGCACGCCCAGGGTGATTTTCAGTGCCCACATCTCTGTGCTGGTGGCTTCTCTCGTGCCTACAAACAGGCACCATGACCCAACCCTTCTGGCTTTCAATTCAACTGGCCTGGGTGCAGCCAGGCACTGGGGAAAGAAAGCAAGGCCACAGAAATTTGCTTAGATTAATGTTCATAAGGGGATATAAAAATAGAAAAGCAGGTGGTATTTTTCTTTGAGAATATCCAGAATGTGAAAATATGAAACAGAATAGAGCTTCCTTTGAAATTTATTAAAAAATAAAGGACATACTTCTCTGTCTGCTGTAGAAAAGAATATGGAGCTGAAAAAATGAATTGAACATCCTCTGACAAGGCCAACTCAGTAATTTCCTCCTGTGAACTTGTGAACCTCCTGGAGCTGGCCTCCTCACCTCTTAGAACATTCTGACACTTTTAAAGGCAAAGAAGAACCGCTACAAGATACACGAAAAAAATAAAATCTGTTCATTTTTTACAGATGGTACTGGTGGGGTAACTCAATTTGAGTTATTTAAAAGAATTTTGGAACTTGGGAAACCAGGGACACTGCAGAAATATTCTCTTTTTTCACATGAATGTATCACATCTCTGTAAGTCTTTTTAATTTATTATTTGGTTAATATTGATGAGATCTCTTGTACCAAAATCAGTTCAATGGGAAGAAAAAAAGCTACTGCTTTGCTGCTTTTTCATATGATTTAATGTATGCTAAGGAGTTCTAACTAAGAACCCCATGCATGTTTGCACAGAGAGAGAAACAGGAATCAGGAGATATCCAGCAATAAAAGCCATTGCTGTAATAAGCTGCAGAGGTATTAATTAAATGTTTTTAGCTTGTTAGATTTAAACCAGTAAATTGGACCAGGGATTTTAGAGTTGTCCCCACATTACCTGGTACTTTATCTCCCTGGACAGGGAGCTGAACTCAAAACACGTTTCAGTAACAATTTCCTTTTATTTGAGGAATTTCCAACTGAATCCATCTATCCTGATATTGACATAAATCCAGTCTTCCCCTCTATGACTAAATATGCACCAGCAAGACTTTTTCGAACTCCTTTACAGAAAAAAATGTGCCTTTTTGTGTGGGTTAGGAAATGTGTTTAGCTCTGACCTTCTTCTGGTAAAATCTATTAAAACTCTTGACTGTGCAATGGTCTGTAGGAGATACGAGAATTAAAACCTCTTCACTTGCACAGAAAATATGTTTGGATGAAATTGCAAAACCAAAAATCAGATACTGAAAAAAAAATTGATATTGCAAACCCAAAATCAGCTTGATGGAGATGTAGAAATGAACATTGACCACTACATAGAATTGAAGTTGAACATTGCAATTACAACTTTATAGACAGAAATATTAGACAACCTTAAATGTCCTAGGACAAGTTACACTTTCTGGAAGGTTTTTACAAAGACAACAGTTTAAAATGCTCCATTGAAATATTACTGAGGTTTCTCTGAAGATAATTCCTGTGAGAGGTGCCAGTGTTCTGGTAGTTTGGAAGCAGGTTTTTTTGCAATAGTTCATAAAGTTATCCACAGTGATATTAAATAACTTGTGCATTGTTCAGACATCATGGAAGTCTTAATTTGTCCCTACTTTTTTCACAGTGTTACTACATTCAAAGCCTTGCTGTGTGAACTCCTAGGTTGATACCTCTAATCCTTTTTAGCTTATATCCTTGAGGAACAGGATCTCCATAGGATCTCCATCATGTAATGGGAATTTTCATAGGCGCACCTGAACCCTCACTCCCGTTAGCCAAGGATCCCAGGGATCAGCAATTTGATGCTGGGCAATTTAAATACAACACATATAAATAGATTGAAACAAGACAGTACAGGCTGGAGTACTGAAATTAAAAAAAAAAAAAAAAAAAAAAGCAAAAAAAAAGCAAGCAATTCTGATATTTCCTTCAGAATTTGTCTTCACTACAATTTGGGGTTTTTATTTTATCAAAATCATTTAAAAAATCATATTATGATTCCGACTTTTACTTGGTTGTGTTTATTATAAGATTTTCCAATTTTCAAATCCATTATAGATGCTAAATACAATACATCTTAATCAGTTACAGAGGGACCCAACAACAACAGCAGGTGAAAACCTGAATGAAAAAATAAGTGAAGGCAACTCTCTTCTTATATGAAACTTTGGGGTTCTTTTTCCAGAATTTTTATGCAATGCTTTGTATGCCGCTAAACTGGAACAAAGGGATAAAAAAATTCCTAAAATGGACTCTCATATCAACCACTAAAAAATTGCTGTCAGACTGAGCCATTAAAACCAGTTGCTCATCCATAATTCGATTGCTATAGAAAAGACATTTTGCAAACAGACATCTGCATCACACATCTCCATCACACATCTCCATGGTATTTTATGCTGGCATTTGTCATGCAAATCACTGACTTGGGAAAAGATGCCAGGGGCTGGAGTCTTGTTTCCACTGCCTTCTCCAAGTTTGCCTTTCCATTTTGTTATGTAGCCTATAAATTATGAGCCTTGGCTCTTATAAATGTGAAAATTATAAAAGTCACAGGAGTTGTAAAGTAATTTTTTTAAGAGTTCACTATTTCCCCTCCTAATGTATTAATACCATTTAAAAAAAGAGGAAGGAGAGAGATAAATCAATTTCTATAATTTGAAATGTTATTGTTATTTTTAAGCATGGAACAGCAAAGCACAGCACCAATATAAATTGAAAACTCAAGACAGCAAGAGATATTAACATTAGGCTCTAAAGTATGCTTTTAAGCATTCTCAGATTTTTAATAAAATCATTAATCTCAGCTCCAAAATGTTAACATATTCCACACAAAGTTCATTGGTGACATAATTTGCTAACTCTCCTTCTCCTCTTTCTCACTCGGTTATTTGTCACTTCCGTTTTACTGAGAGGAAAAGCGGCACCGCCTGAAATCCAGCGCAACTGGAATTACTGAAAAACCAGGTCTCATGCTGCTAATGTTTTCTTTTAGCCTTTTTATAACCATCTGCTATTGGTACTGTTTTGTGCTCTATTTTCCCCTGGTAATTGGAAATAGCACAGCCAGGTTGCTGTTAATTAGAAAAGATGACAATAAGATGGTTTCTTCTTTGTAAGACTGGGAAGTCTTCCTGACTGTTGTGATAAATTTCCATTCCCTGTGAGGGTGGGCAGGCCCTGGCACAGGGTGCCCAGAGCAGCTGGGGCTGCCCCTGATCCCTGGCAGTGCCCAAGGCCAGGCTGGACACTGGGACTGGAGCACCTGGGACAGTGGGAGGTGTCCCTGCCATGGCAGGGGTGGCACTGGGTGGGCTTTAAGGTCCCTTCCAGCCCAAACTAGCGTGTGTTTCTGTGATTCCATTCACACTGAGTTTTCTCTGTGCAGTCAATTGAATTCATATTCTCACTAAGTCATTTTCTCTCTCCCCACCCCTGTCCTCATTGGTTTTTTTTAAAATTATTTTTAAAATTTTTTGCTTCTCTTGAAAGCTCTTCAGGATTTTTTTTTGAAACGGAGTGTGGCAAAATATAAACCGCAAACACCACAAAGCCCTGGTTGACTTGGGTCACCAGTTCAAACAACTTGGTCCAAAGTCTGCAAAGTTACACATTACTACAGGAACTATAATTATATGGTTTGATCAATAGGTTGTTGTCAATTTCACCAAAGTAACCATAAACAACTTTTCCCCCCAAATTTTCTACTATCCTGACATTAGAAGGCTTATTTAGATCCTGAAAGTATTTACGAGTTTTAGACATTTCATGATATCAGACCTACTTACTATATTTTAATTGCTGAACGTGGTCAAAATAAATGATAGTTTCAGAAAGAAAAACCATTATTTTCTTGCAGGATTTAATCTCCTGTATCAGAAAATCACTGGGGAGTTTCAGCTGTCTAGAAGATCTGGGGCTGAAGGGAGAACATGGGGATGGCCTCAGGATGGTGGGAAACAGACCCCAACCCTCCCAGATCCAGAGTCAGGAGCGAGTTATAGACAAAATTTCTGCTTCTTATCATTGTCTCCACTAATTTTTTTCCCCATATGAAGCTCGTTTGGTATTGAACTTCTCTTATACCCTCCACAGGGTTCAATAGTATATGGAAAAATTTAAATAATTCCACTTCAAAGTTGACAAGTTCACCTCTTCCCCCACAATTTATGTCATGGATTTTTTCCAATCTGCAAGTCAGTGGCAAAGCCGAGAGCAATTTGAGCAGCTGAGGGTCTGGACTAGTCCTGTACCAGCTGGCTCCTTCTTCTGTAAGGCAGTGCCCTAACTGACAATTATCCAGTTAAGAACTAGATTTTCCCATCCATTTTGTTTTCTTAGTAAGCACCAGATCCTATATGTACTTTTAATTCCATATAGATATTGAGTCCAAAATTATAGTAATTTAATTTCCATTGATTTCTACTCTTCTTTATCTATTGAACAGCTCAGAATAGCTCTGGTTATTTTGCTAGGGACTATCCAGATGGACAAATGGTAATTCAGCTGATTCTCTTCCTTGACTGCCAGTTGTCAAGTGCAGGTTCCAGAGTTTTTTCCCTGCAGTGTGTAGTAGGAAGTGCACATAAACCATTGACTTGGAGTAGGCTGAGAAATTTTGCCATCTGGCAGATAACTCACCCACAACCATTCCCTGCTGGATTTCACTACATAAAGGTACAGGATTCCAAAATAAATAGCTCATCCCTTAGAAATAACTATCCCTGGGAAAAGTGCTTCAAATTATTTCTCCTGTAAGTAAATGATGAACATTTTGCCCAGAAATCAATATCTGATTATGTGTGCACACACGTTCATCTTCCCTGCCTCTGGAGATAAACAGAGATGCTATTTTGGGGGAAGAAAAAGATGTCAGCAGGTTTCCTGGGATTGAACAACGACATTAGGAAAGTCCCAGTGACTCCTGTGACATCTGGCACAGCCAAAGCGCCTCTCGGAGCACAATGGGGCTGTGTGGGCTGAAGGAATTTGAGGCAAAAGGGACAGAACTATTTGAGGTTTGCTGAGCACAGCAGTGTAACAGCTCCTGCTCGTAGAGGAACAGCAGGGACCTGGTTTAGAGTCCTGAAATGAGGGCATTAATCAGAGGAAAGGCCTGTTCAAGCCAACATGAGGCAATGTCTTTGTACATCTTTTTGCATTTATTACGTTAAACACGCTATAGCTGTGTCACCTGAAGACATTCCTGTGTTTGGCTTGGACAGACACAGCCAATTCCATGATGAATCCCAAGACCTCCAAAGTGTCCGTGACTTTGCTACTTCCAACCTACGCCGATTTGTTTTGATAGAAATCTGTTTACTCTGCCTCGATAATATTCTTTATGGCCATGTCCAGGCTGAAGCCCCTAATTTAAAGTGACATTACATTAAGGTCTAATTCAAACTGGTGCCATTAAAGAGCAGAGCTGGACAGTCTGAAAAAAGCTCATTTGACAGAGGTTTACTGATGGGTGACCCTACCTTAGCTCATTTAGGAGAGAAAATTGATCGATTTTAAAAACTAAATTGGCTTTCATGGTTCTGTATGATACAAACAAAAGAAGTTGTGTGGTTATTTCACAGCGTACTGTGGGTACCAGTTGAACCATCCAAACAGGAAAATATTTTTTTTATTTCTTGATTCACCTTGTTGGATTTGTGCCATCTCAACCTTTTGTAGTCTCTATCTCTCCCCTTTGGCTGATCCTGGCTGTTGCATTTTCTGCCTAAGAAAAAAAATGTTGTCCAAATAATACATATGTCATTTTTCTTCATAATTTGCAATTTATTACCTCTTCCTTAAAATGTTTTAAGCTAATGTAGCATTTTAATTAACAATTATTATCCATCTCAAGGACTTGTATATAATTTAAAAACATATGAAAAATTAATATATTATTTTTAACAGAGATTTCCAAATAAGCATGAAAAAGTGGTTTAATTAGTTTTAAATTATTAATGAAAACTACAGTAACCTAGAAGCTGAAAATCTCCTAAAACTAGAGAAGATCCATAAATTCTATACTCATCAGTGTAACCACAAGCTCTTAGAATTTTAAATTTCTATCCTTGTGGTTGCCTTTTGAGTGCTCTTACAGGTTAACCCAAATGGGTAAATTCATATTATGAGGTTTAGAAAAATCAGATCCAAGTGAGGAAGCTAGAATTCTTTGCTGATGCTACTTTTTCAGATTTAGTAACAGTGTTTGAGTCTGTGTTTTGTTCACAGAGATTCTGTGAACAATAACAACTTACCCATAAATTAACCATTCTGCCCCTGGTCACACACTTTTTCAAAATCGTGACAGATCCATGATCCTGCTGCATCTCCTGACTCCAGACTGCAAAGGACATTTGTGCTTTAGCTAATAAAAACCTCTTTTTTTTTTGTATTTCCCCCATCTGATGCAATTACAGAAAAATTACTGAATATAAGGCAGGAGAAATAAATCAGATACAAGACCCAGGTGAGAGTGTGGAGAGCTCTGATGAAACAGCAGCACGAGACATGCTGACAAAAGCCTTTGTCACACGGGTTGTGAAGGTGCCTGATCCAAACCCTGATAAACCATCACCTGTCAGGTCTTTGGGAACGAAAATCTGATGAGCTGGGAGCCCCTCTCTCTGCTTTCTGTGTGTGTCCTGATCTCTGGGGAGAGGAATGAGCAATCCCGCTTGTGACACACAGCATCTGGGAACAAATCCTTATCCGGACAGATTCCTGTCAAAATAATGGGAGCCGTGCAGTCTCTGGAACATTTAACTGCCCTCCAGTGCATCCTGCAGCTTGGGCTTGTTCTAAAAACCTTTCAGGAGTATCTTACACAAGCCATGTGAATAGAATCCTTACATGCTTTAAAGAAGAGTATATGAGAAATTAAAAATTAGACCAGGAGTACAAATAAATAAATAAATAGAAGTGTGTGGTAGAGAGGTTATGCAATAACCATCAGAATGTCTGGTTTTACAGACTAGATGCACTTACCTTTGATGGGGTTTTTTTTGTCAGATTCATTCTTTGATGAATAATGAATCAAGTACAATTACAATCCTCCTTGTAGAGTTCAAAATGTTGCTGCTATCTACCTTTTAACCCTTATTCACAGGCGCAGAGTAAGATTTTAACTGCCAATATCAGACATCTTTTTATTTTCTTCACCTGCATCTATCACACATTTTATGAGCTCCTTGTTTTCTGTGCCAAGCTACCACAACATGATGAACCATATTCTAAAACATTATAAAAGTGTGAATGTAGTCCTTGAACATCTTACACGCTCCAAATATGTAGCATCAAATGTGTATTCAAATATTTTAAAGTACTAATTTGGTCAATAAATTGCCATTAAAAAGAATAATTTAAAAATAAAGCTCCACAAACCTGTGTCGCAGTTGTCTCTGTCATCTCCCAGGCACCACTTCAGTTACGTAAATTGCCAAGTAGTTCGGTTTGCGTAGACTCAATATTTTTCTCCAAATCACTGTTTAAAATAATTACAGTCCTCTGCTCAATAGTCATCCCTGCTGTTTCATTCATATTAGAAAGAATCATCGAGAAATTCTCAGATTACTTCTTTTCTCCAAAATTGGTCTCAATCTTTCTCAGCAAAAGCACATTTCCATTCCATTCCGAGAATGCTTAAGAAAAACAACAGGTTCCTGAGCCTTCTTTTATGCACAACCTTCAAAGTTCTTCAAAATAAAAATGCAAGTTCAGCAAAAAAGAAAAAAAAAGTTACTTAAACCAATGCCCTAATAGAGAACGGAGATGTTTCTGCTCCTTCTTCGGCTCTGATTTAGGGGTCTGCAAAGCAGTTCCTCTGATATATTCTCACTCTTCGCTCCCAGCCTAGGTTCTGAAAGGTTTTTTCCCAATTATCCAATACTTTGCAGCTTGAAATTGGAAGGAAAGCCTCAGATTTAGCAGCCAGAGCTTCAGGAGGAGCAGCAGCGAGCACAGCATCGCTTTTGCAGCAGCTCCTTCCATGTGCATGTTTTTGGGAGTGGAAAGGCTTGCAGAGTGTTAAAGTAGCTTTTTCTCTCCGCTGGCAAGCTGCACGCTCAGTGCCAGTGTTCTGCAGCTTCTTTCTTCACGTTTCAGCAGCTAGCACGCTCTCCGTGTGCTGGAGAAGCGGCAGAGGCTTCCTTGCCGGAGAAGCAGCACCTTCGCCGGCAGAGAGCATCCTGCCGGCCGCGGTGAGCTCCGGAGAGGGGGCTTGTGCCGAAAGAGGCCGGGAACAGGCGCTTAACTTCGGACAGCTCCGGATGCCCGTCTAATGCGTCTCTTGTCGCCTACACGGCAGGGAAAAGCTTTTCCACTCTGTCTAGGAAGGAGAAAGTGTGCCAGCACAGCAAATGCCTCCCGGACTTTCCCTGCAATTCAGCAAGTGCTTTGCAGCTTGAAATTGGAAGGAAAGCCTCAGATTTAGCAGCCAGAGCTTCAGGAGGAGCAGCAGCGAGCACAGCATCGCTTTTGCAGCAGCTCCTTCCATGTGCATTTTTTTGGGAGTTGAAAGGCTTGCAGAGTGTTCAAGTAGCTTTTTCTCTCCGCTGGAAAGCTGCACGCTCAGTGCCAGTGTTCTGCAGCTTCTTTCTTCGCGTTTCAGCAGCTAGCACGCTCTCCGTGTGCAGGAGAAGCGGCTGAGGCTTCCTTGCCGGAGAAGCGGCACCTTCGCCGGCAGAGAGCATCCTGCCGGCCGCGGTGCGCTCCGGAGCGGGGGCTTGTGCCGAAAGAGGCCGGGAACAGGCGCTTACCTTCGGACAGCTCCGGATGCCCGTCTAATGCGTCTCTTGTCGCCTACACGGCAGGAAAAAGCTTTTCCACTCTGTCTAGGAAGGAGAAAGTGTGCCAGCACAGCAAATGCCTCCCGGACTTTCCCTGCAATTCAGCAAGTGCTTTGCAGCTTGAAATTGGAAGGAAAGCCTCAGATTTAGCAGCCAGAGCTTCAGGAGGAGCTGCAGCGAGCACAGCATCGCTTTTGCAGCAGCTCCTTCCATGTGCATGTTTTTGGGAGTTGAAAGGCTTGCAGAGTGTTCAAGTAGCTTTTTCTCTCCGCTGGAAAGCTGCACGCTCAGTGCCAGTGTTCTGCAGCTTCTTTCTTCACGTTTCAGCAGCTAGCACGCTCTCCGTGTGCTGGAGAAGCGGGCGAGGCTTCCTTGCCGGAGAAGCGGCACCTTCGCCGGCAGAGAGCATCCTGCCGGCCGCGGTGCGCTACGGAGCGGGGGCTTGTGCCGAAAGAGGCCGGCAACAGGCGCTTACCTTCGGACAGCTCCGGATGCCCGTCTAATGCGTCTCTTGTCGCCTACACGGCAGGGAAAAGCTTTTCCACTCTGTCTAGGAAGGAGAAAGTGTGCCAGCACAGCAAATGCCTCCCGGACTTTCCCTGCAATTCAGCAAGTGCTTTGCAGCTTGAAATTGGAAGGAAAGCCTCAGATTTAGCAGCCAGAGCTTCAGGAGGAGCAGCAGCGAGCACAGCATCGCTTTTGCAGCAGCTCCTTCCATGTGCATTTTTTTGGGAGTTGAAAGGCTTGCAGAGTGTTCAAGTAGCTTTTTCTCTCCGCTGGAAAGCTGCACGCTCAGTGCCAGTGTTCTGCAGCTTCTTTCTTCGCGTTTCAGCAGCTAGCACGCTCTCCGTGTGCAGGAGAAGCGGCTGAGGCTTCCTTGCCGGAGAAGCGGCACCTTCGCCGGCAGAGAGCATCCTGCCGGCCGCGGTGCGCTCCGGAGCGGGGGCTTGTGCCGAAAGAGGCCGGCAACAGGCGCTTACCTTCGGACAGCTCCGGATGCCCGTCTAATGCGTCTCTTGTCGCCTACACGGCAGGGAAAAGCTTTTCCACTCTGTCTAGGAAGGAGAAAGTGTGCCAGCACAGCAAATGCCTCCCGGACTTTCCCTGCAATTCAGCAAGTGCTTTGCAGCTTGAAATTGGAAGGAAAGCCTCAGATTTAGCAGCCAGAGCTTCAGGAGGAGCAGCAGCGAGCACAGCATCGCTTTTGCAGCAGCTCCTTCCATGTGCATGTTTTTGGGAGTGGAAAGGCTTGCAGAGTGTTAAAGTAGCTTTTTCTTACCGGTGGAAAGCTGCACGCTCAGTGCCAGTGTTCTGCAGCTTCTTTCTTCACGTTTCAGCAGCTAGCACGCTCTCCGTGTTCTGGAGAAGCGGGCGAGGCTTCCTTGCCGGAGAAGCGGCACCTTCGCCGGCAGAGAGCATCCTGCCGGCCGCGGTGCGCTCCGGAGCGGGGGCTTGTGCCGAAAGAGGCCGGGAACAGGCGCTTACCTTCGGACAGCTCCGGATGCCCGTCTAATGCGTCTCTTGTCGCCTACACGGCAGGGAAATGCTTTTCCACTCTGTCTAGGAAGGAGAAAGTGTGCCAGCACAGCAAATGCCTCCCGGACTTTCCCTGCAATTCAGCAAGTGCTTTGCAGCTTGAAATTGGAAGGAAAGCCTCAGATTTAGCAGCCAGAGCTTCAGGAGGAGCAGCAGCGAGCACAGCATCGGTTTTGCAGCAGCTCCTTCCATGTGCATGTTTTTGGGAGTTGAAAGGCTTGCAGAGTGTTCAAGTAGCTTTTTCTCTCCGCTGGAAAGCTGCACGCTCAGTGCCAGTGTTCTGCAGCTTCTTTCTTCGCGTTTCAGCAGCTAGCACGCTCTCCGTGTGCAGGAGAAGCGGCTGAGGCTTCCTTGCCGGAGAAGCGGCACCTTCGCCGGCAGAGAGCATCCTGCCGGCCGCGGTGCGCTCCGGAGCGGGGGCTTGTGCCGAAAGAGGCCGGGAACAGGCGCTTACCTTCGGACAGCTCCGGATGCCCGTCTAATGCGTCTCTTGTCGCCTACACGGCAGGAAAAAGCTTTTCCACTCTGTCTAGGAAGGAGAAAGTGTGCCAGCACAGCAAATGCCTCCCGGACTTTCCCTGCAATTCAGCAAGTGCTTTGCAGCTTGAAATTGGAAGGAAAGCCTCAGATTTAGCAGCCAGAGCTTCAGGAGGAGCTGCAGCGAGCACAGCATCGCTTTTGCAGCAGCTCCTTCCATGTGCATGTTTTTGGGAGTTGAAAGGCTTGCAGAGTGTTCAAGTAGCTTTTTCTCTCCGCTGGAAAGCTGCACGCTCAGTGCCAGTGTTCTGCAGCTTCTTTCTTCACGTTTCAGCAGCTAGCACGCTCTCCGTGTGCTGGAGAAGCGGGCGAGGCTTCCTTGCCGGAGAAGCGGCACCTTCGCCGGCAGAGAGCATCCTGCCGGCCGCGGTGCGCTCCGGAGCGGGGGCTTGTGCCGAAAGAGGCCGGCAACAGGCGCTTACCTTCGGACAGCTCCGGATGCCCGTCTAATGCGTCTCTTGTCGCCTACACGGCAGGGAAAAGCTTTTCCACTCTGTCTAGGAAGGAGAAAGTGTGCCAGCACAGCAAATGCCTCCCGGACTTTCCCTGCAATTCAGCAAGTGCTTTGCAGCTTGAAATTGGAAGGAAAGCCTCAGATTTAGCAGCCAGAGCTTCAGGAGGAGCAGCAGCGAGCACAGCATCGCTTTTGCAGCAGCTCCTTCCATGTGCATTTTTTTGGGAGTTGAAAGGCTTGCAGAGTGTTCAAGTAGCTTTTTCTCTCCGCTGGAAAGCTGCACGCTCAGTGCCAGTGTTCTGCAGCTTCTTTCTTCGCGTTTCAGCAGCTAGCACGCTCTCCGTGTGCAGGAGAAGCGGCTGAGGCTTCCTTGCCGGAGAAGCGGCACCTTCGCCGGCAGAGAGCATCCTGCCGGCCGCGGTGCGCTCCGGAGCGGGGGCTTGTGCCGAAAGAGGCCGGCAACAGGCGCTTACCTTCGGACAGCTCCGGATGCCCGTCTAATGCGTCTCTTGTCGCCTACACGGCAGGGAAAAGCTTTTCCACTCTGTCTAGGAAGGAGAAAGTGTGCCAGCACAGCAAATGCCTCCCGGACTTTCCCTGCAATTCAGCAAGTGCTTTGCAGCTTGAAATTGGAAGGAAAGCCTCAGATTTAGCAGCCAGAGCTTCAGGAGGAGCAGCAGCGAGCACAGCATCGCTTTTGCAGCAGCTCCTTCCATGTGCATGTTTTTGGGAGTGGAAAGGCTTGCAGAGTGTTAAAGTAGCTTTTTCTTACCGGTGGAAAGCTGCACGCTCAGTGCCAGTGTTCTGCAGCTTCTTTCTTCACGTTTCAGCAGCTAGCACGCTCTCCGTGTTCTGGAGAAGCGGGCGAGGCTTCCTTGCCGGAGAAGCGGCACCTTCGCCGGCAGAGAGCATCCTGCCGGCCGCGGTGCGCTCCGGAGCGGGGGCTTGTGCCGAAAGAGGCCGGGAACAGGCGCTTACCTTCGGACAGCTCCGGATGCCCGTCTAACGCGTCTCTTGTCGCCTACACGGCAGGGAAATGCTTTTCCACTCTGTCTAGGAAGGAGAAAGTGTGCCAGCACAGCAAATGCCTCCCGGACTTTCCCTGCAATTCAGCAAGTGCTTTGCAGCTTGAAATTGGAAGGAAAGCCTCAGATTTAGCAGCCAGAGCTTCAGGAGGAGCAGCAGCGAGCACAGCATCGGTTTTGCAGCAGCTCCTTCCATGTGCATGTTTTTGGGAGTTGAAAGGCTTGCAGAGTGTTCAAGTAGCTTTTTCTCTCCGCTGGAAAGCTGCACGCTCAGTGCCAGTGTTCTGCAGCTTCTTTCTTCACGTTTCAGCAGCTAGCACGCTCTCCGTGTGCAGGAGAAGCGGCTGAGGCTTCCTTGCCGGAGAAGCGGCACCTTCGCCGGCAGAGAGCATCCTGCCGGCCGCGGTGCGCTCCGGAGCGGGGGCTTGTGCCGAAAGAGGCCGGCAACAGGCGCTTACCTTCGGACAGCTCCGGATGCCCGTCTAATGCGTCTCTTGTCGCCTACACGGCAGGGAAAAGCTTTTCCACTCTGTCTAGGAAGGAGAAGCTGTGGCAACTCGGCAAATTCCTGCGGCATGGAAGCCGCTTCTGCGTAAGGAAGCCTCTCCTTCTTCTCCAGCACACGGAGAGTGTGGTAGCTTCTGAGACGTGACAAAAGAATCTGCAGTACACTGGCACTGAGTGTGCAGCTTTCCAGCGGAGAGAAAAAGGTACTTTAACACTCTGGAAGCCTTTCAACTCCCAAAAACATGCACATTGAAGGAGTTGCTGCAAAAACGATGCTGTGCTCGCTGCTGCTCCTCCTGAAGCTCTGGCTGCTAAATCTGAGGCTTTCCTTCCAATTTCAAGCTGCAAAGCACTTGCTGAATTCCAGGGAAAGTCCGGGAGGCATTTGCTGTGCTGGCACACTTTCTCCTTCCTAGACTGAGTGGAAAAGCTTTTCCCTGCCGTGTAGGCGACAAGAGACGCATTAGACGGGCATCCGGAGCTGTCCGAAGGTAAGCGCCTGTTCCCGGCCTCTTTCGGCACAAGCCCCCGCTCCGGAGCGCACCGCGGCCGGCAGGATGCTCTGTGCGCGAAGAACCCACCTCTGCAGCGACTTATCAGCCTCTGGGTCTCCATATATTCTTAGGCCGCGATGTGCTTACACAATTGGGACTTCTTACCACGGATCTCCCTTTATAGAGACAGCCGTTTCATAGACTTTCCTGATGGAAAACAGAGGACCCAGTGTGGGTTGACCAATGGCCTTTAAAAGTGGAACAAAACTATTATAGATTTGTTGTGACTAGTGATGCTTGTCATTTCTGGTATTTTGGTGGCTTGTCAAAGTATTTGGAAATAGAGGTTTTTATGATTTGTACCAACATCTGGTATTTTATTGGTGACTATAGAAAACATCTTTAGTCATTTTCATATGACTTAAATGGAAAAGAAAAGAAAATTTAAAAAAAAAGAGAAAGTTAAAAGTCTATTTTGCAGATGAATACTATAAGGTCTATATGTGATATTTGCATATGAAACAACAGTAGCAGATAGCTCAATTACAATTAGAATTGCAACAAATGACTTTTTTACAAATGTACCTTTACATCAAAATATTAAAAAAAAAAAACTAACCAGAAACACTAAACAAGAATCACTGTCAGTCTGAGGCTTCTGTGCATACGTTTTTGCTTTGGACCAAGTAGTTTGCTAAGTGAAGCCTACCATTAAATGTACTAATTTCATTTAAAAATATTTCTTTCTTTATGAATCAAACCATAATGCAACCGCCTGGTGCAATTATACTACAAGGAAGGTGTCAATCTCATCAAATGACCCTATTCAATTGCCAGGAGGTTACTTCTTAATATGTGGAGACCATGCCTGGCCTGGTATCCCATCTATGCTGCCAGGGGGGCCATGTACAATTGGACAGCTGTCTCTGCTTACACCAAACACCTTCATGATATTGAATATGAGCCACTGCCATTATAGAAGTTAAAGAATGGCCCATGCATTTACTGCTGACTGTAAAGGTGATGTAAAGTTTTGGTCCCCAGAGGCCATAATTGCAGTATTCTTTGTAGCTCCAGGGGTGTCAGCTGCAGGTGCCCATGCCACCTTAAATAGGTTGGGATACTGGCTTGCGAAGCAAACCAATTTTACTTCTATAGCGCTTTCTAGCCTTTTGCTCGATGTTGATTCTATTTGCCATGCAGCGCTTCAAAATAGAGCTGCAATTGATTTTCTTTTGCTTGCACAAGGCCATGGTTGTGAAGAATTTGAAGGCATGTGTTGCATGAACCTTTCTGACCATTCTCAGTCCATCCACTCCCAGCTCTCTGAGTTGCGGAGGTTGACTGGAAACTTACAGGTAGAATCAGGCCTTGGTATTGATGGATGGCTCAAATCTTTAGGCCTGGGCTCCTGGCCACGTGCTATTGCTAAGGCTGGTATTATAGTAGGCATTATAGCTTTGTTAGTAGTGTTAATTTTGCCTTGTTTTTGTATATGCTTGCAAAATATGGTGCAAAAGATGATATCTGCTGCATTTAATCAAACCTTGCTTGTGCAAAAAGAAAACAGGGGAATTGTGGAGGAATGGTTACAGGATAGAGGTCACCCTGACGTACTTTTGTTAGCTGACCAAGGAAGGACTGGGAAAGTACCGAACCCAGCTAATCGGAGTTTCTGCACCTGCAAGAAACTGTGTCCTTGAGCACAGCAGTAGTACAATAACAGTAATGAGGATGAGATGTGAGAAGTAGAAATGTAAGTTCTCAAGAATGAGGAAGAGCTGGTATTGTAGTGTAACCAATAGATTGCTTAGCTTACAGAATATGCATGAACTTATTACTTGTTGTGTATAAAAGTCTGGTGCTTATCAATAAAGTTGGAGCTTGCTGATTCTTACATTAAGAGTCCCAAGACTTCCCTCACCACGACAGAGATTTCTATTCTCACACAAAAAAAGATCAATAAAGAGCAGGAAATTATAGGTGTCCACACTTATTATGTGTTGGTTACTAAATATTCCCTCTGGTGTGTGGGTCAGTACACTTTCCATTCACACACACAGACACACCTCTTCCCCCTGCACACAGATGTGCGATATTGGGTCTCAAAAAAAGGACTATCTTTTTTCTCTTCTATAGGTTTTGGTTCTCAAAATCAAGGGATATTCTTCCTGGATCTATTACCTGAATTAATTACCTAGAAGGTAATAAAATTAATTAAATATTTGTTAAAAACTGTTCTAACTACATCTTCATGTGAACCATTGAGTCTAACTTAGGTAGTGTACATACAATTTTTTTCAAAGTATTATGGCAACTAAAGAATAATTACATTGATGACAGATCATGTTTTGCAGGAAGACATCCATGGCATGTTTAGCAGACATCTGTGACATGCATTTTTTTATTAAAAGATTTTTTCAAGAAATCTCTCTACATTTAATTTTTTTCAATTATTTAACTCCGGATTTGTTTAAATATGAAAATACTCTCTTTAAAACCAACATCCTGCTTTCCAAATATCAGCTACCACAATTATATTTGGGTTGTCTAGATATTGCCAATCAGTATAGGTAAAGTGTAGATATAACTATGAAAATAGCTTTTCTTTTATCAGAGTCTATATTTTTACAAGTATCATCGTTATACAAACATAGTTAAATTTAATATAATAATTGTTTCTAGACATTTTGACTTCTAATAAGATAAGAAATCTACTATGGAAATTTACCTAAGCTCATGTGCTTTACAAGAGGTGTGTGAGAAGTGGAATGTAGGTAACAATGTGGTGAAAAACCCATCCCAAAATTATTAACTGAATACCTTACCCTGACTTGATTTGATGAACTGAGAAAATTCTTGAATGTTATTAGTAAAAATAAGGCTTGATCCAACAGATTTCAACTAAAGAAAGAACTTGACTGTTTGTTCATTTGTTGAATTTCTGGAGGTTGATATTGGAAAATAATTGCTACAAATACAATGAAGTAAATATCTATTGATTCTTCAGACCCAACAAAATGTCCAATAGAGGCTTTGTTTGTAAGAGGTATGTAATAAATACACACTTAATTAAATTACAGACACATACTTTTGAATGGGCAAGTCCTAAATTAACGCTCTTAAAAGCAGGACATCAATCATAATAGAAATTCTATGACCAATAAATGAAATTGTAAGCTGGTTTCAATTAAAAGGTAATAGTACAAATATGTCATGTATATTTTTTCAAGATCATATTGCAGTGCTTCTGCCAAGTATTAATACTATCAGAAAAGCTGAAAATAAATACCTTTCATTGTACTTAGTTTAACTGCAGCAGTTTTCACAGGAAGCACTTAAATAACCAGCAGTGTATAATAGCTCCTATCAAGCCTTCTGGATTAGTACTTGAAAGTTTCTAAAATGTATGAACCATAGTATCATTTCCAGTAATTTGGTGAGAAAAAATATGTTGAGCATATACAGTGCCCTGTCCATTATTTCTAGCTTGTAAAATAAGAAAATAGCCATTCTTATAAAGATGCAAATACAGCATATGCAACATCTATGCAAGGTGTGCACTATAAATTCAGGTAGAAATTATAATTTTTTAAAAGGCTGATAACTGTAAAGAACAGAGCAGAGGCTGGGCTGCTGCTCATCACTACAATTCTTTGTCCTCATCTGGCAGAAATCTATTGAGCTGGAAGCTGATTTGAACCTTAATGTATGTAGTGACCAAGAGCACACCTACTTAAATTGCCTTCTCCCAGTCTTTCTATTTCTTCTATTTCCTTTTAGAATATGGAGAACTTATGGTACAGACTGCAGAGGCACTAAGTAGTGACTAAAGGCATTTGCCTATTAAATTGCTTAAAGATAAGTGGTTTTCCCACTATCCTGCTTCCCTTCTCCTTTGGAAAATCTAAAATGTTTTCATCAGAAATAGTAAAGTCCCCTGTCACAATATTCAATACATCCTATGAATTATGTAGAATAAATATTGTTCTCCATAATGTCCTTATTTTACCCTTTAAAACTTGACTTTCAGTGGGAAAATTTGTTATTTAATCTTGGATATTTTGACTCAGTGAAAATCCACTTTTCAAAAGGAAATTGTTAGGAATTGTTTGTGAGGATTGCTTCTTCAGCAATATATTTTAAAAGTTATTGCCAAAACATAACAGAGAAATTTGGAGTGTAGGAAAAGTCTATTAGACAAATGAAACAAATTAAAAGAAACTGACCTGATTTGTACAATCATGTACAGACACACACATACATATATATATATATATACACTTCAATAAATAGGAGTATTTTGTTCCTGTAACCAAACCATCTTGCACAATTTAAGTTGCTTAAAACCATAGAAATAATCACAAGTAATATTTTCAACTGACTCATAGAAGAAAGTGCTGCTACTTACTTAGAACAGAAAATCATATCAGAAACAATATTTAAGTAAAAAAAAAAATTCAGAAGCAATATGGTTTTGAATAGACTACTTTCTACTCCATTAACTGCCAAGAGCTACTGTTACATTGTAGAAGAGAAGTGAAAAGGTGGCAACTGAATAAACTTTTTCATTTGGTAATTTGTTGGTGACTTTGAGCTTTTAGGCTTTGGTTTTGGGGGTTTGTGGTTTTGGGAGTTTTTTCCCTGGTTTTAGATTGTTTCTAACACAAGATACATTTATTACTTATAATGTTAATTACCACTATCAGGAGATATTCTTTTTGGGAAGTACATAAAATTTACAACTGTTTTTATAGAAGTTAATGCCTAGAATGCAACATGAAACAACTCTTCAGATGTAACCAAGTAATTGTACATTTTTGTTTCCAGATACTTGGAACTAACTATTTATTTACAGCAGAATTCTTTACATTGCTTTGTGGTATTTTTTTTTCTAAATATTTTGAATTTTCTGAAGAAGGCTGGAAACCAAAATCTGTAACAATCAGTATCAGAGCATTACAAATTAATTCACCAGGAAAAAGAACTAGATGGTAGATGAGGAGATGCTTTTTTTTTTTTTTTTCCAAGTCTAGAGTCTAATAGTGGGGTAACTGCCCTTCAAGCAAGATGGCAGAAATAAACATATGAGCATGTTGCTCTTAAAAGTCTGATGAGAAGCTCTGTTTGAAAAATTATGAGTGTGTTCTGGGATTCTGGAAATAATACAAAATTGTCTTTGATCAATGGTGGGAAAAATAGCGGAAAAGTATAATGGGAACACTCTTTTATTTAGAGGGCTTGTCTTCTATAAACAATAGCAAAAATGCTTTTTAATATTAAATGACAGAGCAGCCAATTGAATAATTTCTGGAATTTTTTCCCAGTGTTCAAAAAAAAAAGTTTATGCAAATATTAGAAAAGAAAAATTGATGCAAAAAGTATTAAATTACAGATTGTAAAGGCAATTAAAAATGCAAATATTGCTGATGGGAAGCTAATATGTGGCTAAATATCTATTCAAAGAGTACATGTCTCTAAAGAAATACTCTAAATAAAAGCCATTAATTCTTTATATGATAATTTTAGCCTTTTTCATATTTTAATTGTGAATTACAAACATCATTAAGGACTCTATACATACCTCTCAGATTCATCTTACATATAAAGCAAATATTTTTTCACTGGTTTGCTTGAAGTTCTGCCGACTGCATTGTGCATTTATTTGCATGCTTTTTTGCTTCTTTCCTGTCAATACTGGGCAATTCATGCCCTCTACAAAGAGTAGGATTTCTCTCACCTAAGCAAATGCATTTAATTCATAGGATCCCTTTCTATTAAATTGACAGAAAAGGAATTGATTGATTCCACCTAACATTGATTCTTTTGGTAAAGGTCACTTTGAGAAAACTTTTTTCTGCTAGGATTCAACTCTAGGATTGATAAAATTGAGAAGACTGGTAGGCACATGGAAAGCCTTTCAGCCTCTGTGGATATATACTACAGAATAAAATTATCAACTCTCTAAACTTTTACTGTACTGAGCAGAATTCTGACTATAATCTCTTTCACACATAGATACCCCTTTTCAAGACACCTGGTAAGATGAATCTCACCTCCTGTTCTGTGCAGGTATTTGTATTTCTATTGACTATTTAGGATACCTAGATAAATTTCAGATGTCTAAAGTTAGGTGAGACAAAGCCCACTCTCAGCACCTACAAACCCCTCCCTATAAGCCACAAAACACACAATGCTGCAGTTCTGTAAAATTTGCCAAAGCAATGACTATAGCACTAACTGTGTGCAAAATACCCACACAGAGATACTTTTCAAGATGTTCACAAGATATTTGTCACATAGGAAGATTTGAATCTCTTCAGTTCATAAAACCCCCAAAATAATTAGATTTTTTAAAATGTAGCACTCTTCCTGTTACAATTATTCAACTCCACATGGTTTAATTAAAAAGCATCCAATTCAGAGAAAGATTGGTAAAGCCAGATAGGAAAGAAAATCAGAAATTGGTTGATCAGAGTGGGAGTAGGGAGACATGGATTAAAAGAGTGAGGAAACAAAAGGCAAGCAGTGGCAATGAGAAACATCCTGCAAGTTTCCTGTGGGGATTATGTATTATTCAATCAGTGACAAAATTATAAGAGCCTGCACACTTATGTCTCACCATAGGAGCACAATAGCCATTGTGCATGCTCGAAACTGCCAAAGTAACATGACAAAGAGAAGAAAATACACAGAATAATAGAAATTAGTAAGAAGACTTTTTCAATCGTTGAAATTCAGGTGGTGAATCATTCAAATAACCATTTTATACTGTAAAAGAGCAGACATAGAGAGTCTGGTAAACTGCAGATATGTATCACTTGTGGTCAGGAAATTATTCTCAGAAAACATCAGTTTCTAGTTTTGATCAAAAGTTTCATAAGAAAGTATAAAAATGCAAATCAGAACATTAGGTAAAGTACCAGGATCCAGAGATCAAGAAATTTTTCAAGGTTGAAAAAGCACAGCTGAATCCTTAGAGGCTCAGCCTATGCTAACAAATTATTATGAACTGGAGTTTTGTCTATTACTGAGGGCAACTCTGTGGAAAAACCTGCATTCATACTATTAAACTCCTTTATGCTGCAGGACATCATGAATACAGCTACAGTGCCTTTTGGGCGTCATCCATAGTCAATGTTAACTTCCCAGCAGTCTAAATAAATGCTTTAGGAGATTGTGAACAGCAGAAGCTTTTCAGTGAGCATTCCAGCAGACTAACACAATATGAAATAGTGTCCAGGACCTTTATTTAATAATATAGATGTCACCGAAGACTTCACTCTTGATGTTGTTTACCATTCCATTTACTTTTCAGCTCCTTACTCGAAGCTTAGGCAGCTTGCACAACTGTGCATCCAAGAAACCTCTCTAGCTGGTCACTCCATGATTTCTCAGTCTGATGCCCTTTAATATTAAGTGTGTATATCTTGCTCTCATTAATAACTTTCCTTCTGGCATGCTGCTTCTCTGTACACTCAGGTATACTAATTGGAAACCACTTCCTATCTGTTACACCAGTTCATAATCCCAGGCTTACTCATGAGGTGTGATGACTAAGGTGACTCAAGAAGGCTTCATTAGAAATGCCTGGTAGTCCACTAGATGATTTTCATTTGAAATTGCTTCGCAACCTTCCTCTGGTATCAGTCCCTGCGTACAGATATGCAAAAGGCTCTACAAAGGAAAAACAGATAATCAAGGAAGGGAAGAGATATCTGAAAGAAAAATCATCACATAAAGGGACCCATTTATTAAACTTATTTTTTGTGAATTTTGTCATGCCTCTTCATTTGTTCACTGATTGTTAACAGAAGAGCAAAGATGCCATTGAGGTCTGGGCATCTCTGCAGTTTAAGATGATGCCACATATGAATGAATTAAAAAAAAAAAAGCAACAAAAAAAAAAGAGAGAAAGAGAAAAAAGGATTTGTCTTATGACAGTTATAGACTGAAGGATCTAAATGCAAAACTCCATCCACTCTTCCCTCAAAGTTCCTGGTGAGCTATTTCATTATTACTTCATGCTTTTTAGAAAGAAAATTTTTGAGTGATAATAATGGGTTCATTTTTAATCCTGTCCAGGTTTTTTTCCTCATTGGTACAAGTACCATAAAAGAAGAGCTGTGGAGTTCTCAAAAATGGAATTGCTCTACAACACAGACTCAGGTATTTACCATTAATACCAAGGCTGGAAATTAAAGACACTTTTAACTTGTTTTCATTTGAATAATTCTATCAAAGGCTGAATTTGTGGAGGATCTTGCATAAATTTCCGACAAGTATATATGTCTCTATAGATATACTGTATTGTGCCATAGAATATTATCAAAGTTATCTCTTTATGCTCATGTATACTTACATCTGGAGACTAGCCGCAGAACCAACAGAAGTAACTTCCCCAAGACAGTGTAAAATTAGCTGCTTCCAAACAAATATAAAATGTTGTATCTCTCTTTGGCTGCCTTTTGATAAAGACCATGTGTTGTTCTCCTATGCATTCAACTACAGTCATAATGCTTTGAAGTACAGTTTTTTACAGGCATGGGAATGGATCCTTGAATGAACAGTCCTAAAACACAGAGAGCTTCCATCCAGCTTGAAACATTTCCCTCTCAGCTGGTGATGCTCACAGTCCCTAGGACATCTTCTCAGATGTCCTTTCAGTATATTCACTAATAGTGTAAGGAAATTTAATTTGAAAATTTCTCCTTTTTTATATTGTACAAGATTAAATTTGGCAACTGAAGGCAGTGATCAGAACAAGACACAAAGCTCTTCAACTGTCAGACTCCAAAAATTTAAACTAATGGACTAATGGTGTGGAAAGGATTGTGAGCAGGAGGATAAAAACTAGAGAAATATTAAATCTCTCCTAAAACTGTTTTTTTTTTTCTTTATTCCTTAGTTATTCCACGTTGGACAGATATAGACTCAATTACTAATAGCTACTGAAGGAAAGAGCGTAATTTGGGATTTACGTCAGTGACAGTTTGATTTCTTAGTCTTGTGTCGGAGCCTCAGACTTCCCTGTCTATTTAAATAAACCTGTAACTTCTGTTACTATATATTTTGACTGGTTTTGCTGCAAGAGAAAGTGAACTCCTGTAAACTTAGGCTGATAATGAAGAACTCATGGTGCTGCGCACCTGAAGCAAACATTTCCTGCTTAGGCTAGATGAATAAGTGCTGGCTTCTTGTGGCTTGTAGGCAGCCATCCACAATTATGTGCCACTTGGTCCATATTACTGATTATCCATGGAACTTGAGCAGTTTACCTGCTCAGATGAATGCTGAAACCACTACAGGGAAGGTCAGGCGCTGCTTTCAGATCTATGAAGAGATTGTGTCCTTGCAAAAATCTGTCAGTACTGAGTTCTTCTAATATGTCCTCTCAGTGAAAGCATTTATTGAATTAAGTACTTCTGACTCCTATCTTCTTATCCTGTATACAATGTGATGATAGTGAAGAAAGAGGAAACTGTCTGTCTGTCTTCCCAGGCCCTCTCAGAACATCCTTGATCTGTTTTTCTTTGACAATCCCATCTATCCCTAGTAAGCCCCTCTCATCCAGTCAGAATCTTATATTATAGGTCTTTCACCTTGCAGGGCAAAGTGTGAAAATACTACCATCCTACATGCTACTCATTGACAGAGCAATTTTCAGCTGCCAGCATCTGTGGACTCTTAGAGCAAGAAGTTAAGCAAGTAAGTCATCAACCACACTGTACTACATATAACAACTGCAATATTTTTTGGCTGAACATGTGTGGTATCTGCATGATCTAGCTATTTGGTTTTGGTTATGATAGATGGTAACCATGGTGTCCAGGCATGCTGGGTTTTGCAAACTTTCTCCTTCTGTAAGACTAGAAGCTGTGACTCCTCTCAGAATTGTCTTAGACACACAACAACTTTTGTCCACGAAAACTGAATTTTCTACTTTCTAGACAGTTCATCTGAGGTTAGTGGAAAGATATTCTGCTAGCAGAAAAGGAAAAATAAACCTCCAATATTTGTGGTTTTTAAAAAGCAGGGTAATGATGGATTCAAAGAAATAGCAAGACTGAGCAGAAATATGGGGGGAATGAGTAGGAGAAGTGTGGTGCCCTGCAGCACTTTTCCTTCATGTTGTTGTATTGTCAACTTGATAAAGCTGAGTCACCTGAACCACTCTAGTGAAGGCTGTCTATCCATAACATTTTCCTTTGTGTAAATAGGGAAGTAGGATGTCTGCCTTTAGGCAGCTATCTCATGATTAAATGCAGTTTTAAACAAGCACTAGCCTAAACTGACATCTCTATTTTTAGGCAACTGGACCACATCCCAACAGAAACTAATGTGGAAGTAGGAATGATCATTGTGAGCCAAAAGATCACCTTGCAATTTCTCTCATATTTCCTACAATGAATATAAGAAGAGAACTTTATAGGATCACAAAAATATGGTAATGTACTATGGAACCTTCAAGGAAAAGAATCATGGGGAAAAGATAACAGGGGAAAGAATCATTATGAGTTTAACAAATGGCAATTAAGAAGAACTGCAAAGTCTCTGAGTCCTACTTAGATATTGCATGTAGGAAATGTTCTAAGGTAGTGTCAATTAATGCATTTTAGATGCTGTACTGCCATCACATCTCTTATGATTCCATTTTCATTTGTTGCATTTGGCTAGAGTCTGGAACACTGACATTTAAAACTAATCTTTTGGGAGAAGTGCTTTGAAGTCTAAAATGAAAATTTTGCATATGTTTCAGGAGTTCAGCTGGGAAGCAAGATATTGTCTAGCATCTAAATATGTAATTAAACAAAGGCTCCTTAATTATACTGCGCTTATTAACTCCTACTTATAATAAATGCCCATCTTCAAATATTTACAGGATTGAATTAATGTTGCTGAATGATATACTTTGAATGATTCTGCTTAAAATAAAATAATTCCTATGCATATTGCCATTGTAAATCTGGAGAGGTGGTAATAATTCAATGGATTACAGGGTTTAGGGGTCTTTTTTAAAGATGGGCAACTACAAATTATATTAGTGTAGTTTTATGTCAAGTTTTATGTTGACAAGGATGACTGAGAATGCCCTGCAATAGAGAAGCAGGAGATTTATTGGAGGAAACTCCTCTCAATAGAATGTTACTTCAGCTTTTGGTCAAAGCAAGCCTTGTCATTGCAGACCTGCAAGCCTCAAGGCAGGTAGGTGTTCCTCCTGTCTTGTTTTTCATTATATCCAATCTTGTTTTCAGCTTCAGTGAGGAGTAATATTCAGTTATAGATATGATAGATTCGGATGATAGCAGTTAAGCTGTTATCATTCTGCTATTCTCATGTCCACAACATCAGCAGAAGATTTCATTTGTTAGTTTCTCTCTTGTTTGTGAAAGATATGAAATATAATTTGCAAGTTAGACTCAAATTTGTTCTTCAGCTATAATTGCTGTATAACAGGGTATGAGTTCTGAGCTTTTGTGCACACCCTTAAGTCATTAGTTCTTGGTGTGGTTCAGAAATTCTCTGTGAAGCTATCTGCAAAGTTGAGATGATGGACTGACTGGAGAGAAGCTTATTACTGAAATCTTATTCATTTTCCAAAAAAAGTCCTCGAATTTGCAGAGGACCTCTCCAGGTCAGAATTTCAAACTGTCCCTTAGATTTTCCCAGGTGAAATATGTCATCTCTACCAGTCTGTATGTGCAAAGTATTGACTAAGACCTTGGGTGAAAAACCTGACCTTTTCAGAAGCTCCAAATGGTTCCTGTGCAGAAGTGACCAACCTCTGAGTAAATAAGACCCCCGTAAACAGTTACTATCATATGGTGCAGGTACAGAAACGGTCACGTGCGACAATCTCTCGTGCATACCCAGGGCAAGCAGATGTTTCACGTGTGATTAAAGGATTGGATTGTATGCATCCTGGTCATGTGGTCATGGAGGTCAGGGAGCAGCAAAGAGCAGGGCTGCTCCCTGAGCTGAGCTGGAGCCCTGGGTGACCCTGGCAGAGGCCGTGGGCAGTCATGGACAGAGCCAGTCCCAGAGCACCCGATCTAGGTAAGCAGAGCAGGGCTGGAGGTATTGCTGGAGAATGCAGGTGAGGCTGCTGGGGCAACTAATGCACAGTGACTGACAATCTGGTTTGAAATTCCCCATGTAGTGTTACTCAATGCAAGGATCCCAATACACAGCCTGTTTTATTTCTTTTTTCCTTTTTCATTTTCTTTTGTTTCTTTCTTTCTTTTTCCCTCCTCTTTTTTTCGCCCCACTTTCCTCTTACTCCGTTTCTGTGCAATACTTAAGCACTGCTGAAAAGTGGTCTCACTGTTTTTTCTCTGACACCAATATTTCTTTCTGTTTGCATTTGCTGATTACATTTTATAGTGAACATTCAAATTTTTTTCCTTATTTTTACCATTCTGTCTGACAATGAGCAACTTATTCTTTTTAGCCATTTTGGTTTTTTACTAGACAATTTCCTCTCTTATATGATCTAAAAAATAATTTTTAATGTCATTTCTGTGAAGTATTAAGTATACAAATAAAGTATCCCATCAATGTGTGACACATGAGATAAAGTTATTTCAACTTTTGAAACATAAATTCTTGGTAATATAATTAATCATATTCATAATTCATATTCTGAAACAAATACACTGAGATGAGCTTGTTGCAGTCAATATTTTACAGTAAGACTCTGATAATAAATAAATTATCTAAAGTTACAGGTGTGCTGTGTTACTAAGCCTGTTATAAAGTTGTACAAATAAAGTCCATACGGAATTAGAAAACTGAATAGTAATCATGTAGCACAGCCAAATTTCTTCCCAAACTTTTCCAGCAGAGTTGCATGCCAGTATCAAATATCAGAATGTGCATTGCCATCCTAGTCTATTGATTTTTTTAAATCTTCTTTAATTTAGTCCATGGAGTAAGAATAGAATTGAACTTCTGAAATAATAGCTTCAAATCACACAAACTCTATGTTTGTTAGAATGTAACCCTATCCTTCATGACAAATTTCATATTTATATCTCTAGGATTAGCAGACTTGTTTCACCATTCAGATAAAAAATAGAAGCAAGATACAAAGCAAAACTTAATTTTGTCTGGTTTGAGTTGTTTTGGTTTGTTTTGGATAGATGTAGATTCAATTTAATAATAATAAATAATGAATAATGAATAATAATTATGTTGTTATTGGGTTTTTATGTATAATTACATGGTGACACCATAATGTGCAGGCTGGTACTCCAAGCTGGGAAGGAGTGTGCAGAGAGCACAGCGATCTGACAGCAGTATGCAGGTTGTATAGGAAAGAGGGCTGCACCTTGAATATGGTGCAAATAAATGACTCAGAGGCAAACTCTGAGCAAGTCTGTTGCCGTGGCATATTTTGTCCTTGCTAAACGTAGTTGAAAAGCCTTTCTGTAAGATTCAGATGATGGAAGATACAGAATAAGGGGCTATGTAACACTGAGAAGGCAAATGCCTGGCCCGAGCCTTCTTCGGAAGAATCAGTGCACCTGCTCTGAGTGAGAAGCAGACACCTATTTCCCTCTGGGAGAACGAAAGCACCTCAGCTTACAAGTGGCAAAGAACGAAGCCACAAAGCACCAGACTTGTGTGTGCAGCATTCAGACTGCTAGAGGAGTGTGGCTGCCAGTCGCCTGCTTGCCAAAATCATGTTAGCAATCCTATGGAAGAACTTTGACAACATACTTGTGCTGCTACTTATTCCTTTTCCTGCCCTCTCTGGAAACTCTTGTGCTTCCTTACACTTTGATATGCAGAGAACTCTATGATATATGCAGCTGAGAAGTGCAGAAGAGAGTGCACCGGTGAGTTTGATGCGGATTACTTGAGGAACAGGGAAGGCACATCCCATGGATGGCTTTTACTTCTACAGCCTTGTCCTGTGGGAGCAAGTGCTCTAAATTGCCATGAGAGTCATGGGACTGAAAAATGGGACGGCATGTCTATCTGAGAAGGAGAGTGCCAAACAGCAAAGCATTGTGTGTGCACTCTTCCAAAGCTGTTTGGAGAAGAACACCTTGCGTTTCACAGAAACCTGTCACAGTGAATGTTTAAGAAAGTGCTTAACTCCACATTTTGCCATGAGGTCCCATGGATGCGCATTATATTCTCAAGAAGCAAGAGCATACCAAGGAGAGTCTGATTGTGAATGATGCTGGATTTTTGCAATTCCATACAATGTGCACAAAAGCCTGGTGCTGTACTACTTCATTCTTTGCCTTCTGTGATCTGCCAGAATTGGAGCTCAGTGAAAGCATTCAGCATTGCTGCTTTTCAGCACCAGGGCTATGCATATGCAGTGTGACATCTCTCAGGACCTCTTGTCCTTAGACGCTATGATTTGCACGCTGATACTTTGAGCTAGGAAGGAGGGGGCAAAGAGCACCACAATCTGGCAGCAGTTTACAGGTTGTATAGGAAAGAGGACTGCTGCTTGAAGGGGTGCAAATACAAGTTTCTAGAAGTTCTAGGGGAAGGCTCCGTGCAAGCGTGTTGTTGTGGCACATTTTCTCCATGTGCGATGTAGGCGTAATGCTTTCCATCCATATTTAGACACCAAGCAGGGCAGATTGCGGAGATGCACCGAGCTCAGAACGTTCGTCCAAGGTCTAAGGGTCTTTTGGCTGAAGCTGTGCGCTGGAGCGCTTCACAGCTGACACAGTGTTCTGCGCGAGAAGTAGACATGAGAATGAAAGCGCTACAGCTTCCAAGAGGCAAAGAACAAAGCCATAAAGCACTGGGCTTGTGTACGCAGTGCTCAAATTGCTAGGGGAGCATGCATGCATGTCTGCCTGCCAAATTCACATTAGTATTCTTATGGAGGAAGTTCATGAACAACTTTCTTGTATTTCTACCTCGTCCTCCTCCATCCCTTGGTGGAAAGTGCTTATCTCCCTGCTTTGGGATGAGGCGTAACGGCATCACATTGCTGTTCCCAACAGCAAGCTTATTCTCTGCTGACTCTTTTTGTGGATAAGCTTTTGCTGAAGGTTTGCAGTTCGGTACACTGCACACACAAGCCCTGTGGTCTGCTGCTTCATTTTTTGCCTTCTGTCACCTGCACATTGTAGAAGCCAGGTGACGGCACTCAGCTTTGTCACTTTTCCACATGGATGCTTCTCATATCTACGGTGACAATTTTGGGGATCTTTAGTCCTACTGAAGCTGCAATGTGCACAGATGTACTTCCAACTGGGAAGAACTGTGCAGAGAGCGACCTGACCATGCTTTCCAGGTAAAGTGGCCCTTTTCCAAGGAGCCTTGAAAGCATGCACAATGCACTGGACTCTTCTTCCCAAATAGACATGCCATCCCATTTTTCACTTTCACAATTCCCTTGCCAACTTTCAGCACCTGCTCTCACAGAAAATGGCTGTAGAAGTAAAAGCCTGTGCTGGGCTGTGTTTTCCCTCTTCTGCAGGTAATCCACATCTAACGAACTTTCTACAACTTTACTCTGTTTCATCTATCATAGGGTTCTTGTAACCAGTCAACTCTTGTACCAGTCTTGCTTTTACTCTCCCGGAGGGGAATAGGCATCTATTTCTCACACAGATCATTGTGGCAGCAGCGAAGGGCTCTAGCGCACTGCTTCTGCCAAAAGACGCTCGGGCCAGGCACTTACATTCTCAGCACTACATAGCCCCGTATTCTGCGTCTCTTGTCCTCCGAATAATACCAGAAAGCATTTCACAGAGAGAAAATGTGCCAGGACAACAAGCTTGGCTGGAGCGTACCCCTGAAACTGGTGGAAATTTGTATTTGTGCCACATTCAAGGGGCAGTCCTCTTTCCTACACAACCTGCAAACCGCTGTCAGATAGCAGTGCTCTCTGCCCACTCCTTCTTAACTTGATAAATTTCTCCTGATAGGGTTAATTAACATTATAGGTAGTAAATACATCTTGTGTTAGAAACAATATAAAACAAAGGAAAAAAACCCAAAGCCACAAACACCAAATAAACAAAACCTAAAAGCTCAAACTCACAAACTAACTAGACTTTTACATTTATCTTCCACAATGTAAAGGTAGCTCTTGGCAGTTTAGGGAGTAGAAAGTATCCTAGGCAAGTCTATTTTAGTGTAGAGATACTTATTGGATTTTCCAATTTCTAGTCACTTGATGAAAGTGTTCAATAATTTTACAAGACAGAGATATTGACTGGGATTCTACACCAAGGTGAGATTCAGCTCCAGCTATTATGACCTCCCAGCACATGCTCCCAAGACCATTCAGAGAAATGTATGGGATTTTTTGGTTGTAATGTTACGTACAGTTCAAGTAAAGATGGCAGTGTCAAGCTAAAAAAATGTCTTATGGCAACTCTAGTCTACTGTTTGATTTGCTATCAGAGTGAAAATATTCAGGTCTATATTCATTATCTTAAGTCAGTGTGGTTTTGTGTATTTGAGATGCTGGCTCTGAAAGCGAATGGCCAGTCACTTCAGCTAGCCCATGAAGTACTTCCTGGATTTATTGCACATGGAGATGGCATCTTCATTGCTTAAGTACAAAAGATAAGGGTGTTTGAATTTCACTTTTAACAAAGCAAAAGAGCAGTTTGCCATTTGTGTTTTCAAATAGGCATATTTTTGCCCAAGGATTCTTCCCATGAAAAAGAGTAGAACAAAATTCTGCAAAATGTTCAAATGTCCTGACTCATAAGTACCTAGTGATAGAACAGTTAGAAGAGTTTCAAAGCTCCAAAGGAATAGGCGTTAATTGTATCAAATATTCAAAATCGATACATGAACACAGGTTTACTATACTATATATGGCCTATTCAGTTTAATCTCAATTTCTGGCAGTTAACATTGGAAAAAAAGCCCTAATTGACTTGATGGTGCAGTTTTTCAGGCTGCTGTGGTTAAGGCTGTCATACCACTGTAATTTCTTCTGTGAATGAATGTGTTTACAAAGAAGATTATAAAGATGACTTGGGCTTGAAGAGATGCCTCTGTTTATTCCAAATGGTGTGAACTGATTTTCTTTCACGCACTCTGAAGATTACAAACAACAGTTTGTATGCACATCTTTGTTTCTGTGCACATGGTATGAAGGAAAATTTAAGCAGCAATCTGTTAGGCAATGCAGAGATTTTCTCATCTTCCATATGGAGAAGACTGCTTTCAGGACTTGTGTGTGCAACAGGGTGAGAGAGCTCTGCAGAACAGCTTTGCAGCTGTTCTGCAGCACTAAGCAAGGATTTATCTTCTTTGGTTTTCTGCCTTTTATGAATGCATTTGGAAGTTGCAAGACTCTGGTTTAGAGCATGAAATTAAACGGCTAATATGGTTTACCATCCCATGTAATGTGTATGGAAATTATCTGAATGTGCTGCATTTTCTTGTATATGTCTGAAGTATCTCACAATGTCTGCAAATGCTGCTGAAATAGACCATAGAGCTCCGAACAGGTCAGATTAATTTGTTCAAGAATCTCCTAAATCTTTGAAGTTGAGGTTGTTGAGGTTTAGCTTACTCAAAATGTTCCTTCCCGATACTACTTAGGAGTTGTGTTTCACAAAATGTCTTCCAAGCCAAAATCCCGATTTTTATTTTTTTTACATTTCTTTTCCTCTCTATAAATGTTGCAAATTCCATTCCAGCATACTATTACAGCTTCCAAGGGTATTCTTCATACAAATATGGGCTCCTGCAAACAGTAAAATATTCCTGCTTGACTGTACCTTGGGCAGAGACATGTTGATACTTGAGTGTTTATTCCAGGTGTAATATTGTAAAACAGGGTAAATAATTTGCATGGCTAGTGCATGCCAGGCACATGCTTAAATAAGCTACATCAATGCTTCTTCAAGCAAAAGCAGAATTGATTCACGCTGGAACTACAGTGAGTGGTTAGGAGAATCATACAGGATGTAACACAGTTATTTGATTTGTCTTGTCCACATCAGAAGATGTGGACAAAGGGTCAGTCAGTCAGGAGACCTAAATTTTAGCACTTCATCTTTCCTTTTTCAGTTGACTGCCCTTCATGCTGGGCCTTCTTAGTGTTTTATTAGTTTTTCTGGCATGTTATGGCCTAGTCTAGGCTTGGTGAGCTATAGCTGCCAGTTGTTGGTGCTCTTCTGGTTTTTCAGTTTAGAGCAGGTTTGAAGAGTTCTAAGGAAAAAGAAAAACTATAGTCGAGGGAACTTCTCTGTTTCAGCTAGCTAAAAACAAACTAAAAAGTGAAGGAGAGCTCTGTCTTTCCATTTGTCTGTGCTGTAGGTAACACAGTCTAGGAGCTGGAATGTGGAGGAGTGAGTGCAGTTTCAGAAACAAACTGCGTGCTTATTCTCTCCCCCTCTTTTGCTCTCAGAACCAGTCTTAAAGGTGTAAAATTTATTTTTGGGCTAAACAGATGAATGGGGATACAATTCAGCATCATAAAGTCACCCCAGGACAATCATACAGGATGTAACCTAGTTATTAGATTTGTCTCATCCACGTCATGCAGGAGACCTGAATTTTATTGCTTTGTCTTTTCTTTCAAGTTGACTGCCCTTAGTGCTGGGCCATTTTTGGTTTGATGTCCAAATCCCTCTCTGTTACCTGCTCTTCTTCATTTTTCCTGCCTGGAATAATTTTGGGTTTAAAAAACCCTTAGTAATTCTTCATTTCGCCTGATGCAGGAAGGAGGAAAGCAATTTGGGGATTTTGGAAGAAGGAAGAAAATTTCTTCCTTTAATGTTATGATAAAACATAGAGAGAAAAAAAAAAACCTGTTAGGAAGGTTCAGTTCTATTAATTTAAACAATTGCATTGCTTAGCCAACAAATAGTCATGGGCCAGATTTACACACAGCTTTTAACTTTTGAAGCCATTTTAAATGAACACTTTTCGAGGATTTTTTGCAGATTGAGGATTTTTTGCAGGACAATGGCCATATTCAGCCGATGCGCAATCCAGCCTGCTTGGGACAATGGACAATGGACACGTTCACAAACAATAATGGGCATATTCAGAAAATGGGGTCGGTATATCCTTGAAAAAGATACAAGAAGAAGAGTCATGTGGATTCAGGAAGTTTGTCAGTGAGCTTGGGAAAGTAAGGAAAAAGACAGTTCATGGGTGGGACAGAGAACCACAGCCAGATGCATGGAAAATTAGATGATTCAATCAGCATCCTATTTTAGACGTGTGAACAGTTAGGATAACCATGTATTAGCTAGAGACGCATCGACAGTAGAAAATTATTATAAATATAGTCTTTTTAGGGATAATAAATTTGGCTTTACTGGATCATATTGGTTATGGTGTGATGCCCCTGAACCTCTGCATTCCGCTATTTTCCCCCCACAAACACTTGAAAATATAATCATGTAATTTTATTATATTGAAAGATTAGATAGAGTTGAGGTATCAGGAAGATGAGTATGAGTCCCTATCTATTACATATTACAGTAAAAGTTCCTTTCACTCACAGCCTTACACCTGCTCCCTCTGGAGGTGCTTTCATTTGGTGAGAATGGAACATGCTGAAATTCTGAAAAGTCGTGACTGAAAAGTCATTCAGTCCTTCTATGGACTAATGCAATTTGTTGATATATTCAGCAACCTGATCCTGTGGTTTGGAGTCCAGACCAATAGAACTGTTCCTCCAGGCTGTTTTCACTCAACCAAATAAATGGCCAAGCTTCCTCTGATGGTACTAGGAAGACAACCGGATGCAAAAGTTGGATTAGTTCTTTTTTCTGTATAAATGTGCAAACTATATTTGGGTTTTTTGTCTCTGGAAAGAGGCAGGGATGAAACAATTCCTTAAAAGGTCAATAATGTCTGAGCATCCATCTGACCTTCACAAGACGATTTTCAATTTTTTTGGTACGTACTCTTCTTATAAGACCTCATGTTTGTTAGCCTGTTTGGATGGGGTTTGTTATTTGACACTTTTTAGAGTTCTTTGTCAGGTTTCAGTATGGAAATCTTAGAAAAATTATTAGACCAGTTCAACTCAGTATAAATACATAAATAGAACTGCTAGCTAAAAAAGGAAATGTTTGGGCCACGCTTGTGTGGGTGAAGGGAAAAACCATAATGCTTATTCCTCTCCTTTGTTTGTATTTGATCTTGGATGCTCTAATTTGATGAAATCTTGGCCTAACCTTGAAGTTTTAGTTTTCCTCTTAACTGCCTTCCTTTACTTGTAGTGAAATGTGTTCTAGGTTGACTTGATAAAACTGAGTAGCCTGCTCCTGCTAGAGATGTAAGCAAACACCTGTGGGCTGAAAATTCTGATTTTGTTAGCAAGTGGAGCACTTAACATTTCTTTGAGCTTTGAGCTTTATTTCAGTTTCAATATGATAAACCCAGAATATATTCTTTAAGGTCTGCATTTGTGGAGGCACTTTTCATTCACTTGCAGTAAGTATACTTGAAGACCCAGTTTGCCATATTCACCCTATCTTGTGTGACCTCAAGGAGCAGCTCCAGAAAATGCGAGTGTTCTTGAAGTTCTGTGGCACACCTGGCAGCCTGTGCAGGTCCTTCAGGTACTCTAGCATCTGAAGCAGTGCTTGGAACATGCATGGAAGTGTTTCTGGCTTCCTTTTGAACCCATGACTACAGTGCTTCTGTCAGCATCACGACTCCTAGCACTACTTTCCATTTTCTGGTACAGAGAATCGCAATTTCCTGTGCCAGTGTTTCTGGCTTTATCTTGCATTCCAGGAACTTGCGGTGTTCAATTTTTGCAGTATTTTGTTGTTGCATGTCATCTTACGACATGTATGTTGCAATATGTTGAAGCCATTTTATAAACTAATTACCAACTGCCTTAAGAAGCAAAGGTGTTAGGAAAATGTTCCCTTGGCTTCCTAGTCTCTTCATATTGGTGATACATTTCAACAATGCAGATAGATTTAATCCTTTAGTTTCTGTATTTGTTCTTTTGTTTGTTTGCTGGCATTCTTCCCTCCTTCTGTCCTCATAGCGCTTCAAACAAATCTCCAAAACTAGTATTGCTACTGGATGATTAACAAGCCTGTAAAATGAATTGTGCTAATTACTTAGCTATGACACACTGGTGGTTTTAGAGCAAGAAATTCGTGCCTTTAAAATTGTCTTATTTACTAAATGTTCTTTGAAACCTCCTGAGGAAGCCAGCCATGTTCCCATGATTAACCCAGTCATGTCACTACAGATTGAAGAGTAATTTTTGATTTGTGCACTACAATTGGGCTTTATTTGTTTTTGATCTAAAATTTTTCCTCTTCCAGACAAATTCTGGCCTTTTTTTTCTGTAGAGTTTTTTCTCCTCCTTTCATTTTTGCCAACCAGTTCAATGGACCAGAAGCAGCTGCTTCAGGAGCCCTAGTCCATCTCAGTAGTGTTGTCTTGTGCCTTTGAGGTTTGAGTTTAAGAACTCCTTCCTCAGTGACTGATTCTACTCAGGATAAAGAGATGAGGCTAAGAGGTACTGCATTGGGTAAGAGATGGAAAGTGGGCTTTTTGTTTGCTTGTTTGGTTGGTTTTCCGAATGCTTCAAGTACTACAACTCAAGACACCTCATCTTACTACAAAGCAGTTTCTTAACTGTGTATGACAGACCAAATGAGAGACTTGATATATAACTTGATGAATCAGCAGGTGTGCGTCACTGTTGATATGCTGGAGGAGAATTTGGAGGAAAAAATCTCATACAGTCCTACATGTGCTTCCAGAATTCGAAGATGGGTCAGAAGTGCATCTTTCAATCTATTTTGCTTCTGGTGTTTCTGGGAATTTCTCATTCTGTAATTCTTGGTGGCTTCCTAGACTTTTGATGAGTCCTTCCTAGCAGTGGTGAATCTCCAGTTCTCATCCATACAGAAGGCCAGGACTGACCAGTTCTCCAAGTGGTTTAGAAACTATTGTGTGACTGAAAACTAGATTGTGACTTTGGAGAAAAGAGCTCTTTTTCTTGCTGCCATGACCTTAGAATTGCTCCTTGTAGGCAGAAGTTGCAAGCGGTGGAGTTAAAAGTTGGATGTTGTGTCAGTTAAATACAGTTAATAAATGTGTTGTGTATTGTGAAGGGATTGAGATGTATTGTAACTCTTGATGTTGTGTTTTGGGAGTCCTTCAAAATAGAAGTTATTTTTAAAAGTGTAAGAATAAACAAACAATTCAGCTTGAAAATTTGTGAAGCCATTTTTCAATAGTATAGAAAAGAATATCCATTAGAAAATAATATGTCATGTTGATTAAATTTTTTTTTTACTTGATAAGGTATAGTTTTAGTGAATAATAATAATGATAATAACAATAATGATCAAAATAATTATGTAGGATTATCTTCTTAGCATGAGTTATTTCAGCTTTAAATTAATTTTCTGAGTATTTAGTTTGCAACTTGCAAGCAGTTTTCTCTGACCTGTGGTAACGCCCTGTAACTGGCTGTCATCTAGTGGGATTATATTCTTAGTTACTCCAGTTTAGGAAAAGTGGAATCCAGGACCCGTTGTATACAGTAGGGAATTGGATTTGGCCACCATGTTTCTAAGGGAAGAGTGATTGGCTGTTTTTAATGGAAGTTTCCCAGCCAGAGGCAGTGGGGCTGGGCAATGCATAGGGGCTTATCTTGTTTGATGTCTCACTCTTGTAGTCACTATTTTGGGACACCAGAGACCTGTCTGACATATTGTAGGTGACTTCCAGTATCTGCCTTTCTGCTTTATGTCATATTTCTGTTATTTTGTACATCTTCCCAGTAGAAGATCTGCATGTAAGAAGTCCATCCCAGGCAGGAGTGAATGGGGGCATGTGTTTGGAGTGCATCCATTTGAAATTCTTCTTTGCATTGAAGAACCAGATGGGAAAGCCTTATCAGCGTGACAGAATTAAGGACAGACAGTCCTTAATTAAAAAAGACACACCAGTGTTCCATATTTCCTGCCACCCACTCCAGGACTTAAAAATAGCCAAGAGAGCTGTCAGAAGTGTCTTTTTTTTACCTTTCTCCTTGTATGATTTAACCTTTGCTCTGAAATATTTCATAACAAGAACCAATATGCCCCTCTGTGCATGTTTTTGGTAATGAAAAAGATGAGTCCTTTTGTGCAAAAGAATATACAAAACGAATATACAAAACACAAAGCAAATGTTACTGACTGGTTTAAGAAAAGGAAATCTCCACAGAAAGGAATGACTTTGCTTTCCTAGTAATCTAAAAAGCCTTTTCTTCTGGTTGTAATGGTGTGTGGTTTCATGGTGCACTAATCCTCAGGTTTGCTAGTTTCTAAAAATATGGACTAAAAAGAAGAAGAAGAAAAAAAAAACAGTTGCTGTGCTATCAAGAAAAATCCAGGCGCTTTTCTGACAAGTGATTCCAAATGGATCCTTCAGGGAAACTGTGTGCAATTTTTTCTGCACTTTTCTAGAATTCTTCTTCATATTAACTTCTGGCAATGCATTAGAGTGCCATTACAAAGCCCAAAGCCTGTTTCAGATGCTCATGCTGCCAAATCCAATCCATGTGTTAAGTTATAGATATGATTGTTCATTAACAGAAGTGAATGTTTGATATAAGAAATTGGTTATTTTACTGGGTCTAATTTAGTCCTGAATGTGAACAGCAGGGTTTGTGTTACCCTGGAGTTCTGTTTTAACTGTCTCAGTGTTGTGTAATTCTAGTGTAGGATTTGAAATTTCCCTTCCAGAAGGAAAGTAAATTGTATGAGTTATGAGATGAGTTGATATTTTGAGAGATAAGGTGATATTTTGCTGAAGCCAAAAGGTTATTAAGTTTAAAAAATGAAAGTGTTCGTTATATGTGTTGGTATCGCTGGCAGTTTATATCCAGACATGAACGGGACGGGGCTACTGTGACAAGCATCTTGAGTTATTTATTTTTCAGCATCAGTCTCATTGCATGATTATGACAATGGAGAGATGCTAACAGCTCGCTGTTCAGGCAGCAGGCTAAAGAAACTCAATGTTACAACATATCATAAGGCCATCCCAGCCAATTACATAGAGCAAAAGTATACTGACAGTAGTTCTATCCAATCACCTTAAGCACCTGTAGCTTTGGTTAAAACAATGGTGGCCTATTCTTGAAGACAATGGCTCACTTATAAGAGACAAAGCACAGAGCACTATTCATATTTAACCTTCTAAATATTTACTTAAAATAAACTTTTTGCAACTTAGAAAGCCAAACTACACAGCTCTATCGTTCTATCTCCCATTTCTTCACGACCGCTTAGATATTTTTTCTTCTGTTTTAGCACTTCACAATTCTGCTGTATCTGAGGCCTGTCCTTTTACCACCTTCCTAAAACTCTGATTTCATGGATTCCCACATGTTGGTTTTGGTTTAGATTTTTTTTTTTCTTGTGCGTTTTTTTGGGCGATCCTGTGAGCTGGGAAAGGGGCGGGGTTGAAGACTTGACTGAGAGGAAGGTGGAATGAGAGGGGAATGGACAGAAAAGTAAGCAGTCAAGAAAGAATGTAAGTTCCTGAGTACGCAGCCGATGGGAAAGAGGACAGGGACCACCCCGGCCGGGTATAAAGAGTATAAAGTGTAGCCATTTTGTTGAAGGGAGTGTGTGTGCTCGGCTCTCGGGAGGGAGACAGATATCCCGCTCAGCTGACTTGTAATTAATGCACAGTTTTCTTTTGCTTCAATGACTTTGTTGTCATTAAATTGTATCAAAAAGTTAGTTCAATCCTAACACACTGAAGAGCGGCTTTTTGCTAGCAAGCTACCATTTGAGGGCTTTCTAATCTCAGTCCTTCATTTCCAATAGTGTTTGGGAGGTTTCAAAAGGCCTTGCAATTCTCTGAAAACTGACCCTTTTTCCAAAGTGTAGGCAAGGGTTCCACTAGGCTTTGGAAATGAGCTGATTTTTTAAATTGACTTGTCTTCAAGCCTCAGTGACTCTGGAGGGATTTTTTTTTTTTTTTTTTTTGTCGTTTTAATTTGTGTGTGTGTTTTGGGGGATTTTTTTTCCATTAAATTATTCATTTGAAAGTATTTTCTGAAATATTTAGTTCACATTGTGCTTAGCTTGCACAGAAAATAGATAAGCTCCGGAAACAATGGTTTAAATATGAATCCTATGGGAGGACAATGGAAAGGAAAATTCTTCTGCCAGTCAATTTGCAGCACAGCATGAAAAAGTCAATGAAAAAGGTGAGGATCCTGACCTTGAATGGAAGCTATTATCAATCAGATATAAGCAGTGTATAATCATCTCTATATCCCACCACTGCAACTCATACGGCGTTAGAGGTGAGTGCAGAGAAGACTTTCAATCTGATTGTGAATCAGTGCTTTTTCTCAAGTCCTGCTACTCATTTCAGATGATTTAATTTTCCTCCAGGGTATCATACACTTGGGAGAAGGGGAGTGTTACAGATGGTGATAAAGAACAAGAGTACTTGCAAGATTGCATTTAGGCTGATGTGAATCTGTCAGCAGTTTTGGGGGATTTGAAATGCATAATCGTTTTCTCAATTACTTTTTGCACCAAATGTTCTAATATGAGGTCGCTAATCTGAGAGGACTTTGCATAGTGTTCCAAAAGCCTGTAGGCAGGTATTGTAAGTGATTGCTGTACATTTGGTAAGTGTTATGATTGTCAGCAAGTAACTGAAAACTAGTTTGTGCTGTGGAGCATCATCTGCACTTCTTTGCATGACCTTGGTGTCTGGATGTCCCTGAATGTATTACAAGGGTATTATATTAGGCATTGCACGGCTCTGTAGTAAGTGCCAATTCTGGCCCCCAAAGCCCAGAACTGAAGTATATGAGGGAGACTGAAGAACTTTCTTGCTCTTTTCATTCGCAGTGTGAAAGAGGGTTGCAGAGAGAATAAATCTTTTCCTCAAGGCCACAGTGATGTCTCTAGCAGAGCTAGAAATGAGTCTAGGTTTCCCAAGGGCAGGTGGGAAAAGAGTTGTGTTTGACAGAAAAATTCACTGTTTTGACATTAGTTTCTTTTGTTATAAGTGAGGGAAGCAATTGGTCAGAAATTTTTTTACATGTAAACAAAAAAGACACAGTTGAAGATTGGAAAAGACATAGGAAGATAAAATAGGTAAGAGAAAGAGAGAGAGATACAATTATGTCAGAGCCTTCGTATGAAAGGGGGAAAAATCAAAGTAATTTTTCCTCTGCATGATTTAGGTCCTTGATGTATTGTTTTAAATAAGCTCCAATTAGAGAAGCCTTGTCTTTTTTTTATGCTTGTGACACAGTATACTACTTTAGGACTTCAGCATGTTTGTTTGTTTGTTTGTTTGTTTGGCGCTTTTTGCCTCTTTGGAGGTTTTTGGTTTTGGGGGCTTTTTTTGTTGCATGAGAAGGAAAACGAAATGAGGAAAAGATAGATTTCGGCAAAAAGTTTCAGTGGCCAGAAAACCTATGTCTTCCTAATATGCTTCTGTCTACCATCATTCTAGAATCTTAGGTCATCTTAATTCTGTTTCTTACTGCCTTACATCGCCTTTGGACAAGAATCATTATATTCCAGAAGGTGCATTGGTGCAAAATGGAAATGCAACTCTTTTGTTTCCTCTCTGTTGGAGAAGAGTCTCAGTAAGAGGCACAGAAACTGAGAACATCTGGTATTTTTCAGGCATATATCTTTAAAAGCAGTCGTAAATTCATATATATATATATATATATATATATATATATATATACATATACACACACACACATATATGTTATTAAAGTATTTACAAATGCTGCTTACTACTAAATTTCTTGGTTATGATACTAAGAGGGCTTCTATTTTAATGATAGTGTTACTGTCTACATGATGATTAATGGGAATAGTTCTTTACAAGGGAGTAAGTTTTAGGGATATGTTGCTAGTAACCAGATAGATTGTTCTGATTCCATTTCCATTGTCTAAGAAGAACACTATATTTTTTGACTTTTCATAAACTTCTGACTAGGTTAGAATTAGTCTTTGATTGACCCAGTCAATTTTAGGCTGATGTACTTTGGACCTGATTAGCATAAGAGATCTGATAACCAGGATGCCTTGGCAAGAACAAACAGAGCTTTGAAGATTTCAAGAAGACTGGATCAGACAGGAAAGAAGATTGAATTAACTTCTGCAAGCAAGAGATGTTGCAAAATATAGACATTTGTTTATGTGATGATGAACCCAATCATTGTAATAAAAAATTACTCGCCTTCCTAGAATAGTATATAAGTATATGTAGTCCAGAATAAATTTGGACTCTGACCACCAGTCAGTTGTCCCCATCTGTCTCCATCGCCAATATAGACTACAAAGCTTGACTAATTGAATGTAAAGGAGAAAGTCACAGAGCTTAGGTGGTTCCTGTGTCTGCAGCTTCTCAGTAGTAGGGAGATTTATGTTGTCAAGTTTGTTTCTTCAGCTAGCAGACTATACTCACTCCAGAAGAGGGTGAGAAGGTTGGTTCCCTAAATGGTGAAATAATTCTTCCTGCTACTTTGTGACTCTTCGGTATTTCTGGGATTTATTACAGAAAGTTTGAGGAAACTGCATGCATTTAGTCTTGGGGAAAACAGAATATTCTTTAGTCAACAGCATGTAGGCTTTTATCAAACTGAGATGGAAACTTAAAACACAGTAATTCCTGCTAGTTCCAGTTCCATTTTTAGCAGAACAAACCAAATGTCTGAACAAACCAAATGTCAAAGCTCCACCAGTAGGGAGGGAAATTTAATTGGACTTTCTCCTTTTATGAGAGAAGCTAATTAAGAGGTTTCACCAGAATCAGAGCAGGCTGTAAAACAGGAAGACCATCATGAAAAGAGGCCAATCCTATCCTCTTAGTATTGCTGCTTGTGATTGGACTTGATTGAAATTTGTCAACTCTGTGTTCCTGGGTATCGCAGCAGTAATAAGTACTTCAGCTGCTGTACTTCTCTCCTGAAGCAAAAACCATAATCCAAATCATCTTTACTCTGTGGTCACAATTCACCCTGTGATGTTGCCAGGTGGAAAAGGAGCAGAAGGTGCACCTGTAAATTGCTTCATTTAATCGTCTATCTTAATCCCTGGCCACTGATTTTGTGAAGGTTTAAACAGGTCAGTCATCCTTATCTTTCAGAATTTTTGGTCATGTTTTTCTTGGGATTCTTTTAATCTTTCCCCATTAGTTCAGCCCCTGCTCTCAATCCTTTTCTTACATTTGAAGTACCTCAATAGCCTCGAAATGTATTGTTTTTATTTATCACATTATTATTCTCTTAAAGGTTTGTTTGCCTCAAGTGCCATTTATGCTGATTTTCTGATAGTTTATTTTCAGATGGCAGCAGGTGTTTTGTAATAGCAAGTGCACAATCCTATAGCTTGCTTTTCTTTTTATTTGGCCTGTCTAGAAAATGGAATGACTGAACATCTCCAACAGGATTTTCTCCCCATAATATGTTTCACTTGAAGGGCATAGATTTGTATCTGTAAGATCATCTACCTAAAATCTTGGCACTGAGGAAACCAGTGGTGTGCCAAGAAGATGGTAAGTAGGAATGTTGCAGAGCTGCTATGTGCATATTAATGAAATGCCAGACTGTGAAGCAGTGGACTTTTGTGGAGTTTAGTACAATGTTGCTGCATTGGTGTCAGTTTTCTCAGTGCATCAGCGGCATTTCTAGCTGTACGTATGCTGCCCTGAGTCTTTCTAGCATTTGATGCAGTTTCCTTACTGTCATTTTAATAACTTCCTTTGGATTAAAAGATGATACAATCTGTATATTTTGAAAACCCCAGTTAGGAAACCCTATCCTAGAGTAGTCATCAGTCCCTTTTCTTTTGCTTATTTTGTAATTTTCAGACTTGCTGCAAATTTTTGCTAATGTCAATAAGAATACTGACATTTCTTACACCACTTAACAGGGTTGCTGCTCTCAGCTGCTTTCCTTTTTTAATTCTGCTTCATACTGTATCTGACCTAATGGCCTTGTTTTTTCATCTGTATTTTGCTGTGGTTTGCTAAAAACTCGTTGGCATACACTGCAAACTCACAGCTTGTGTGTTGGGATTTTAAGGGCTTTAATGGGTTCCTTTCTGAGACTGCCATGCACTGGACTTTCACATTCACAAAGACTTCATCTTCCATAGGTCATTTCAGTATTTAAAACTCTTTCTTGAAATGTAGGCAGTAGACCAGAAAGTACCAAATTCCCTGCAAGCCCTGTCTTCCCAAAGGACCATTTAAAAAGATTGCTTTTCTCCTCTGACTAATCTGCTAGTATTTGGATGGAGAATTTGGGATCTTAGGTGAACCTCTAAGAAGGGATCACATCCTAGGCAATATTTCAAGCATTCCTTATATAATCACTCTTTTGGATCCTAATTCTATTCAGAGTACATTCAAGATTTTTTTTACTAAAGCAATTTTTTACTAAAGCCTCTTTTCTTATAAAATGTGAGGTGTGTCACAAGGATGGATCCTCA